>NC_141695.1:1504078573-1504693573 GCF_964263255.1 Lissotriton vulgaris | reverse complement strand
CCATCGGGCATTCCCACAGCATGTGTAGCAGATCTGCCCCTCCCGTCATCGACCTCGGACAGGAGTGTTGTGTTTGGGGAAACATCCTATCCATAAGCATCTTCTGTAATGATTGGCGAATTAAGGTGGGAGAACCCATACCTCTCGCCTGGTTAGATCACTTTGCCATTCCTTTTAATTTAAGAGCCACAGCATCATGCAAAGCTCTATCTGAAAACAGGAAAGTGGAGGAAAGGAGAAACCTCAGTCTCATTAGTAAGGAGGTACTCACTAACCTCCTCAAAAACTTCCAGCTCTCTGGTCACTTGGATGCAAATTTGGCTGCAGCTGAATTATCTAAAAAGTTGTCAGCAGTCATGGACACTTTAGCGCCCGTGGAAAGACACTATGCAGCAAGGAAAAGGCCTTCCTCCCCCTGGTTCTCCAACAGACTTAGAAAGCTGAGACAGGTGTGCCCTAAAGACGAGAGGCTATGGCGCAAAGATCTAGCACCGACGGGTAGAGAGCTACATAAACAGTGTTTGAAAGAATATAAATCTGCTATCCTGGAGGAAAAGGGAATGTCCTACTCAAAGATCACAGTCGATTAAATCCTCCAGAGAGGTTTTTAATATCCTCAACTCCCTCACTTCCCCTCCTATTACAGATCTATCGGAGTCTTCTCAGGAGCTCTGAGATAGATTATCAGTCTTCTCCCGTACCAAAATCGCAGATATATACTCCCTGCTGGAGGCATCCAGTTCTAAAAGGGGGCTATCTACTCAGCCTGTACTCCACCTTAATGAAAGTGCTATTGGGGAGGAGACACCCAGGCTATGTACTTTCCCTAGCATGTCACCAGAGGCTACGGACCAGTTACTAGAAGGAGTTACCTCTGGTTCCCCTCTGGATTTTTGCCCCCTGAAGTTCCTAAAAATTGATAGAGAGGTTATTATTCCCCACCTTACCGCTGTTCTGAATGTAGCCATCTCAGAGGGGCAGTACCCTATTGCCTGGAAGTTTGCAGTGGTTAATTCTTAAAAAATCCCTCATTGGACCCCACGGTATTGAAAAATTATCGGCTGATATCTCTGCTACTGGTCCCAGCCAAGATTCTGGAAACCTATCTAAATTCTCACCTCGGTGCCTGTTGCAAAGTCATCCTGTGCCCTGTGCACCCCCCAACTTTTTGCTGACTGGAACTGGTGGTAACCGACTCAGGGCTCTGTTTAACCAGGCCCAGGGCCCGTGCCAAGCTGAAAGGAACACATTAGAATACAGTTAAGACACCCAACATACACTAGGGAACACTATGGTATGGCGGGGTACCCCTGTAATTGGCATGACGTACCCCATATGCCCCTAGTATATAATAGGGCAGGGGATTAAAACGACTTAGAAGTCCCCAGTATCCTGCGGCATGGCAGTTTAGAGGCCAGCAGATTTTCTGCACCAGCATGTGTGTAGTGCTGTAGCCTGAAGTTAGTTTAAAAGCAGCACTGGTTGCCAGGATTGCTTTCAAACAGTAAAGTGTGCCCAAACTCGACTTTGGTGGTAGGGGCACATAAAAATGGAAAACCTACAATGTTTTGGCATATTAAGGACCCCAGGGTCTCCCAGGGGTGGGGGGTCAGTTATCTATAAGGTACACCCTTATAAAATGAGTTTTTATATGCCTGGGTAAAGTGAAATTTCACATTTCACTCCCCACATTGTTTAAAAGTGCTGCTCAAATTCGACTTTGATGCTAGGAGCACTGGGTAAGGAGGTTCTACAATATTTCTGCAGATTCAGAACCCATGAAGTCTACCCTAGTTGCACAGGGGGTGGGGGTCCTGTAGAAATTAGGGAAATACTTATAAAGTATGTTTTTCTAACCCCCGTGCTAGAAAACGGTCCCAAGTCATTTTCCCCATTGCAAACCCCATGGGCCGTAGGTTAATATTGCAGGAAGTTATTAAATAATATATTGTTGAATTTCTCCTAAAATGTACATACAAGAAGTTATAAGACTTTCTTGTTTGTAAATCCAAATTCAGCCTTCCAGTGGTCTGTCCTGATTGGTCAGAGTTAAGTGGATTAGCCAGGCTGCTTTGAAGAGGTGATAAAGGGCCCCTGGGGTTACCAACTGTCCTGGGAGGGCAATGTGGCGTTCCATGGGAATGCCAGGCCAGGGAGTGGAGTCGTAAACTATGCTCTTTAAAGGCAGAAGGGAGGCCTGAGTTTCAGTTTCACTCTAACTCTTGACCCAGATTCAGGGCTAGGCTTAAGGAAGGTATGGGCAGGGGGAGAGGCCATGAAAATAAGCCATCCCAGGGGGTGTGTTTAACCAGCTCTTACCTCCTTGCTGGAGAATCCGCCATTTTGCATTTGGAAGATTGGTGCACTTTGGGACAAAATAATGTCACACTCTACAGGATGTGGTCATAACTATGAGGAGTCACCCTGCTCTCATTGGTGCTTGACCCAGAGAATTTCGAATAAGTATCTGAGCGGGCAGAGCCCTCCAGATCTGCTGGTTGAAACTTACTGAAGCAAGAAGTGCCCTGATGAGAAGTTTTGCTGTGAAAATATTTCTAAGGCCTGACCTCTGAAGACTGCACCAAGTGAAACTGGAGCCCTGTGGATTTCCTTGCTGCAAAAGGACTCGGTGGACTCCCTGCAAGCTATAGGTTACCAGAGCTCACCTGGACAGCCCCACAAAGAATTCCCAGCCTGGAGTACCAGTGGATTTGTAAGGGTGTTGTTCAAGTGGATTGCAGAATTGAAGTTTCACACATTCAAGGACCCTCTTGGAGTCACCAGAACCTTGGATTGTGTGTTGGATACTTTGGGACCCGCAAGTAGAACTTAAGGAAGGAGTTCTAACTGGAACCTGCTTGCTGAAGAAGGCGGCACAACATAGTGGTGAGAAAATTCTTCAGAACAATTTCTAAAGGTGTGTTCCTGTCAGAGAAAACGAAATGACTGAAATGGGCACTGTTGGATTCTAAGCACTAGAAAGTGACTAATCTATAAAAATTCATATCTCTGGTTCCTCTACAGTGGATCTTTTTTGTTTTGGTGTAATTTAAAAGATAAAAATATTACCTGTTTTTATAAATTGGTGTTGGATTTTTATTTTGTGTTGTGTCTTAATTATTTTCTGAAATGGTGTTTGTAAATGCTTTACATACCCGTCTTTGAAGTTACGCCTGTCTGCTTGCAGCCACGTTACATCCTTTCATTTAAATGCTGAAGATTCTGTCACAGGTGGGCTAAGGGTGGTTTGTTGACCCTGATTTCCACTAGGCTTACGGAATTCAAATTAGGTAAACGCATTGAGGTCGGGCCTTATGCACTACTAACATGCCTCGAGCACCAGAAAGCCGACAATTTAGTGATCGTCAATTTTTACAAGAATATTTTTTACGCTAGCAGAGGTTTGGTGGTACAGGATATAGAAAGAGCAATAGACAAACTTCTCGTAGATCATAAAGATTCCCCAGTTATACTCTGGGTAGGAGATTTTAATTTACAAGTTTGCATAGATGCCCAGAAGGAGATCTGTGGCACTATATATGATCACGAGGATAGAGGTACCATTATCTATAACCACTTCCCACATAACACATATGGATTGGCGTTGAACAGCTTAGGCGCCAAACTAGATTTAGAATTACTGGATTGCTAAAAAAAAAAGGGGCAACATTAGGTGCCCCACCTTTAAAGGTAGGAATTTTATTTCCAATATTGACCACATATTAGTTTCTAGTGGTACGTCGTACCGTGATTTATGGATGGTTGAGCAAGCAGTGAGTGACCACAATAGTATCACATTGACATTACTAGGTGGGGTTGTAAAACTCAAACTTATAGTAAACCGACACAGGAAATCACGGCCTCTAGACCGAATGGACCAAGAATTAAGTGGGCCAAAATTAACCATAATAATCTCATAGCAGAGGTAAAAGCTAAATGTGGCGCTGAAATAAGTTATTGCCTTAAAGACGTGACTACCCCAGAAACTGTGTTATCTATGATTATTAAGATAAATGTAACAATAGAGGGATTATTGACTGGAAAGAACCACAAACATAGAGCCAAACAATCGGGCTGGTTCAAGCAATGGTGGCAAGGCCCCCGGGCCAGGTGGAGTGCCAATAGATCTATACAAACATGAAATGGACTTATGGGCACCCATCCTAACACACTTTTTTAATGCCGCAATTGAATTTGAACTCCCTCAGACCTAGGGCCAATCAATTATTGTACCCCTCTTTAAGAAGGGTTCAAGGTCGGAGGCATGCAACTATCGTCCCATTTCCATCTGTATATCTCAAGAACAATCCGTTCGCATTGCTCCCAAGCAGAAGCTCATATATCGAAGGTATTGGATTGATTTCCCTATTGTCAACTCTGCTTTCTGGGTTGATCAAGATAGCAAAAGTTTGTAAGAGGGCGGCCCAATGATATAGAGTAGAGTTGGGGATAGATAGCCCTCCTCTCTCCAGTGGTAGAGACAACAATTTATGTGACCTCCTAATTTTGCCATGCTGCCAGATAAATTTGGACATAAAAGAGTTTAACATTTTTAGAATCTTATCGTCGATAGCTAGGGGGATAGCACGGAATAGGTATAAGAACCTAGGAAGCACATTCATTTTTAAAAAATTGGCTCTACCAATGATTGAGAGGTACAGACTGTTTACACGGTCTAGATCTGATTTAATTCTGTCCAGGAGAGGATCATAATTTAGTTTTATAATACGTTTGATGTCTGGACTAATCACAACTCTCAAGTATGTAGCTTTACTAGCTACCCTGGCATCGGAACAATCAACATTGTCCGTGCATACAATTACTGTTTTCCCATTGTTAAGACAATAACCTGAATAATTACCATACTCAGAGGTCACGCTCTCAATTGTGTTCATGGCCTCCAAGGGATCGGATGTAACGAGATTTTCTGCATTCCTAAATGGACTTTACGAATGCAAAATTCTACACATTGGATGTTAATTTTAGGATTGTGTAAGGTAAGCAACACGTTTGCAAATGCAGACCTCTGTATTTGTTCACAAGTCAAAAAGTCATTGAATCATGTTTTTTACATGATCAAGCATCACAATCTTTTGCCTGGATTTGAAAAAAATTATTTTCATGTATGTTTTGGTTCTAACTATTTCGGACATGAGTAATCAGTAAAAGACAATTTTTCAATATCTGAAGATGAGGTCGATGCTCAGCAGTTGCAATTATCTATTTGTCCATTGAATCAAAAATGTATGATTTTACTGATTGATTGGAAATGATACATAAGATATCCATAAAAGGACTACTATTCAAAGAGAATGTTTCCAACTGGAACTATGTCCGTGAAGCATAGGTAATCCTGAAAGAGCTGGACAGCAGAATCCGGCTATGTGATAGTGAGAAGGATCGGCCAGTGACAGTTACAACTTTTATAACATTATACATGTCCAGAGCACTTTGCATTAAAACTCGTCTGGTGAACGTACCACTGTACATTTTGGTCCTTGTTTACTAAATGTTACGGCCGCATGATGAAATTCAATTTAGCACTGCACATGCCAAATAGCATTACTTAAACATCTGTAATGTAGCTTCTGTGATACCTGTGTTTTACCAGATCACGATCATTTATCCATGTGTGATACAGCATCCCTAAAGTGCAGCCTAGCAGCAGGTAACTGTCTTTATTTAACCCTTAGTAGAGTTTGTTCTTTCAGAGTGTCTTGTAGAGTTGGCATTAATTGGCTAATGAGTCCCACAGTACACAATTGTAGATGGAGTGTATTCAATTATTATTATCTGATTGGCTCTAACTTGAATCTAGGGGTTTATGCTATGTTTTCCTTTTTTGCTGTTTTCTTTTGCACAGGCATGGCCCAGGGCATAAGAGCACTTTCCAAGAGAACCAGATCTTACACATAATTTTTTTTTACGCACCAGAAGATTAAGTGATTTGCCCAGAATCACAGGATAGTGAGCCAAGGTTGAGATTCAAACCTGTTTCCCCTGTGCTAAAGTCAGCAGCTTTAGCCCTTAGGACACATCCCTAGCCAGACCTTTCCAAGTCTTGCCTATAGACAGCGTTTAGCTGTTGACAAAGACGTAGTGTGGGCAAATAGCAAACTAAACCCCCCCCCCCCCCCCCCCCCCCCAATTTGACCGTTACCTCAAATTCCATCAGGAGAGTGAAGCTAGTAAGGTCTGACCTCCCTAAAAGAGGTCCTTTCATCCCTCCTATCTATTAATCTCTTCAGCCTTTAAGCCTTTCATCCAGCGTCCATTTCATCTGTCTATTAATGCTCCCATCCGTCTGTCTTTTCATCTAATCCATCCATCCTTCCTTTACCATGGCATCCATCCATCCAACCATCCATCATTTCACCCACCTTTTATCAATCACCCATCCTTTCACCCTTCCATCCAGGTTTCCATCCATCTATCCAAACATTCATCCTTCAATCCATTCTTACGTGCACCCACCCATGCAAATATAACTTTACTCTTCCATCTCTCAAACCTTTCACCTTTGTATCCATCCTTTTATTGACCTCACCTTCTTGTCGCAGTTTCTTCCTTCTTTTCATATTTCCTATATTTCATTCTTCCTTTCTGCCCTACCTTTCTCTTTCCCTCTATTTTTCTTTCTCCATCTGTTATGGTTTCTACCCCGCATTTAGAAAAGAAATGCAGCAAGTTTTTATATAGTGCGAACTCAACCCAAACGTTTTGGAGCACTATACATGATTTATTATTATATATCGTTTTGTATGCATGGGGAGATTAATTGATTTGCCCAGAATCACAGGATGTTAGGCTGACCCGAGACTAAAAACCCATCTCCTAAATCGACAGCTCAAGTATTAAGCCACAACCCCAACCACAAGAGCGGAAGCATTTTCAATATTATATACAACTTGATGCATGAAACAACCATTGACAAAGCCAATAGTCTTGGCTTCTTGTATGTGTAATGTTACTTGTATTATATATCTGGATGCAATGACAGAAGCAGCAAAATATCAGTAGAGTGGCACACTATGCGATGCACATATTTTTATGTTAATTGCTTTTAAGCCACACCCTTAATTGCATCGTTTACGCCCCTTTGATAGATCCCCGAGTATTTTCATCCCACTCAATGCCCTGGTCTACACACGCGGTCAGGTTCTTGGCGCACATAGCCTTGGCTGCAGCGCACAGATACCTTACTCTGCAGCACACAGAGGAAAATAATTAGAGGGAACATTGATGACGATGCCTCCCCGCCGGCCCTGGATTGGGTCCAGCGGGTCTCCGGCCCCGCTGGCAGGCCGGGTGTCCTGAGGACATCCTCACTAGGGTCCACTTCTTTACAGAAAAGGAGGCTATCCTCAGAGCGGTGCGAGCCAAGGTGGACCTCACCTATGATGGGAACAAGATTCAGATCTTTCAAGACCTTGCACCCAACACCCTAAGGCGGCGCTGAGACTTCAAGCCTGTGACAGATAAATTACGCAGCATGGATATTTCCTACCAGTGGGGCCATCCGTTCGCCCTCATCTTCCAGTGGGAATCCAAACGTAGAGAGATGTGGTCTTACAAAGAAGCGGCTCAACTACTCCGACTCTCCTCCTCACCACCTACCAGCCCCACTAGACCCACACCTCCCACACAGATGCCCACCAAGCCATCCTGGTCTACTGTGCGCCGTCACAGACGCTCACCACATTTTGATGAACAGTTGTCCTCGCAAGCGAAGTAAGATATCATCCAACATATGAGGTCCCTGAAAGGGGACAAATCGGCTGCAAACCCGCGATCTCCAAACCCCTGATAGACAGACCTCACTCCTGCAGCAGATTATACGGCCTGCCTTTGGGAAACCGTTCCTGCCCTGTCGAGATTGGTGATTGTTCTACGAATTAGATAGCACCCCAGCCCTCCGTCTGCAGTGTTGATGAAGCTGGGCTTCCCACATGGACGGTCCCGAGAGCAGCGGACGACCTACCCCCCCATCTGTTCTTGAGAGAGTGACATCTCTGGGATCACTCGAACCTTGTGGTGTAGGCTGACCCGTGACTGGAACAGAACACTGTGGCCCGGTTGGCCAATGTTGGTTATCTATTTTTTGATCATACCTATCCCTACTTTTCTGTCTCTCATCTCCCACTTTTTCTTCTCTACCGGGTGTAGCAGACGGGGAACCCCAATGAGACAGCATTCCCCCCTAGACAGGTGCGACAAGCCCTTGCACCTCCTCCCCCTTTCTCCGGTTTGCTTTCTGCGGTGGTATGAAGGACTAATCTGGGACTGGATAAATCTATGACTATCCCTTTGTCTTTGTAGATTATATCCCTTAACGTTAAGGGGTTTAACTCTCCCAATAAGCGGCAACAAACATGGCGGTACCTCCTCCAACACAACCCAGACATTATCTTCCTACAAGAAACCCCCCTTTTGAAAGCAGACGCCCCTCGCATGGCACAACCCAAATATCCCCTCCAATTTTGGGCTGTGGCACCCACTAAAATGACCGGAGTGGCAATCCTTTGCAGAACTGGCATCAGGCAGGGGGAAACCAGGGTAATCAGTAGCTCGAATGGACGCTTCGTTAGGGCAGGGGTAAGGATTGGGCAACGCCTCTTACGTTGCGTAATGTGTACGCACCTAATCAGGCACAGGACTCCAGACGATGCTACGGGAGCATGTTCCACAAGGTGACCCCTCATTGATCTTGGTGGGAGACTTTAATCTGGTATGAGATTCTAAGATAGACAGTAGTGAAGCCTCCTTGAATGGGACCAGGGCCATGTCCTCCACCCTCCAGAGACAAATAGGTGACCTTGACTTGATGGATTCATGGCGTTACCAGTCCCCTGAAATGCAGGATTTTTCATACTATTCACATGTCCACCGTTCATACTCGCGCATTATCTTTTTATTTCTCACGCCCTGACAGGGGACATGCTGGCAGCATCTATGTCTGCCATATCGCTCTCCGATCATGCACATGTTGAACTGCTCCTGCAGGACCCGGCCACTTACCCCACCCACCTTCGGCAGTGGCGCCTGCCGCCGCACATCCTGCGGGACCCAGTAGACGTGGAAATCATAGGGACTGCTTTTGACTCTTATTTTGCGAGTAATGACATACCTGAAACGCCTTTCCCTGTTGTGTGGGATGCCTTTAAGGCTACAATCCGCGGCCACATCACGTCCCTATCGATTGCGCGGGCTCGCGAGGCCCGACTCCTGGAGGATACCCTCACCAAGGACATAAAAAATTAGAGAGACAAGACCAGGAGCACCCCTCACTTGCATGCAGGTGACGCCTTGCGAACCTCAGGGGACAACTTCGTTCTCTCCGTACCAATAAGGCTGAGAGATCCCTACTAGTGTTAAAAAAATGACACTTTGAATGGGGGGGACAAAGTGGGCAGGCTACTGGCGAATCGCCTGCAAGCGCGTGCTGCGAAGGTGCACATAGCCAATATTCAGCTACCTGACGGGAAAAGGGTCACCACGGAACAGGCCAAACGCGAGGCCTTTCGGGCCTACTATTCTGCCCTCTACACAGCAGAAGAGCCATCCCCAGATCAAATTAATGAAATTCTGAGCCAGTGTCCCTGGACCCCAATACACCCCCATCTTGCCAGACAACTGGAGGGGCCCCTCACTGCAGAAGAGTTGGTAACAGCGTTAAAAGATCTCGCTCTTGGGAAGTCACCGGGGCCAGGCGGCTTACCGCTAGTCTTTTATCGCCTGTTCTTGGGGCAGATCCAGCCCTACCTCCTGTGGCTGTATAATTCTTTCTCCGACACAGAAGGGCTGAAGCCCTCCATGGGTATGGCAGTAATAGCTCTTATCCCCAAGCCGGGGAAAGACCCCACGCTGTGTACATCCTACCGCCCATTTGCCCTGCTGAACACGGACCTTAAAGTATACACTTTTGCAAATCACGCATGCCATCAGGGCCGCTATTCCGGATCTTACCTCCATACCCGAAACCTCCCCTCTGGAGGACAGATTGTTGTCGGAACCGCTCCTTGGAAAGGCCATTTCCCTTACCTACCGCAAGCTCTGTAACAATCTTCCTGATCCCTTCCTGTCATTGCGGACTAGATGGGAGACGGACTTGGGTTCTTTCGATGAAGGGGAGTGGAGGTCGGCACTAATGTCACAGAGGGAATCAGCTATTTGTCATAGGTTTAGACTGATCCAACTGAAAGAGTTACACAGGGTGTATATGTCAGCCCCTACCCTGGCTAAGATTGGGCGGCGCCCAGATGCTCTGTGCCTGCGTGGCTGTGGCCTTCCTGGCACTTTTTATCACATCCTATGGGAATGTCCGGTGATCCAGCGGTTCTGGGAAGGTACGCTTAGCAAAATGAGCAGCTCCTTGGGTAAGCCGATCTCCCCGTCGCCTAGGGAATGTGTTCTTAATATCTGGGGGGCCAATGATTTGAAGGTCCAAGAGCTACAATGGGCATCGCTAGGTTGTCTTCTCGCCAAACGTTCCAGAGCGATGAAGTGGGGATCCCCAGATAGGCCACTGGTGGTGGGCTGGGTGGTGGAGATGGATCGATGTATGATTGCTGAAAAGACTGTATATAAGACAAGAGGTTGCCCAAAGATGTGGGATAGAAAATGGGGGCACGGGAATACATATAGGGGCGAATTGTGAGAATCTCTTACAGTCGAACTGGCGCTGCCTCGTTTGCGATTTGAAGGTGGTACTTCACGCTGAATAGCAACAGGCTTGTTCTTAATGTGGTTTGCTGAACATTGAGACATGTATCATGGTCCTCTGATTTTGTTTTTTACATTGGTGTAGTACTAAAGAGGATGATGCATCGTCGGTCCGAGTTGGACCCCTGAGACGGACAGTATACTAAATGACTCCATATGCTGGATTTGTGTTTTTTCCCTTTTTTCTTTTTTCTTTCGTTCCCCAAGTTCTGTTCTTGATTGAAAACAAAAACGTGGTGCAGCTATCCTTTCTGTGTGCGGCGCAGGATTAGTATTGCTTTTCTGATCGATTTGTTCCTTGATATGCCGTCCGACCTCAGGGGTGTGCACTGAATGGCTGTGTACTAAATTCTAACCCATATATTGTGATATGCCTTATACCTGCCTGTATACAGCTGTAAAATATGCCTAATTTTGATTATCACCACAATAAAAACTTTTATAAAAAACAAATAAAAAAAGTATACACTAAAATGCTTGCCAAATGCCTAGACCCCCCACATGCCTGGCCTTGAGGAACCGGACCAGATTGACTTTATCCGTAATCGAAAAGGGGCGGATAATGTGCGTAGAATTGCGCACCTGGTGGGAAAAGCGCACCACGGATTGGGCCAGAACATGATCTCTATGATCATGGCCCCCTACCTCTCTCCACAAGCCACAGTATGGGTCAATGGACCGCTTACGACCCTTTCTCCATTCATAGGGGTACACGTCAGTGCTACCCCCTGTCCCCTCTGCTGTTTGCCTTTGTGGTGGAGCCCCTAGCAGAGATGTTCAGACGGGCTGCGAACATACATGGTCTTTCCCTTGGGGGTCGACAGAATAAGGTAGCGCTTTTTGCAGATGACCTCATCCTCACTCTGTCACACCACATATATCCTTTCCGGCGCTTCACACCCTACTACAGTTCTTTGAGCGGGCCTCAGGCCCTAAAATTAATCATGAAAAATCCGGGGCCCTAAACCTTATATTTCCTGAAGAGGAGAACCCAGTCTTAAAAGCACTTGCCCCGTATCAGTGGGCCACCGATCCCATTTGGTATCTAGGGCTTCAACTGACCCCTTCCCTTGATACATGGACCCAAATGGACCCAAATAAATTGGCGGGAGTACTGTTTTAGAGGATCTGAGAGGATGGAAATCTCTGACCCTGTCCTGGCTGGGCCGCTTTAACGCTGTAAAAATGTAGATACTTCCCAAAATCCTGTATTTATTTCAATGCTGTCCCATCCCTATCCCACAGATCCAGAACCTTCAACGGGACCTCACCAGCTTCATATGGGTTGGGCGTAAGCCACGATTCTCCCACAAGGTCCTCATGCCCCCGCGAGACAAAGGAGGACTAGCATGCCCTAACCTCCTGGAGTACTATTGGGCTTCCCAGCTCCGGGTCGTGTCGGAGTGGACTACAAATGAGAGTGAAAAGATCTGGGGCCAGATGTAGGTCACCAAATACCGGTCGGTAACGGCCGATTTCAGCCGTTACCGACCGGTATTTGGTGATTGAGATGTAGGGGGCCAAAATTTTACAGAATCAGTAAATTTACCGAATCGGTAAATTTACCGATTCTGTAAAATACCGATTCGGTAAATTTACCGAATCGGTAAATCAATATGTAGGTGGCACTGCAAACAGTGCCACAGGCCCCTAAGAATTCCTTATTTACCATGTAATACTATTGCATGGTAAATAACGAATTCCTGTGTACGTGCACATCTGTGCATGTCCACCTGTGCCATGTGGCACACAGACATGCCCTAAGGGCATTTATGTTGGTCACATGGCACACAATACAGAATCAGGGGTGCAACAGGGTGTCAAAGTGACACCCTGTCCCCCTTGTCAATTCAGTAATTTTACTTAATCAGTATTTACCGATTTGGTAATTGCCATAGGTTCCTATGGGCCTCAGGGCCCATAGGAATCAATGGCATTACCGAATCGGTAAATACCGATTCGGTAATTACCGAATCATTTCGATTCGGTAAAAATTACCGAATAATTACCTACATCTTACTTACCGAATCTAAAATACTGAATCGGTAAAATTCGGTATTTTAGAGTCGGTAAATAAGATTTACCTACATCTGGCCCCTGGTTCCATATGGACAGGATGGTAACTGGTCGTGCCATATGGGATCTTACTTGGCTTCACCGTACCGCGCGTTCTTGTTGCGCCTATATTGCAGTGCCCACAAAGACGGAGCTGGACATATGGGACAAGGTGGCGGTGCGTAAGGGACTCACGACCTTTCTCTCCGCCCACACCCCCATTGCAAACAACCCGCTATTTCCTCCGGCCCTTAACCCACAAGCTTTCTCAAAATGGATGCAAGGGGGATGCAGAGTGATTAGTGATCTGTACAAAGAGGGAACACTCAAAGGGTTGGCCCAATGCAGAGAGGAATTCCGCCTCCCAGTGGGGTAAGGCATCCAGTAAGCACAGCTGCGACATTGGGTATCCTCGCTGGAGATGCAACAGGCAGCCACTCGCCCCTTCACTCCCTGTAAACGATTGATCCGTTCCTATGATCAATCAAAGGGCCTCATCTCCCGGACACACCAGATTGTGCAACATCTCCCATTAATAACCACACATCCATATCAGCGCCAATGGCAGATAACGACCCTCACTGAAATCAAGCCCGCGCAGTGGAGTCACCTGTGGCGTGACATTCCAAAGATCTATTGCAGTATTTCGCAGCTTGAAACTGCTTACAAGATCATGACACAATGGTATTAAACGCCTACCCGACTGCACAAAATGTTCCCTGCCTCACCCTCATGGTGCTGGAGGTGTTTGAATGCGCCTGGCGACTTCATTCATATATGGTGGGCTTGTCCTCTCCTGACCCTGCTCTGGAAGGAAGCTCTTAGTCACATTAAGGAGGTATTCGGCTTCCCTCTGCCTGAGTCCACAGCCAAGATCCTTTTAGGCCTCAAGCCTGATAACTTAAAAGCACTGACCCGCAGCGATTGGATTATAGCCCTTCACATGCTTGGAGCTGCTAAACAACTTATAGCACTATACTGGAAGAAAGCTGAGACCCCACCAATTGCCACTTGGTTTGTGCGCTTATGGCACGTAATAACTATGGAACTCTTTACAGCACGACTGCAATAACGTGTCACCCGCTTCACAGCTATCTGGCAACCCTTAGTTAAATATCTATGTAAAATAGAGCATGCACGCTACCTACCTTCAAAACTCAGGGCCCTACGACTCTTTGAAGACGCTATACTTCCGACAGACCCTAGCAGACTACTTACCCATCCAAACCAGCCCTGCGCATAATCCACCCTGACAAGTATTTGGACTCTTGGTCTAAAAAGCACGTAACGATTGTCCCCCTACATCCCTCACCCCCTGTTCGCCCGTACGACCCCCAATATTGCCATCACTCTTATTTCTAACGTTTCTTCTCTTCTTTGACACTTTTCTGTCTGCTCAAAGTTGCCCTCTTTCTATGGGCCTTACTCCCACACCCCCTGTTTTGCTCTCTGCCACTACACTATTATTGTTTATACAGGGTCTTGTGAACACCCACGATAGTAAAATACTGCTATGCATAATGCACCACGAGGCTGGCCCAATAAAGGTTGTAGGTGACCCCCTGTGTCTAAAATGTTTAACTAATGCCTCTCCAACACTTCTGGAGACCCTTTCAAACCAAACGGCCAGTCCTGTATAGGGTTGTGGGCTTCACGCTGTGTACATTCTGACCCTCTTTTTGCTCTTTCTATAGAAAATAAAAACAGATTTAAACAAAAGAGGCCTGACTTTGTGTAATATTCTAATTTCTAGGCCCTTCTTACCCAAAGCCTAAGGAACCCAAAGCCTAGGAGTTCTGGCGGACGGCGGACGTGACTCCCGGTTGCCCCCCCCCCTCTCATGCTGCTGCAAGGGCTCCAGGAGCAGTGATGCGGAGCAGACCGGCGGACCAACAGATTTCTTGCGGTGCTGGCGGGGACCGAGGATCGGGCATGGGGACTAGCACGCAGCCTGCCAGTAATTCACCGCATCCTACCTCACCTCCTGAATAGACCCTGCAAAATGTGATATCGGCAACACTACATCCTAAGCTCTAAGGCGCCACTGAGCTGAAAATAATCATAAGGTACTTTATTTACTCCACTCATTTCACATTTTTAAACCGCCATTGTTCACAAGGGCAGGGGTCACTAACTGAAACCATAAATCTCTGCCGGTATCTCCAGAGGCCCACGAGGCTCCTCGGCATATCTCCTCCACACAGGTCCAAAGCAATAACAACAAACAGAGGACTATGATTCCCCTTCTTGGCGGCCATCTTAGACTGTTCTTTCGCAGTGGCGGCCATCATGGACTAGTTCAGTCTCACTATTGGAGCAAGAGCTGAGACCAGACACATAGTCTTAGTTCTACTACCGCGCTCCTTACTTGCCTGTATCTTGTGATAGTGTCTGCCTTTTATTGCAGCCTTTCTACATCTACCTGTTTTTGCAACTGTCCTTACCTATAATGCACCGACTGCTACAACATATATTCTTGGATGCTTACAATGTACAACAATTTGTTTCTCTATGTACTGGCCCTATAACCTGTTTTGAAATTGTTTCTTACCTGTAACGCACCGACTGCTTACTCATATATTCCGGGGTGCCCACAGTTTACTCTATTTGGTCTTACGTAGTGGTCCTATATCCTGTTTTTACCTGTAATGCACCGATTGAGATGCTGGGATTGAGATTTCTGTCATGACTTCAAACTAATTAGTTGTAAAGGGGCAGCTGAAATTCCAGGAGCCTAGTCCCAACAGCTCGACGACGTCGGAGGGCTGGAAGTGGTCCCCCGCTACACGGCGGAGGAGGGCACTGGACATCGAATGCTGTCTTATGTAAAGCGCTTTGATAACCTAATGGGTTCAAGATCCTGAAATGTGCAACGTAACTGATTCTATGTAAACTGCTGTGATAACATGTAACGGAACTGGTGCTATGTAAAGCGCTCTGATAACCTAATCGGTTCAAGTTCGCGCTATAGAAAACTCTAAAAATAAATAAATAAAATAAATTCCCAAAGTAGAATGGGTAGAGTTTTTTTAATGTGGTAACTGCAGTGTCTGTTGGTATACAGAGGGATACGAATCTGACTTTCCAATATAATACATCTGACACAAATATAATTTACAGGTATATATCGTGTTCCACAAAATACGTAGTATGTTATTATATGGAAGTGTGAATGTATATATATTGGCAGATTAGCTAGATGTGCAGGAATTTTGGAAATAAATTGTTTCAGCATATATCTGCATCAATAGGCCAGAAGTCTATAACTTCTGGGCGTAATTTGGTGGAATTATATGCACCTTTCGAAATTGCATCATTTAGTTCATTATCTAGGACAATTTCTCTCTTCTGCCAATTTGGGAGCTGTTGTGTGTATTTCAAAATGGATGGTGTATGAGTTTTTTCCAAATCCCAGACAAGTGGTCTTTCGAATTGTTTTGTTAAGAATGATTATTTCTCTGGATATTATGTATGCTCTAAATAGGGTCTCTTTATTTTGAATATGCCAACATTTTGTTCTCCAAATACATGTGTCAAGTTTATTTTATTTATGATTACTGAACTCCGAAGAGGACCACATAAAATTACAAAATTACATACATATAAATGAGGAAAGATTCCAATTTATAATTAAATGCTTATTATTGTAAAATATTGCACCCCAACATGAGATCTAACAACCATAGAAGATATCAAAGTTTCTAAAAAACTATAATTTAAGAAACTTCTAACAATCAGCAGCATGGTATACAGAATGAAGTATACAATGTCTTTCATGCCATCAGTGCAAGAATTTAAGAAATATATACACGAATAGAAAAAAAAAGGAGAGCTAAAGGAATCTGTAACCTTGGAATAAAAATACACTTTCCTCAATGATGGCGCCCTTATATTCCCTCAATCTTTGTTTGTGTAAATCTCTTCACGCAGGATTAAGGTCTAGCCGCCAGATCCTTTCCTGATGGCGACAAGATTAACTTAGTTTTCTCAGCCTATGGGAAAACCAGGGGGCAGAGTGAAAATCAAAGATGAATCAAGTTGCAGCACGTCTAGTGCAATCATGTAGTTTCTATGGATTGTTTGAGTTTTCTACTACACAGTCTAAAATTTCTTTTCGTACTCTATAATTTATTTTCGTAGCCAGAACCTAGGTGTACCATGGTCACTCTTTCCTAGGCTCACAGCCCAACATACTACCTCTGCGAGATCCTGAACAGAGGTGCTTTTCAACCCAAATTCCATCCCTAAAGAGGCTACAGAAAGAGCTGGGTTAACTGAGGCCAGGCTTCTTGGAATTCGACCTTCCATTGTGTTTAAGAAGCCCCATTTTGATATGTCAATCAATTCTGTGCCATATAATAAGGAGGCATGTGTTTTAGCACAAAAGGCTTCCAATAGAGGTACAAAATGTATTCTCCTGGTGGTTCTATGGATGAAGCTCAGACATTTAGCATGTGAAGTGGCTTTAAACATATTATATGCATGAGCTTTTTCACTTAAATTTCCACACACTAACATCCCCCAAAAAAGGTTTGAGCTTACAATTTCCAATTTTTGACCATCCAAAGACCATAAAACATTTCCATATTTCAGCGTCTTCCTCCCATTAATATGAATAATTTTACTTTTCAAAAAGTTGATCTTTAAGTAATGTGCCTCCAGGGGGGCATGGCTAGCAGCCGCAGAAGATGGCCACTAGTTGATCATGCTGCGCTAGCAGACAACGCAATAGCCGCAAATCTGGCATAATTCTTGGCCCAACCGGCCGATTACAGGCGATAGCGTGGCAGGGAAGAGGCGATGAGAGCGCACTGTTAGCAAGCCCCGTGAGAAAGGTCTGAACCTCGAGTGCAAGCGAGTCATGGTCGGCGGCTCGTGAAAACAAGATGGTGACCTCCCGAGAGTCGTAGACGGAGGCCCTTCGTTTAACGGCTCATCTGCGGTAGTGAGTGACAGCTGCCCCAGAAAGGCTCCCGGGGCTTTGCTGTTGCCAGCGGAGAGCTGTGGTGAAAAGACGTGCGTTCCCCAGCATGTGGGAGGGTAGGTCTGTCTGCCGCTCCGGGAGGCACCGAGGGGCATAGGCACTGCGGCCGGGTACATCAGCTTTCCGGTCCCCGACTGAGCGTGTGGCGATCCCAGGACCTGCAGGCATAAATACTTCAGCACTGTGGCCTGAAGGCTCCTTGGACATTGCTGTGTTGTGGCGGCCCAGAGGGAGTTTGGTGGGTTGGTTCCCCTCCCCCATCGGCATTACACGTGGGCAGTGTCTTCTGATCCTGGGCAGTGGTGACTGCAACTAGGTCCTTGCATCTCCTGGGGGCTTCAGCCACCTGATGGTGTGGTGATCCTGGCCTGTTGTGGCGTGTGGGGCACTGCTGCCTTTGTATAGGAGAAGGGCCTACCCCTTGCTGACCCCTGTCTAGTGAGTGGGACCTGCGGCTTTGTGGCAGTGGTGGCGAACGGCGACACAACATCCGGTGTAGCCGTGAGGTCCCCTGATGTGTCAATGTCAGTGATTGCGGGGGCACCCTTGATCCCCAGGCACTACTCCAGGCAGATAACGGACTATGCCATGGGCTGCAATAGAGTGCCGGGGCCTGGACAGGCCAACCAAAGTGATAAGTGTACCGTGGCCATGGGTAGTGCTGAGGAAGCGGCAGGAGGGGGACACCCAGACCATAAGCCAGACCCATCCTTGAGAAACATCATGAAGGCATCAAGGAGCTGAAAGGCACCCTGGACCCCAAGCTTGACTCTGTAGCCAAGGATGTGAACCTTCTGTGCGCTGAACTTTGCAAAATCTCTGAGAAGATCTCCACGGTGGAGGCGGGCATAGGGGGCCTGCAGTTCAAAACCAAGTGTCTTGAAAACCAGGTTGCCACTCTCACAAAGAACCAATCGGATATTTACGCACGGGTTGAGGACCAGGAAGGGAGAGCCCGGCGCAACAACATTCGCACTGGTGGGGGTGCCAGAGGGAATGGAGGGACCGCCAACGGACTTTTTCCTGGAGGACCTAATCTTAAATCACATGCAGCCCAAAAATCTGTCAAACTTTTTTTCAGTAGAATGTGCCCATAGGGCTCTCGCGGGCAGGCCTCGTCCCGGGGCCTCCCACGAACAATCATTGCTTGCGTTTCGAACTTCAGGGATAGGGACGCTATCTTGCAAGCGGCACGTATACATGGTGACCTCTGGCACGAAAATGCTACCATCCGCTTTTCCCCGGACTCTACACTGCATGTTCAATGCCTGAGGCGCTCCTTTGATGCCGTCAAAAGATCCCTCTGGGATCAAAATGTGAAATATATGATGCTCTTTCTAGCCAGGCTTAAAATTCTAGACGGAGGGAAAGCATACTTCTTTGACACGCTGGCGGATGCAAGCGACTGGCTGGAGGGCTGCCGAA
The DNA here is from genome assembly GCF_964263255.1 of Lissotriton vulgaris. Classification (NCBI taxonomy): domain Eukaryota; kingdom Metazoa; phylum Chordata; class Amphibia; order Caudata; family Salamandridae; genus Lissotriton; species Lissotriton vulgaris. The sequence goes on along the minus strand of NC_141695.1, from coordinate 1,504,674,387 downwards.
CTGTCTGTTGCAAAGGAGGGCAACACCGGACCGGGACGGAACAGGGCTGCGAGGAGATTGAACAAGAGACTGAGCGGTCATCCAGTGGCCAGACGCAATGGACAGATAAGTGACCAGTGGGACACCCCCTAACTTGCTGAAACTGAACTTCATTCCTTTGTGGACACTCTCTATGCGGTTGGTGGGCCCTGGGAAGGGGGGACGAGACTTGATGCCTCCTGGCAAAGGGGGTCTGCAACTTTACACAGTCTGCCGCAGTACATGGCCCGCCCATCCTTTCCTTTCTTGTTTGGGTGTGCGGGTGGGCCGTCTAAGTGGTTTGCCATGGTAAAGGGCCTTTGAACTTTATGTTACAGACTTATAATCCCCGTCAGCAGACATAGACTACTTCACGCTGGAGGCTTGTCCACAGCTCCTCAGAAAATCAATCAATCAGTTTATTTGTAGAGAGCACTACTTACCCGTAAGGGTCTCAAGGCACTAGGGGGGGTGGAGGTGCTGCTACTGCTTGAACAGCCAGGTCTTGAGGAGTCTCCTGAAGGCCAGCCGGTCCTGGGTCTGTCGTAGGTGGATGGGGAGGGTGTTCCAGGTCTTAGCAGCGAGGTGGGAGAAAGATCTTCTGCCAGCGGTCGCTCGGGGGATGCTGGTCCGGTGTTGTAGAGTGCTTTGTGAGCATGGGTGAGGAGCTTGAAGGTGATCCTCTTGTTGACGGGGAGCCAGTGCAGGTCCTTCAGGTGGGCTGTGAAGTGGCTGTGGTGGGGGATGTCAAGGATGAGGCATGCAGAGGCATTTTGTATGCATTGTAGTAATTTCTGGAGTTTGGCTGAGGTTCCTGCGTAGAGGGCGTTGTCATAGTCCTGCGGCTGATGAGGGCCTGGGTGACTGTCCTTCTGGTGCCGGTGGGGATCCATCTGTAGATCTTGGAGAGCATACGGAGGGTGTTGAAGCAGGAGGAGGAGATGGCATTCACTTGCTGGGTCATTGACAATGCGGAGTCCAGGATGACTCCCAGCTTGTGTGCGTGGTTAGTGGGCCTGGGTGCGGCTCCCAGTACGGTCGGCCACCAAGAGTCGTCCCAGGCGGAGAGGGTGGATCCGATGATGAGGACCTCGGTCTTGTCCGAGTTTGTTTCAGGCGTCTGTTCGTCATCCATTCGGCGATGGCCTTCATTCCTTTGTGGAGGTTGGATTTGGTGGTGGTGGGGACCTTGATGAGGGAGAGGATCAGCTGAGTGCCGTCAGCGTATGAGACGATGTTGAGGTCGTGAGATCTGGCGATCCTTCTGCACAGTTTGCGCGACAGGCACTCTGCATGTTTGGGAGTTGGGAGGTTGGGGACTCACCCAGCAGGGTTGCAGGGAGGGGGGAGTTGGGTTTATTGTTTATTTGGTTTAGGGGGGAGGGGATACACACTCAAGACCTTGATATCCACCAGTTGTTGGAGTTTGACACAGAGTTTTCCACTGGCGAGGGCGTACTCTACTAAGATAGGCATTACATGTAACCATGAGAGACCCAGCTAGTATGCAGGTATGGACCTGGAATGTGAATGGTCTTGGGAAGAAGATTAAATGCACATTAGTTCTGCAGCATATTAGGAGGCACTCCCTAGACGTAGTTCTGATCCAAGAATCGCACTTGCGGGGTAGTAGATGGAAGGCCTTGGACCATTTTGGCTACAAAATGATAGCCCATTCTGGGTTTACGTCAGGGGCACGGGGTGGGAATTCTACTGTGCAATACACTGCCCCTTGTTATAACAGGCACATGGATGGATGATGTAGGCTGTTTCGTTGTGGCAGCGGGCAAATGAGAGGGGCGTCAGATTGTTCTTTGCTCTTGCTATATACTGCTGGGTCTTCACTCGGTGATTCTCCCAAAGTTTAGTTCATTCATACCAGACCTTGCCCTAGGGGTCCTCCTTATTAGGAAGGTGGGACACAAACACAGTTATGGACCCTGAGAAGAACCGATCTGGCTCCTGGACTGGCAGGCAAGGGGAACAGGGTCTGGCAGACTTTGTCATGGAGATGGGCATGGTAGATTTGTGGCGGGCACACAATCCTTCATTGAGATACTACACTTTTTACTCGGAACAACATGAGTCCTTCTCCAGGATAGATCATCTCTTTTCCCGAAATGATAATGTGGGGGACTCCCTCAACTCCAAACACACTGCACGTGGGATTTCGGATCACTCTCCAGTGTGTGTCACTCTTATGGGGCTCATCTATCGACAGAGCTGCATTTCTGAGGATTGACCCTTGGCATCTCCGGGACCCAGCGATTGAGGACATGCTAGGAGAGGGCTTGGGGCTCTATTTTAAAGAAACAAGGGGTCTCTAGAGTCTCACATCACTATTTGAGAGGGCTATAAGACCGTGTTGAGGGGACAGGCACAGGCGCTGATTGGAGCACAGAAAAAGAAAGTCTTTACAGACTCGGCAGCTAGAGCAGGAAATTAGCCAGATGGAGGGGGACAGTGCAGCTGCCACATGTACGGAATCGCAACACCGACTGGCACTGAGACAGTGGAACCTTAGGGCCCTGGCAGATGGCGAGGCGCTGGCTTACACGCTAGCTACGCAACATCGGCTATAGGATGCTGGGGACAGGGCCCTGATGCTCCTGGCATGGCTGGAACACTGCGACCGGGACAATTCATGGGTGACGGTGGTGTGTGATGCAAACGGGTCATTTAAGTCCACCAGCAATGATGTAGCAGAGGCCTTTGCACCGCATTTTTAGAGAGTCTATGCATCAGTCTGCACAAGTTTGGAAGAGGACTGTGCAGAATTCCTGAGAGATTTTGCCTTGCCCTTGTTGTCCCCAGAAGCGTGCAAACTGCTTGAGGCGAGCCTTATGGAGGAAGAGCTGGGTAAAGCTCTTGGCTCCCTTAAAGCCAGGAAAGCATCGGGTCCCAACGGACTCCCAGGAGAGATCTATAAAAGACAGGCTTCGATCATACTACCCCTGCTCCGAGACATGCTGCTGGAGGGATGCGAAACAGGGCAGCTGCCGCCAGACTAGAGGGCAGCGACAATAGTAGTGATCTATAAAGCCGGGAAGCCACCCGACCAGTGTAGTTCCTATCGTCCTATCTCCCTCATCAATGTGGAGGCCAAGGTTCTGGCAAAGGCCTTGGCAGACAGGTTGGTGCCTGTCATTGCGGAGTTGTTCCACGTGGATCAGTCAGAGTTCATGCCCAATAGAAGTACCCAGCATAATTTACGGAGACTATATGGGGTGCTACACATGACTAGTGCCTCTGAGACCCAACAGATGGCATTGATGGCGCTGGATGCATCAATGGCCTTTGATAGTATTGAGGGGCCATACCTGTTTATGGTTCTCCAATGATTGGGCTTCGGCCCTGAGTTTTGCGGCTGGGTTAGGCTCTTGTATGAGATGCCGACGGCTTGGGTGAGAGTTAATGGGACATTATCCAGATCCTTTCAATTGCATAGAGGCACCAGGCAAGGAAGCCCTTTGTCCCTGCTCCTGTTTGCTGTCGTGCTTGAGCTGTTGGCACACTGGATCAGGAGGGATCCCATGATCTGGGGTATAGCGGAGCCAGGGGATAAGAGGAGCGTATTTCCCTTTACGCTGACAATATTGTTTTGTATCTTGCACGGCTGTATCATTCAATGGCGCGGATACAACATATTTTTTTAGCTCTTCGGTAGCTACTCCGGCTACAATATTAATTGGTCCAAGTCGGTAATCTTTCCACTGTCGGTCCCCCCACCAGGGTTCCACCACGGTGTTCGACTCCAGTAGTGTCTGAGAGATTACGTATCTAGGCATCTATGTCACGAGAGACCAGAAGGTATTCCTAGACAGGAATCTGGGACCCCAAATGAGTCGCTTTGGGGCAGATGTAAGTCACTGACGCACCCTCCCGCTCTCCCTCATGGGTAGGGCAGCTCTTTTTAAAATGATGATGCTGCTGCGGTTTCTCTATATTCTTCAGAACACCCCATACCTGGTCCCTTCGACCTTATTCAAACGTAGCCATTCCAGACATCAGGCTGTATTGCTGAACCTCTCAGCTTCAGTTCATCAATGACTAGATATATGTAGGCAAGGAGGAGCCGGCCTACAGGGTTGATAAAGCCGTCATGCCACGAGGGAATTGCGAGCCTCTCTTATATTCTCGGAGATCACTTCCGGAGTGGCCTGAACACACTAAAGTGGTGCTACAGTGCTGGAGAGAGGCCAATAAACTCTTGGGCTGGGTGGGGAAACTGACCGGTAGGACCCCATTATGGATGGGTGATCTGCTGCGTGATGTAGCCGCGCTGATGGGTTTTAAAGGGGGGAAATTGATTGGTATTGAATACCTGAGAGATGTATGGAAAAGGGATTCCCCCTTCACGTTTGAAACTCTCCAGTAGGAATACAGCCTACAATAGTCTCTGAGATACCGTGATATTAGACTCCTACATGCCCTGTGCACTCATATACACAGTGGGGTCTCGATTCTGGAATATTCCCTGTTAGAAGATAGGCTGTTACTCGACCCCATCACTGAGAAACCGACCTCCACAATATACCATAAGCTGTTAAATAATGTGCCAAACCCCTTGATTACTCTCTGAGAGGCCTGGGTCAAAGATTTTGGTAGCATGGATGACAAGGAGTGGCAGGAGCCAATTCAGAGCCCTAGAGTGGTCGCAATATGCTCTAGATTTTGACTAGTGCAGCTCAAGATTCTACACCGTACTTACTATCCTCAAACCCATTTTTATACATGGGGTAGGATCCTGACATCACTGTGCATCAAGGGATGTCAGCGGGAGGGTACTTTCCTGCATATTCTTTGGGAATGTCCCAAGATAGTTCGGTTCTGGCAGAAAGTCACGGACACTATGACCAGAGTGGTGTGAGCGACTTCCCCGTTGGAGCTGAAGTGGCTTTTTCTAATGATCAAAGGTGAATCTGACTGGTCCAGATATGTGGGAATATGGTTAATCCTGGCAGTGTGTGGAAATGTCATCACCTAATGTATTGATTTGTGATCGTATTAAAATATTTGTTTCCACTGCACTTCGGAATTACCCAAAAATTTTAATTTGTTCTTTCCAAATTCTGATATATTCTAAAATATCTATACAGTTCATTTACAGACATTTAAATGTTGTTGTTTGCTGGAACAAAATAACATCCTACAACCTGCCTGCAGCACATCCCCAGACTCCAGCATGGTTTTCACATACATCATTTTGCTTTGAAGTCAGAGAAAGAAAGGAAAACAACAAGCTCCCTTGGAAGACTGAGCCTAACATTTGACCTCTGTCTTTGAATGCACAGCAAATGTCACAAGGTAAGAATAAGATTTAAAGGCCTGTTTATGAAAAACCAACCCTGGTGGAAGGTTCCTGTAAACAATGGATAGTCTATGGGATGGAGAATCTCAAAGTGGACAGCCTAAAATAAACAAAGCCAGCAAATAAAAACCAAGCAAATGTGAGTTGCAAACCTGAAGGCCAATGGTATGTAATGGGCTGAATGCATTCCAGGGAAGCTTTGTGAATGTCCCCAAAATGTCTTTAGCAAACCATATAGCTGTGCTGTCTGTTAGACTTTAGCCTAAAAAGGCAGGAGATGTAGAAAGGGGCGGTAGACAAAGGGAGGTAAGAGTAGTGGACGTTTCTCAATTTGGGCAGAGAAGCATCGCCCCCAACTGTAAGAGCAGTAGAGATGAAAAATAAAATGATAATAAAATGCTGCTCCTCTCAGTCCGAGCCAAGAGTCAGGGTGGGGCAATTGCTGCTGACTGCTAACTGCCGCTGGTGGTGGCCACTCTGTTTATAGTACACATGTCACTTTTGCCGCCTGTGTTGCGATGGCCAGCCTGACATGCGCACTTTAAACCTCTCTATCCCGAACTGTCTTAGACAGCTGGGTGGAGAGAAGGCACAGGTCCCCAGTGCCTAAAGGAGCTTCGAGCAAGCCCACTCCAGCCAATCCTGGCACTTCTCTCAGGCTGCTTAACATTATCAGTAGCATGGAAGCAGCGACTGTAGTGGTAAAGGGGAGAGTGCTGAAGCTCGAGGACTTGCACTGGGACTGCCGAAGAGGAGAGCACTGAAGATGAGTGGTTAAGTAAACATTTTTTTATTAATATTTTTTGACGCACCGACAAGCTCTATAAGAAACTCGCACTGTCTTCAGCCTCAACTTCAGAGCTCGCAATCATGGCCCGCTATAAATAAAACGCTGTTAATGAGCCATGATTGGGAGCTTTGGCATCAGGACTAAAGGCTGGGTGATAGTAAGTTCGAGGAAGGTCGACAGAAGCACAGAGAGGGGTAAAGAGAAGTGCGCAGGTAGGGTAGAGAAAGGTGACGGTGAGAGAAGAGATTAGTTAGGGAAAGAGAACAATGGCGGGTCCTCTGCTAAGGTGGAGGAGCGTCACCCCACTGCTCATAGAGCAGTGAAAAGGGAAAAATTAAAACAATAATAGCAATGTTATTATTGTTTTCTTTTTGGTTGCTGCGGGCTGGGTGAGGGCGGGGAGGGCTGGGGGCTCAGTGTGGGAGGAGGAAAGGACTGTTCACACTAAGTGCGCATGACTGCTTGGCGTTTTGGCTGGCCAAGCAGTCATGCGCACTTTGCATATTCCCCTCAAGGCTGTATTGTGTACCCCCCTCCCTCCCTAAGGGAGGCCAATTTCCCCGTTTGCTCTAGGGTGACCAACCGTCCGTAAATTTCACGGACCGTCCGTAATTTGGATCTCCCGTCCATTGTCCGTGACGATCCCTTGTACTCATTGCTTAATTTGAGCAGGAGCTCAGCACCTGCACTTCTTTCACAGGGCCGGGGCTACAATTTCTGACCCTGCAGGTGGTGGTCTCAATATTAATTGTTCAAATTCAAAATAAAAAGAATAACATATATTGTATGGTTTCTGGCTGGTAAATTTTCATAGACAGGCCAGCATATGCTTGTCCAGGCAGGCATGATTGTGTATCACCAAGTTAGTGATGATGTAATCTTGCCGATCACAAATCCAAGAAGTTATCGACAAACTATGTCTTGCATTCTATTCCCAGAGTCTGCTGCCCCATAATACTGCCTGAGCCTAAGCCTCCCATTGGATAATTGTAGCTGTTGGTTGGCTCAAGACTGAGTTGAGGCAAGGAAGCTGCGAGAGCACATTTGGAACTTGGGAGTGAGGGCTCTTTAGGAAGAATAAACAAAAGTAAGTGTGGACTTTCCACTTGCTGTGTAGCCAGAGTAGCATATCCTGCAGCCCTGCATTGCTGCTATCCTCAACGTGCCCGATGCATCTGTGGCCAAACACAACTTTTGTGCGCCATGGCGTCACCTGTAGAACCTGTGGGCTGCACCCCAGCATGGTAATTGCTGAGCGTGTGTGAGTCCAGTAGGCACCACAGCCATACTCACTGTCATTGGCAGCATTACAGCTGGGGACAATGCCTGTGCTGTAGCAGGCTGGGTCACAGCAAGCTGAGCAGTGGATGCCAATGCCGTCGCCATCCCTGGACCTACTAATTACAGGCAGCACTAGTAGTGAGTGACATCACCTGCTGTGCTCGAGCAGCTACCTGTTCTGCAAAAAGCCCAGTTATACTGCACTGATTAATATATGTACAAAAAAATTCATTTGGTGTACATTTTGTTTTTGCACTCTGTGTAGGTAAGAAAGTCAAACACATGTCATCTTCCTCTTCTTTAGGAAAGACAACAGGAAAACGCAGATTTCAAAATAGCAGGGACATGTACAGGCTGATGACAGGGGTCAGAGGCAGCAGCAGTGTTATAGATGAGAGAGCAGGAGTAAAGAAGAGAAAGAAACAACAGGAGAGGAGAGCGATAAGACAGAGCTAAGTAGAAGAAAAGGAGAGCAAGTCAGATACAAAGAGAAAGCGGCCATGATGCGAAGAAGAGAGCATTAAGAAGAGAGAAGATAGAATGAAAGGATGTAGAGGACAGGACAGAGGAAAAAAAGGCAGACAAATGATAAAACGGAGACACAGCTAATCACTGCTAGAAGAGTGATCGTAAAGAGCCAAGATCGAGGGGAGAGAGAGCAGAGCATGGATAAAAGTGAATGAGGGCAAATCAGAAATGCAAGGAATAAGGTAACACACCAGGTGTGACAAAGATGATAGAAAACACTTAGAGAGGTGAGAAGATAGACTCTTAGGGCAAAGACGTAGGGGACAGACAACAGATCATGTTTGGAAGATCGAGACTGAGGCAGTGAGTGTTGAAAGTGGAGCTCACCTGAGGAAGAAGTGAGCTGTGGCCTCCTTGGCAACATTTTCAGCACCTGCACTTCTTTTTTTTTATTATAAATTAAGCACTGCTTTTACTGATATCTTTTGTCCATATTTTTGAGCATTGGGAAACATCACTGTTCCTCTGCCAGAAGCCTCAGCTCCCTGATGGGGCCACCTCGCACTCCTCTGAGCAAAAGAGCAGCCCCACCCGCCCATTGTCATTCTGTCTGCGTCTGATTGCCACTTACAGAATGACAATGGGCCAGTCTGTGCTCTTACTGCATGTGGTGGACCTCCTCCTGCCTCGGTCTAGGGCAGGACATTCAGTCAGGTGGAAGAAATGAACAAACACGCCCATGCTGCTAGCTGACAATACAGTTCATGAAAAGGTGGTGAAACAAGTTTAAAAAAAAGAGTTATGGGTCTTTCACTGTCTCATCATTTTAAAACTGACGCATTTTCAATGTTATATTCAACAAAGCCATGGTTGATGTTTTTTTTATTTTATGCAACTAGCAACCATTCACAAAACTAATGGTTCTGGCTTTTGGGTGTAATACTACTTGCTGTGTTATATATCTGGATGCAATGACAGTAGCAGCAAATGACCAGTCGGGTGACACACTATGATAAGCACAGATTTTTAGCTTCAGTGTTTTAAGCCACGCCCTTAATTACATCGAACACCTCCTTTGGAGAGACTCCCCAGTTTTTCAATCCCAATTAAAGCCCTGGAAAGAACACCATGTCACAGTGGCACTGTGCATCATGAATCCCTCATGACTTCCACTTTTACAGATTGCTCATAATTAATGTGAAAAGGAGTGTAAGTTAAGGGATGGGTGGGCGGCTGGAGGGATTAGTGAAAGGGTGAATGGATGGATAATGAGAGACAGGATGGACGGATTAGTGAGTGGAAGGATGGATGAGAGAAAAGGGAAATAGATGGATATATTGGTGGAAGGGTAGATGGACAGGTAAAAGATGGATGAGTGGATGGATTGATGAGTGGAGGTGTGGATGACAGGTGAGTAAATGGATGGATGGATGGATGAACTGGTGGATGGATTGATAAATTGATAAGTAAAAGGGTGAATGGATGGATGAGTGAAAGGGTGGATGTAAGGCTGTATTAGCGAGTGAAAGGGTGGATGGATGAGAGAAAGGATAGATGGATGAGTGAAGGAGTGAAAGGGTGGATCTATGAGAGAAAGGATGGATGGATGAGTGAAGGGGTGAAAGGGTAGATGGATGAGTGAAACAGTCAATGGATGGATTCATAAATGGATGAGTAGATGGATGGAAGGATGGATGGCTAAATGAAAGAGGGATGGAGAGAGAAAGAGAAGATGGATGGATGGATGATTGAAAGGTTGGAAGGACCAATGACTGGGTGGATGAATGAGTAAGTTAAAGGATGGCTTGATGGATGAGAAGGTAGATGGCTGGATGGATGAATGAATGGATGGATGAGAGGAAGTGTATGGAAGAGTGTATGGATGGATAAGGTGAAAGGATGGATGAGTGAAAGGGTGGATGGAGGGATGGATGGAATGATAGATGAATAATAGGTTTGCAAATTGTTGAATATTGATATGGATGGGCACACAGATGGAAGGACAGAATGAATGGTGAAAGACTGAATGATAGATCAAAGAATGATTACACCTTGTAACCCCCCATTATCTTAACCTCTTCCACGCTCGTGACGGAACCGTTCCGTCACGAGCCACGGGTGGGCTGTGCTGGTGACGGAACGGTTCCGTCACGGCCCGCTCGCCGCGCCTGCGCGGCGCGAATTCCGCGCCTGTGCTGAGCGTTCTGAAGAGCGGGCGGGGCCGTGACGGAACCGTTCCGTCACAAGCACAGCACACCCGCGAGCCGTGACGGAGTGGTTCCGTCACAATCACGGAACGGCCGCGCGGCCGCCCAACCCCCTTAGCGCTGTAACGGAATAGCCGCCGCAGCGAAGGGGTTAAGTACATTTCCAATGGATTGACTTTCACATTTATATGAGTCATTGTCTCTATATAATATGTGTGTGATGTAACTCATTCTGACACCCTGTCCTACTTACTTGGGATGAGTAACACTATAAAATAAACTAAATACACATGAGAGAGGGTCTATGTGTAGAGGAGGGTCATCATTGGAGGGTGGTAGCAAGGCAGGACTGGACGGGCATCAGGTGTATCCCTGGGAGGCTGGAAAGGTGTGGGGGTGGTTTTATTTCTACAAAAATATCTGCACATTTAGAAAAGCTGCACGCATACTGAAAAACCATGAAGTGCACAGTTGTCTCGACCTAATATGAACTTCTTTTCACTTGTACTTAAGTGGTTGTCTATTTACTTATAGACTTTTGCGCAACCTCTTCTGACGTGTCTGTAAAACTTACCTTTTGTCCTGAATTTCGACCTCCTGTCCTGAATTTTGACCCTTTGTCCTGAATTTTTATACTCACCGTCCTGAATTTGCACTCATGCCAGTTGGTGACCCTAGTTTGCCTACGCTTTAAAGTGTCAACTATTCAGCAGCAATCTGTGGCGTCCATGTACAGTGCAATGCCTTTCTTTAAACTAGTACGTCGTACGCACGTGAGCGCTTTGAGAGCGAAATCAAAGGGCCAGGTGGATCTAGATCAAAGTGCGGTGGGCTAACAACGAAGCAGTATGGATAATTCGGGGCAGGCTGATGGTCTGTGATAAAGTGTGAGTGAGACCAACGTAACGCTTTTGAAGAACGTCACCAATACGTGCCTCTACGGAGTGGAAAAGGGCACAGTTCTCAAACGTGAGGAAATACGTCGTAGCTTGTGGGCGGAACATCTGCGACTTGGTGACATTCCTTTTGATCTGTCTGTGGAAAGGACCCGGGTGCAGCTTTTCCACACCTGTCCTTTGAAAAGCGGCCTGCTCGTAGAAGTTGAAGGAAGAAAACACGAAGGTCACAGCCCTATGTACTGCGGGAGTAGTTTAAACGATGGAGCATTCAGGCATATTCATTCCCCCTTCCTCGATCTTCACAGTCCTCATCTTGTGAGGGCCAGTCATTCACGTGCCCAAAATGGCGCTGTTCACCACGGTGCTGTCACGAGATGAGAGCAGCTGGGGATCTGTGGCACTGGCCCCGCACAATATTAATTTATATAATTAAAAATCAGGCTTTACCTATTAATTTATTATGAGGCAACTAAGAGGGCATCACCACTTGGTGCAACAAACGCTCTTTTCTTATTTCTTTCTATTTCGTAGGTGAAAAACAGATTGGAGCCCACCATAACTTTTTGACCACCTCCCTCCAAAATGTTCTTGACAGCCCTGCTTCCAGGGTCGCTCGACTGTATTGTCTATACTTTTGTCTTTTCAGGGATATTCAGTTAAGACGTGTGTCTTGTTGCATGGGAAATCCCGAGGCTGGGTACTGTATTGGTGCAGCAGGGCCCAGACCTGGCTATGAGCTCAGTTAGGGATTTATGGCGGGAGCGGCCCCTACGAGGTGCGAATGTACTACATTGGGCGTTGTGCGGAGAAGGTGGAAGTGGAGGCGGGCTCAGGCTGTAGGTTTGAATTATGGTTGCAGTTCTATCATTTAGATACGAGGCAAGCAGGCATCATGCTCTGGGGACTTTACCATGTCCTGTAGCCCACGCTTGCCGCATTCGTCGGGAGAGAAGGCATGACAGGTGTCTCTAGGCGGCTCTAGGCTCATGGCGGCCCTGGGCAGGGAGCGTAGGTAGGAGGTCGAGGAAGAGGGGGTCCGGGCGGGGGAGGGGGGGCAGGGGTCAGGGTGTTTGGAAGTGGAACAGAGCCGGAGGCCGCCAAATCCCTGCCAGGGGCCGCCACGCAAATATGTATCCATCCTCAGAGGATTATTATATTAAGGATATATATTGGCGTGGTGGCCCCTGGGGTTTGGTGGCCATGTGCAGGTGCACAGCTTGCACATGCCTAAGGCCGCTCCTGCAGGTGTTCAAGAAGGGTACAAATGCAATCTAGACCCGCATACCCCTGCTCCAGCGCCACTCTCCTCCCCATACCTAAATCAGTCAGTGCTAATAACAGTTGCAGCCATGCTAGCCAAACAAAACTCTGAGGTGACTGCTGATGTCCTGTCCCCTGGCGATGTATTACGACAGGTGGCACCTCACTAGAAGCCAAGAGCAGAGTGAATTGAAAGGTGAAGGGATCACTATTATGAAGATAAGTGTGTCCTATGGGCAGGAACACGTTAGACCTCTAAAGTCACTGTGCTAACAATTTAAGAGTATGGTTCGTTAGGTGGATGCGTGTATGGGGGTAGGCGTGTCTGAAATATTCATGGGGTAACTGTTCTGGGTGGATGACTCATTTGGTGAGAATGTTGCGCCAGAGAGTCTGTACCAGGCTGGGTCACTACAACCACTGGGATGCACCCCTTGATAGAACTCTGTCTTGGAAAGACTTGCCCGACTTGGAGCTGTTCATGTTGCTATCAGGTTCCTCACAAACACCACTAAACAGGGCCACGTGTCTTTCACTTATGCCTACCTTAAATATCTCATGATCAGATCATATTGCTTGAGAACTGTCTCCCCATACACAAAGATCATAACCTCCGAACCCCCGTTATCTATCGCAAACACTATCTGAATCTGGAAATTCTCCAGCCCTAGTCACCAGTTGCCATTTTAAGAAGTCCATGTTCTGTATATCCCTCTCTGGCGATACACCCAGAATCTGGGACTCCCCTCTTCGTGTCAAGAATGCACAGACTTTATACAGGTCAAGGCAAGGAGTCCGTGGCACGTATGTGCAGATCTGGTGCTCAGGCCACGATCACAAAAGTCACACCATAAAAACGAACAGCTAAAAAATGGGGAAAAAAGAACATTATTCACATTTTAAAAGTGCCAGTGATACGGAGCCATCAGATTTAGGGGGGCCAGACACAAATATGGGCTGGCCCGCCTCACTGGGCCCCCGTGGCTATGGCCCTGCTCTGGACCCGAAACATGTATCTGGGACCTGAATGCTTAGCTTGAATCCAATGGTAAAGTGAGCAAGGGAGCTAGGCATACCCTGCCAACTTAGGGCGAACAAAGCAAATGCAAGGAGATGATGGCCGGAGCGCTGAAACTTTTTTAGACACTCACCCCCAGTCAGAGATCTGGGTTGAATCCATAATTGTTCTTTAGCTCACTTTGCCACCCCAGTTCAGACACAGCTATATGCAAATAAGTCTTGATCCTGTGCCTCATGGGAACAGTCCAGCCCGAACTGTCAAGCCATGTCTTCCCTGGACCAGAAACAAGTATCCTGGGACCGGTTTTGGGCTAACAGCCCTTATCAGCCAGGCTAGCTTGAATCCATTGGCAAAGTGCGCAAGGGACCCACGTCTGGGCATACCCTGTCCAGTGACAAAGTGGGCTCCTCCATCTAGCCACAATGTGTTGGGAGTCAAGGGAAACGATCGCTCGATCCCCCATGGAGCCCAGGATTGTGGAACATGGGCAACACGGCATAGATCGCACAGCAACAACGGGGAGAGGAGATGCAGGAGACCACCATCTTGGCAGTGGGGTCCACTCTAGCGGGAGGATGGAGTGCTTTGTTGCCCGGCCCAGGCACGCCTAATGTGTGGTCCAATTTGCTGAGGGTGCTGCTCCGCTTTGGGCAGTTGTCTGGTGTTTTGGAGAATACCACTGGCCTTTGCCGTGTGGCCTGGGTCTTCAGCCGTGAGGCCTTTCCCACTGTGCCTAGCTAACTGGTACCGAGGCCGACGTAGCGGCACCAACTCAGCGCCAAAGGTGAGCCCCGGGGTCCCCTGTGACTTGAACATCCCCGTGGATGGTCCCACTCAGCCGCCCCACCCCCTCAACCCCCAACTCGACCCCCCAGTCTGTGTGCTGGTTTGAGTCACACAAAAGCAAACTCTTGTACCCTCTTTGATTCACAGCCTCCAGGCACCTGGAGGTGTATGCCGCTGCCTTGGAGATGTTGAGGCAACCGGGTCAACCAGCATGGAGGACGTCTGGCTATCAGCAGCTCAGGGATCCCACCAGGCCCAAGATCATTGCCCCTGAGCGCAACAACACCCTGAAGGCCTGGCTGAATGAGCACCGCAAGACCCCCAGCAATTGAGAGAAGATCATGCTCTGCAAATATGTCATATATGTGTGTCCAATCATAATCGCTTCAACTTTTATTAAGATGTCATCTTGACAGAATTTGCAACTTGTATATATGTGCCTCTAACCGCTAGCATCTGTAGTAGACATATGTACTTACTACCATTCTTATGTGAGTTGAGTTTATCGGTTTCGTATCTTTTAGGTAATTCATGTACTCTGAAGTCCTTATGTAATGTAACTGGTTCTATGATAAAGCGCACTGACACCTTCGGGTAAAGTTCGATCTATATAAAAACGCAAAAATAAATAAACGAACCTCGCTGTATTGCAATGGTATTTCCCAGGTGCAACCGGCCACCCCCGCAAACTAGCAAAGTTCGAGATCGCTGAAAGGTCGCTGTTCAGAAGGGATTGCGTCACCACAAGGGGCTGGGTGGGAGGACAGAACTGAGGCAGCGTCATGGTACCGCCCCCTGCCTGAAAGTAGCATCTCAGCGGCACCTGTAGTCAAGCCACAGTGAGGTGACAGCAGGGCCGCTAAAGCCCGGCGCGCGCGCTCCGGCGTCAACTTCAGACGAGAGTCGAAACTGATCAAGTGACAGGAAGCTGGTTGGTGGACGCGAGCCCGATGCTAGAAGCATGCGGTGAAGCAGGCGTGCGACGGACTGAGGACAAGCCTCATAGCAGGCACTGAACAGCTGCAGGTAAGGCACAGATCTGTCGTACGTCCAAAACGTAATCAAAGAAAAGTTTTGGTGTGTTGAGTATGAATATGTATCCCCCTTTCAGCATTGCTCACATATCTTAAATCTGACCATACCAGCAGTTCTTAGCTGGCGTGATGTTCCTGAAATGGAATAGTCTTGGCATTTCCCGGCATGGATGCCATTACTTGAAGGGGCTGAACTGGGTAGTACTCGCACTTTTCCAAAATGGATCCTACAGATGTAAGGAGACAGTACCAGTACTGCTTTGCTTGGCTACTGTGCTTTTAAACTCAGTGTTAGAACGCCAGCAGATATACTTTTGTACAATTTAATTAATATTGTACTTAATTTGGGTAAAGATTCAAACACAATAATAGCAAGGTACTAAAATAACATTCTAAAAACACATTTGTAAGTGCAACATAAACATGCACTTAAAAAGTGATTACCGAGCACACAAACAATTGGTAACATTGCGGACATCATGCCGCAGCCCTGATCACTGCACAATTATCAAGCTGCATTTCTTTTGTTTGATTTATCTACTAATACATAATATAAACGGCGCTTGACCTACATTTTGTGCTCTGCACGAACACAAGATTTGGTCACGTTTTGAGTAATGCTTGCATAATCTGCCTACACCACGGTTGAGGAGCCGAGAAATTATGCCAAGAGCCTACTAAATCCATTAAGATTAATGGTTCTTTTTTTTTGTGGTTCTTTTTTTTTGAATTTTTTATTTTTTTATTGATTCTTATACCTAGTACATTACATTAAATACATTAATTCATAAAGAAGCATTTCATCTATAGAAAAAGAAAATCAAGAGTGAAATTAATTAAATAATTTAGAGGGATCATAAAAAAATACAAAAAAAAATATACATTTCCTAGTTACTTAGTGTGAAGAAGACAAAGAAGGTAAAATACACTTTGAAGGATACATTCATATATGTACAACAGCATATCAATAGCCATTCAGGGGGATTCTCTCCATGTAGCTAGTGGAGCCCAAACAAAAAGGCCCCATTCCCTCATCTTTCTTCCCCTTCTTTCATAAAGAGCAGCTTCAATATTGTGAATGCCTAGTGTAGGAGAGTAGGGTCTGCAATCCTATGATCACCCAGATTTTTTGCTTTTGTTTCACTGGTTTACGACTTTCTCTGGCTGTGGGCCTGCCAATCAGACCCACAGCCTGGCTGTTCTCTTTCTAAATTACCTCATGTACCCTAGGTGCATCTACCAATTGGTACTGGGCCACCTTATCAGACCCTGTAACCCAGGGCATAGGTGTACCCAGGGCTGCCAGGGGCTGCAGCACGTATTATGCCACCCCTGGCTGGCCTCCTAAATTTGACACAACTGGCTGCATGACAGCTGGGGCAAAGTCGTGTAATCACCCTTTGCTGTAGGTGTAGTATACCTATACCTAACCCTAAAATGGACACACAGATTCCTATCAGTCACTCCTATGGCAGGCCTTGACAATCCTGAAGGCAGAGTGCTTGGAATCGTGTGAGATGGTGCTCTGGCATGAGCTGAGCCTGTCTGCAGCTTGCGGAATCAAGTCCTAATAGCTGTTCCATGATATCGCATACCATATACTCTTAAGTGCATTATAATCCTCGCAGTTAAATGCTATCTTTGGTATTGCTTTATCAAAACATGTCGAGTAAGGTGTCATACGAATTGGAATACTAACCCCTCGCCAATTCTGGCGACGGGGTTAGCATTCCACCCTTCTAGAGGGACACGACATGTATGTAACTGTGAACCCCGGTTAAAGTTAACTGAAGCCTCAGCTCCACAAAATGGATGCTGCCACCACAGACACGAGTCTGACCTCCTGCTGCTGGGAGTCCTTCCAGCGAGGGAGGCCTGGACAAAGGGTTTCCTGTCCGGGGCGGTGCTAGCACCGTCCCAGACATGGTTTTGTGTATCCTAGGTAGGCAGGGCTTTTCAGGAAGGTGACTGCTGAGTGGCACCCCGGTGCTCACTACGCATAGGCCAGTCAGAACCAGTTCCAGGGGCACACCAGCCCCTGGCCTGGGGAAGTCCGGCAGGGGAGAGGGGTGTAACCACCCCCCTCCTGGTCCCACCCATAGGCAGGACCTAGTCACCGGGTCAGCCCCCTTTTTTAGTATAAAGATAGGAGCGGGCCCCCTGTTCAAATTAGATCATCTTTGGAATCAAGATACCACTTTCTTCGAAAGGACTTCACGATTTCTTCTTCAAGATTCTCCCTTGTGGCTAAGGAGTAGTCACCCTGCATCAAGCGGGCACCATCCTAAAGAAACACTGCGGTCTGCTGCAAGTCCTTCTTCAAGAATCCGATGACCCAGCTCGACGAGACCCGGCTTCCCTGGCACCTCTGACCTCTACTCACCTCTACAGCAAAGCTGAGAACCGTGAGTGCGACGAGACCTCGAGGGACCGACGATCGCCAAGACTGCACGACATCTTTACTGCAAGCCCACCGTGTCCTCCACTGGTGAGTGCTTTGGGGTCCGAGAAGCCCCGACCCTGCGCAGCTCCAGCACCCAAGGTCAGCCTCCCTGCATCTCCACGATCTGCGTGGGGCCCTTCTGCTGTTTGCTGTGCACCGCGTTGTTTGGCTACTAGCCGGCTGGCTTGTGGCCTTCTGAACGACGCCCGACGACATCTCTGCTGCTGGTCTGGTTGCTCCAGGCTGGCCCTTGCTTCCTTCTTCAAGAGAGGCACCCCGGACCCTCCTGGTCCACTCCAGACGCCATTTCAGGTCCACCGCGTGGGCTTGAATTTGCCAAGGCTTTGTTGCCCAATCCTGGGTTCAGCGACGCCGACAGCTTCTATCTTCGTGGGACAGCTCGATCCTCCATCCTGGTTGCCGACAACGCCTCCTGGTCCGTGAGATCTTCGAGCTCAAGCGTCACCCACTCACCTAGTCGAGGTGGCTACCATCCGGTGCCCTCCTGGTGCCCACTGACTACTGGCTAGTAGTCTCGAACTTGGTCCCCTCTGCTTTCAGGTGTCATCTATCTTCGAGATCCAGGCTTGGATCCAACTGAACTTTCTTCACTGGTCACCGGCCAGCATCTTTTCTTCCGGCTCCTGGTCCGTCTACGAGGATTCCCGACGTCTTTTCAGACCTATGCAGCTGCAGCCCCTGGGCTAGGTAACTTCGGCATTTCGGTGCCCCAGCATAGCCTCACTATCCAAGGGTCAGAATCTACTTTCGTTTTCTCCCTACCAGGTCGGGTTCGCCCGAGAACACTAACTTTTCAATTTCTAGCTACCATAGACTTTTGTCCGCATCTCGCGTGAGAGTGCACACACTGCGCCCGAGTCCCCTAGGCCTCCTAGAAGTAATCTAACGATTCCCTAGTCAAGTCCTAGCGATCCCAAAAGCTATTAGTACTGTACTTACCTGCTAGGAATTTCGCATTCCACTTTCAGAGTATATGGTTTTCCGTGCCCCTCGGGCATTTGTATATACTGTGCTAACTTAAGTATTTTTGTAAGAGTTTTGGTTTGTGCTTAGTACCCTGTCCTCATAAAGAGTACAGGGCTGTTGTGATCTTTAATAAATAACTGTTTATTTTCATAACACTTGTGTGGTGTCCTTTCACTTGGTGTTCAAGGGGTATATGTGTGGTAAACAGCTGGCTTAACACGCCCTCTCGAGTCTTTAGCCTTAGACTGCTCGTATCCACGCTACTAGGATAGCTGGTCTATAAGGTTGACTTACAACCAATCATCAATAAGGGTTGCTGGACTGATACATAGTGTTCACTAGAATAGTGAGCACTGCATATCAGGCCACCTTCTCACATTGGTGAGCAGCGGTTGGGATTTGAGCTTGCTGTTGTTTTACCACACGTATCCTAAGAATATCTTGTTGAAAGATCACATAAGTACTGTTAGGTACATATAACTAAAGCTTAGAATACTCTGAGTTCTACTGAACCAGCTGTTGTAGCTCCTCAAGGCTTAGCACACCTTGGCTGCAACTCTAGCAAGGGATCAGTAGGTAACACATAGTGTAGGTAGGTGCATCACTTACACCACACTAGAAACAGTATGTCGGACAAAGGTGGAAACACTGAGTCTCCCCTTGTGTCAGTTGACCCTCCACAGGTCATCCCTTCAAGATATACTGCGCTTAGCTTCCATGAGTTACGACAAGTATGTACCTCTAGGAAGATTAAGCAGGGGTCTAACCCCACAACTGCCTTTCTGATTGGTCTCTTAGAGACTTATGATGCAAGGAGGGCTGGTAACCCAGACCCTACTAATCCAGATGGCAATATGCCCTCCTTACAGGGTCCCTTTGATAACCAGGACCATCCCCTTCAGGAAGCAGAGGAGGCTGATGATGAGGATGATGACTTGGTGTCTGGGGATGAGGCAGATAAGGGACAGGTAGAAGTCAGTAGACTAACCAGGACCAACTTAAGCAGACATGAGATGAATTCTAGGGGAGCCCTGGGACCACTCTCAGGTCAGCTTAACATTGGGAATGGACGAGCTAGGTCTCTATCCAGAGGCTCTGGCAGATCCCTTCATACCAATGGCTCTCAAAATTCCTCTCAAAGAGGAATGACATCTCCCCAGAGGAGAATGTATGCAGCTAAGGAAAAGGCAGCCAATCTGAGGATTGAAAGGGAAGAACTTGCCCTGGCCAAAGAAAGGCTTGCCTTTGCTAGAGAGCAACAGTTGAGTGGGGCAGTCCCCACTGGTGGCAGCATTGTACCTAGCAATAGGGAAAGGAGTTTTGATACAAAACACCTTGGTAAGATAGTGCCCCCCTTTAAACAAGGGGATGACATCCACAAATGGATTACTGCTTTGGAGAGGGCCTGCACTGTGCAAGGTGTTCCCCCAAGTCAGTGGGCAGCTATCTTGTGGCTCTCCTTTGAAGGAAAAGGTAGAGACAAGCTCCTCACCACAAGGGTAGAGGATGCTAATGATTACAAAGTCTTGAAAAATGCACTGGTTGATGGGTTTGGCCTAACCACTGAGCAGTACAGGGTGCTGTTCAGGGATACCCAGAAAACTCAGTCTCAAGATTGGGCTGACTTTGTAGATTGTGCCACTAAGGCTTTTGAGGGCTGGTTGCTGGGCAGTAAGGTTACTGATTATAAAGGATTGTACAATTTGATGATGAGAGAACAAATTTTAAACAATTGTCAGAACCAGTTGTTGCATCAGCATCTTGTTGACTCAGATCTGACCTCTCCCCAAGAATTGGGAAAGAAGGCAGACAGATGGGTTAGAACAAGAGTTAAACAGAACCAGGGCCAGAATCAAGGTGGTCAGAAGAAAGCAGACCAGAAGGGTAAGGATTCTAAGGGGGAACAAAATGACCAGAAGTCTTCGACAGGTCCCCAACAACCCAAAGAGGGTGGGGGTCAGGCTCCCCAAAAGAAGAAAGAAGGCCAATCTAAAAGGTGGTGCCAATACTGTAAAAGTAAAACTCACTGGTTTAGTGAGTGCACCAAGAAAGGAGGAGGGCAGACTCCTGCCACTGCAGCCCCTAAGGCACCTGTGCCCCCTAGTACAGCCAGCAGTGGTAGTGCACCTCCCAAGGGTTTAGTAGGGTTAACCCTGGGTTCTGAGGGGAGTGACAACTTAGTTGGCACCCTTACTCAGGCTGTCCTTGTCAGTACAGGGGATATGGATATGTCCCCTGACATCAGTCCCAATACTTTGGGCAAATACAGACAGACACCTTTCATTAATGGAAAGATGGCTCAGGCCTATAGGGACACTTGTGCCAGTGTCACAATGGTGACACCTAGCTTTGTGGACCCTGGACAGATCATGCCAGGTACAGAATTCCTGGTGACCAATGCAAGCAATGTCACTACCAATCACAGTATGGCAATTGTAGCTTTCTCCTGGGGAGGGGTAACTGGCCAAAAGAAGGTTGTAGTTAGTTCAGACCTCCCAGTGGATTGTTTGTTGGGCAATGATTTGGAGTCATCACAATGGTCAGAAGTGGAGCAGAGGACTCACCTGGAAATGTTAGGCTTGCCAGCACATGTGTTTGCTGTGACCAGGTCACAGGCCAGGAAATGCCCCACTGAACAGGTGCTGGATCCTGGAACAATGGACCAGACACCTTCCAAGAAAAAGAGCAGTAGGGTTAAGGCTGTGCCTTCCCCCTTGCCCCAGGTTGTGGATCAAGTCTCAGAGGAGGCTGACCTACAGGAATTGAGGGAAACTGAGCCTAGAGAGTTTGAACTTGATCAAGTTGAATTCTTGGGTTCAGGGGGACCCTCAAGGGAAGACCTGGGGAAGGACCAGTTAGACTGCCCTTCTCTTGAACCCCTCAGACAGCAGGCTGCTGCTGAGGCTGCTGGGAACGCCACAGGTACCCACAAGGTATACTGGGAAGATGGACTCCTGTACACTGAGTCAAGAGACCCCAAGCCTGGCATGACCAGGAGGCTGGTTGTACCCTTGTCTCAGAGAGGTTTCCTACTTACCTTGGCCCATGAGATTCCCTTAGCAGGTCACTTAGGCCAGACAAAGACTTGGGACAGGCTTGTCTCACACTTTCACTGGCCTCACATGAATGAGGATACCAAGGAGTTTTGTCGCTCCTGTGTCACTTGCCAAGCCAGTGGTAAGTCAGGTGGCACAACAAAGGCCCCCCTTATACCAATGCCTGTGGTGGGGGTGCCCTTTGAAAGAGTGGGGATTGACATTGTTGGTCCAATGGAACCCCAGACAGCATCAGGGCACAACTTTATACTGGTGGTAGTGGATCATGCCACCAGGTATCCTGAAGCTATTCCACTTAGGACCACCACAGCACCTGTGGTGGCAAGGGCCCTAGTTGGAGTGTTCTCCAGAGTGGGCTTCCCTAAGGAGGTTGTCTCTGACAGAGGTGCAAACTTCATGTCAAGCTACTTAACTGCTATGTGGAAGGAGTGTGGTGTTAATTACAAATTCACTACACCCTATCACCCACAATGCAATGGGCTTGTTGAAAGGTTCAACAGGACCCTAAAAGGGATGATTCATGGACTACCTGAAAAGCTCAGGCGAAGATGGGATGTCCTGATTCCCTGCCTTCTGTTTGCTTACAGAGAGGTCCCACAAAAGGGGGTTGGCTACAGCCCTTTTGAACTTTTGTATGGGCATCCTGTGAGAGGCCCCCTGTGTTTGGTGAAGGAAGGATGGGAGAGACCTCTCAAAAAGCCTGCAACCAACATAGTGGACTATGTACTTGGTCTCCGCTCCAGGATGGCTGAGTATATGGAGAAGGCATCTGAAAACCTTAAGGCCAGTCAAGAACTTCAAAAAGCTTGGCATGACCAAAAGGCTGTCCTGACTGTTTACCAGCCTGGACAGAAGGTGTGGGTGTTGGAGCCAGTGGCCCCAGCAGCACTCAAAGACAAATGGTCTGGGCCCCACACAATTCTTGAGCAAAAGGGAGAGGTCACCTACCTGGTGGACCTTGGAACTCCCAGGAGTCCCCACAGGGTACTCCATGTCAACAGGCTCAAAGCATATGTCGACAGGAAGGACATGAGCTTGCTCATGGCCATAGATGAGGGACAGGAGGAAGAGAGTGACCCTCTCCCAGACCTGCTCACTCAGAATCCTGATGATGGGTCAGTAGATGGTGTTGTCTTTTGTGGCAGCCTCTCTGAACATCAGCAGAAAGACTGTAAACAGGTTCTTCAGTCTTTCAGACATATGTTCTCTCTGACACCCAGTCAGACCAATTGGTGCACCCATGAGGTTGACACTGGTGACAGCCTGCCAGTCAAGAGTAAAATCTACAGGCAGCCTGATCATGTTAGAGACTGCATAAAAACTGAAGTGCAGAAAATGTTGGAGTTGGGAGTCATTGAACCCTCAGATAGCCCTTGGGCTAGTCCAGTAGTTCTAGTGCCAAAGCCTCACACCCAAGATGGTAAGAGAGAGATGAGGTTCTGCGTAGACTACAGGGGTCTCAATGCAGTCACTAAGACTGATGCCCACCCAATACCAAGGGCAGATGAACTTATAGATAGATTGGCTTCTGCCAACTACTTAAGTACATTTGACTTAACAGCTGGGTATTGGCAAATCAGGTTAGCTGAGGATGCCAAGCCCAAGACAGCATTTTCAACCCCTGGTGGGCATTATCAATTTGTGGTAATGCCCTTTGGTCTGAAAAATGCACCTGCCACCTTCCAAAGGTTGGTGAATCAAGTCCTTACTGGGCTGGATGACTTCTGTGCAGCATATCTAGATGATATTGCTGTCTTTAGCTCCACCTGGGAGGATCACCTGGTCCACCTGAGGAAAGTGTTAGAGGCTCTGCAAGCAGCAGGCCTCACTATCAAGGCCACCAAGTGCCAGATAGGGCAGACACAGGTTGTATACCTGGGCCACCTTGTAGGTGGAGGCCAGGTTCAGCCACTGGAGAGCAAAATACAGTCAATCAGGGACTGGGCTCCTCCAACCACCCAGACTCAGGTTCGAGCTTTCTTGGGCCTGACTGGATACTACAGAAAGTTTGTCAGGAACTATGGTTCCAGTGTGACACCATTAAATGAACTGACAAGTAAGAAAATGCCAAAAAAGGTTCAGTGGACAGCAGGCTGTCAAAAAGCATTCGATGACCTAAAGCAGGCCATGTGCACAGCACCTATCCTTAAGAGTCCAGACTACTCCAAACCATTCATTGTCCAAACAGATGCTTCTGAGTTGGGTGTGGGAGCTGTTCTTTCTCAACTGAATTTTGATGGTCAGGATCAGCCCATTGCTTTTATAAGCAGAAGGCTGACCCCCAGAGAGAAGAATTGGTCAGCTATTGAGAGGGAGGCCTTTGCTGTGGTTTGGGCCCTGAAGAAGCTGAGGCCATACTTGTTTGGCACTCACTTCAAGATTCAGACCGACCATAAGCCCCTCTTGTGGCTAAATCAGATGAAGGGTGAAAAGCCCAAACTGCTTAGGTGGTCCATTTCCCTACAGGGGATGGACTTTACAGTGGAACATAGACCTGGTACTGATCATGGCAATGCCGATGGGCTCTCCAGATATTTCCACTTAGAACAAGAAGACTCACCTGGTCAAGGTTAGCTTATTGTCCCAAAGTTTGGGGGGGGGGGTCATGTAGGAGAGTAGGGTCTGCAATCCTATGATCACCCAGATTTTTTGCTTTTGTTTCACTGGTTTACGACTTTCTCTGGCTGTGGGCCTGCCAATCAGACCCACAGCCTGGCTGTTCTCTTTCTAAATTACCTCATGTACCCTAGGTGCATCTACCAATTGGTACTGGGCCACCTTATCAGACCCTGTAACTCAGGGCATAGGTGTACCCAGGGCTGCCAGGGGCTGCAGCATGTATTATGCCACCCCTGGCTGGCCTCCTAAATTTGACACAACTGGCTGCATGACAGCTGGGGCAAAGTCGTGTAATCACCCTTTGCTGTAGGTGTAGTATACCTATACCTAACCCTAAAATGGACACACAGATTCCTATCAGTCACTCCTATGGCAGGCCTTGACAATCCTGAAGGCAGAGTGCTTGGAATCGTGTGAGATGGTGCTCTGGCATGAGCTGAGCCTGTCTGCAGCTTGCGGAATCAAGTCCTAATAGCTGTTCCATGATATCGCATACCATATACTCTTAAGTGCATTATAATCCTCGCGGTTAAATGCTATCTTTGGTATTGCTTTATCAAAACATGTCGAGTAAGGTGTCATACGAATTGGAATACTAACCCCTCGCCAATTCTGGCGACGGGGTTAGCATTCCACCCTTCAAGAGGGACACGACATGTATGTAACTGTGAACCCCGGTTAAAGTTAACTGAAGCCTCAGCTCCACAAAATGGATGCTGCCACCACAGACACGAGTCTGACCTCCTGCTGCTGGGAGTCCTTCCAGCGAGGGAGGCCTGGACAAAGGGTTTCCTGTCCGGGGCGGTGCTAGCACCGTCCCAGACATGGTTTTGTGTATCCTGGGTAGGCAGGGCTTTTCAGGAAGGTGACTGCTGAGTGGCACCCCGGTGCTCACTACGCATAGGCCAGTCAGAACCAGTTCCAGGGGCACACCAGCCCCTGGCCTGGGGAAGTCCGGCAGGGGAGAGGGGTGTAACCACCCCCCTCCTGGTCCCACCCATAGGCAGGACCTAGTCACCGGGTCAGCCCCCTTTTTTAGTATAAAGATAGGAGCGGGCCCCCTGTTCAAATTAGATCATCTTTGGAATCAAGATACCACTTTCTTCGAAAGGACTTCACGATTTCTTCTTCAAGATTCTCCCTTGTGGCTAAGGAGTAGTCACCCTGCATCAAGCGGGCACCATCCTAAAGAAACACTGCGGTCTGCTGCAAGTCCTTCTTCAAGAATCCGACGACCCAGCTCGACGAGACCCGGCTTCCCTGGCACCTCTGACCTCTACTCAACTCTACAGCAAAGCTGAGAACCGTGAGTGCGACGAGACCTCGAGGGACCGACGATCGCCAAGACTGCACGACATCTTTACTGCAAGCCCACCGTGTCCTCCACTGGTGAGTGCTTTGGGGTCCGAGAAGCCCCGACCCTGCGCAGCTCCCGCACCCAAGGTCAGCCTCCCTGCATCTCCACGATCTGCATGGGGCCCTTCTGCTGTTTGCTGTGCACCGCGTTGTTTGGCTACTAGCCGGCTGGCTTGTGGCCTTCTGAACGACGCCCGACGACATCTCTGCTGCTGGTCTGGTTGCTCCAGGCTGGCCCTTGCTTCCTTCTTCAAGAGAGGCACCCCGGACCCTCCTGGTCCACTCCAGACGCCATTTCAGGTCCACCGCGTGGGCTTGAATTTGCCAAGGCTTTGTTGCCCAATCCTGGGTCCAGCGACGCCGACAGCTTCTATCTTCGTGGGACAGCTCGATCCTCCATCCTGGTCGCCGACAACGCCTCCTGGTCCGTGAGATCTTCGAGCTCAAGCGTCACCCACTCACCTAGTCGAGGTGGCTACCATCCGGTGCCCTCCTGGTGCCCACTGACTACTGGCTAGTAGTCTCGAACTTGGTCCCCTCTGCTTTCAGGTGTCATCTATCTTCGAGATCCAGGCTTGGATCCAACTGAACTTTCTTCACTGGTCACCGGCCAGCATCTTTTCTTCCGGCTCCTGGTCCGTCTACGAGGATTCCCGACATCTTTTCAGACCTATGCAGCTGCAGCCCCTGGGCTAGGTAACTTCGGCATTTCGGTGCCCCAGCATAGCCTCACTATCCAAGGGTCAGAATCTACTTTCGTTTTCTCCCTACCAGGTCGGGTTCGCCCGAGAACACTAACTTTTCAATTTCTAGCTACCATAGACTTTTGTCCGCATCTCGTGTGAGAGTGCACACACTGCACCCGAGTCCCCTAGGCCTCCTAGAAGTAATCTAACGATTCCCTAGTCAAGTCCTAGCGATTCCAAAAGCTATTAGTACTGTACTTACCTGCTAGGAATTTCGCATTCCACTTTCAGAGTATATGGTTTTCCGTGCCCCTCGGGCATTTGTATATACTGTGCTAACTTAAGTATTTTTGTAAGAGTTTTGGTTTGTGCTTAGTACCCTGTCCTCATAAAGAGTACAGGGCTGTTGTGATCTTTAATAAATAACTGTTTATTTTCATAACACTTGTGTGGTGTCCTTTCACTTGGTGTTCAAGGGGTATATGTGTGGTAAACAGCTGGCTTAACACGCCCTCTCGAGTCTTTAGCCTTAGACTGCTCGTATCCACGCTACTAGGATAGCTGGTCTATAAGGTTGACTTACAACCAATCATCAATAAGGGTTGCTGGACTGATACATAGTGTTCACTAGAATAGTGAGCACTGCATATCAGGCCACCTTCTCACACCTAGTAGCCTAGATAGCCACATCTGAAAAGTAGGTGCAGTGTTATCCTTCCATCCTGCTGCCACCAGGATCCGAAGGACTACTGAACAAATAAACACAAAGGCCTCCTTATCACATTCCAGATTGAGATTATTGTCAAAACCAGATATCATGAGTTTAGGGGATATGTTAGATGGCCAAGAAACCCCAAGAATCTCTCAATCTCTATACAAATTCCCCTAATCTTTTCACATTGCGAAAACATATGGATTAAGTCGGCTGGTCCCTCCTGACATCTTGGACATTTATCGTTCTCCCTTTTACCCCATTAAAAAAGCTTAGCCGGGGGTATAATACAGATTAAAAAGAACTTTATATTGTTGTGCCTTTAAATTGGTAGACCGGAATACTCTATTCGCTAGTTGTAGAGCTTTATCTAAGTCGAAATCCGGGTCACCTAATTTCATCATCCAGGATGATTCAGCTTTATCCATATCATCTTGTATCGAGTCTATTAGGTCTTTATAAATTATCTTAATTCCAGCTAAGCCTTCTAACAGATACTCAATTAATTTAATTTTGCCGCCAGGATGTATTCGTGGTCTTATCCCATATATTATTTGTTGAATCTGGAGGAACTTAAATGCATGACTAGAAGGAATACCGAATTTAACCTGGATATCGCTGAAAGTAAGTAATTTCCCTGTGCCAATATTAAAGATGTCCCCCAATGTTCTAATTCCTCGTTGTTCCCATATAAACCCCACCCTATCACTACTGACTTGAGGAAAGACATTAGAGTCCCATAATGGCGTATAATAGTTAATTTTGGGAATTGCGAATGTCTTCTGGGCAACTTTCCATGTTTTCCAAATTCCGTCCATAATTTTATATTTAGTTCTGTTTTAATATCCTCTTTCTGTTCGGCGCAGCAGCATCCCCCTAGCATCACTACCCACTAATAGTGCAAATATCGATGGCGGATCTGCAGGTTGATTGGAATTAGGAGTGGTGTTGAATAATATATCCATCTGGCTCAATAAAGATGCCCACTGGTAAAATCTGATATTAGGAGCTGCCAGGCCCTCCTCTCTTGCGGGAGTGATAGGTATTTTAGGGACCTTCTAATTTTACCGTAGGACCATAAGAAATTCGAGAATACTGCTTCTATACTTTTTACGTCACCGACCAGAAGCGGAATTGAGCGAAAAAGATATAGGATTTTCGGTAGCATAGTCATCTTCAATACATTTACCCGCCCAATTAAAGATAAATAAATAGTATCAATTCTTTTTAACTCCTGTGTAATGGAGGCAACCACTGGAGTAAAATTCTCTTCAATAATTGAATTGACTACAGGGGTTATCCTGATCCCGAGATAAGTTGCTAAGTCGACCCACCTCCCATCCTGTCTTACTATATTACTTGTACAGACTATTTGCGTCTTATTTTAATTTAGGGGGTAGCCAGGGTATTTACCGAAGTCCCTAGCCATGTCCGTAAGAGCTGTTATTGCCGATTCAGGATTTTGAGTTAGTATAGCCAGATCATTGGCATATGCCAAGATTTTCGTCTCGAAGCCTCTACAAACAACTGGATCAATTGCCTCAGAACCTAACATTTTACGAATCATGGGGTCTATGTAAAGAGCAAAAAGTATTAGAGAGCAGGGGCATCCCTGAGGAGTCCCACGGGATATTAAAATCTCTTCCGAGCTACCACCCATTATCTGTATCTTGGCCCTAGGTTCGCGATACATTGCTTTAATAGCCCTGATTATTTTAGGACCAAAACCCCTCCGCACCAATATCCCCCATAGGGTATGTGGTTCCTTAGGAGTATCGTATCTGTCTTAAGGGTCCATTGACAGGGTCGTATCGGGATCACAATTAGGCCCGGGCGCTCCCAAAAAGTGGGCCACATTCCTGGATCGGTGCTTTCATGCATCACTATTGGTTAGTTTTATTGGACTAAACGATCGGCAAATTAAATATTTCATAGTTTATAGAGCTGTTAATGTTGGTATAACTAGAAGCACTGCAGTGTGGCCGGTCTGGCGAGGAGAAATAAAATGATCCAAGGGCGACAACACCTGATCTTGCCAGTTGGACGTTTTTTTACTGGTGTTGCCTGTATTTTAAAGTCTTGGACGCTACGAGACTAAAGAAAATCGCCTAAAGCCGGTAATTTTTTCCTCCGACTCGTATGCACTTTAAACAGTAAACAAAAGACAGAAGCACTTTAAAATGTTTTCTAAAGTTTCCTAAACGATCTGTGACTAATATTCAAACTAAACAAAGGCAGAAAACCCATGTTAAAAAGGACTGGAGACTTGTTATACAAAGAGTTACCTTAAATTATCATGTTCTTTCCTTTGCCGAATCGGTCTGCTTATTTTTTTTAATGTTTTTTGTAGTTTTAT
Organism: Lissotriton vulgaris; assembly: GCF_964263255.1. Classification (NCBI taxonomy): domain Eukaryota; kingdom Metazoa; phylum Chordata; class Amphibia; order Caudata; family Salamandridae; genus Lissotriton; species Lissotriton vulgaris. The sequence goes on along the minus strand of NC_141695.1, from coordinate 1,504,645,097 downwards.
TTACTGTGAACTCTTCCCAAAGAAGTTGGAGCAATTACATGAGCACCAATTACATTACACACAAAATCAAATTCATTTTTATTATTTTAGGGAGGGAGATTAAGTGAGTTGGCCAGAATCACAGAATGCTGAGCTAATGCTGGTACTCGAACCTAGTTACAATGTCAGCAGCTCTGACCGTAGCTACAGCCAATTATTTTCCTCTGTGAAAGGTGGCCTCACAGCGAGGCCTATGCAAACACCACCAACCCTACCTACCCCACTCCCTCCAACCAAGGCCTAGACACACTGGGGCCAAGGAGACAACACCTGGCATTTAGCAAGGCCACTTCTCTTACTCACATCCTCCCCAACCCACTATAGCCTCAGGGCGATGACTTGGCAGGGGAGGGGTCATGAAAAGCACTCCACTGCGGCTGCTCAGGGGCATAGAAGACAATACGTTTCTTGGGGGGATGGGGACAACATTATAACCAGTGCCACTGGAATTATGCAAATGTGCAGTTGCGGCAATTTTCGCATAATCCCCCATCTGCCGCGAAATCTGCAGATTTGAACCCATTAACGACTTGTTTCTGGCTTAAGGGGTTGAAAAGTTGGTAAAAATGCAGTGACATGTGTTGCCACGCAGTGTAAGGCCCTTTGCAAAGCTGGACTGGACACCTTTCTGTTGCTTAGTGCTATATTTGGGTATTGAACGGGTACTAAAGAGGTGCAACTAATGTTCAGATATTGTTACCAAGTTCTAAAAATGAGAAAATATTGAAGTAATGCAATTAAAAAATGTGCTACATTATGCTGCATAATTTGTTTTTCTTGCTGGATAATTTATTCAAACCTGTCTCATATTGTGGCCCTTTACTGCCACATAATTCCAGTGGCCCAGCTTATAACCCAGTGCAAAGCTGGGTGAACCTGCACACTCAGCTTCCATACTCCATTTCCCTGGCCTGTGCACGTCTGCCTCTCCTATATCACATGGAGGGGTGCTGTGTGAAATGGATTATTCACTGACTTACTGTTCATGATGAATCAGTTATGATACAAGGTAAAAGATTGGCTAAGAGATGTTGCCATCTTGCAACACAAGACGTTGAATATATATGGAGCTACAACCCCCTTCTTTGAGACCCAAAGGTATCTAAGGCACACTATATACCTTTTTATTCCACGCTATTTAAGTCGATGATGTTGAACAATCGACCTCCCAAAACCAAACCCACACATCAGAGTAAACACTCTATGCCTGTGATATATGTGCTGCCAGTACAAAGATCGGACAGATACAATACATATGCAATCTAACCACTGTGATGGTCAAACTGTATCTTGCTATTTAGGGCCTTTTTCACTCGCTCTTATGGGCTTGGACTTCACTCACTGTATTTCCCTGTAACAATGTGAAATGTGTGCAGATATATGCAGATGCAGTGATATGAACCCTGCATTGCTGATGCCTTGCTCGAGTATCACCTTGCTCTGAGATTGCAGTAATCTGTTCTCAACAGTTGAAACAGTGTTCACTTCTCCATGTGTACTGCACAACAAGGCTACACTGCAAAAGCAACACAGCTCACCAACTCACTCTCCACCACCATCTCCACCACCTACACATGCAGACCCATCAAAATGCGTTCTTAGCCTGCTGGACGAAGCACATGATACAGAACAGCTTCCCTAACACTCTCCTCAAACAGCTAATACCAGCACTAAGGACACCCCTGTTACAGGCCCACAAAATACTACTCAGTCTTCTACAAAATAAAGTCACACTATCACCAAAGCACATTCTCTAAACTGCCAACTAATAAATGCTTGATCACTCTCTAAAAACAAGCATCACATCTACAACCTTCTCACTGATGCAAAACCTGGCATACTCTTCATAACTGAATCATGGTTGGGAGATGATATGGCTCCAGTCTAGCATGAAGCCGTTCCTCTAGGCTATCAAACTATCACCCAAAACCGTATAGGTAAAAGAGGTGGTGGCCTAGCTGTTGTGTTCAGGCAAATATTACATACCAATAAAACTGATGATATCTCCATGCAAGGTTGTGAGGCCCTCTTCACCAAATGCAACCATACACCATCTTCCTCCTGTAACTTCCTGCTCCTTTATAGAACTCTAGCAAAGCAACAATCTCAGACACACTTCTAGACATGATTTCAAACCTTATCACAGTACACTCCAACCAATGCATTATGGGTGACCTCAACATTTGGTTTGACAAACCCATTATGACCCCATCCAAGAACAATCACTGGCCTAGACGCATTGAACCTGCATTAGATCGTCCACACACCCACACACATTGCTGAATACGTCCTAGATGCAATTTGTGCACATACAGAACTAGTTCTCTTTTCAACAGTGACTCCACTCCCATAGTCAGACCACAATTTGCTTGCTTTCCAATATAAAATAACACTAAGAAACACACCTAAAACCACCTTACATGCTTCCACCTTTTGACCATGGAACAAACTCAATTTTAAACACTTAGAAACACAGGTAACATCCATTACAGATCTAGACACAATAAATTCAGTTCAAAACTATATGAGTGGCTACAGGAAACTTTCGATATCCTAATACCACTAAAAACAACACAACAGAAAAAAAGAAAACAGGCACCTTGTAGAAATACAGAGATAAACAAGATAAAACAGCAAATTAGAAAGCAGTAACATGCCTGGCTCAAAACAAACATCAATCCAAACAAACCCCGCTTACAAAAACGTAACAGATTATACAACAAATTTCACACAATGAATTTATAGACCTGGTCAAAGCAAGAAGGCCTGCCCACCACAAGCCTTCTAGAAAATTCTTCTATCAATCTCTGCTGCCACACCAGTAAGAAGAATCATCAATAATTCCTTAACTACCAAAGTATTTCCAGAAGAACTAAAAAAGTCATACATATGCCCACTTCTGAAGAAAACAAACCTGGACCTGCTGAACCCCAACAACTTCAGACGAATTACAAAGGGACCTTTCCTGGGCAAACTGCTAGAAAAGCAGCATTCGCCCAGATGTCACAATTCATTTAAGATAATGCCATCCTTTCAGACTTCCAAACGGAATTCCATCCGGGAAGAGACACAGAATCTTCCCTCGTTGGCATCTGGAATGACCATAAGAACACAGTTGACCGTAACAGGGTTGCTGCACTACTTCTTTAGGACCTCTCAGCTGACTTTGACACGGTTGACCATGACACTCTAGTACAAAGACTCTATGAAGCCGGCATAGAGGGGACTGCTCTCGACTGGATCACATCCTACCAACTGGGTGTTCCGTCCCATCTCCTAAACGTATTGATGAGGTTACACACGGGGAACTACGCGCAGGTAAGATGTGGGGGGAATGGGGCGCTGTCATCTAGGTTCCCAGTTGGTAGGGGGGTGAGGCAGGGGTGCGTTTTGGCACTGACCCTGTTTTGCCTCTACGTAAATGGTGTAATCACACATCTGGATGATGTCCCTAATAATAATGCACCTAGGTTGGCAGGCAGGAGGGTGCCGGCGATTATGTTCGCTGATGACACCCTCCTGCTTTCCAAGTCCCCTATGGGGATTCAATGAATATTGGACGGCTTTGGCGATTTCTGTCGATGTCGTGGTTTGGAGATAAATGTTGACAAAACAAAATTTATGATATTCAATCCTCCGGCATCCTCACGTCCTAATCCCATCCTGGGTACTGTGAGATTGGAAAGGGATACAACTTTCCAGTACCTAGGGGTTACACTCCATGAAAATCTGTCCTGGGGACCCCAACAAGTAAAATCGCAAATGAAACTGTCCCAGTTGGCGGGGGGCATTCTGAAAGTCTCCAATACTTCGACTTTTAAGCCAGTGAGCCCCGTACTGGAGATTTATAAGACCCTACTGACACTTCCGCAAAGCACCCCGCTTCTCCCCCTAAGGTTAGATTTGGGGCTGAGTCCCATAGAAGATGAGCTTGCACTTAAACCCCTTAGGTTCTGGCGCAGGCCTGGATAACGCCAGATCTCCTGAATTATGGGCTAGAGCTTAAATAAATACTAAGCAATATTAGTACAGTAAAAATTCCTTGGATGGCGTTCATAAAAAATGAATTGTGAGATTGGGATTACCTGCCTTGTGGCATGATCCGGAAAGGGGCTGTCGCGAGGTTTCGCGTAGGTCCCTCACTAGGATTTTTAAGGAAAAAAAACGTAACTCTGTTTTGCACGACTCCCATGCTGGCTCTTTGACTAGTTCTTTTTTATCACTAAAAGCTTCTTACTCTTTTGAGAATTTTATGGATGTTGTTTACCCAGTTTTAGCTAGGAAACTTTTTATACAATGGAGATATGGTACTTTACCCCTAAGAGCTTTTACAAGCAAATGGTCAGCCTGCACAAATAAGTCCTGCCCAGGATGCAGCTGTGACGTGGAGGATGAACTACATGTCCTCTTCTTTTTTCCAGTGTACAGTAAATCCAGGAAACAATGGTTAGTACTTCTATGTAAAAATTTGGGTTTTTTACACTGTATACATGCTTTTAGAATTCTAAAATGTGATATTTCTGGACACATTGTATTGCACTTTCTAAGTATTTGCTAGCCATGTGGTTTAAGCGACGGCATTTAACTGCAAATGAATGTTAAGGACTAAATATTTATACGATTATTCTACTGTGAATATGTTTATTATACGTCGTATGATTTATTTTTTTTTTTTGTGTCCACCCAAATGAATTCTATCCATAATCTCCTTTCAAATCATGTTTTATTTTGTACTCTTTTATGGCGAAAATAGCCAAAATAAAGAATTATGATGATGATGAATTCTATGAATAACATTTAGGGGAGGCCGGGATATTGTTCTGGTCAACTTTTACAATAATATTTTTAACAATACTCTGGGTAAGGTGGCTTTAGCCATTGATGGGGGACTGGAGACTTTACTCCAGTCCATCACCAATCGCTTTATATTAATTTGGGAAAGGGATTTTAATATTCACATATGCACACACTCTGCTACCCGGGTATGTGGGATCCCTAATGAGGCTGGGACTGGTTATCCACACGTCCCCCACTATGACTATGGTGACCAATTGAATTCCCTGATTACCAAGTTCAATCTACATCTACTAAAATGTGCATGCAATAGCAACGGGGACCCCATTCCAACTTTCATAAGGAAGAATTCTGATTCTGTTATTGATGATATCTTAATATCTGCTAATGAATGCAAGTGATGCACCACACCAAGGGTTGCCTGCCCGGGCATAAGTGACCACAACTGTATTATTTTGACAGTTTTGTTCTGGGGCAGGCCCAGTGTTATAACTCCTAGTCGTATTGCTGACATTGCCCCAACAAGATCTAATGAGGCCCACATAAAGTGCAATGGAGTGGACCCGAACCAATTTTTGCACAATATTTGCTCTAATGGCTAAAGTGATATTATCCACTGTTTAGAAGATGTGGTTACGCTCAATCAGATACTGTATAGTTTTATTGACATTACCACTACAATAGATGCTCTCCTGACTTGCCTGAATAAAACAGGCCCTGTGAAGAATAGAGGTTGCTTCGACCACGCATGTACCATTGTGCAAGGGATTTGAAATTGGCTCTTTGCAAACGTCATAGAGATAATGTGTTGATTACATCTCTCAGATTTAAATATAAAGAGGTACTCTTAGTTAGGAAAAAAGAACTCCAAGATGTAGCCTGGTCCAAATTGTCATGAGCTGCTGATACAGGAGATAGAAAATTATTTTGGGATACAGTTGATTCCCCTTTCCTAAAGGATAATTCCACCCCAAGTTGTTATCACATGTCACCTGTTATGCCTGAATTGCTAATTTTACTGGAATTTTTAGCTCTCTAAAGGCACAAATGGCGGCCATTCAAGACATGGAACAGTTGATATGGCACACCTTACCTTTGGACATCACAATACAAGTATCATCACTGGCCTTGTAGGAAAGTAATGGGGGCAAGGCCCTAGATCCAGATGGGGTCTCAGTAGATGTTTTTAGGAATGCAGTTGATTTATGGGCCCAAATTCTAACTAAAGTTTTTAACATGGCTGCGACTATAACGATTCCGCCTGCTTGGGATACATCTATTATGCACGCTCTCAAGAGTTGAAAACATGGTCAAACCACCTGGCAGAAGTAACAGTGCCCCAGGTCCAAATGGCATTCAACAGGCAATATGTATAAATTGGACCCAATGCTCTTATTGATTCAGAAGCAAAATATTATGCATCACTAATATTGGAAGATTTACTAGAGTGATCAAATGCCAATAATTTGATTCCACCCCAACAAACAGGATTTTGGAAAGGGCATGGGACCTCAATTAACATGACAACAGTCACAATAATTGTGGAAAAAAGTAAACGCCTTAAGAAAAAACTCCAACTCTGCTTTATCCATATGAAAGCAGCTTTCGATTGGGTGGCTCGACCACTCCGATGGGCTAAACAAAGACGATGGGGCATTCAAGAAAAAATCTTAAGACCAATTGAAATGCTATATACAGAAACATGGATTCAAATTAAGGTGGGAGATGGAACGATAATATCAAGGAAAGTACCAACCGCAAAGGGCCTTAAGCAAGGGTGCGTTCTAGTACCACATTTGTTTAACCTCTTTACTGCTGATTTGCCTACCCACCTGGACCAAGTTAATTTGCACACCCCAAGGCTAGGCCCATTAATGATATCCCATCTGTCATATGCCGATGATATTGTGCTGCTGAGTCACACAGAAGTTGGACTACAAAGATTAATTAAAGAAACTGCGGCGTATACAAAACTTAACAAATTGGAAATTAATATTGCTAAGACTAAAGTCATGTCTATAGGAAACAATCCCAATGCCTCATAGAAGAAGTCAGCACTTACAAATACTTGGGCTTCAATTTTGATAAATAATTACATTTTCATGTACACCAGCAGTACATTGTTAGAAAAAAGCAATACTCTAATTCACACATTCTGTGTACTTGCAAAAAAACGTGACAGCCCCTCCTACCAACCACTGCTTTCTGTTGTCAAAGCAAAATTGCTTCCATAACTAACTTGCGCAAATATGGTGATGCATGGTAAGGATTTCACAATGTTAGATAGACTACAAATTAAAACATATAAACAGTTCTTTGGTCTCCCTTGTAGTGCTTCTCCTGCTCAAATCCGTTTAGAATTTGGATTGACCCAACAAAATATAGTAAGAAGATACCACTTTATTAAATCCATGCACAAAATACAAAATAATCAGTCCAGTCCTTTAATCAGCGCTTTATGGGAATCTCTGATTAACGATGTGAACTCAAGTTGCAACAAATATTTGCTATCATCATTACAAATATCTAATACCGGTGATTTAAGGGACCTGAATCTGACATTCCACTTTTTGTCATGCGATGAATAAAGGAGCAAAAATGAATTTGCTAGTTGAAGATAAAAACATATTCTCGTGGTGATCTCATGTCCTGGATGACAATTCAAAGATATGTCACATTGCAACCTGCAACATATTTACATTTAACCTATCCGGCTTATCTCAAGAAAAAGTTATTGGCTGTACGCTTAGGAGAACTGCCATCCTTAGCACATAAACCGCCCTACTGGTAGTTAATTTTATACTGATGCACATGCCACTTTATAATAATCGAGAAGAGTATTAACGGTTATGAATTGAAGGAATTTTAATAATAATACGATACAAAGAAGACCAATATATTCTCCTGTATTGTGGCAATATTAATCAATGCTTTTCAGAAAACTGATCATTTAAAAAAAGGATTTTAATTTTAAATATGCACACTTATTTTGTATTAATTGTAAAATATTGTGACGGTTTTTATTAACTTATAACAATAAACTTATACTGAACTTACATCTATTATAGTCCCCCTCTTTAAGAAGAGTAATAAATCGGATCCCAAAAATTACCAGACAATTTCATTGCTAGACTCATCGGCGAAAGTGATGAGCAAAATCCTGCTCAAAAGATTTGAAGAATGGGCTAGGGACTGCTCAATACTTTCACCATTACAGTTTGGTTTTAGGAAAGGTGTGGGGATGCTTGAGCAATGTGTGAACTTGAATCTACTTATAGGCAAATATAAATGACCAAAGGCGGACTTGAGCGGAGCTTTCAACCTAGTAGATCACACTATCTTCTGGACCACTCTGCTTGCTATAGGGGCGCCTAGGCCAATGATCTCCTTTTTGGCAAAATTATATGAAAATCTGACGTGTAAGGTACGCTATGGTCCTCGAGGCAACTGTACCAATAACTTTGCAGTCAAACGCGGCATTCGTCAAGGCTGTGTACTCTCCCCTTTGCTATTTTCTTTGTTTATAAATGGGGTGGACCAGACCCTACAAACTGTGCATGCCGATGCTCCACAAGTGGCTTGGCGCCCCCACACCAGTGCTCTTGTACGCAGATGATGCTGTCCTGCTGGCAAGGACTCCAGTGGGGCTGCAACGTTTAATAAATACCTATGGGGATTTTATTGCTGCTACAAAACTGATTATCAAACAAAAGCAAAACCTACACTATGGTTTGTGGGTCAACGGATAAACAATGTAGAACATTTCTTATGGATAAGTCACTGGTGCCCTCTGTTGAAACTTTCTGCTACCTGGGCATTCGTTTTCAGGTAACGGCTCATGGTCTTGTGAAATCAGTAATGTTAGGAGCAAAATGAACAGAATCATCATTGAGAACCATGGGGAGATTCTTTGTGCTTCAGTCACCATTTTCTTAATACTAGGCATCAACCTACTCCTGCCATAAGGGATGACAAATTGTCAATTAATAAATCAAATGAATTCACATTTCATACATTTTGTAATTGTTTCTTTTTTATTTTGTCCGTATTCATCTGTGTACAATGATTCTGAGCATGTTGTAGAAAAAATGATTTGCGTCAAACATGTACCAGAGGTTTTATCAACTTCCTTTAAAAGGAAGTGGTTGCAGGACCTAATAGCAACACAACGTATCCTGTGGTCATAGTAGGCTCTGCTTACCCTATTAAGTAGTGACGTTCCTAGTTGCAAATATCTGATGTTTTCAAAGTCGTGTCCAGAGATTCTTCTCTTTATGAGGGTCCAGACTATGGTTTCTGAATGTGAATGCCGCTTTCCCAAGAATAAGACCTGAAATAGGGTTTAACTGTCTAACCCATATATTCATCAAGCATCCATTTTGCAATTCCTTATTAACGAAAAATAAGAATTCGCTACTAAGGAATAGCAAAATGCTATGCATGAAGAACTCGCTTAAAAAATAGCGATTTCTTAAAATTCCATAATTGCGACTCGCAAATTGCGAGTCGCAATTAAGGAATATCTCCCCATTCAATCATATGGGACTAGAGGCCCATAGGAATGAATGGGAAGACAATCTTAATTTGCGATTCTCAATTAGAGAATCGCAAATTGAGATTGTAATTTCAAGGGTGCCAGGGTGTCAAAAGGACACCCTGTTGCACCCCTGAAATCTGCATATGGGTACATCTTGTACACACACATGCCCTAAGGGCATGTTTGTGTGTAAAATGGAATTTGAAAAATGCACTTTAGTTCATTTTTCAAAGTTTTTGCAAATTACCATGAAGTTCAACTTCATGGTAATTTGCTCCCCCTATTAGCGAAATCTCTATTTTTTTACTTTTAATGCATTGCATTTAAGGAATCTCAATTTGAGATTCCTTAAATGCAATCGCAATTTAATTAATCGCAATTTTGCGATTTCTTAAATTGTGATTTTTGCATTTGGGATGATGCATCCCAAATGCAAAAATACCGGTCGCAAAGGGGCAAATTCTGAGAATCTGCCCGTTTGCGACCGGTTTTTAGCTTGATGCATCTATGCCTAAGTTGTTCGACATATTTTATTTTATTTATTTGAATTTATAATGCACAACAGCTACCCACAGTGGGTTTCCCGGCGCAAGGGAAAGACTGGAGAAGAAAGGACAACAACGGCAGAACTATGGAACAGAAGCAGCAGCTTATATGTTTGTTAAAAAAGTATGGTTTTCAATTTTTTTCGGAAACAGAATAGATTGGTTTCAGATTTCAGAGCAATTGGAAGCGCGTTCCAATATTTTGGACCTAGATGGAAAAAGGCTCGACCTCCCATCCTTGCAAGTTTGAATCTTGGAACAACAAAGTCGCAATTTGCAGAGGATCTTAATGTGCGACTAGGCTTGTACGGTTGAACAAGACTCTGCAAGTATTTTGGGGCTGTGCCCTGTTTGATTTTAAAGAGATAGCACAGGGCTTTACATTTTATACGGCTAGAGATCCTAAGCCAGTGTAACTCTCGAAGAGCCTGAGAGGCCGATGATTTCCTCGGAATGTTAAGAAGAAGTCGGGCCGACGAGTTTTGTACAACCTGAAGCTTATTGATCGTTGCTACGTCTGCACCGAGGTAGAGGACATTACCATAGTCCAGGCGAGAGGTTACTAACGCCTGGACTACGGTTCTCCTGGTGGCATGAGGCAGCATCCATAGAATTTTCTGGAGCCAACGCAAGGTGACAAAGCAGATAGCGGCCACCTTAGTGGCCTGCTGCCTCATGGAGAGTTTATCATCTATAAGGAATCCGAGGTTACGAACCACAGATGTTGGTTGGGGAAGGGGTCCCATATCACTGGGCCAGTGTTGTGGACCCCAGAGATCTTTATGCTTCCCCAAGATGATAACCTCGGTTTTGTCACCCTTTAGCTTGAGCAAATGCCTCTGCATCCACTCAGCCATATGAGACAATCCAGACTTCAGGGTCGACACACTGTTGCTCTCACTGCTGGAAAGAGAAAAAACCACTTGGGTGTCATCGGCGTATGAAAAAATAGTCAGCCCAGCATCCTCCGCAATGGTAGCCAGGGGTCTAACATAGATGTTGAACAATAGAGGGCTGAGTATGGACCCCTGCGGGACACCATACGCCGATTGACAGATGTCAGATGTGGCTTTTGTAGAAAAGACCTGGAAAGTGTGCTCACTTAAAAAGTAGGGAATTCTAGGCAAGCGCAGGACCGTCCACTCCCATGGACCGGAGAGAGCTCAAAAGAATGGAATGGGACACGGTATCGAACGCCGCGCTCAAATCCAAAAGGATGAGTGCTGATGTTTCACCGCGGTCGATACCGTGTCGCAAACTCTCCATCACCCCCAGTAGGGCCGTCGCGGTGGAGTGGTGCGCACGAAAGCCAGACTGGGAGGAGTGTAAAAATCCCGAGCTTTCCACAAGATGGTTTAGCTGGGTATTGATGTGTCTTTCCAACACTTTGGAGAGAACAGGAAGCAAAGATATAGGTCGAAAATTCGCAAGGTTGGACGTGTCGACTCCGGCCTTTTTTTGAAGAGGAACAACCATTGCATGCTTCCAATCCTGGGGCATAAGGGACTCAGTTAGGGATGCATTTAAGAGTCTCATAAGGACCCGTCGTGGCTCAGTATCCAGTAACTTTAAGATTTTAACAGGTACAGGGTCACGAGGAGAACCCAATCTTATACTGTTCAGACAAGAAAGAAACGAGACGTCGTCAAACAATTGCCAGTTAGTGACGTTTGCTGTTGGGAGTGATTGTTCCATCCCTTCTGCCAATTCCGACTGATTGGCGTGGTGTTTTAATTATTGTCTTTTTCTCATGAGGAACCACTTTGAAAACAAACGTTGTAGATAAAATAATATCTGCTTCCACTTCCTAGCAATCTATTTAGGCCCATTTCTGAACTGTTTGTTCTACCTCTTCCCGCAAACACACCCTTATTCTTTGTGATCGACTGTTACATTTCGACTGCAATAGATGCTTGCATTGATCTGTCATTGTTATGTCTCATGAAAGTCTGTTTATTTTATGGAGTATAGATCCTTGGCAACCTGCAGTGATACGCAATGCCCCAAAAAAGTATTTTAAGTTGTGCGATCAGTAAGGAAAGATGTGACCTTCTTGTGTCAAAAACAACAACTCCGCAATACGAAGGCTGCAACCGTTTAACCCCTTCGATGGTCATGACAAGCTCAGCTCGTCATGAGGCACAGTGGAGCTGTGCTGATGACGAGCTGAGCTCGTCATGAACAATGGGATTCATGAAATATCAGCGCAGGAGGAAAATATCACTAGCAGCGATGGTGTTAAACCAGAGCTTAGTTTATCAAAAATACATAAATAACTAAGCCCATAATAGAGCTTCTTAGCATCCCATTGCCGATCCTACTTAATGCTGTGGTTGCTGAATGCAATGTCTACTTCGTCTAGATTCCACCTCATGCCTCTTTCTTTCACTCCTGACACTTCCTGTCACTTCACCTCACTTGATCAGGTTATTTTTCCTGCCTTATTTCTGCCTTTGCCAGTGTTTTCCTGCTTTTCTCTTACTCCTTTCCGCACTCGGTCAAATTCTGAAGATGAAAGATAAATGCCAGCCCCCTCCCAAGATGTGTGCCTGGGACCACGACCTGCCTAAATAAAAAACTGGTTGCCCCAGCATCGAAACTTCGCATCTGGATTTTCAATGCATGGTACTTTGACACTGTCTCTTCATCCTGCACAAGACTGCAGCAAAGAGAGAAGCCCTTCAACCACACCGGACTACATGGTCTGGCTCTGCGAGCTCACACCAGCAAAGCTAGGAATGCTCTCCCACCACCCTCCCCCACTCGGATCACCCATCATGACAATGAATATGTGATTCATCTATTTTCTCTAAATCTTTTTATTAGTAACTGATGTAATTCTTACATTTCATAACCCTAACACCTGCCTACCTTTCAACCAACAGCTCCTCAAGACCTGTCATAATTTTTGTCGTGGCTAATTTGTCGTTAATTGAAAAGTAAGAGGGATATACTTTGGGCTGATTTTTCCCTTCGTCTTTCTGTCGTATCTCCCTCCTACCCTGTTACCCCACCCCTTCCCTTTCTACGTTTCTTCTGACCTCATCCTCAAAGATCTCTATATGCTCTCCCTGCAACCGATGTAACTTATAACTGATGTAATCTTGGAACAATAAGGATATCATGTAAAAAGCTTTGATACTTTCTGGTCTAAGCTATTTTAACCCTGAATGCTGAGACCTGAGCACCATGGCTTATGCCCGGTGGAGCTGCTAGACAGCTAATGGGGAGATTGGCCCTGGTTTCCCCCTCGACCATCACTTACCCAGCCGGACATAGGGCACATTTCTTCCTCGTCTCCCTGCTATGGCCCCTTCCTCCCCTCCTCTCCTACAAATCCTCTCAACCTCGTTGTTTGTTTATTGTACCTTTCTACGTTACTACGCTATGGTAACTGATGTAACTTGTAACGTAAGGTTCCTCTGGTAAAGCGCTCTGATACCGCCGGGTCTAGCCAGCGCTATATATAATCTTTTTAGATTTACCTTGTAATGCAACAATCCTCTGGTAAAGCGCTCTGATACCTCTGGGTCTAGCCAGCGCTATATAAACGTATAAAATCAAATTAACTCAAAACTGGTTCCCCTGATCGCTGAGACCTGAGCAACACGGCTGATGTCCGGTGGAGCTGCTAGACAGCTATTGAGGAGATGGGCCCTGGTTTCCCCCTGACCGTCACCTACCTAGCCGGACATTGGGCACAGTTACTCCTCATCTGCCCGCTAATGACTCCTTCCTTTCCTTCCTTCTACAGATTCTTGCAACATTATTTTTGTGTGCTGTACCTTTCTATGCTCTTGTAACTGATGTAACTTTTATTGTAACAATCCTAAATGTAAAGCGCTCTGATACCCTCTTGGGTCAAGTTCGCGCTATATAAAACTTACTAAATAAATGAATCAACATTGCCCAGCAGTAAGGAACCGAGGCTGCATGTCTGGGGATTGACGCATCACCTCCCCTGACAGTAAGGAACCAACGCATCATCTCCCCTGCTTAGCAGTAAGGAACCGATGTGTCACCTCCCCTGGGAGTAAGGAACTGAGGCATTGCTTCGTTTTTCTAGCGCCTCACCTCCTCTGTGCCTGTTTTGTCTTTGAATTTTTACACATCCCAGGTACTTTGTGCTAAAAGTGATGCATCCATTAATTTCTATGGACTAAACTTGCGTAGTCTTTTAACAGTGATATCTTGACTTGTGTATGTTAGAATTTTGTCACGTTGGTCTTGTTTTATTCAGATAAATATTGGCAATCATTTTAAACTGGTGTGGACTCGGTTTGTAGGGTTGTCACTGTGTTACTGAGTGTATATGTACAAATGCTTTACACATTACATCTGAGAAAAGCCTGGCTGCTCATGTCAAGCTACCAAAGGGGTAAGCAGGGGTTATCTTAGTTGTGTCCGTAGCTGAAGATTAGTGAGCTATAGGTTTAATATCTTGAACCAGTACCCCAAGGGAAAACCAAGGGGATATATATCAAGAACGACGTTAAAAATTATAGCCAGTTTAGCGGCAGAAAACTGCTGCTAAAGCGGCGATAATGGGCTTGATAATATGCCCTTGAGAATTCCAATAGAAGTCCATGTTCTTGTGTGAACATGGGCTTCTATTGGAATTCTCCAGGGTATATTATCAAGCCTATTATCACCGCTTTAGCTGCAGTTTTCTGCCGCTAAACCGGCGATAATTTTAACACCGTTCTTGATAATATGCCCCCAAGTGTTTTCGTGACAATGCAGAGTAAGTGTTGCAGCATAATTGGAAAGCCATAAAGTAGGTACACAACTCAGTGCTGAATTTATGGTACCAAGCATTTTTGGCCTCTTTACACCACTGCTAAGCTTCAGATGTATCTTTTCGGACATAGTCTTACAAGGGCTTTGCCATAGCAGCATAGCCTAGCATCCATTGCCTACAGAACTAGTCAGACCCAAGAAAGTTCATACCCGATAGACGGTCACTGGATGGGACAACTTACGAATGGCTTCCATGTATTCCGGTGACAGGTGGTGTTAGCTAGCTGCAATTTTATGACTAAGATTATCGTACTCATGGAAGGTAAAACTTCAGTTTATCTTTTGAAGCATTGTGCCTCTTTTTGGCGAAATCACTGAGGAGGTAGAGTGAATTCACCTCTCAGTGATCTAAAATATTATATGCCAAGATAAGGTAATCAAAGAATTGAACTGAAGTATTACCCCGGGGAAGGACCACGTTTTAAAACTTGGATGAAAACTGACAAAGAATCTGTAAATCCTTGAGGGAGCTTCTGTTAGGAAAGTTGAGACCCACCGAATGGAAATGCAAAGACAAACAGGCTCATCATGTTTGGGGATGTAAATGAAGGCAGAACAGAGGTCCAGCAGGTAAACAATGGGGTGCCAGAAAAGATGGAGGCAGGGTTAAGGATCACAGAGAAGCTAGGTATAACCACCTTATTTATGGTGTGCCACAACTGTACAAATCTGTTCAAGTTCGCCTTTTCCACCATCTTGATGGGCGCAAAATCCAGGAATTGCATCTACTGACAATGGATACCTAAACCGCCTACCTTGACAATTACAGGACAAATCTCTGCGTCTGCACTGGGTTTAGGGGGATCATAAGGTATTCAAGGCAGTTGCTTTTGTGGGTTGATTTTAATCTTCGGAGATTCCATTGAAGGTATAAATCCTACATCATGTACCCCTGTGGGTCAAAACGTGAAAGGTACCTGGGAAAGCAAATAGGTTAAATCTGGAGACAGCTCACTGTTATTCGCAGCAGGCTGGCCATTTGTATTCTTGAAGAGAGAGCCAGCACCTTATTCTCGGTGTCCTGGAGTACATTGAGATAGGCACCATTAGAGGTAGAGAAAGCTGGGCAGTTCAATTTGAATAAAATGTCCCCCCAGCAGATTAGCTGGTGAGGTAGGACTGAGCAAGCTGGACTGTTTATCAGTAATGAGTCAAAGAGATGTATTGACTGGTTTAGAGATTTGATGGGGAATTTCCTGGTTGTAAGTACCGACTGCATCTATGGACAAGCGGGAGAGAGGTAATGTGGAAAGCTCAGAGGTTTATAGGGCAGAGTGGCTAGCACTGGTGTCAAGAAGGCAGTTGCTACCTTTACAATCGATCAGGCAATAAACATAGGGACCTTTCTGATCTACAGGAATTACGGTGTTCATGGCGCAGTTAGGATCGTCTGACTTTCCAAAAATTCAGGTTATGAATTTTACGTAAGTTGTTTAATTTCAGGCATAACAGCAAGATTTGGGATGTTTGAAATACAATTTTGGTAAGCCTGTTCCAATGTCCCAATTGACCAGAACCAAAACATGACCCTCACTTTCCTGGAGCCTCTCCTCTGCCCATTTGTGTGCCCATTCCTGCTTTCAACCCCCTCTCCCCAGTTGCCTCCCCCTTTATTCCTCCCCCCACCCTCTCCCTTCTATATTTTGCTGCATATTCTGCAATGTGAAAGATATTAACAGGGATTCTCCTTCTCGTGTTCCTGTGAAGCAGCAAAATGGTTTGCAACAGTTACTAATTCTGCTAACTTAGTTTGCCATCCAATGCATATTGTCATCACCTGACTCCACACATTAGGTTTCAAACCTTGCAGGAAAGCAGCATCTACAGTCCTTCAGCCATTTCTGCCAGACAAGCAACGCCTGAGTAGCTCTCATCATCATTAAGCCTGTTGAGATAATCTGGGGTTGGTTTGCCCTCATTTGACTTGCAATCCTAAATCTTTGTTCAACCTGTTTCCACCAAGCCGACCTCTGCAACAGCATTTAACAATGTATCCTTTGCCATATTTAATGCTGCAACGTTGCCAGGGTCCTATCTAGTCCATACTGACTTTTCCACCAATCCATCTTCAATCCAGGAAGGAGTTGTGGCTTAATAGCCAGAAAAGCTGATTTTGGAACTGGAGAACCGGATTCAAGCCCCAGCTGAACATCGTGTGATTCTGGGCAAATCACTTAATCTCCCCGCATGTAAAAAAAAAAAAAAAAGAATCTGACCTAGTCTAACATCATCTGGTGCTCATGTGCAGTGCTCCAATGCCCTTGGTCCCAGTTTCTGCTATCTAAAACTGCAAAAGAAAACCTTCACTTGATACCACCAACACCAAGAATTGGTTCACATTTGCCAAATTCGGTCTGTGCACTTCAAACACCCTGTTTAATTATACACAGAACTGTGTTGGGCTTTCTCTGATGTTAGGGAACTGTTTCCAAATACTCATTAAGTCAGGGGGGGGTCCATTGGACATGGACAGCAAACCTTCTCCCACCCGTGGGATAGTCCCTTAATAGGAGAATGGTATTGGGACCAGATGGGGTGTCTCTAGAGTGAGTGAAAGGGAAGTTTCCCTGGACAGTTGTTCTGTTGTACATTTGAGGTATTCTCTAGTGGTTGTTAGGTTGTGGTCTCGGGTATCTCAACACCCAGCTGAGTCTGTGCTTCAGGTCCTGACATCCTGCCTAATGTCCGCGCCTAGGCAGAATCTCCACAGCCCACTCACTCCAAAACGTGGATTTGAACAACTATCAATCTTTGTCTTGGTCTTCTTGTTTCTACCTACCCAACCAGTCTATTATTTTATCATCGTCTACCTAGATGACAAGACGGCACATGCAATGCACGCAAGTGAAATTAGGGAGGCTTAGTTAGAGTTTACTTTAATTTGTTTGAACATGCTTAAACTGTCCAGGCAAATACCCGGATCCACCACTAGTCCATACTCCACCCCAGCCCACCTGGAGAAAAGTCTCTCATACCTGTGGTACTTGTAGTCATCGTGTGGAGTCTGTCCACTGCTCTCCTTTCTCACTGACACACAATGAACGAGACTCTGTAAAAGAAAATAGAGAACTTGGGACACTGCCTAGAAGTCTAACATGCATTTAGGGCAAATTAGCCATCAAGTTTAAAAAAATGAAGCAAGACCTTGAGTGAGAGATAGAAATAAGACTAGTTGGAACTCCGTCTACTATTTTCTAAAATCCTCACTTTATTGTGTCAACTGCAGAACGAGGCTACTTTTTCTTAGCATGGTACAGTAGAAAGTGCAGTCTACAATATGAATTACTCAAAAAATAGTTCATTTAAAATGTGTGTAAATGTGCAACAATTAAAAGACTTTAGTGGTCTTTCAGCTGGTGCAAAAAATCGAAATTGCAAAGGATCAATAAAACGTGAATATTAGGTGAAAAGTCCATGTTCAGGCATTCATGAAAATTGGCATCTTCATAGTAAATATATAAGAATTAAGCCACTTATTCAGGTAAATTCACTTCCTCACCTGTGCAGACTGTACTTGGACCTCAATTTAAAAATAGAAGCCCCCCCTCGTACAAAGTAGCTTTTCAATCTTGTGCATTTTAAGTCCGCAATACCACATTTTAGTTCTCAAACCACTTAAAACAGGGTCCAAGTATCCTTAAAAAATATTTAACATACAATACCTGCCCAGGCTACAGGCCAGGACCTGGGGCGAACCTATACTATGCATGTTTGATATCTGATGATATCTAAACGCCCTGCACAGCGGGGGAAGTTGGTAATCTGCCTCAGGTTAGCATATTATTAACAAATTAGTTTCTTTTGGTTTTCCCTAGAACTGTGCACCCTGTTGATCGATTTGCATAAAACTCTAGGGTCTTACCAGATTTCATACCTGTCTGTCATACGGCACCAAAGATAATAGCAAATATAATAATTTTTGACCCCCATCCCCTTTTAACCCCACCCCCTTAGCGCTGCGGCGGAATTGCCGCCGCAGCGCTAAGGGGGTGGGACAGCCGCGCAGCGCTCCGACGCTTATGACGGAACCGCTCCGTCATGGCCCTCGGGTGGGCTGTGCTTGTGACGGAGCGGTTCCGTCATGGCCCCGCCCGTTCTTTAGAACATCAGTGCAGGCGCGAAATCAGCGCCGCTCAGGCGCGGCGATCGGGCCATGACGGAACCGCGCCGTCACCAGCACAGCCCACCCGAGGGCCATGACGGAGCGGTTCCGTCATAAGCGCGGAGGGGTTAACTTCGTTCCTTTTCAAATCTGCCTGAAACTTGAGATTACACTGGACTTAATGTCCTAACAACCTTTTAAATATTATGCCGGGCAACCACCCACCGCTAACATTTTATTAAATTAAAACTTTGTTGATCTACCCTATTGAACCCTGCCTTTCCTTGATGGATTTGTATGAAACTCTATATATCAAGAGTAAACTAAATATGATATGGGTGTGCCAGGTTTTGTCCAGATCTTTGATAAGGCACCAAAGTTTTTATCAAATCAAAGATTTTTGACTAACCCCCCTTTTAAGTTTGATATCTATTGATGGGCCTGCATAAAACTTGACAATTCTACAGACAACTAAATTTGCTAAAGATCTGGTAAAATTAATGCAGATTCGTGTGGAAGTTTGAGCGCAGGGAACTCTTGGAAAAAATTAATTGAAAAAAACACAAAGATTAAAGTGCATTTAAGATTAGGTTTTGTTATAACATCTCAATGTAAAAACCTCAGACCTTCACCTAAAAAAACACAGATGAAGGTCACTTATAGTTACAAAGTAAAACCGAAAAGCACTAAAATTCACAAATTGTAGTTAGGAGCACAAACCATAAGTCGCACAATAGCCATGCAAATCATAACTCGCTCATAGATGCAAATGTTTGCACACATGTAGAAAGTCATATTCAAACACCTACTTCTTTACACAGAAAGATATTTAGACATACTAATGTGTGTAGTGGTATGTGTGTTTTTGTCTGTAGCCATCCTTCAGGAGAAGCATTCAGCAATTGTGGCGATGGGGCCATGTAGGATGCAGGACATATACAGTTGGGGCATAGACCCCATCAGCTCCTCTTCCTCCTCTGACCCTTCTCCCCCTCTGACCCCTCTTCCCCCAAGAGACACCAGTGATTTCAAGAATTGTGGCGGCTTATATAGGTTAAGAATTTCAATTCCAGTCTTCTTCCTGGAGTTGCAAACCATGCATTCTCTGAGTTAGTCTAGCTTGGGTATTCCATAGAGAAAGAGGTTCTGGGTTAATCGCACCAGACTTTGGTCCACCGCGGGAGTTCCAGTTATCAGTCATTAACGGTATTTTTACAATTTCCTACAAAGAAACCCAGGATTCCTTTTGAGGATTTCATGTTATGTCTTCAGTTTCTCTAATGCATGAGGTGCGCATTCCTTACAAAGAATTATGGGCCATATGTATCAAGCCTTTAGCGATTCGTTAGCGAATCGCAAACGGCCTTTTTACCAATTTTGTAATGTATTTAAAATTAGCAAAATAAGGAATCGCAAAAAATTGCGATTCCTTATTTTGCTTAAGCATTTAAGGAATCGCAATTTTGCGATTCCTTAAATGCTATGTATGAAGCTTTTCAGAATTGCGAATTCAGGTTTAGAAATCGCAAATTACCATCAACTTGTAGTTGGTGGTAATTTGCGATTTCTTGTAAATATGCACAATTGTGCATTTGTGAGGGTGGCATATGACGCACATACATGCCCATTGGGCATGTATGTGCGCCATATGCACACACATGTAATTTTCAGGGGTGCAGCAGGGTGTCCTTGAGACACCCCTGCACCCTTGAAATGATTCTCAAATTGCGATTAGCAAATTGCGAATTCGCAAATTGAGAATTATTCCACAGTCATTTCTATGGGCCTCTTGGCCCATAGAAATGAATGGGAAATTATTCCTTATTTGCGTATTCGCAAATTGCGAATTCGCAAATAAGGAATAATTGGAAATCGCTAAAAAATATCGATTTTCTACATACATACCATTTTGCGATTTCTAAATAGCGATTCCTTAAAAAACGCTATTTAGAAATCGCAAATGGTGATGCTGATAGATATGGCCCCTATATGTTGAGTGTTTCTCACTGTAGTGACCTGACATGACATTGGCACATTTTAGGAGTAGAATAGTCTAACATAGTGAAGTGTTGGGAAAAGTCACCAAAACGTCCCCAAGTTCAACTGCACATTATTGTAGTCAAAGTAGTGACTGAATATACAGGTTGCTATGAATGAGGTTTATGACTTCTTTAGTGTTGGATCTTTGGTCTAGTCCATAAAACCAGTATGCTTAGATTTTGTCTTTGAGTTCACTAGTTCCATCTGCAATTTGTACGCTTGAATGCGACCGTATTGCACATCTTCTGCACAAAAAGATTCTGCGCATAACTTTCTCTCTCTTTACTTCGCATCCCATCGGTCTCACACATTTTGGACTTGTAAAGCCCACCCTCAACTAGCATGTCGTTGATAATTGATTGACTCCGGTATAATCATCAATAATAATTTATTTCGGAAAATTGATTCCGTAAAACTTACAGACAATAAAACAATCATTTGAAAACAATATTTCGAGTTGAAGACCATTTAAACTCTCTTAAAACCATAAAAAAACGCTTAAAATATGAAACAATTCCCATAACACAGCAAGGAGTAACAAACGCGTTCATGTACAATGGAAGTAGCCAGTGCAAGCAACCAATTTCTCCTGGTTTCGAATTTGAGGTCTTTAGCTTTCCTTATAAGCTTATCTTTCTTACAGTAAAAACAGTGTAAATGGATGTGTTTCCCACTCAAGATTCTCCTTGCCTCCAGGTATCTCTGAAAGCCATAATACTTGCACAGTGGGTGTGTCCATTTACCTCCAGGCTTTGCATATGCTGGACAGAAAAATAGCACATGGTGTATAGTTTAATTTGCCTATAGCGGACACAAAGTTCAAACAGGTGAATAAACAGCACTTCAAGTGGAGCCCCATAGTGCCAAGAATGACCCCCGTTCCAGTGTGTTGTAGCAACATTTTAGCTATACGGTTTCTGCTAACTGTTGGAGCCGGGGTCACAAAAAGAGCGACGATCCTTAGTAAGCAGGAATTGGTCTGTCAGCCTACCAAGAGAGGAACTACAATAGAGACTAGTATGGATGTACTCCAAAGAATGTTTTATTAGTTGCAGATTAAAAGTAGCCACCAGCGAGGCAGATTCTGACCAGAGGATCCAAGGTCTAAAATTTTGAGCCATTGGTGGTCATGTTTGAGCCACAGGAAGGTGAGGCTTTTGTCTAGGGCTAGAGGTTTCTCTGCCTCGTCTCTTCAGTAGTCCAAAGCCTCATCCTGTATAGGAGGGGCCTTAGTCCAGCTACTACTCCCACTCTTTTTAAGTTGACATCATAAAACATCTGTATTAGAGGAGTGCCCTTGGGGAGGTGGAGTAGAGAGCAAACAAACTTGTTTTCGCTGGTGGTAATAGAATGTAGCTTAGCGTAACCCCAAATTTTAGCCCTGTACAAGGCAGCAGAGTGGGCCTTTCGTTTGTAAAGTTCGAGTTCCCGGAGTAAGGCTCTCGAAGCTGTTACCTGGAACCTTCTGTAAATCACTGAGGCTTGGTGTTGAATCATATCCCTTCTCTTTTCTATGTGTGGAGACCTGGACAATTTGCTATCAAGCATTATACCCAGATACTCAAATCTGGAGACCTGACCTTGTTTTTCATTTGCCAGGGACATCGCTTAGCTTACTTAAATGTTTTACGCAATCATGAATTTAGTTTTCGAGATAATAATCTCAAGGCCCTTAGATAGGTAGAAAGCATTAAAATTGATTAAGAGCTGCAGACGGCCCACTGGGTCTGGGAAATTAAAAGGGTATTGTTGACAAATAAAAGTGCATGCCCCCGGCCCGTCCAATTTTGGTGCATATATATTCCGTTGTAAAAGAGCTACCACTACATTGTTGACATATAGAGAGAAGAGGGTAGGGCCCAGAACGCACCCTTACCTCACTGTCATCGCCCATTGGGATTCTATTGGTTAGTTGCCTTCCGGTTCCCCAGCGAACTTGGGCTTAACCTCTCTGTCGGGTCTAGTTATCTGAGGAGGACATCCGGGACCTCGAGTTCCTTTATGGATGCCCTGAGCAACCCCCTGGGAAGCAAGTCAAAAACTGCTTTGAGGTCAACGGATGCAATATGTATGTGTCACTCTCTGAGTATAGTATACTTGCAGAGGATAAACAGCAACCTTAAAATGCGGTCGATAGAACTAACTTTTGACTTAAACCCTGCTTAGCTTGGGGACAAGATCTCTCGGCCCTCAATCCAATTGTTAACTTTGCTTAACAATTGTCTGGCATAGACTTACTGCAGGGCATCTAAGAGGCTAAGTGGACGATACTTAGTTGGGTTTTCCTGATCCCCCTTTTCAAACTTGGGTATGATTTCAGCTCCTTTCCATGTGTCGGAGATAGGGGCTCCTGCAGCAATGGTATTGGTGAACCAATTGACATTGGGGGCCCATATAGACAAGTCATGGCGAAACAAGTTGCCAGGGATTTTATCTGTTCCTGGGGCAATGCCCGATTTGGTTGAGATAATAGCCAGCCTAGTCTCCTCAAGTGAAAAATATGGATCCAATGGTATGTGGTTAGAAGATGTAACAGGCTGTACATGGGTGTCTATCGGTGGCTAATTGTAAAGTGGGTGAAATGATCCACTCAGGCCCCTGGATTCAGGGGTTGAAGCTGTACTCCCATTGGCAATAATGTTCCAGAACAAGGAATTATACCTCATTTTAGCAGCCATCAACATATCCCCCAAACATGCTTCCCCCAGGCTGCCTGAGCTAATTTAGTAATATTTGTAAAGGCCTTTTAGAGCATGCACCTCTTGCTAGTTCTTTTTTTGTGTGGCTATTAATGTTTTGTTGGCATCACAGCGCACCTTAGTGTACCATAAATTACTTTTAGCCTTATATTTTTTCACGTACTGCTGTCTTTGGGGAGGGTTTAGTCACAATCAGTTTTCAAGTCTAGAGCCAGGTTGGTGTGTGTGTCTAAGGTTAAAACCTGCAGAGATGATGGGGTAGCGCCTGGTGGGAAGGCCTCTACAAAGGCTTTATATCCTTTCGTAAGGGTTCCTTGGGGCCATATTATCAAGCAAGGGCGATACATTATCGCCGCTTTTATCGGCAGGATACTGCCGCTAAAGCGGCGATAATGGGCTTGATAATATGCCCTTGTGAATTCCCATAGAAGCCCAGGTTAACACTGGAACCTGGGCTTCTATGGGAATTCACACGGGCATATTATCAAGCCCATTATCGCCGCTTTAGCGGCAGTTTCCTGCCGATAAAAGCGGCGATAATGTATCGCCCTTGCTTGATAATATGGCCCTTGGTTCTTTACTAATCCGCCAATAGTGGAGCTATATCTGAAGGAGCTGGGATAGGAGGGGTTTTAAGACCATGGCACAGAAGTTTAACACACAAGGGATGATGATCACTTTCCTCCCTAGTATCTATAGGAAATTCTTCCAACCTGTCCTACATAGAAGCCTTTATTATAATATAATACATTTTTGAGAGTAACTGGCCCTTCCTAAAGGTCAGGGCTTTCTTCTGATTGGATAGAGACCTGCCATTGCAGTGTGAAGCATACCACTTGTAATGCGGCGACTGAGCAGGGGACTAGCTGCTTAGAACTGAGGGGTGTATGCCCCATCTCTCATCTTCCTCTTCTAGGATCAAGTCGTAACTATAGATGAGTTCAAAGTTAATGTTGAGGACAGGTCTCCCTCTCCTGTATAAGTTAACTCAATACTTCATTATTCGACTTGACAGCTTTTTTACGCTTTTATATGGTGCAATAAACAATTGTGACATTTTGTGATCAGCTGATTTACAAAGGCTGGCATACTGAATATTCAGTGAGCCCCTCAATCTCTTCTTGTCTAAAGATTTTGCTCATCTAGGTAGAGTCTGTGCTAACTCAGGAAATGAAAAGTTTCAGGAAATGGTAAACCGCAACAAAGGGCTCTCTCAAACCCTGTTTACATGGTGCAGGTGCTATGTTAAAAACTTGCTTTGGTTCTTAACTGAATGTCATGACTTTCTGTAAATAAGCGTTTAGAAAACCACCTTCATTCCTTTCAGATATATGCTGTGTAAAACATTTCACTGACACCATACATGCAGTGAAGGTGATGGGGAGCCTACCCAGCAAAAGAAGCTGCCCATCAGTAAATTCCTTGAACATCCAGTCTACGCAGATGGGTAAGTACACTGTGTTACATTTTTATTTTTTGGGGGGGGGGCTAGTTTTAATTTTTCTGTATGGTTTGATTTTTTTTTAACTAAAAATATTTGTGATATCTGTGTTTTTTGTTCGCCACCTCTGGGACGTTGTATATCTTAAGTCCTTAAGATATTGAAAGGTGAAGTTTGTTTTATTCTTCTCTCAGGATGCAACTTCCCTATATTGTTTCCATTAGCATTAATCTATGACTTATGAGTAGCACGACCTCACCAACAGAATCGTAGCAACAAAGGAGCAGATTTACAAGCCCCTTGCGCCTCTTTTGCGCCGCTGTTGCGTCACTTTTGTGATGCAGCGGCGACGCAACAACAGCACCATGCTGCGGGGTATTTACAACATGGCGCATATGGGAGATGCGTCACGTTGTAAAGCCCTGCGCCACATGTAGGCGTTCCGGAGCAGGGGGGGCATTCCGGCGCAGGAACGCCTCCTAAAAGTGGCTGAGTGAAATCTACAAGATTTCACTCAGTCACTTTTAAGTCCATGCTGCTTCAAAGCCCTGCGCCTGCTTGAAGCAGGCATAAGGATTGACGCAGCATTTTCAGGATAGGGCACCCCGAGCCTTGCTGGAGCTGCGTCGCGCTTGCGACGCAACTCCAGCAATGCGCCACCTTTACGGCAGCAGATAATTCATGCATCTGTCCATTTTTGCCCCATGGTGCACCGTATTGTAAATGCGGCGCATCCATGGTGGCGCAGCCGCGACGTACAATAATTGGTGCATCCCTGCTGATATGTAGGGATGCGCCAGATATTGTTAATCTGCCACTAGGTGCACAACGTCCATTGGGCTCAAAGGGCTTCAGCCCCCCCATCCCTTCCTCCTCGTGTGTGGCAGCCCGGGATGAGACAGCTTCCCGGGTAACCACAGAGCTGCACCCAAGTACTTCACAGATCTTTGAAAGACAATTTGCATGTTAATGAGGCTTTGTTGTTTTTTCACCCCTTCTAAGTGCCCCTGCATCTCCACTCTGCCTATTGGTGGAAGAATGAGCTCCCCCCCCCCAACATTTTTTTGGACCCCCCCCCCCCCCCCCTCCGAAATTTGGCTCTAGTTGCGCCTCCGAAGTACATGTTTGTGCATACAGAGAAATGACATTGTTTTAGTTGTCATGTCGCTCGGGATCGACAATGCTTTATTAGAGCTTTCACTAGTGTCGCAACTATTTTCCTACTGTGATGGGACTGAACCACAAAGCTATTTCGGATTAAGTTTTTATTAATTTATGTTTTGGTATAAACACATACCAGTGTCCACAAGTATTTGGCTGGTAAGGCACAAATAAACTATTAATAGAAATGACAACTTTTAAATAGCTACACCCTTTTCCACCGCCAAACCCCATTCGTTTCCCATTCTTTTGCCATGTCACTTCCAATTCAACCACGTTCATGCCCCATCTAGCTTTTCGAACCAATCAGAGGGTCGCTCTCTCGCTGATGTCTGTCTCTTGTGTCAAATGATCATCTGATCTTTTCAAATAATGATGTGAATGTTTCCATTGCAAGGTCTCCCCTTGTCCGAAGCCATCCCTCTCAGTTCGAGGTGCGTCTTTCATACAAAGATGGCGTTTGAGGTGAATCACAGGGTCCAAACTCAGGTAGATGCTTCCCGGTGTGGGACCAGTATGATTTGGCTCCTCTGTAGGGGAGACCCAGTAATATTACCCCAGGCTCCCATGGGATACAAGTACTGTAGTATAGTCTTTCAATATCTGCCGCATTTTGTAAAGTGCCAGAAGTTGTGGAGCAGTGAGCCGGTCTCTCCACAACCTCTCAGAGGCAGAGGGCTTATCTCGGATTGTTCCACCAATTACATTTTTCGGGTAACAGCAGGTGAGGGCTTTTCACATAGTTCCCCTTCCATTCACATTTCTCCAGTTCATCAGCTGTTATTGTTCACCCATGCTCTGTCCCCCATGTTTTTTGACAAGTGCCATGTGGTTGTCTAAATGAATATTATTTTTTTATAAGATGAAGTCCAGATGTTTGTTTTGTTCACTTCATTTGGCGCATGTCTGAGATTGTGTGAGCCCACCAGACACTCTGTCCCTTATTGTCTGGTGTATTGCCCTATGGGGAGCTTGTAGGTATCTAAGCCTCTCTGTTTCTGGTAGGCCAAATTCTTTTTCAAACTCCTCAATATAAGGAATTCAACATCAGACATTTCCAGTTGCCCTACATTTTAAGGCTGACACCCCCATCCCAGGTATGAAATTGGGATTCTTGCATATGGATGTGCTGTGAAGCCCGTGGTCCTTTCCAGCTTGCGACATTGAAAGGAAGCAACTCAATGCTCCACCGGCCGCACTGTTACTTAATGCCTTTTGGCAGTCAAATTGTTCACCATACTAGTATAATCCAATTATTTCCATTATCAAACTATTCATCATGCTTTTAATCTCAAAACTACAACTTTGTCCATTAGTCCACAGACGGGTGATTATGCCATTTTCTAGATTCCAATGTACATGCTGTGCCCATCCAGGCCTCTTGCATAAACATGACAGATGCAGGGGGTCCATCCAAAAACAGCGTTTATTAAAACCAATGCATTTCGAGCATCAAGTGCTCTTCATCAGGGTTCGCTGAAATCAATACAGAAATACATTTCCATTAGTATCATATACTGTTGTTAATGTATTTAATCATTATTCTATAATGACACCAAATGCGTGCATATTCATTTGTAGCGTAACTCTTTCAACTAAACTCCTGTTATGACACCCTCAAGCGCCACATCGCATTTCTCACTAATTCTACAATATTTACACAAGCTGAGAAATGACCTCTTATTTCAAAAATGATCTGTGCATTAACATTCATCACTGTTCTCCTGTGCCTCTCAAAAATACCATTTTTTACGTTTCCAATATCCCCTTCCAAGTTAACATCCCTCCTGCTCCCGGTCGTGGTTATAATAATCTGCCATCACTGCATCTTGCACTGACTGAATTAATCACGGTCATCCGCTCTTTCAACTCTTAAACCTAGTTGGCCACTTCATCCCTCGCTTTCATGCAAATAGTACCGAGCCCGTGTTTAACACAATCTCACACGGTGCTTAAAACGAATGAATCCTCATACCTGTTCCATGCGCTCTCGCTACTCGTCAGCCAAGTGCTTTTCTCACAGTGACCCATTCGCCTCCCTTGTTTTCAACCCTCGCTCACGACCCTCCCCTTTCTAATTACAATGCTAATTGCCTGCTAATACTCTCCCGCTGTTAAGGTGTTTCATGAGACAACGAATATATTAGAACTACATGACCCATAATGCTGGTGGTTAAATCATCAAATACTGCACATTCACTTAAATTCTGAAAGGAATATTCTCATGCGTGCTACTTCTGAAATGTCCCAAAATACTCTGTTGATCGCCAGCTTGTCCATTCACAGTAAACTCCGCTTTATCCAAGACCCCAGATGATTGCTCCGACGTGTGAACAGTTTTTTTAAAAATCTTTGTTTCTATTCTTCGTTTTTGATCTGCGGGTGCTACTCCACCAATGGGTTTCAGTGAAATACAAAAATTCGGGGGTGTGGGGTGCACTCCAAGTTTCAACATTCTCAGACGTTTTGTCCTTGTTCCACATTTCCAGCTTGCCCCATATTTCGATCATCGTTCTAGTCAGCAACAATGAGAATAGCCCCCTGCTCCCAGTTTCTCTCCACCCACTGAACCTCCCACAATGATATTCCTGCATGTGTATTGTCTATATAGTAGCATTGCCTGTCAGCCTCAATACTTCCCTATTCTACAAGGTATAGGATTTGTAAAGCTTGGAAGTAGGTGGCCAGGAGTGGAAATGATAGTACGCCACCCACCCTCAGGGATCCAGGAGGTACAAGAATGTGTTTGCAACCCTTGGCTCCCCCCTCCCCTCCCCCAATAATGTTGTTAAGGGTTAGTTGAAAATTGTTAGATGGTGGGGGTTGAGAATTGGATAGTTTGGAACAGGTAAAGAGGATCTTACAAATCAACATCTTCACTGCGGTAATCTTGCTGAACCATGAGAATTGTTGCTTGTGCCACTGTTCTAATTCTTTTCGGATTCCTGCAAGTAGTGGTGGGTTGTTTAAGTAGTTTAGGGTGATAATTTGTGCTGTGGACGACGCAGTTCAGATCCCTTGATAGTACACTGGTTTAGTAGCCTACTGTGTAGCTGCGAGCACACAGAGAGCCTACAGCTGGTCAGGGTGGGTGTTAAAAGCTAAGGCTTCACGTTTTGTGATGCTGACTTTAAATCCAGAAAATATGCTGTATTTCTCTACTTATGTCGTGAAATGAGGCAGGGTTTGCATCGGATCAGTGATTGATAGCATAAGGCACTGTTGTTTTGAAGTTGTCTATACCTTTTCAGACACCTCAGGTGCCCTCAGTCTTCCATATTTGGTCTGCCAAGGCTTCAAGTGTTATGGCTAATAAGATCGAGCACAATGGGCAACCCTGTTGTGTGCCTCTCTCAGCTGTAAGGACCTGCCAGTAAGTGCCATTCATTCTCGATAGCGAGCCATTAGCCATATCCGGAACCTGGGGCAAGCAGTTGACTCTATCCGATTCCTTCTCCACATCCAGAGAGTGGGGCAAGGTGTCCTTTCATGTTTGTTGGATATTTTCTGCAATGTGGAGGACTAACTTCATATGATCTACACACAGTGACAGCCTATAGTCATGCCAGACTGGTTCCGAGTGTATTATTCTCATCATCATGGGATTTCAGTCTAGTGACTGAGATGCCTGCAAATAGTTTGGAATCGAGGTTTAGGAGGGAGAGTGGCCTCTTGAATCTATGCTGAATAGGTCTTTGCCTGGTTATTGGATAATTGATAAAGAGACATTCTGCATGTAGTTGGATACCCTACTGTTTCTCAGAATTAGCTGTAGAGTCTTGCTAGGATTCGGGACAGAGGTCTTCAAAAGGTTTTGTAAAATAAAGCAGTGTATCCACCCCAGCCCTGGCATTTTTCCCACTTTCAATCTGTGTATGCTACTAACTTTCTCTTCTATACCTGTAGATTGTTCCAGGGGCTCTGCTTGTACCTGTGTAACACCCTGGCCCTGGTATGAGGGTCTATACGATATTGCCTGGGACTCCTCTATCAGTTTCTCTCTGTGCAGATTTTGGTAAAACTTATGGAAGGCCAGGGCAATGTCCTCATCCTCTGGCTAGTTTCCCTGTCTCGTCCAGGGTTCCATCCACCTTCTTGGTGCCCCTCTTTGCTCTCAGTTGTTGGCTAGGAACCTGCCCACTTTGTATCCTGGGGCATATATGTATATATCTCAGAAGGGCATATTCTGCCTTGTCCTGCCCACTGTGTGCACTTGAGAGTGAAATGCAAGATTTTTGCAGTACATCTTGGGCACCTGAAGATGTTTATGTTGTGTCTTGAGTGTGACCAGATCGTGTTTGAGTTTTCCCCTTAAGTCTTCATATAAAAGTTCAGGCATGAGGATGCCAAACTCAAGATTCCTTGTAGAATTACATCAAGGGTATTCCTTAGCGCTGACATTTATATTACTTCTCCATCAATGTCTTTCACAACATTTTTGGGATAAAGAAACTCTTGTATTTTTTGTTTATTATTTTATTATTTGCTTAGCTAGATATAATATGTAGCATTCCCGGATCCCTCCAGCCGCACTGGATTCTGGGGCGTTCTATCCATCACGGTCAAAACTGGGAGTCTCTGTGCCACGACTAGCCGGGTACGAAATGAGGTGGACCCATAAGTCCGTTGGTCTTGAGGTTACTCAAAGCATCAGTGCGTAGGTTTCAGTACCATCATTACAGACTGTGAGGTCTCAGAGCCAGTCATTGACCTTTGATGTGTTGATGCTTCCCCAATATAAGACCTCTAGGTTTGTCCCAAAGTAGCGCCAGGGCTGGGAAGAGCCTGGTGCCCTCGGGTTTGTCATGTACATCATCCAGGAGTGTAATGAGTGGATTGACGAATATGTGTTAGTCTGTCATCTGCTCTAGATGGTTCAGAGCTGCACACCTATAGGTGGCAACAGAAGGCACTCCCAGGCTAGGTGTATAATCATTCTGGATCATGGTCGCGCTATATAAAACTTTATAAATAAATAAAATAAAATGTTCAGCCCTGCAACACATGCATCTATTTGAAGTGTAGGGTGAAGTAGGTGCTGGTGGGCCGGTGTGCTGTATGCCCTGTGTTGTTGATATTTAAAATGCAGGAGTTTGTGCCAGTAGTTCAGGGATATCCATCCTGTTTGTGTACAACAGTAGCTCCATTGTGAGTCAGATAGGGTTGCGCCTTGTTCCTCATCCCATGCCCGCCAGGCCAGTATCTAAAGTTGTGAGGTTCCCACGTGCCTGGAATTGTTGCAGTGTAAGGAAAAGGCTGTCTGTGCACAGGTGCCCAAAGTCAGACATGACCATTTTATTCAACATTTTGTGAAGATTCCCCTTCCAAAGTGAGGGACAACAAGAGATTACTATGACGAAGAAGCACACGAGAAGGTAGGCAGGAGCTGCCCATTCTGCGACAGTTCGTGCCGCGTGCGCCACACCCAAAATATTATAGCTACTGTTTTTACCTCCCTCTGTGGCGTGGGCAATTCCAGGGGAAGTATCGACAACAGCAGGATGTCGTCTACCTGGTCCCATGGTGGCAGGGGCACAGCTAGAGCCAAATTACGGGGGGCTGAAACTTCCAGCAATGGGGCAGGACAAGAATTTACAGAAGCGGGTCCGAGCTATCCTCATAGCCAATGAGAATAACAAGTGACAAACTGTGCAATTTAAACATATTGGACAAACTTGATAGTATAATAAGCCTTTTTTTGTAGATTTGACACTGTTCCTAGGCTACTGACAGTGATGTTTGAAAAACAGGTTGAGTGCAATGACAATTCTATAAAGTTGAATTCAAAGCACATAAGACATGTTTTCACAAAGGTATTTCAAGACTACACCCTTTTTGCCAATTCCCTGATTCCTTCTGTGTAGGACAATGTGCTTATGAAATATTTATGATTGAAAGTCCAGAAATATGCTCCTGCCCCATAAATGACTGAAGGCACAAGTTTACCCAATTGGATTTTGCAAAATATTCATGGGTGAGGCTGCCCTTATGTACCGGTCTCAAAATATTAGGCTTAGTGGCAGTGCCTAATTTGGGCCAGTGGTTGAGGGTGAAGCCCACTTGCACTAATTATTGGTGTCCTGCACTCATTTTTCCTCATCAGACTTTGCTCCAAAACAAGAGAGAGAAAAACACAAAAGGGGAAAAGGTGAAAGTAAAAGAAAATTATGACAAAACGAGAAAGCAAAAATTGAAAAGAACCTGCAACAGTGGAGAAGTGTGGCTCAATGGTTAGAGCGGCAGACCCTGATGCAGAAGTCTAGCCCGGGACCAGGGTTCAATTCCCCGCCTCAGCAGGTCTTGGGCTCAAAATTCCACGGAGCTGATAATTCTTGCCTCGGTGCCTATTCCAATCATTGAGTCCCACTCTGCAACTCTGGGCAATAGCTTGCTTAATCTCCACAACGGCCCCCACAACGCTGAGGATGCCTGGCCTCCACCTTGGGGGTGCGCAGGAGTGGACGCCTCACAGGGAAAGTCAGGATGGGTTCCACAGCGGTATTGGTCCAAGCGCCTTGAGACCCTTGTGGGTGAGTAGTGCGCTATACAAGTATCAATTTACATTTTACAATTTACATAAGGGGCAGGGAGGGCCTGGTGGTAGATGAAAGTGGCACACAGTTGAATCAAGCTTTGGCAGTGTTCTATTCAGCTCTCCTGACATTTGAAATTGCCGGGCACAGAATCCTGAGCAAAACTGTGGGCCCGGCTTTTATGATTTTAGGAATTAACGACTAAGGACTACATTGTGGGTTACCACACATGAAGTTGCGGAAGGTAGCTGGTATTTCATAGGTTTAATTCCCGAAATACCATTCCTTCTTCCGTGGTTGTTTGTCAATGATTTGGTAATATTACTGCATGTAAATGCACTGCCACATACCTGTGCTACACTAAAAAGAAAACAATAATGGTTATTCTTGGCACGCCACATACATTTTGAGCCACATTCAGTAGGAATGCATCAGGCAGTTGTCGACGAGCTGGCAGAAAAGTTGATTTGTAGGGAGTATTATGGGCAGAGGTGCCATTCTCAGTGGCAGAGTCTTAGCTAACCACAGATACAAAGTTATTTTTTAAGACGATTTGTCCAATTCTTAGTCCCTGTAGACATTAACAGGATGAAGGGCAAGGGAGAGGTCAAGTAATGGGCGTGCCGGTACTCCATTTGAATCAATTCCAGTGTTTAAACCAACCCGTATGGAAGTCAGTACTGCTTTCGTGTCACAGCCATACCAGAATCTGTTTTGGTAATCTAAGAGAAGGTTTCTTTCTTCAAAGAATGTAGTCATTTGTATTGACGCTCCGCTTTCAATCTATTTGCCTGTAAACGGTTTTTTATTGTCTGGAAGTTAAAAGGAGACCTTGTTTGAAAGCCCCTTTGTTTTGGGGAGTTCTTTTGAGAAGAGACCTTTATCCAAGCAATTGTTGCTAGTTCTGGCTAGATCAGTTGCAGAACTATTAGTGAGGATATTCTTGCATATATGAGCAAGACATATTTCTACCAATGATGGTGCTGGCATACAAGCTTGTTCAGCCTTTTTGAAGTCCTGTGTGGTCAGGAGGTTAAAGGTAAGTAACTGGTGGTTGTTTTCATAATTTGTTTCCTAGTGAAATTTGCAGCACTGATGGAATTGTGATTGAGAATTGGAAAGGGATGGAGGGAATCGAAAATCATTTGGAGGTTTGAAGTAATGCAGGTGTGCCAGTCACACAGCAAGTGAAAGTCCAGAGGCCAATGACTGTGTTGCCAAGGTATCAGGATTTCCTTCAGTCCTGCCGCCCCTTCAGTTACTGTGGTTAGAGGATCCTTTTACCTGTGAACTCTTCCAGTGTGTTTGTCATCTAGAGGCCCATCGTCACCGCCTCCTGCTCAGATCTTCTGTCTCATGTTTAGGTCTCTTGACCACGGTCTACTCTTCAGACCACTGGTCACCTCTACAGGACACAGGACAGGTTCCTCTGAAGCAAGTAATTCTAATGCATAGTCTGACAGGACAACTGTGCACTACCTAGCTCCATGGAGTCACTGTCATTCACTTACTAAGATTCAATAAGAGTCGAAGGCACAAATATAGGAACTGTGTAAGATTATTGGCAATAAATGCACGAGAGGAAAGAAATGGAAACTACAATTTTGAATAGAACTGAGAGGGTTAAAAGATCCACTGCCATGCTTTTTGATAATGAGTTATGTCATTGCAACACACAACATAACTCCATGCAGTAGTCTAGAAAAGTTAAGATATTTGTATAGTGCTGTGATGTGCTTTTTTTTAAAGTAGGAACACTATTGGAAACAAATGAATCCACTCTTTAAAAATGTATATCACAGCATCCAATTGATCTTATGAAATGCTTGACTGTTTTGGCAAATATGGTTTTTTAACCAGTGACACTTTGCATCTTGGGATTTTCCGACCCAACATACAATGTAAAAATAATAACACACGCTCCTTAATGAAACATTGTGGTGAATGGAAACCCAGGAATGGCTGTAGGTGCCACACAGTGCAATGGGCAACTATGCAGAAAGTTTATAAACAAGTTTCACTTTGTGATTTTTGGCCTAATTGTTTTGAACCCATCAAATGCCATGCATTGAAATAGGAAATGCACCAAGATTCCATGTCATGTGCAAATGTTAGAATTCAAGTGATAAATGTCAAACATTCAAACTCCTCTAAAATACTGAAGCTTGCTAAAAATAGACTGCACACCACAGTGACAGGTTGAAGGGGCTATGGGAACAATGCTATAGCATCACTTGCAACCCTTTGGTCACGGTGTGTAGTAACATAAACTGAACGTGTCTGACACGAGAAGTTGAACAAAAAACCTGAATGCTGGTTCCTGTGTTCCTAGGCAGAGCCGAAACTTTGGCGTGCTTTCACGAGCTCCAGCAACTAAGCTGAAATATTGTTGAAAGTGAGCCCAAGTGACCTAAAGATGATGGTGCTGGTGCGCACAGCCTCAGACAGTTATCCACTGTGGTACCTGCCGCCACAAGGCACTGCCACCATGCAGGCCAACAGGTCAAAACACTGATCTACACCATGGCTTTAGCAACAGCGGAAACACCAGCTCCCTCTGCAGACCAATGGAGCTCAGGTGAATGATTAAAAATGAACTCTGGAGCCAGTGCTACTTCATCACCTGCAATGCACCGTTGATCTGAGTCCCCACTCTATTCCATCACCAGCTCACAGCCTCTGCCGTATTGCTTCATCATTAGCCCTTTGTGCCTGCTTCCCCCTTCTGCAGCATTTGCTTCCTTTCTCCTCCTGTACCAAATAAACACTTGCTCCCAGCTTATCGCCACAGCCTCAGACTGATCCTCAGTCCCTCACCACCCCCCAACGCCCCAGCCCTTAGCACTCTCCTTTCGCCATCTTCTCCCCTCTTGCACTGTTCACATAGTTATAGATAGGACTGACTAGGTATCTAGGGCCTCATTTACAAGGCCATTGTGCCACCAGTGCATTATTTTTTTGAGACGCACCTACGGCGCAGTGTGCCTGCTCCGATTTACAAGGCCACGTAAAGTCACCTTGCATGACTTGTCATAGCCTTTTCAATATGGGCCCCTTTCACACATTACTCTGCATGAAAGGGTGACATAATGTCACCACTGGGGCTGAACTGTCCTACCAAGTGCCCCAGCCTTGCGCTCCTCCACTTATAGTTCCAACAGTGTTCCGGGTTACAAGTGATTGTGTGATAACTAGTTATAACCTACCACCACAGTCTGAGACTGATGGCTCTCCTTCTATTTTAACTCCTAGCCCCAGGCAGCGGTTGGATCGGGTACCGGTCCTGGTAGCCCCTGACCTTAAGATCCTTAGTTGGAATGTGGGGGCATTACAAGGAAACTGGATTTACCCGAATGGAATTCCTTAGTGGAGGCTCATTCAATCTACATATTTCAAGAAACATGGTGTAAGGAGCCTTGCCACAAGGTGGGATACGCTACGTTCTTTAAACCAGCAGTTCCCCCCTCCACAGGGAGGGGACGCCCCTTCGGCGGTCTCCTTATCTGGGTTGATGTCAAGCTTAGGTGTCAAATCCAGCAGCTCGAAACCAACTCCCCTGACCTCCTCATGATTTCACTTAGGGGGCCTAGGAGAGGGCTTACCCTAAATATTATTGACATCTATGCTAGGGGCACGAAAGGAAGGTCTCTGTCCCCCAATGTGGCAGGTTTGGAAGATCTTCTTAGGCAGTGCCATGATGGATCCCATGTCCTGGTCGCCGGGGATCTCAATTGTACCTTTGAGGACATCTTGGATACTGCCGACAAAGGCGTGAGGAGAGGCGTTCCTAATTTAACTATTCAGCCTATCCGGAGGTGGTCACAGCGGGCCGTGCAACTTAATTCCCTGGCCCTAGAATTTGGTTTGAGGGCAGTGAATGGGAGGACGTCCACAGACATTTCTGGAGCCCACACTTGCAATAGGCCTAACCACACGTCGAGGATAGATTACATCCTCCTCGACTTTAAACTCTGGCCTTATGTCAATGACATGGTAGTCTTTACCTCAGCCGATAGCGACCATAACCCTCTTTCTTTGGCCCTGCTCCCCCTGTGGGGTGAGGAGAGTGGAGCACATTTGTTGCTGAAATCGGTTCCAAGCTTGGAGGTACGTCCTTCTAACTGTGGGAGGCGGCTGAGATGGAGTAAAATAGCTATGGATGGGGAGAGACTGCTAGCCATGGAGGCTCTTCTAGCAGCTTCCCTGTCCACTTTGGATTCTTCCGCCCTGACGAACAGTGAGGTGTCGGGCCTCTTCTGTAAGCTAATCAAGTCTTTGGGCAATCTTCTCCAACTCCCAAGCAGGC
This sequence comes from Lissotriton vulgaris, assembly GCF_964263255.1. Classification (NCBI taxonomy): domain Eukaryota; kingdom Metazoa; phylum Chordata; class Amphibia; order Caudata; family Salamandridae; genus Lissotriton; species Lissotriton vulgaris. The sequence goes on along the minus strand of NC_141695.1, from coordinate 1,504,608,100 downwards.
CTCTCACAGTGGGTGAAGCTAATAGACCCCAAGAAACAATCCAATTGGTATACCAAGAAGTGTAGGGTGACAAAATCGGTCCTAATATCAGCTGTTAAAAGCAAATCCCCGGTGGAGATTAGGTTGGCCAGAAAGGAATATAACCTGACCATCAATGAAGCTAAGAAGGAATGGGAGGATAGGTACTGGAATGACCTAATGGCAGCAAGCAAAGGCAGAGATGCTAGAGGCTTTTGGAACTTGGTAAGGGCAAGGCAGAGACCTGACTGTTCCCTTATAACGTGTAATATTCCTGCCCATGCATGGGATAATCACTTTCAGTCCCTTTATACTTCCAAGGAGGGTGCCTCCCAAGCGACTACTTACAGAACCTCCTTGTTAGCCGACCTCTCGGGAGACTCATTGGGTGATCCCTTTACTCCAAGAGAAGTTGAAAGCGTAATCAAGTTGCTGGTGCCCCTAAAAGCAGCTGGGCCCGATGGGATACCGGGCGACATGATGCGCGGGAACAGGAAGGAGTGGGGGAAGCTGGTTTCATCTCTGCTAAACACCATCAATAATGGCGCACCTTTTCCAGAGTCTTGGAAAGGGGCGGAGGTCGTCCCGATATTTAAGAAGGAGAGCCAGGACGACCCTGCAAATTATAGGCCTGTAAGCCTAATTGATTCATCTCAAAAGGTAGCGGGGAAAGTTCTACTGGGAAGGGTCCTCCAGTGGATAGATGAAAATCATATTCTATCAGATCTCCAGGCCGGTTTTCGCACCGGCACAGGGACCATTGAACAGGCCTTCAGACTGGTTCTTCTATACTGGAAGGTGGTGGTGCTGGGCAAGGGTAGTCTTTACTTGGCCTTTATAGACCTTAAGACTGCCTTTGACCTAGTACCACCTGAGGGGTTATGGAGAGTCCTGTCTGAGATGGGGTTGCCTTCGTACATCTTGTCCCTCCTGGTCAGGTTACATACTGACAACTATGCGCGGGTGCGGTGGGGCAAGAATGGCGAAAAAACGGACAGGATCCCAGTAGAAAGAGACGTCCGCCAGGGATGTGTGCTTGCCCCCACTCTGTTCTCTCTTTATGTGAACAGAGTGGTGGAGCATCTGCTAAAACATCCTGCAGACGCACCCTCTCTGGCGGGCAAGCGAATCCCCACCTTGCTTTTTGCCGACGACACCCTCCTCATCTCCAAGACTCCTGTGGGTCTGCAGAGTCTCCTTAACAGCTATCAGGAGTTCTGTTCCCAAAGGGGCTTGTTAATTAACACTAACAAAACAAAGTTCCTGGTCCTAAACCCACCCAAAAAAATGGGCCGCCCCCCCGGTGGTGAATTCCGGGACTCTGGAGAGGGTGTCTGAATTTGATTATTTAGGCATCCGTCTGACAGACTCAATGCATTGGAACTCACACATCCAAAAGATGCTTTTAACCCATAAAAGAGTGGGTGGCGCCCTCCTGAAGGAGCAACGCTCCTCTACAACCAAGCCTATTGCCCCAGCCCTCGAGATTTATCAAGCTAGAGGGGTTAGTGCTGCTTTGTGTGGGGCGGAACTGTGGGGCACTTGCAACCTCGAAGTTTTAGCTAGATCAGAGACCAAATTCCTGAAAGACCTGTTGGCTCTCCCCCAGACCACCCCTTCAGTACCTGTACTAATGGATATGGGTTGTAGATCGATCAAGGATCAAGCCCAAATTCGCCCCTTGCTGCTCTAGGCTCGACTGTGGCGAGTGCCCAAGCTAGCCCCATATGCAGAGGCCTTAGCAGAGGTTATGGCTCTGGAGGGCTGGTCCAAGATTAAGTGGCTGAGGGACGTGAAACATCTGCTAGGAGCTTTTGGGCTTGGGGATGCGTGGGAAGCAAGGACCGCCCCCGCCAAAGCAGTTCTAAAGAAACTTTACTGGAGCTGGGTACTCTGTAAGAATTCCCTTGATGTAAAACATTGTAAATCCATGGAGGAATTTCTGAAGATGAAGGAAGTGGTGGCCTATGAACCCTATCTCGACACTATTTCCAATCCAATTGACAGAGCTCTGTATTTTAAATTCAGAGTAGGGACGCTACCTGAAGGTGATTTTACCTCCCGTTGTAATCTCGCCTACCCCCGCTCCTCCTCCTGTGCGACCTGCCCATCACGTGTAGAGTCGGTCGCTCATATTTTCTTTGAATGCCCCGCATATGCACAGCCTAGGCGGAGATGGCTCAAACCCCTGTGCAGGCAGTTAGGCACCCGGCAGTACAAAGAGGCGCTGCGTATTTTAAAATCTGATACCTGTACCCTGGTTACATGTTGTGTGTCCAAGTTTTTAAAATGGGCATGGATAATTCGTCTGAATAGGCTTTCTGTGACTATTTAATGCTTGTTTTATCTGTTTCGGTGTAAATATTATGCAGTTGTTTTTATATGATTTTAAAATTGTTGTATCTGCTTTTATGATATTTTTATATCGAAATAAAGCCATTCATTCATTCATTCGTTAATACGAAGTATCCCTGTTCCTTTACAATGACTCAGAGCAGCAAAATGGCTTGCGCCACAGCACCATTTGTTTTGTAAATGAGGCCCCTAGTTTTGCAGAAAGAACAGATATTTTGCAGGTGCCCTGTAGAAATTGTATATTTATGACAGTTGGGTAATTTTTAGATCTTGCCTGTGAGAGTATGTGCTGCTTGCGCATGCACTCTAGCTTGCAGGACATATGTAATACAACAAGGGGCTTTGCCTATGCTTGTTATGTGTGCCGCAAAAGAGGTGAGCTCATGTAAATGTTGAGTGATTGTGCACAGTGTGAGTGAATGCAGCGTGAGTTTTGTGAGTATAGGGTGAAAGGTGTGCCAATGTGACTGCAGGGTGAGCTATAATAGTGCAGGGTGAGAGAAGGGCCCATGTGAGTGCTGGGCGAGAGGAGTGCATACAGAGTGAGAGGAATAAGTGCAGGGTGGGTGGTGTAAATGCAGAGTGAGTGATGTGCCTGTATGCGTACTGGGGACCACTGTGCCTGTGTGAGTGTGCCTGTGTGAGTGCAGGGTGAGCGACAAAAGTGAAGGGTGAGCTGTGATAGGGAGCGCATGGTGAGAGAAGTTAGTGCAGGGTCAGTGGTGTGTCCCTGTGAGTTCCGGCACACTATTGTGCTTGTGTGCAAGAAGAGTGAGCTGTGTGAATGATAGGTGAATGCAGGGTCTCTGTGAATGCAGGCTGAGCAGTGTGCCTGTGTAAGTGCAGGGTGAGAAGGGAGTGCAGGGTGAGTGGTGTGAGTTCAGAGTGAATGTTGATCATGTTTGAGAGTTGTGAGTGCAGTGTGAGTGGTGTGCCCATGTGAGTAAAGGGTGAGCTGTGTGAGTGACCAGAGTTACTATGTTAGTGCAGGGTGAGTGATGTGCCAGGATGAACGTAGGGTGAGAGGAGTGAGTGATGTTAGTGCAGGGTAAGGGATGTGCCCATTTCAGTTTGGGTGCGGTGAAAGTGCTGTGGTGAGTGGTGAGACTGCAGGGTGAGCAGTAAGAGTGATAGGTGAGTGCAATATCATGTGAGTGCAGGGTAAATTACATGTGTGCAGGGTGAATGACATGAGTGCATGGTGAACGGTGTAAGTACAGTGTGATTGCTGTGAGTGCAGGGTGAGTGGTGAGAGTGACAGGTGAGTGGAGTGTCATGTGAGTGTAGTCTGAGATGTGGGTTTCTGTGAGTGCAGGGTGAGAGGAGGGTGAATGGCATGAGTGCATGGTGATTGTTGGAAATACAATGTTATCGTAGTGAGTGCACGGTGAGCATTGAGAAGGATGGGTTAGTTGTCTGAATGCAGGCCAGACAAGGAAATTCAGCATATTTGTTATCCATGGTAGCAAGTGATATAATTTGTATTATGGCAACCATCAAGGATGGTGGGTGGAGGAAATAAATAATCTGTGGGTCCTGCAACAAACTTTCAGATTATTGATGTGCCTTACTATTAGATATTTTGCTATGCCTTGACATTGAAAAGAATGTGGCATAACTTCCAGAGCTGCTGGCTTTGAGTTGGTGAACAAGTTTCAAGTCTCAGCGCCAGCTCAACATCTTGTGATACTGGGCAAATTGCTTTATCTCTTGTGTAACTGGTGCTCATGCAAAGTGCCTTGATACCTTCGGGTGGAATTCGAGCTATATAAAACTGCAAAAAATCAAAGCCTAAGGTTCCTTTTCAGGAAATGCATTTTCACACTGTGGCAGCAAAAGTAATTTGCAACTTTAAGGAATAGGCAGAGTGGAGCTGCAGGGGCTCTAGGAAGGGGTGAAAAAACAACAAAGCCTTGTTATGAAGTAAATGTTTTTTAGGTTTCGCCTGGCATCCACTGCGCATCAGTGTTCGCGCAGGCGAAATCTTTTGAGCTTCAGTAGGTGGCTTTAACCCGCCTCTCTCTTCCATTGGCTAGCTCCATAAATGGAGGCTAGCCATTGGAAGAGATGGTTGTCAATCACTCTTTCCCCCGTCACAACGTGATTTGTGGGCATTTCTTGGTCTTTTTTTAAGTCCCGCCCCTTTTCTCTCCGTCATTGGAGGTAGTCGGTTACTTATTTCCCCCGACCGCCACCCGCTGGAAGAAATCTGCACCAAGATAGGGGGTATTTTGCTCTGTTGTTTGGAGACGCTAAAGGGAGTAGTTCGCCGGAATGTTTCAGGGGCCAAATAAATGAACTCATCTCATCCTGCCACTCCAGACGCCCACTCCGCATAATTCATGTTGTTTCGGCATGTCAGTAACCATTTGACTTACAGATATAACCAAACAAACTTAAATTGAAGACGGCGCTGTCGTGCATGTCTCTCGGCACAAAGGAGGCGGGGAAACCTACGACACCAAAACATGGACTGCTCTTTCTCCCTTGACACGGGCTTGGCCGGTTTCCATTCAGTGGCCATCTTCAGGTCAGGCCAGATGTCACTCATGCATCCATTAATACAATGGGGTAACCCAGAGTGTCAAAGAGACCCGGGTAGTAAATGCAGTTCAAAGACAATGGTCTCAGACAATTATTTCTAATCAACTAATGATTACCTTCACTTAGTCATGGGGCATGTCCAATAGATCAGCCCAAGTACATTCAATGATAATATCATCAAATCAGAAACAGCAACAGCACTAATTATAAATAAAGGGCAATTTTAATTCATTGCAATCATGGCTATCTCCGTGTACAGCAGGAGAAATTTGGTTGCCCAAACTAGATTATGTGCAAGAAACAGAATATAGTGTGTTAAGATAGAAAAGTATAAAAAGAGCATAGACTAAAGAATTTTTTTTAATTCAAATACACAAGCAATAAATTTACACAGTGAACAATTTGCAAATGGCCTGGCGTGTGATATTTTCAAAGATAGTTTCTTATGGAGACAATGCTTCCAACTTTAAATTGCGCACAAGAGAGTCTAACAACATCCAGGACAATGATACTATGGCGTCGACGTTTCGACTCGTCTTTGAGGCCTTATGGAGAGTTAAACCTTGGCCAGCGAGTCTTCATCAGGACTAATAGTGTGGGCAGCCAGGGGAGTAGCAAGGCCCTGAAATAGATTAAATATATATATATAAGGCTGTTGCATAGCCAAAAGGAAAGTATAGGCTCTAATTTTAATTTTGGCTTACCTAATCGGTGTGGGTGGCAGGGAGGGGTTGTATAATTCAATCTCACACCCAAGAGTAGGGAGTTTCTGCCTAAAAATAAATAAATATGACAGAAGTCACTAGTATGGCCCTTCAGTGGGTATAATTCATTATTGGGACCTCTAGGATAAATTTTTACCTTATTCACAAAATGAGTCTGGGTGGTGAATTAGGTCCAATCCTGCAGGCAATTAATTCTCTGCTTCCTCAATATTCATGGGGAGTTAATCCGGTCCTATTTACAAGTAAAGGGAGAGGAACTCATAAGGAACGAATCTCAAAGAGCGACAGTCATCCTTTGTATGTAAGCAAGGATAATATCTTACCCATTACAGCTTCCACAGGCCCCTTCAATCGGCCAACATGAAGATAAAAAGGGGGGATGGGAGTATTGTGTCAGCGTCCGTCGGTACACGCTGCTGGTCAAATATCTAAGTGACCAAATGGGAAACGGGTCAGTTCCAAACCGTTACAGAGTCTAGATGAGTAAAAAACAAAGCGGTTAAAAACCGCACTCACCAGTTGAATAGTCTGTCCCAGCTCGGCGTTTAGTTCCGAGTGAGCCTGGAGTCCGTCATGGAAAGGGAAGACGGACTCTACGGAAATAACAGACTGTAGCCGCCGGTATCGCGGGACTAAGAGGCTTAAGTCTAATTTTAAATTTTAATTCCGTGTTCATGGGGGTGTCTTTTAAAATCAGGAATTCACTATGCCTCGAGAGATAGTCAATTTACGTGCACAGCTGAGGTATTGAATAAGGGATATGAGAATACACCTACTGTGTCGGCCATTTTGAATTGGGGTCAACGCTCAATGCGTGCATATAGTGATGTGTGAAAACATAATCATGTAAAGATATTGTACGATTTCAAAATGATTTAAAAACATTTTAAATTCAGGTACACTTTAACATTTTGTCATGTAATTAACACTCAACAATAAATATTATCCCTCCAACACGTACATAGTAATACAATGTATAATGTGCAAATCTGCAAGTAAATCAACTCATAGTTAAGTTGATTACATCTGGTATCTCGGATGGTCTCGTTCAAATTTCATAATAAACTAGACCTTCATATGGTACACATAATGTGAAATATACTGGTTAGGGAAAAAATGGCACCAGGCTGATATAGCCTATGATGCTTAATTATGCCATACTTGTCATAATGGATTAGACCCTAAGGAGAGATACCTGCCTATTTATTTCCTCCTGTTCATTAAGGCCCTGATTCACAGTGTTAAGAGAGTATATCCATTTGCATTCTCTTAGACTGAGTAGGTTTCCAAAATCGCCACCGCGTGCATGTGCTGTAACCTTCTCAATTACCCACCACCTGAGGCTGTTACAATCATGGTCAAAGGTGGTGAAATGGTCAACCAATGGGGCCCCTGGTGTTTTGCATCTAATGCGGCTGCAGTGCTGAAGGATTCTGCATTTCACTCTTTGGGTAGTTTGGCCCACATATAAAAACCCACAGGGGCATATGATCGCATAAATAACCCCTGCAGTATTGCAGTTACTGTGTTGTTTTAGGGTGTGCGTTGTGTTGTTGTGGCTAAACGTGGTACATTCTTTAGTTAAGGGACATGCACGACACGATCCGCACTTCGTATGCCCTTTGACTGGGGGCAAATCCCAGAGAGTAGTCTGTCCCACCACTTGCCTCATAGGTAAGAGAGATCTAACCAAATGGTCCCTCACATTCATTGCCTTGCGGAATGCATGCAGTGGAGGGGGTGCTCCCCCAAGTTCCTCACTTACCAAGTGCCAATGGAGGTTGATCGATTTTTTAATGGCGCTGCTCTTAGTGTTAAAGGTGGTGACACACACTAGACGATCCTCGCTTTGTTTTTTGGGGGGTTGGGGCCAATAGATTTTCCCGATGATTGTGCCACGCCCTCTTGCGAGCTTTTTTAAGGAGTCGTGTAGGATATCCACGCTCTTGTAGTCTAACAAGGAGTAAGGAAGATTCCTCAAAGTAATCCTCCTTTTTCGAACAATTCCTCCGCAGCCTCAGAAATTGGCCAAATGGTAAATTGTCTCTGAGGTTGCGGGGGTGGTGACTCGTATACCTTAACAAAGTGTTGCGCTCACTGCTCTTACGATATAGCGTAGTATACAGTTTGCCCTCTTCTGTTTTAATTTGGACATCCAGGAAATTAATTGAGGTACTATTGGATTCCAGGGTGAATTGAATATCATCAGAATAAGTATTGAGCCCTTTATGGAAATCGGTAAGTTGTTCATTACTTCCTTGCCAAATCAACAGTACATCATCGATGTAGCGTGCCCATAGGGCGATGTGGTCATAATATGGATTTTGCACATTAAGGACATATCTATGTTCAAATTCATTCATGTATATTATAGCCAAGTTGGGGGCAAAGCTTGCCCCCATCGCTACTCCTTTCGTTTGGACATAGAACTGGCCCAAAAATGTGAAGAAATTTTGTGTCATCGCTACCGTTAGTAATTGGATAATAAATTCAGTAGGGACGCGATGTGGTGTTGGTCTCTCATTTAAAACACTCTGGATGCAAGTTAATGCCAATTGTTGGGGAATGTTAGTATATAAGGACACAATGTCCATTGTGGCCAATATATTTATCGCGGGGTCATATTTGCGACCGTCAACTAGCTTGATAACATTCGTTGTGTCTCTCAAATATGTTGGGGTAGACATAGCAATTGGTTTTAAAAATATATCTATGTATTTACAGAGAGGCTCCAATAGGGACCCGCACCCTGAAATAATTGGTCTTCCAGGGGGGTCTTCCATCCGCTTATGGACTTTTGGTAACGTATAGATTGTTGGCATACGTGGATTCTGGTTGTTTAAAAATTCAAACTCCTGTTTGGTAATTATGCCATCCCCATGGGCTTTGGTTGTGATTCTGTTGATAAGTGCACCAATTCTTTTGGTCGGGTCGGATTTCAGGAGAGTGTAATTTCCTATTACAGATAGTTGGGACAATATTTCATTCTTGTATTTCTCAACACTCTGGACAACAATCGCCCCCCCCTTGTCCGCGGGTTTTATCACGATGTTGTTATTGTTTTTTAAAGTGGCCAGAGCTTCTCTCTCGGGTTTGGAGATGTTATATGAGACATACCATCTCTCGGTTAAGATCTTATCCACGTCCCGTAGCACTACCTGTTCATATGTTCTGATCTTATGGTCCATCAAATGTATTGGAGGGTTAAATTTGGAGGGGGGCCTCAGGCCACTACCAGAAAAAACAGGTTGGAAAGGGACTTTTAGGAAATAGTGCTTCAATCTCACTTTCCTGAAGAACTGCTGAAGTTCCATCCTGAGAGTGAAATTATCAGGCATAGAGGTGGGGACGAAGGATAATCCCTTGCACAAGATTTCTTGCTCGCTTTCATTGAGTTGGTAGTCAGAGATGTTAATGACCGGATTATCCGGAACCTGTCTTACCACCTGTAATGTTGTCGTCGTGTGCGAATTTCGCCATGGGAGTCCTGTTGGAATTGGACCTGTTTGTTCCCCCTCCCTGCACCTCGATTCCAACGAGTAGAGCGCTGTCCCCTGGGTCTGCCCCAGGGGCGTCCCCTCCCTCGTGTTCCCCACCATTGGTCCTCTGTTAAAAAAGGTTGTTGTTCAGGGGGATTATATCCTTGAGAACCCAAAGTTCAAGGACAACTTTAGTCTCATATCCAACACCTGTTCAAGACATTGGATGGTGTTGGGTATTGAGACTGCTGTGGAAGAGGTTGAACGTTTAACAAGAGAAATTGCTGACCTCAGGAAGGAGATCACTGAGGACAAAGCTCTAGCTAATGCCAAAGAGGCACTGGAGCGGTTAGACAAAACTTTGAGGGAATTTGACCTATACACACAAAGTACCAAGCTGGACAAAGTTGCCAAGGATATAAATTCCTATGATAGAAAGGTTACATACCCCTACCTCCAAGAAGGCTATTACACCAGAGACCAGCGGGGTGGTTTAGCAAGCAGAGGGAGGGGTGGATACAGACGTTTCAACACCTTTTCAGGTTCATCATATTCTAGTGGCTCTGACAGTGAATCTGAACGCCCGGGAACAAGTACGGGTGGTGCTACAAATAACGCCGAACAAAATCCCCCTGAACAACAACCTTTTTTAACAGAGGACCAATGGTGGGGAACACGAGGGAGGGGACGCCCCTGGGGCAGACCCAGGGGACAGCGCTCTACTCGTTGGAATCGAGGTGCAGGGATGGGGAACAAACAGGTCCAATTCCAACAGGACTCCCATGGCGAAATTCGCACACGACGACAACATTACAGGTGGTAAGACAGGTTCCGGATAATCCGGTCATTAACATCTCTGACTACCAACTCAATGAAAGCGAGCAAGAAATCTTGTGCAAGGGATTATCCTTCGTCCCCACCTCTATGCCTGATAATTTCACTCTCAGGATGGAACTTCAGCAGTTCTTCAGGAAAGTGAGATTGAAGCACTATTTCCTAAAAGTCCCTTTCCAACCTGTTTTTTCTGGTAGTGGCCTGAGGCCCCCCTCCAAATTTAACCCTCCAATACATTTGATGGACCATAAGATCAGAACATATGAACAGGTAGTGCTACGGGACATGGATAAGATCTTAACCGAGAGACGGTATGTCTCATATAACATCTCCAAACCCGAGAGAGAAGCTCTGGCCACTTTAAAAAACAATAACAACATCGTGATAAAACCCGCGGACAAGGGGGGGGGCGATTGTTGTCCAGAGTGTTGAGAAATACAAGAATGAAATATTGTCCCAACTATCTGTAGTAGGAAATTACACTCTCCTGAAATCCGACCCGACCAAAAGAATTGGTGCACTTATCAACAGAATCACAACCAAAGCCCATGGGGATGGCATAATTACCAAACAGGAGTTTGAATTTTTAAACAACCAGAATCCACGTATGCCAACAATCTATACGTTACCAAAAGTCCATAAGCGGATGGAAGACCCCCCTGGAAGACCAATTATTTCAGGGTGCGGGTCCCTATTGGAGCCTCTCTGTAAATACATAGATATATTTTTAAAACCAATTGCTATGTCTACCCCAACATATTTGAGAGACACAACGAATGTTATCAAGCTAGTTGACGGTCGCAAATATGACCCCGCGATAAATATATTGGCCACAATGGACATTGTGTCCTTATATACTAACATTCCCCAACAATTGGCATTAACTTGCATCCAGAGTGTTTTAAATGAGAGACCAACACCACATCGCGTCCCTACTGAATTTATTATCCAATTACTAACGGTAGCGATGACACAAAATTTCTTCACATTTTTGGGCCAGTTCTATGTCCAAACGAAAGGAGTAGCGATGGGGGCAAGCTTTGCCCCCAACTTGGCTATAATATACATGAATGAATTTGAACATAGATATGTCCTTAATGTGCAAAATCCATATTATGACCACATCGCCCTATGGGCACGCTACATCGATGATGTACTGTTGATTTGGCAAGGAAGTAATGAACAACTTACCGATTTCCATAAAGGGCTCAATACTTATTCTGATGATATTCAATTCACCCTGGAATCCAATAGTACCTCAATTAATTTCCTGGATGTCCAAATTAAAACAGAAGAGGGCAAACTGTATACTACGCTATATCGTAAGAGCAGTGAGCGCAACACTTTGTTAAGGTATACGAGTCACCACCCCCGCAACCTCAGAGACAATTTACCATTTGGCCAATTTCTGAGGCTGCGGAGGAATTGTTCGAAAAAGGAGGATTACTTTGAGGAATCTTCCTTACTCCTTGTTAGACTACAAGAGCGTGGATATCCTACACGACTCCTTAAAAAAGCTCGCAAGAGGGCGTGGCACAATCATCGGGAAAATCTATTGGCCCCAACCCCCAAAAAACAAAGCGAGGATCGTCTAGTGTGTGTCACCACCTTTAACACTAAGAGCAGCGCCATTAAAAAATCGATCAACCTCCATTGGCACTTGGTAAGTGAGGAACTTGGGGGAGCACCCCCTCCACTGCATGCATTCCGCAAGGCAATGAATGTGAGGGACCATTTGGTTAGATCTCTCTTACCTATGAGGCAAGTGGTGGGACAGACTACTCTCTGGGATTTGCCCCCAGTCAAAGGGCATACGAAGTGCGGATCGTGTCGTGCATGTCCCTTAACTAAAGAATGTACCACGTTTAGCCACAACAACACAACGCACACCCTAAAACAACACAGTAACTGCAATACTGCAGGGGTTATTTATGCGATCATATGCCCCTGTGGGTTTTTATATGTGGGCCAAACTACCCAAAGAGTGAAATGCAGAATCCTTCAGCACTGCAGCCGCATTAGATGCAAAACACCAGGGGCCCCATTGGTTGACCATTTCACCACCTTTGACCATGATTGTAACAGCCTCAGGTGGTGGGTAATTGAGAAGGTTACAGCACATGCACGCGGTGGCGATTTTGGAAACCTACTCAGTCTAAAAGAATGCAAATGGATATACTCTCTTAACACTGTGAATCAGGGCCTTAATGAACAGGAGGAAATAAATAGGCAGGTATCTCTCCTTAGGGTCTAATCCATTATGACAAGTATGGCATAATTAAGCATCATAGGCTATATCAGCCTGGTGCCATTTTTTCCCTAACCAGTATATTTCACATTATGTGTACCATATGAAGGTCTAGTTTATTATGAAATTTGAACGAGACCATCCGAGATACCAGATGTAATCAACTTAACTATGAGTTGATTTACTTGCAGATTTGCACATTATACATTGTATTACTATGTACGTGTTGGAGGGATAATATTTATTGTTGAGTGTTAATTACATGACAAAATGTTAAAGTGTACCTGAATTTAAAATGTTTGTAAATCATTTTGAAATCGTACAATATCTTTACATGATTATGTTTTCACACATCACTATATGCACGCATTGAGCGTTGACCCCAATTCAAAATGGTCGACACAGTAGGTGTATTCTCATATCCCTTATTCAATACCTCAGCTGTGCACGTAAATTGACTATCTCTCGAGGCATAGTGAATTCCTGATTTTAAAAGACACCCCCATGAACACGGAATTAAAATTTAAAATTAGACTTAAGCCTCTTAGTCCCGCGATACCGGCGGCTACAGTCTGTTATTTCCGTAGAGTCCGTCTTCCCTTTCCATGACGGACTCCAGGCTCACTCGGAACTAAACGCCGAGCTGGGACAGACTATTCAACTGGTGAGTGCGGTTTTTAACCGCTTTGTTTTTTACTCATCTAGACTCGGTAACGGTTTGGAACTGACCCGTTTCCCATTTGGTCACTTAGATATTTGACCAGCAGCGTGTACCGACGGACGCTGACACAATACTCCCATCCCCCCTTTTTATCTTCATGTTGGCCGATTGAAGGGGCCTGTGGAAGCTGTAATGGGTAAGATATTATCCTTGCTTACATACAAAGGATGACTGTCGCTCTTTGAGATTCGTTCCTTATGAGTTCCTCTCCCTTTACTTGTAAATAGGACCGGATTAACTCCCCATGAATATTGAGGAAGCAGAGAATTAATTGCCTGCAGGATTGGACCTAATTCACCACCCAGACTCATTTTGTGAATAAGGTAAAAATTTATCCTAGAGGTCCCAATAATGAATTATACCCACTGAAGGGCCATACTAGTGACTTCTGTCATATTTATTTATTTTTAGGCAGAAACTCCCTACTCTTGGGTGTGAGATTGAATTATACAACCCCTCCCTGCCACCCACACCGATTAGGTAAGCCAAAATTAAAATTAGAGCCTATACTTTCCTTTTGGCTATGCAACAGCCTTATATATATATATTTAATCTATTTCAGGGCCTTGCTACTCCCCTGGCTGCCCACACTATTAGTCCTGCTGAAGACTCGCTGGCCAAGGTTTAACTCTCCATAAGGCCTCAAAGACGAGTCGAAACGTCGACGCCATAGTATCATTGTCCTGGATGTTGTTAGACTCTCTTGTGCGCAATTTAAAGTTGGAAGCATTGTCTCCATAAGAAACTATCTTTGAAAATATCACACGCCAGGCCATTTGCAAATTGTTCACTGTGTAAATTTATTGCTTGTGTATTTGAATTTAAAAAATTTCTTTAGTCTATGCTCTTTTTATACTTTTCTATCTTAACACACTATATTCTGTTTCTTGCACATAATCTAGTTTGGGCAACCACATTTCTCCTGCTGTACACGGAGATAGCCATGATTGCAATGAATTAAAATTGCCCTTTATTTATAATTAGTGCTGTTGCTGTTTCTGATTTGATGATATTATCATTGAATGTACTTGGGCTGATCTATTGGACATGCCCCATGACTAAGTGAAGGTAATCATTAGTTGATTAGAAATCATTGTCTGAGACCATTGTCTTTGTCACTCATGCATCAGCAGTCTGTTGGTTCCTGTAAGGGTAGTACCATATAGGCTTGCCTAACCTCACTATGGCGACTGCGGCGAACATTCCCACGAGCCAGCGAGCCAGCAGTAATGTTTCATGTCCCCCGGCAGCAGACTGCGAATGCGCTAGCAGGGGCGGAGGCGAGGCTGGAGCGGAGAGTGAACGGGAGCCATTTTGTCCCGAGTGAGCCTGCTGGAGAAAAGGAGGCTGCGACTGCGCCGGGTCGAAGGGGCCAAGAGAGCAGAGCTCAAGCAATGAGGGGGTGTCACGGCCTGTAGCAGTCTCGCTCGACTGGCTCCGCCGCTGAGTGTGCAGGGAAGGAAGACTGCTGCGCCCCCTGTGCGTGAGAGTCCACGCCCCCGCCCTCCCTCCCGAGAGGCCCGGCTTTCCACTCCCTGCCTGTGACAGCCTCCGCCTGCCCAGTGACAGGCGCGCTCCAGGTGACAGGCCCGGCTCCCCACCTCCCCCAGAGCTGACCCTGTGTAGAGCCAAGATCCCCGCCCGCCCCAACCCTGTTAGAGGCTTGCTTCACCTCCCCCCCCCCCCCTCTGTCGGTGACAGGTCTCACGCCCCCCCCCCGTCCGGTGACAGGCCTTAGCCCCCAGCCACCTCCCCATGGCGAAGAAGATGTATGACCTGCTGTTCAAGCTGCTGCTCATCGGCGACTCGGGGGTGGACAAGACCTGCATGCTCTTCCGCTTCTCCGGCGATGACTTCAACACCACCTTCATCTCCACCATAGGTGAGTGTTTGTGGTACCTGCGTGGTGGGGGGTAACTCTGAAGTATTGGTCATCCTTCAGTACCAACTGCTTGTGTTGTGTCATGGGTGGGAATGGAGGTTTGATGGTGGTGATTGCATTAATAACAATCAGAGCGCCATCGTCATCGTTTTGGGGCTTGTTTAAAGACCTGTGAAATACTTTGTTGTGGCTGCAATGATACGCCTGACCAACCGTCCACAGCAGCTCAAGAACTGTCTCTGTGTGTGTCCAGGAATCTGTCTCAGCACTGGCTGACACACACAACAGGGTGGCTGAAGCCCTTTGAGCCCTATGGGTGTTGCACGCCTACTTTCTGGTATTAAGTAAGAGAGACGTGTGTTTGAGTGGCACTATTGGGCAGCGAAGCAACACTGTGCCACACAGTAATAAAATTCAAAATCTGGTATTCAAGGCCACCGCATACTTAGGGAAGTGCCATCGCAATTCAGAACATCTTGACAGAGGGTGACCAGAGTTTTAAAACCAAAAACTGGGACATTTCACAAAAATAGAAGAAGGACTACAATTTTACTTCAGCCAAGCGCACAGCGCTGCTCAGCAGAGAATTACAGAAGGAGCAGTAAGAACCTAAATAAAATGAAATTTTTAAATCTTTAGCATTCCTGTTAATTACATTGCTTTCTTGTAACAGCTCCTAACTATCCCTGGCTTGGAAAACATAAAAAGGCACCTCCCACCGTGACCCTCTCTAAAAACCGGCACATGAGTTATATTTCTCAAAATCTGCTGGGACAGCTGGTGAAAAACTGGGGAAGTCTTGGCAAATCCAGGACGCCTGGTCACCCTTTCCTGGTAGTCCCATTATCCCAAATAAGTTTGATCAACAGGGATTTTAGGGTGAGGAAAAAAACTGTTGAACTGGATAGGAATATTTCAGAATAGATAAAGAAATTTAGGCAAAACCACAGTTTTGAGCAGATCTTCTCTGCCTGCCAGAGATAAAGGGAGCTTAAGCATGTATCTGTGTACAGTTGTAACTGGTCAATATCCAGTCCGTAGTTGAGATGTATGTTGACTGACACATTCCTGTGGTGAATAATCCCCAGGTATTTAACAGAGTATGAGACCCATCTGACCACATGCTCGAGAGGACTGGACTTCGTGCCATCGATGGGTGGAAATGTATCCGTTTCATCCCACTTGACAGTGATACCCAAATGTCTACCAAATCTGATAATTTCCCTGATCAACTGGTATATGTTATCTTCTGGGTGTTTCACAAAGAGAAACATGGATAATAATATTTTGCTGGAGTTAAAGAAAGCCCCCTGTCCTAGTGGCATTTGTGGAGGTGTCGCGCCAGGGGGTCCATGGCTAGGGTGAAAAGTGAAGGTCATAGGGGGCATCCTTGCAAAGTGTATCTGTTTATTGGGAATGGATCTGAAAGAAGTCCTTTAACAAGTAACCCTAGCAATGGGACAAAGCTAGATCAATTGAATCGGTGCCAAAAATACCTTCAGGATGCCATACCGTCTTAGCGTTTCCATAAGAAAGGGCCGTTCCACGGACTCATGCTTTTTCGAGTAAAAATACAGAAGCCTTAAGCTCAGGGTTCACTTGGTGTTAAACGGAGAACACTGTGCGCAGGTTGATTATTGTAAACCTGTGGGGCACAAAACCAGCCTGCACTGGAGAGACTATCTTCTTGAGTAGATGGGGCAGTCGGTTTGCAACCACTTTGGCTATGATTTTATTGTCACAATTGACCATTGAATAATGTTTGTGGCCTTTAAGAGGTGCATTGAGTAGCATCTCGTCCGGATTTAGAGAGGACCGAGATAACTCCCAAACGGAGAGTCGGGGAGCATTCCATCAGAGAGTGCCTCAGCATATACCTCTAGGAGGTGGGGGGGGTAAAATATGTTTATAGGCCTTGCAAAAATCCACTGTCAGACGGTCAAAGCCTGGAGTACCCCCCCCCCCCATCAAGGGTGTCAATGGCCGCCACTATCTCCTGCCTCAAGATAGAATGGCTTAAAAGTTTGCTGATCACAGATTTACAGCCAAACCAAAGCAACCTTATCTAGGTATTCCAGGATGGATTGAGCTGATTTCACCACTCAGGTCCCATACAGACATGTGTGGTAGGCCTGGAACACATCCAATATATCCCCACTATTCAAATATGATGAGCCTGACTGGGTCGTGAATATGTGCATGTTGCCAAACTTAAAGTAGGAGCCAGGACAGTGTCATGGTTCCGGAGGAGCCTCGAGCACTGTAGACAGTATTGCAGAGTTTAGGTTCTCCCCTCACGAATGTAAAGAAATGGGACTTCCCCTCCAGACTCACCATCAGCCAGGCAGGGTATAGCATGACGTATTTGAAATTGTGTGTGTGTGGAGTGCGTTTGACCTCTGCACATTTCCGGCACAGCTCCTGCGCCGTAGCTGTAAAGTCTATGAATATAGATATTACTGAGCCCTGGTACTGCAGTGGCCATTGTTCTCTGGCCAACCTCAGAAATTCAGTACACATGCAACTATTTAAAAAAAAAATCTTTTTATTGACAGGATAATTGAAAACAATCATGACAGTTTAGCATGTTTGTAAGTTTCGCTTTGCTTACGTGCATATAATCGTCATGTCATTTAGGATGGAACTATTTTCATTTTATAATATTCAAAAACATTCCCAATACAACACCCCCCTCCCTTGCCCTCCCTCCCTTGGTACATACATGATTCACATTCTAATCACTCATGGTTCCTAGCCCCTTCTATATATGCACATTTCTTGTTGTGAACCTGCTGCAACCTTACAAGGACTATACATAATTATTTCCATATATTGTATTCGTCCCGTGCACCCAGAGGTATTTATAATGCTTGTATCTTGGTTGGGCCAAGTCCAGTAAAGGGCACTTTATTCTATGTGAGTAACATCACACCTGCTGTCCTATATCCACAGAATGGTCAGATTCTACATCCTCTCCCGCCTCAAATGACCCCAATAACGTGTTCCAATCCAGTGATATGGGGGTTTTCCTGATTCCCCTACGTTCTTCGCGCTGCAATGTCGTACTTTCAGCCTTCCCCCAGCGTACCACCTCCGCCCTCCATGTCTCAGGATCTGGTGGCCTAGGCGATTTCCACTTCATGGTTATGGTGCGTTTCGCGAGAATCAGGGCTAGATCAGTGAAACGTGTGCCTATGCTCTTCTTTCGTTCTGTAGGGCCTAACCCCAATATGGTATACTCCAGTGTGGTGTATGGTTTGGCGGGGACTAGCCTGGCCAGGTCATCTTGTACTGTAGTTCAGAAGTACCCCAATTTTGGGCATGTCCACAACATGTGTACTAGACATGCATCCTCCGCACCGCACCGGGGACATGCATCAGTCGTGTTGGGGAACATTGTGTGTAGACGGTGGGGTGTCAGGTACGCCCTAGGTAGAATCACGAGCTGTATGAATTTGAATTTCGGGTTTCTCGACACCTTCTTAGGGTATTTGAGAACTCGATCCCACTCCTTGTCCCTGACTGGTCTCCCAATATCATATTCCCATTTGTCTTGTAAAGGTTGCAATGAGATAGCCCTGCCCTCTCTTATACCGTGTGTTATCCATCTAGTCAAGTGGCTTCCTGATCCCATCAGGTATTGCATTGTGAGTAGTGGGTTCGTGGGTGGCTCTACCCCGTCCGGTGCCCATAACTGAGTGACATAGTGCCTCTCCCCAGCGTGCAGTAGAATTAGTCATCCCGACATGTGGTGTGCATTCCGGAAGTCTTCGAACGCCATAATCCTGCCATCTGCAAATAGGTCCCCAATCTGTGTTATTCCCGCATCGTGCCACTCCGTGAGCAGTGGATTCGATAGTGTTCTCAATCCTACTGGGAGCCCTAGTAGCGGTATCGTGGGGTCATAGGAGGCCGTGTTGGACGTATATCTCACCGCCCTCCTCCAGTAATCAATCGCTAGTCGAAGCAGGGGGGTTGTCGATCTCGGGACTTCTGCTTTTGGTAGGAGCAGGGTGTGGACACTTCCCCTGTTCCACTCTGTCTCCGACATGCCAATTTCGTGTAAGTTTCCCCCCCGCCAGCCAATAAGCCAACCATTGCAGTTGGCAGGCAAAGTTATATGTCCGGAGATCCGGAACTCCCATGCCACCTGCCTCCATGGGGAGCTGCAATTTAGTTAAGCTAATACGTCGCCTCCCGGAGCTCCAAATCAGCTCTGTCAATAGTGTATTGAGTGTTTTGAACATGGATGCAGTGACCAACAATGGCAAGCTTGTAAAGTAGTATAAGAGGCGGGGCAGAACTACCATCTTAGAAATGGCCACCCTGCCTGCCACCGAAAGTGGCAGTGCAGTCCAAAATTGCACTTGTGATTTCAGCGCCGTTAGTGCCCTCCCCAGGTTGCCATCTAACAGATCCCTTGCCTCTCTATATATCTGTATTCCGAGGTAACGGAAGGTGGTCTCCGCCACTTGGAAAGTGTGTGGTGCAAAGGGCAGATGGGCTTCTGCCCCAGTGGCAGAGAAGAAAAACCCGTATGACTTGGGTTCACTAATAGTAAGTCCTGATAGTGTGCAGAAGCCTTCAAATATGGCAGGGACAGGGTCCAACCCCCCCCCCCCATGTCCCCGAAGTATAGAATGATGTCATCTGCATATGCCGACACCACATGGGTCACCCCATCTCTCCGTATGCCCCTGTGTTGCGCAGACCCACGAAGTTTACATAGCAATGGCTCAAGTGCCAATATAAATAATAGCGGGGATAATGGACACCCCTGCCTTGTACCCTTCGCTTTGTCTAAGTGCGCAGAGATGCATCTATTTGTGCGGACCCACGCCGTTGGGCGGGTGTAAAGCAGTCGGACCCAGTCAATATATTCTGGTGGTATTCCAAAGTATTCAAGCGCTGCAAACATATAGTCCCATCTAATAGAATCAAATGTCTGTTTTAGATCTAGTGAAATACAACCCTCCGTGTCCAACTGTCCCGGCCCGCCCAGCATGAGTTGACTGAGCCGTCTTAGATTCATGGCAGTGCTCCTGCCTGGTACGAAACCGCACTGGTCTGGGTGTATCCGTTTCGGAATATACTAGGCCAGTCTTGTCGCAAGAATTTTACTCAATATTTTGTCATGTAAATGTACAGGAATTTATATAGCGCAAATCACCGAGCGGTTTCTAAGCGCTTGCTTAGGGAACCCGTCCTGGTATTCCCCTGTGAGATAACCCCGGCAGGGTATCCGCAAGGTGAAAGCCAGGCATCCCACCACGAGGGGCCGTTCAATAACGACAGAGGTCTATAGTTTGCCATGTGTAAGCCGTCCCTGCCCGGCTTCAGTAGTGACACTATTAGAGCCTGGAGTGAGGATTGTGGAAGGCCCCGTGTCCGCAGCGCCTCCCGGTATACCTCAAGGAGTCGCGGCGCCAGGAGGTCTATAAAGGTTCCATAGAATTCCACGGGAAGGCCGTCTGTGCCTGGGGCTTTTTTCCACGGAAGTGCTCGTATGGCTTGGTGTATTTCCGCTACTGTAATTGGGCGTGCTAGCTCTTTGCTTTGGCAGTCCTCAAGTCGTGGCAGCTCTAATCCCTCCATGAACTCCCCAAATGCCGCGTCAGTTAGTGGATTGTGTGGGCCATATAGTATTTCATAGTAATCCCTAAAGGCTGTGTTCACACCTAGCTGTGTCGTTGCTAATGACCCCCCCTGTTCAATGACCTCCAGTATAGGTAGTTGTACTGGTTCGTCCTGTACCAGACGGGCCAGCAAGGGTCCCGCCCTGTCTGCTTGTGCATGTTGTCGGCATGTGTATTCTCTGTAGTCCAGTATGCGCAACTCCTCCAGTAGCTCTGCGTGTTGGATATGTGCCTCTTGTAGTGGTTAAATGGTATGTTCGTGCCAGCAGCCTCACTTTCGAGCATGGATAGGCGCCCCTCCACTTCCCGGAGTCTTTCCATCACATTGTGTCTCATACCCACCCGTGTGCTCATCACCTCTCCCCTGATCGACACTTTAAATGCGTCCCATTCTATTTTGCGGGAGCTCGCAGACCTATCGTTCACAGCAAAGTAATTGGTTATTGCATCCGCAAGTGTTGTGCGAAAGATCGTGTCCTCCAGTAGGTCTGGCGTGAGACGCCACTTTGGTATGGGTGTTGGAATCCTACCCCATTGGAAGGTGACTTCTACTGGGTTGTGGTCCGATAAAGTCTTGCCCATGTGTTCCGCTATTGTTACCGCCCCTAGTAGTGCTTTAGTGCAAAAAACGTGATCGATTCTGGTATGTAACTTATGAGGTGGTGAGTAGAAGGTGCACTCCCTATTCAGTAAATGTTTACCTCGCCAAGCATCCACTAGGTTCCATCCCTCTACCCATTGCGCCAGCGCTTCGGCCTGTCTTCTATTCTCGGTGGCCTGTAGGGGGTGGGTGGGACCTGTCTAACGAGATATCCAGTACTGCGTTAAAGTCCCTGCCTATAAGCCAGTGAAATTCCGCCCAGTCAGCTAGTACTCTGTTGATGTTAACTAAAAAGGCCGATTGGCCCGAGTTTGGCGCATACACACTGCCTATCACAACAGGGGAGCCATCCAGTAACCCTCGGATGAATACATATCGGCCTTCCGTGTCCAATCTCAGCTCCACTAGCTTGAAGGGGACTGAGTTCCTCAGCCACACAGCTGCCCCTCTCGAGAATGCAGAATAAGAGGTAGCGCATAATTGCCCTTTCCATTTTTTGAGTAACTTCCCACTCTCTGCATTTGACAAATGGGTCTCTTGAAGGCAAGCAATTTTAACAATCCTTCGGTTGAGTTGAGCTAATATTCTGTGCCTCTTGTGGACAGACCCCATACCACGAACGTCCAGGTGCACAGTTTGTAGTCATTAAGAGTCCCCATTCCAGTCTACAGCAGGCAGAGTCAGTGAGCATTGCACCATGAATTGTGTGCACATAATCTGCTGTGATCCCCGTGCCAAAACATTATACAACCCCACAACTACATGGTCCCCAAGTGAAACCCTTCGAGGTCCAAACATTGCTGCCCAACGTGGGCATAGGTAATACCAAGACATGTCTATGTGGTGGGGAGCGGGGACCACTCACACCAGTCCTGAGTCTGTTGTTATTACTCAGTTGTGCCCTTGGCAGGTGTGTCCCTTACCCCCGATCGCCCTTGCACATAGTTTATACGTTACCATTCGAAGTCTTCTATTGTTGCAATCAGAGTTCATTTGCTTCTTGTGCCGTGATCTTAGGGAACAGCTGTAGGCTATCAGCCGAGCCCGACACCTCCGTATGCGTGGCAGAGCGGCTATCTGTGGCTGTTTGGTCTCGTGCGTCATGTTCCGCCAGTGCGGCCTCCGTCAGGTGACCAATCTCCGTCGTCCTTCTAGATCTGGCCAGTAGTGTCCCTCCATTAGCTGTAGGTCCTTTCGCACGTTCCCCAGTTTCGTCATTCTGGCTTCGCTCCCCTTGGTGAGAAGGTCCCTCTCCCTGGTCTTCCTCAAACGGGTCCTGCGTATTTGGAGGCGTCAGGGTTATCTCCATCCACTCTGCTGCTTCCTCGGGCGTGTCGAAGAAATATGACTTGTTTTCATACAGTATTTTAAGACGAGCCGGAAACAGCAGAGCGTATTTCAGGCTTCTGTCCCGTAGTTTGCATTTCACCCCCAAGAATGATGATCTGGCTCTCTGTACTGCCGGGGTGAAGTCCGGGTACACTGAGATGGTTTTGTCTTCATAACGCAATGGGGCTTTTTCTCTCGCCACTCTCAACACGGAATCTCTATCTCTGTAATGCAATAGGCACGCAATCAGTGGCCGCGGCGGCGCCCCCGGTCTAGGTGGTCTCGCCGGCATCCGGTGCGCTCTCTCCACACTGTACATCAGGGTGAGGTCCTGAGGGCCCACGACCTTCTTCAGCCAATCCTCTACGAATTGTGTGGGGTTCCTCCCTTCACTTCGTTCCGGAATACCCAAAATTCGCACGTTGTTACGGCTGGCCCGCCCTTCCGCATCATCCATTTTGTCCCATAGCATTTTGATCTGTTTCTCCATGTTTCCGTGGAGTGGTCCGTTTGCTGCGGAATTAGGTCATCCAGCGCAATCTTGTGTTCAGTGACCTTTTCGGCCAGCTTGTTATGGTCTGCCCTGAGGAGTGACAAGCCCGTCGCCATACTGTCCATACGTGACTCCTGCGCCTCCCTGGACGCCTTTATTTCGGCCAATATAAGGTCTAGTTTTGCGTCCTGTGAGTTCTTGCCTGTTGGTGGTATCATCTCCATGTTGGAGGAGGCCAGTGGATCCTCCAATCCTGTAGATTGAACATCGGTGCTGGCGCCGTGGTCTTGTACCTTAGCCTTATTCCTGCCCATGGCCCTCGTCTGCAGGGTGGCAGCCGCGGTGCCCCTCCTCCGTCACTGGGGTCAGGGTATGCGCAGTTATCCTGCAGGTGATTGGTATTCAACAAGCACGGTCGTTTTACAGGCGCTTGTACCTATGCTTGGGTAGGTGGTCTGCAATGCGTCAAGGCTGCGTCCGCTTCCAGCAGCAAGTCACACCAGCGCCCCCGATGGACAGTCTGTCAGGGCGCCGCCGGTGTCCCGTAGTAGAGTGGCGTCCTCCAGCCACTCTAATAATTGCTATGCGCAACACCCAGAGTTCCGGCGTATTCGGGAGTCGCAGAAACAGCAAGTGCAATGCTAGTATCACCCCAGATCACTTCGGGTATTATCACGTGCACTTTTCTATGCATTCCTGGGTATCATACAACTTGTAGGCCCCCTCTCACAGGCTGTACCTGCACTGCGCCACCGGTCAGTGCCCCAGGTGCGCTGTAACGGTTGCCTCCGCTCCTCTCTTATGCCCCCGTCGTCCTCAGGATCAATTGCTGGATGGTGGCAGTAATGTGGTGGCCGGTGCGTCCCGCAATAATGGCGCCCCTCAGCTCAGCGCGTCTAAAGCAGCTCGCGCCTTCAGTCCTCCGAGCTGCAGGCTCCCTGACCAAGTATGAAGGTATTGTTTGCCGCCGCCCGGGCTCCAGCACAGCACTCGGTGGGTCAGGCGCACTCACTCGGTGCTCCGGTGTTCCTGGCGCCGTCTCCACGGGGTTAAGGATTACTTCTCGGTCGTCCCGCGGGACTCCCTCCGCTCTGTCCCGTACAATTGCCGGCGTCCCGCTAAGGTCTGCACCGCTTTAGTCCCCCTCTGGCCGTGCTGCGTTTGCTAAGTGTCTCACCGTGCGGCAGCGCTCCGCGTGCCCCCAGTAGCTGGACTCTCCGTCGTCGACCAGCCTCTCCACTTTAGTCCGCAGCTTCGTCTCAGGATCTAGGCCACACCGGTGCAGTTCGCCGTTTCCACTCACCAGTGGCCGCCGAGGTCGGCAGACGGCAGTCGGAGGGTCTCACCGCCTTTCGGGTTGCACAAGGATTATCTGGGCAATCGGGGAGCGAGGGAAGTCAGGATATTTAGCTTATTTTCCGGGCAGTGGACGGAGCCGCTCTAAAGCACGTCCGCCATGCTCGGCTCGTGACCACGCCCCCCCCATATGCAACTATAGGCCTCAGGGGAGGGCCCCGTGAGGAGTCCTTGGGCCGACTGACCTACGTACTCGCTAAATAAAGAACATGGTAGACGAATTGTCCCGACCAAACAGGTCAACCCGAGCTTCCTGAAGAACTACTCTTCAGTTATTCCAATTTTTTATGACAGTTTGCAGGTCATAGTGTGCACTGAAAGACTTCCATTAGGTCTCAAGACACTGTACCGATAGAAAGAGGTCAGCCCTTGAACTCTGGCACATTTTGTGTCTGTGTCTCATAATTTTGTGCATTCATCTATACACCACATACCTCCGTTTTAAACGTTATAATTTCAAAAAATTAAATCAAGATTTCCCTGTCTACCCCACAGAGACTGAAAGTACGTGATAGTGAACGAGTAGCATTTAGGAAATATTGAATGTGAAGGTTAATTGTTGCCCTAATCAGTGCGAACAAGGCACATGCAGTATAGTCAGGTTTTTTTTATGCTTAATAAAAAAAAAATCCTAAATATCTTCTGGCCTTTGAACAGTGTGGAGCAGACCATGGAAGCAGTCCTTCAACCTACTCATTGCACAGGGCTAAGCCTTTGAGCCAGACAGCATAGCACAGAGATGTTGGGGGATTGTACATTCATCCAAGAGAGTTAGAGTGCTTGGCCAATAGCTGTGCCAAATCAACGGATCACATCAGAAATGAGTGACAATGTTTGTGCTTAGGAAAACTTACATCCCCACTATACTTGCTCCAAAATTCTAAATGAGATTATGATAGAATCGGAATCTGTAGGTCTGCATCTTGGGCAGTTGTGTGACAGTTGTCTGTGAAATTGCTTAACATGAGTCATATATATCTTAATAATTTACCTATAATGCATCATCTTGAAACGCAAGTTGATCAAGACTGATTTATAATGTGAGCAATGTTGCACCATTTGATGTTTGCGATCACAAACACCAAATCAGCTTACTTACCTCTTTGCCTGAGCTCCAATGGAGAGACAAAATATTGTATTACAATAGTATATATATTGGTCACGCAATAACATCCACCCCTAAGCAAAAAATATAATTCAACAGTGTGTTCTTTTGAGGCTTCTCAGAAATTGTGGGCTAGAAGGCGATCACAGACGATTTCAATGAGGCGTACCCCATTGTGGTGGCGGCAGAATGGCCAAGGATAGTCTTCATGCCCTCATTGCATTTAACCATATTGGTGTCAAATAAGTCAGCCAGTCTGAATAACCCCTTGCTGAACAACTCCTACCACTTCCCAACTGCCCATGTCCTGGGAGATGTTGCCCCACACACATAAGCTTGGACAAGAGGAACTTAAAGCTTTTGAAGAAGGCAGGTCTGTGTGTGTGAGGAAAGGTGATAAAAATATAGACAACTTTTTGCACAACCAGCATTTTTGACAGAATGAAACTAGCCACAAACGAATGGGGAGACACGCCTATCTGCTCATCTTCACCTGAAATATTTTTAGTATAGAGAACAAATTTAAAGCTTGTAATTACATTCTGTCTACCTGGAGACAGAGGTGGGGCTGCTGGGCCTCCTGTGAAGCTCACCTGGATCCCCGTGGCCATGGAATGATGGGGCAGCCTGAGATACCGTGGAGAAGCGGGGACGGCCAAAGCCCTCTGGGGAGTGCATCTTTGGGACCCCTCCATAGTTTAGCAAGTACAGAGGGGCCCTGACCTCCTTTGGATTCCATCTGGACCTATATACAGAGGAGGCCTGGTCTGCTATTGACTGGATTGCCTGGTCCCCATGCTCACTGCTTCTCTGTGCTCCTGAGTGACTCTGGAGGAACACCTTTGCGACCAGAGTAGGCCGAGTGCTCATGTTGCTACCCAAGTGGACATGTGGTCCTAGTCCCCCTATGATTTTAGAGCATAGCTGCACCTCGGAATTCCTGGACAGTGTAGGAGATACCATCAAATACAAAGACAATTCATCACCTTCTCAAGCAAAATAAACAGATGGACCACAACCTCAGTAGACATTTCTAACCCTGCTCCTGGTGCCCCTGTCACATAATCTATCCTGCAAGCTATACAGGTCTCTCGAGCGGCCCTGGAGACCAAGGTTTGCTAAGGGTCAGGGTGGAAGCTGCAATTCTGCGCCAAGATCTGTGTAATGTTGTGGACAGAGTTTCTGAAGCAGAGGGTCATTTCTCGGAACTCGAGGACACTGTTCAAGAGCTCAACTCCACCATCAACGACTTGTCTGAATCCTCCAATCTCCTAGACGAAAGTGCAGAGGATGCTGAAACCCCGGTTGCAGAAACAATATTCATTTCCTTGGGTTTCTGGAAGGGTCGATACCTGAAAAATTCCTGGAAGACAGGATCAAATCTTGACTCCCGTCTGACCACCTGTCCGCCTGCTTTGTGCTGGAATGCACCTAACGATCCCTGGTGCAGCAGCCCCTGCCTGGGCCCCTCCCCCACTCATCATGGCTAAAATGCTTAACTGCAAGCACAGAGAGGCTACCCTTAGGGGAGTACGGTCAAATGGGCCCAAGTCATTTCAAGCTACTTGTATTCTCATCTTTCCGGACTACACTCGCCTGGTCCAGAAGCAATAAAAAGACTTTCATTCAGTTAAGGAAAAGTTCCAGGCACTAAACCTCTCACACATGCTTATTTTCCCAGCCAAACTAAAGGTCCTCTACAAATTCAGCTCCTTCTTATTTGACACCCCGGAGGCAGGTGTGGAATGTGCTGCGGAACGTAAAGAACTCCGGTATCACACACCATCCCCCTTCCGTGGGTCACCTGTTGTGCAGCCTAACAGATCTTGTGCTGCTGTGTCCCATGGTGGGGAAAACAGAACAGGTTGACTGGACAGGAAAAAATTAAACAAAACAAATTTCCGCCACGTAGTCAATATGTACCACGTGAACACCGGGCAAGAATCCCAAACCAAATTTATTTTCTTTTTTTAACTCAAGTTATTAACGATTCAAGTACACGTGGACAAACAAAACGACTGTTACGACAGTGGATTCATGATAACAATATCTACAAATATACAAATTTTACAAATATACAACACTTATACAGATGAATCAAGCAACATCATTGAGCAAGACACACAAAACACAATACAAAATTCAGTGAACAATATAAATTGTGATAATATACAGTGCAAGAGACTTTAGAATTTACAGTAAATATGTGACCAGTCCATCGGACTAAGGGACCATGGGACAGGCGGTGGAGATGGAATGAGAAGCCTGCCTGTCAACCAAGCCTGTGGTTAAATGTTTTGAATGGGTTGCTCAACTAGGGTCCAAAGTAATCGGTAAAGTTCTATCCTAGGGGCACCCTTGATGTTTGCCACAGGGTGGAAGTGTCGACGCGTTTCGAACCAGCGTTATTACAGGTTCTCTTCAGGACAGGGACTGGGGGTCGTGATTCTGCACAATGGCAAGGAATAGCCGAGGTGTCGGTAAATCTCAACCGGACAAATTGTTCTGTACTTCACCCAGGGATTATGCTGAGGGTGTGGTGCCTGCGCAGCAGCGCACAGTCGAGGTGGGAGACTGCTCACATGTTCAAGCGTCTATGTTTTATAACTGAAGTAACGTCCACACCAGCAAGCGGTTAGTTGCTTGTGCTGGAACTTCTCGGAGGAATCAATCCGGCGTTTCAGGAGGCAGCGCAATCAAGCAGTGAAGCGTGTTTGAGCGCGGCGCTTCACTGCTTGATTGCGCTGCCTCCTGAAACGCCGGATTGATTCCTCCGAGAAGTTCCAGCACAAGCAACTAACCGCTTGCTGGTGTGGACGTTACTTCAGTTATAAAACATAGACGCTTGAACATGTGAGCAGTCTCCCACCTCGACTGTGCGCTGCTGCGCAGGCACCACACCCTCAGCATAATCCCTGGGTGAAGTACAGAACAATTTGTCCGGTTGAGATTTACCGACACCTCGGCTATTCCTTGCCATTGTGCAGAATCACGACCCCCAGTCCCTGTCCTGAAGAGAACCTGTAATAACGCTGGTTCGAAACGCGTCGACACTTCCACCCTGTGGCAAACATCAAGGGTGCCCCTAGGATAGAACTTTACCGATTACTTTGGACCCTAGTTGAGCAACCCATTCAAAACATTTAACCACAGGCTTGGTTGACAGGCAGGCTTCTCATTCCATCTCCACCGCCTGTCCCATGGTCCCTTAGTCCGATGGACTGGTCACATATTTACTGTAAATTCTAAAGTCTCTTGCACTGTATATTATCACAATTTATATTGTTCACTGAATTTTGTATTGTGTTTTGTGTGTCTTGCTCAATGATGTTGCTTGATTCATCTGTATAAGTGTTGTATATTTGTAAAATTTGTATATTTGTAGATATTGTTATCATGAATCCACTGTCGTAACAGTCGTTTTGTTTGTCCACGTGTACTTGAATCGTTAATAACTTGAGTTAAAAAAAGAAAATAAATTTGGTTTGGGATTCTTGCCCGGTGTTCACGTGGTACATATTGACTACGTGGCGGAAATTTGTTTTGTTTCATTTTTTCCTGTCCAGTCAACCTGTTCTGTTTTCCCTGTTGTTGAGATCCAGGCTGGGCAGACGTTGGATCCAAAACCTTTACTGTTCTACAGTGTCCCATGGTGGCAGGCAGGGACAATGGCACTCCAGGAGACAATGGATGGCCGCCACGGGTGGGACAGGTTCTTCTGACAGTGGGAGTGATTGCTGCAATGATGTCAGCCAGGGGGCCGGCTGCCCCAGACAGACCTCTTCCCTGCCCCTCTAGCTCCGATACAGTCCAGGTCTTAGGCTGAGACCTTCATGGGCAGGACCCTGCTTCAGTGACTACAATCAATAGCGTAACTACAAGTGCACATTTCTGCTACCGCCCTTTCAAGATATCTCCCCTCTCATACTGCAATGATATAAAGATTTCAAGCCTGTTTCTGATAAACTCAAAGACCTCAATACCCGCTACCAATTGGGGCATCCTTTTGCCATCATTTTCACGTGGGAGTGCAGATGACGAGTTCTCCGCTCTTTGAAAGAAGCCAAGCAACTCCTCAGCTTGATGGCTGACTCGAGAGTGGGTAGTCCATTCCCTCTTCATTCATTCTCCTATGGCTCCTTGAAACGTATCTGGACCATGGTGAAAGCTAGACACCCCAATATACACACCAGAGACCTTGCTTCTCAAGCACCTAAAAACGACACCATCCAACATCAACACAAATTGGAGAGAACCTCTGCCTTGGTCTAACATGGCCCTCACTAGTCTCTGACCGTTAGCAGAGTCTATGGGATGCCTTGCTTCTCTGGCTTCATTCGACAACTGCCTCACATCACAGCTGAGACCTACTAAGGATTTCCCACCATTGCTATTGCACAGCACCCAGTTCTAGTGCTCCATCTCACCCCGGATTGCCCACAACATACTTTCTGCGGCCCAACCTGGCTGGTCCAGACAAAGCTATGCCCATGGGTGGTCTCTTGATACTTCCAGCTTGCCCTCATCCTGGCACCTGCTGGTGAAGGTCTAGGACTACTGGAAATTTCCACTGTTGCCATGAATGCCCTCGATTCAACCCTTGGGAGAGTTACTACTGTAGAATGCCCATGACACAGATGTTCAGGCTGTTCCAGGACTTGAATGGAGTGTTCTAGCCCGGTTGGCCTTTCACTGTTTATGCTTTGTCTTTTTCTCTGTTTCTTTTTAGGTTATTCGGTGCACCGGAGATACTTGTCCAACAGTGTCCTTCTCCTTGCTTTATATCCACACATTGCTACATCCTGGCACTAGCCGCCCGGGTGGCCATTTATCCTCCAGTTCTCCAGGCATTACGGCTCTCACACTTGCACTCTCAACGTATGCTTGTCTGGACTGTTTCAATGTTCTTAATGCTGTGGTAGCGATACCCCGATGTCATATATATACAGGAGACCCACCTTTTGAGTCATGACACACAACGTATGTCCCACCCAAAATATCCTATTCGCTTCTGGGCATATGCTGCAACTAAAACTGCTGGAGTAGAAATCATGTGCAAATCTACCTTCTGCACCAAGGACCTATAGAAAAGTGTGTGTTGTCAATGCCAGTTTCTTGAAACTCACGGTCCAACGGGCCTTCATTTACTCACTGTCCTGAACATTTATGCCCCCATTCACGCCTAAGACACATATCTAAGGGACATCTTACCTGGCCAGGTAGCACCATACACGGGCCACATTGTGGTCAGGGGATTTTAATCTGGTATGGGACCCTGACAATGGACCATAGCTCTGCCACCTTTCAGGCAACTGTTGCGATGACCACTGCTCTTAAACGCTACTTTACAGAGTTGGACTTAGTTGGAGCATGGTGGTATAAACATCCTGAGGTTCAATATTATTCATTCTTCTCCCACGTCCGTACCTCCTACTGCTTCTTTCTCAACCACACTCTGATCCGCAACCTTGACTCTGCCACTTTCTCTGACATATTATTGTCAGATCATGCCCTCCTGGAGATCCCAATGACTAGAGCAGGGACCCCCCCACACACAGGCTCTCCATGGCACCTCCCTCCACATTTTCTGTGGGGACCCAGTCGATGTCTCTGATATTCAAAAAGAGATCTTGGCCTATTTTATCACCAATGCTAGCCCTGAGATCTCAGACCATACACTTTGGGATGCCTTTAACACCTTGGCTGCTGGCAGTTTTCCCGTCCTGTGCTGGAAATTGCCATTTTGCTGGTGTCATGACGAGCTCAGCTCGTCATCAGCACAGCTCAACCGTGCATCATGACGAGCTGAGCTCGTCATCAGCATCGAAAGGGTTAAAGCCACATTACGGGGCTCATTTCTCCTATTTCTATTGCCTGTATATGTGAATCAAGGCTGGTTGAGTTGGGCCTGACAGCTGATAATAAGTCCCTAGAACACTTTGACCACTCTACCCCATCCACTCATAACAAATGCCAATTGGCGGTACTGAGGGGCCTACTAAGGGCACACCATACGAACAAGGCAGAACGTTCACTACTAGCCCTGAAACAGAGATACTGTGAAGGGGGGACAAGGTGAGAACTCTACCTGCCCGTAATCTCTGTCAACAAACCGCACGCACCCACATCTCTAAACTAAAACTCATAGATGGGACCTGGGCGACTAATAAACAGGCAAAGCAACAATCATTTCATTACTTCTATTGAGCTCTTTACTCTGGGGACACCACATCCCAGGCGCTTATTGATTGCCTTTGGGACCACTTAGACTTCCAACATTCAGGACTCCTTGAAGCCCCCAGGAAACTACCTATGGGCAAAGTCCCTGGCCCAGATGGTATTCCTCTCTCATTCATTTGTAAATTCTTCCTGCAAATTCAAGACCGTCTGATGTCATTATTTACCAAGTTCACTGCAGACTCTGGCCTTACATCCAGCAGCAGCGGAAATAGTGCTTATTCCAAAACTTGGTAAAGACCACTCTCTCTGTGCCTCGTATTGTCCCATAGATCTTCTCAACACAAATGCTAAGATCTATACGAAGATACTTACGAATAGGCTAGAGCTCTATCTTCCTAGCCTTCTCGACCCATATCAAATTGGCTTTATTGACCAACAACAGGGTGCGTATAACATTCGCTGAGTCGCCCACCTGGTTGAGAATGTCCTCCGCCATAACATCCTTGTCTGCCTGCTCTCACTAGATGTGGAGAAGGGCTTTTACCAGGTCAGCTGGACCTTCTTAGCGGCTGTCCTTGGCAAAATTGGTTTCAGACAGAACATTGTCTCCAAGATAATGGCATTGTATGCCTCCCCTATGTCCAGGATCTGTTTTAATGAGCAGGCTTCTCCACCAAAACATCTGGCAAGGGGCACTAGGCAAGGCTGCCCACTTTCGCCACTGCTCTTCACCCTGTATGTTAAACCCATAGCCATTGATATCCACTCAGCGGAGGACTTGGTGGGCATCCCTTTCAGGGGACAAGCGCCTTGGTACATCCCTGATCGCTCCATCTGTCTACTGAGTGTCCAGTTCATACCCTAACATTATACTTTTAGCATACAATACTAGTTATTAATCAGTTAAGAGGGTACTGATTACTAATTCCAAAAGAGACACTGTTCATGTTCCTGGCCTTCTTAAAGATCTCTGCTGCAGTGTGCTTTCATATGACTCCAGGCAGCAGTAGAATCTAGGAGCGTGTAGGCTCCTACTTATTTTATTTAAGAAGTTTTCTATAGCACTGGCCTGACCCTGGGGTATCGGAGAGCTTTCTAGCAGGTACATAGCAGATAATCACCAGATACAATATAGAAGAGTGACATATTAACAGAAGAATGCAAAATAAAAAGCAACACATTTTAGTGCAGGACAGTTTTTGCCTTCAGGATTCTTCGGAGTCTTAGAGCTGGAGCAGAGCTCGATGTCCGCTAGCTGCCCAGAGCTACCCACTCCCTAGGGAGTGGTTGAGGAACAAGGTTTTGAGTTGGCTTTTCAATTCTACATAGGAGGGAATGGTTCTGATGTGAGGGGGAATGGAGTTCCAGATTTTAGGAGCGCTTCTGGTGAAGGATCGATCCGCAGTTTTTTTTCTTCTAGTTTTTGGTGGGATGAGAAGGAGACACTTTGAACTTCTCAGGTTCCTGGTCTGGCCGGCTTTTTTGATTTTTTTGCCAGGTAATCGGGTTTGCCGGTGTGAAGGGCTTTATGGGTGAGGCAGGCTGTTCTGAAGCTAATCCGCATTTTGACTGGAAGCCACTTAAGTCCCCTAAGTGCATGGGAGATATGCTCGAATTTCTTGATACCGGTGATCATTCTGGCAGCGATTTTGGAATTCCTGAAAGGACTGCGTTCCCATAGTCCAGTCTTGACAATACCAGAGATTGGGTGGCCTGTTTGAGGTCACTGGGTGGAATGAAGGGTTTTATTTTGTTCAGTAGTCTGAGGTTAAGGAAAGTACTTTTGGGCAAATTCTTAATGTGTCTTGTCATGTTCAGTGTTGGGTCTAGAGTGATGCCTAGAGATTTGACAGAGTCTGCTAGAGTGAGATTCCCGTTGAGCGCATCAATGGCCTTTAACCATTCAGCAATTTGGGGGTTATCTTTCTTATTCGAGATGAGGAGTGTCTCAGTCTTATCAGTATTTAGTTTAAGGTGGTTGCATGTCAACCAGTGTTGGAAGTCTCTCAGTACATCATATTGAGTCTATGAATGTCTTTGAGAGAGGTAGTTTCCAGATAGATCTGAGTATAATCAGCGTAGAGATGGAAGCAAATGTTGGCTTTTCTGAGTAGTTTAAAGAGAGGTTCCATGTAGATGTTAAAGAGTTGCGGTGATAGCACCGAGCCTTGAGGGACGCCCTTGTTGACTTGTTGGAGGTCAGAAGTGAAGTTTTTGATTTCTATTTTTTGTGTGCGATTGTGTAGAAAGGAGGAGAACCATTTGAGGACTATCTCGCCAAGACGAGCTCTTTCTTGGAGAGCCCTTATGAGGAGTTTGTGATCTACTGTGTCAAATGCTGCCAAGAGGTCAAGGAGAAGGAGGAGGCAGCATTGGTCAATGTCTAGTGATCCGTGGATATCGTCGATGATGTTGAGAATCGCGGTTTCTGTGCTACAGCCTTTTCTGAAGCCAGACTGGTGGGGGAAAAGGTGTTGTCCAGGTGCTGGGTTAGTTGATGTAAAACACGTCTTTCTAGAGTTTTTAAAAGAAGGAGGAGGTTCGACACAGGTCTAAAGTTGTTCAGATCCGTAGTGTCTAGGCCGGGTTTTTTCAACAGGGGTGTAACTTGACCCATTTTAAGGCAGTCTGGAACAACTCCGTTTTTCAGGGAGCTATTTATGATCGTGCTCCAGAGGGGAGCTACGGCACTCTTCAGTATTTTGGTCAGTAGGGGAGGAATGGGGTCTAGGACATGAGCTGAGGGTTTAGAGGTGGAGATCAGCGTGACTATCTCAGTTACTTGAATGGGGGGAAACTTAGCCAGGAATTGGAAGAGGTACCAGGAGTAAGATCAAGTGACCCAGCAGCGATGCTTTTCGTGGGGTGGGTTTTGTTGACGTCCAGTGAGAGTTTGATTTTAGTGATCTTATCATTGAAGAAGTTGGCGAAGTTATCGCATAGTTCTTTGGACGCCTGTATAGAGGAGGACACAGGCTTGGAGGTTTGTTGTCTGATGATGCTATAGAGATCCTTGGGTCTGTTTTTGGCACTGTCCAGCGCCGAACGGAAAAAGCTGGATTTCTTGTTTTTGATGTGGTTGTTGTACTTCCTGCGGGCTGATTTGAGTTGATCATGGAGGATGGTGGTAGAGTTATTTCTCCACTTTCTTTCTTTGGCTCTTAGTTTTCTCCTTTCGGAGTTGAGGTCAGAGTTGAACCATGATCTGGATGGAATGGCGCAGCTCTTTTTTAGCTTTAGGAGAGCTAGTTGGTCAAGCATGGACACTAGCTTTGCATTGTAACACTCAGTGAGTTCATTTGTGGAGAGGTGGTCGTTGGTGTCGGGAAGAAGTTAGCTTATCCGTTCTTCAAGGACTCCCATGGGAACCTGAGAGAAGTTTGGGGGGGGATCTTGCATAGGTGATTGAGGGAGAATTAGTTGGTTGATATGAAATAAGATCGTGTGGTGGTCAGACCATTCGACGGGGAGTATGTGATTGATTGTGATTGTGTTTCTTTGAGCGATGATGGCATCCAAGGTGGCTTCTATGTAGTGCGTCTCCTCTGTGCAGTACTTGATTAAATTGTTATCACAGAGGAGACTGGATAGCGATTGGATTAGTAGGTTGTTAGTCTCATTTCACCTCAGGTTAAAGTCGCCAAAAATTTGATTATTGGCATCTCCGAGTGCACCCTGAGCTATCAGGTCAGATAAGTGTTCCCGGAATGCGGAGGCGTTACCTGGAGGATGATAGAGAAGGTGGCAGAGTAAAGTTCCATTATTTTTGGTCTTAATGTTGGTTGAGAGACATTCAAATGTGTTGTAATAGTATGAATCTTTTCCCGTGATGACCATGTTGTCTTTATGGATGATAGCTACCCCTCCCCCTCACTGGTCTTTTCTGTCTTTGTTGATGAGGGAAAAACCTGGGGGTACAAGTATGTCTAAGCATGGTGAGGATAGCTCATTGAGCCAGGTATCCGTGATGAACGCAATGTCAATGTCGTGCGAGAGGATAGCCTCTGCTAGTTCAGTTGCATGCAAAGAAGCCGACCTGCAGTTGATGAGCAAGCAGTTGGTGAAAAGCTCTTTGTTGCTGGGGGTCTTTTCTTTGGGCGCCCCAGGTAGGGTGGTGAGGACGGGCGGTCTCAGGGGTTTTGTGCAGGGAAGGTCTTTTCGGGAGACCCGTGATCACTTGGATTTTGGATTTATGTTTAAAGTATTTTATTATTATTATCAAGTACAGTGGTACAGCAGTGGAAAGAACGAGAAAGAAAATAAAACCGGGCAGTAATAGACAGTCAATGGCACAATAACTCGATGCATTCTTCAGGGCTCACTGCTACTCGCAAAGTGCAACTGTCCCAGGCAGGTGAGGACCGTCTCGGATTGCTGTCTTGAGCATTAAACCCGTATAGAGACCTGTAGGCAAAGAGCAATCCCACTGTACCCTTCCGTTAAAGTAACAAACTTCCCAAACAGCCACCCTCGTCCCTCCCATTCCCCAACTTTCTTCCCTCTGTCCGGTGTTGCGCTATAATGATCTTCAGACACTCAAAGCTCCCAACACGCGCCATGCGCCACACACTAACGAGTCTCCCATCCTCTCCCTACTGGCCGCTCATGGTATCGGCGGAGTAAGCCTCAGGAGCCTCAGATATCTGGGGCATGTAAGCTCCTTGAATTCGTTGGCTAGTAATGTATGGAAAGGTAGCCACAGCTCTTCGAATTGATCAACCTCCCCAGCCATTGTGAGTGAAATCTTTTCCATCCCCAGTACGTGCCACAGCCTGTGTAACCAGCCCGTGATTGATGGAATGGTGTGCGTGCGCCAGTGTATTAGAATGTTCTGTACCGCTGAGCCCAGCGATGGCAATGTGTCTCCCTCTCCGGGATTTCAACGGGTACATTAAGGCATTGGGGAGGCCCAGCAGGGTGTATACCGGGAGGCGGGGTAATTCTATCTCGAAACATTTGTCTATCTCGTCGATCACCTCTTTCCAATAGGCCTGTAACAGTGGGCAGTCCCATAAAATGTGTGTCAATGTCCCAGTGTGCCCGCAGTTGCGCCAACATGCAGTGTCTATGAGCCTATTCATTTCGTGCAATCTCTCAGGGGTATGGTACCAGTATGTTGACACCTTGGTGAAAGTTTCAGTGAGCCCCACATGATATGCAGAATGTCGCGCTCGGTATGAGATTTGCTCCCATTCCTTGTGGCTAAGCGTCCTCCCCAGTTCCCTGTTCCATCTCTCTCTACCGGGGTTATAGAAGTGTGTAGGTGGAGATTGTAGCATCTTGTATAGATCAGATATGAGCTTAGCGTCGGATGTGCGTGTCGCAAGCCATCTCTCATAAGGGAGCAGGTTCCTGTCCGCAGCCTCCCGCACCTGCGGTTGCAACGCCCAATGTCTCACCTGCCAATATCGCATCCTATCCGCCTCGGTTAGCTGGTAACTCTCCTTGAGGTCATCAAAAGAGAGGATCCCGTCCTCCCCATACACATGAAAAAGTGCCCTACATCCCTTCTCTCGCCAATGTGTAAAGGCTCCTGTTTCTGTCCCTGGTGTAAAGTCTGGGTTGTCCACGATAGGGGTGAACGGAGAGGGGAATGTGGTAAGCTCTAAAAGTGCATTCGTAGCATCCCATACCCTCAGGGGCACCCTCGTGACATAGGAGGCGTAGAGATTCGGGGGTCGGTACTGCCTGCGCAGGAACGGTATCTCCTGCAGGGGCCGGCCCGCTACCGCTTGGTCCTGAAAGAGCCAGTGCTTATCTGACTCCCATCTGCTCCATTCCACCAGGTATCTCAACTGTGCTGCCTGGAAGTATTTGTGAAGATCGGGGACCCCCAGCCCCCCGCCTCCGGCGCTAGAGTTGTCAATGCCCTCTTCATTCGGGGTTTGCGGCCCCGCCAGACGAATTGAGATAGAGCCGACTGCATCATCCGGGTCCAGCCCTTAGGGGGCTGTAGCGGAAGCGCACGGAAGAGATACAGGATTTGTGGCAATACCGTCATCTTAAGTGCCGCTATTCTGCCTAGCCAAGATATCGTCCCCTTGTTCCACCTCCCCAATTCCTCTTTCACTTTCTTGCCTAGCGCCTCGTAATTGACCGCTACCATCGCCGGCAGCGTGGGAGCCAGCAGGATGCCTAAGTAGGGCACGTGGTCACTTGACCACCGCAGCGGGAAACGCCCCTGCAAGTCCCGTCTTGTTCCCGGTGTCAGGGAGACATCCAACGCCGTGGATTTCCCCATGTTCATCCGAAACCCAGCCGCTCCCGCAAAAGCCTCGAGCTCTTCCATACACGCGGGTAAGGCCCGCTGCGGGTCCTCCAGTGTGAAAATGACATCATCCGCATATAGGCTGACCGTGTGAGTGTAGCCTCCCATCCGTACTCCGATTGCATCTGGGTTTTGTCTCACTCTCTGAGCGAAGGGCTCCATGTAGAGAGCAAAAAGTAGAGGGGACAGTGGGCATCCCTGCCTCGTACCACGCTAGATATAGAAGCGCTTCGAGCTACAGCCATTGACACGCACCATTGCCGACGGGAATTTGTAACAGTTGAACACCATGCATCTAAATTTCTCCCCTATACCCATTCGGGCCATCACCTGTTCCAGATACGGCCAATGCACCCGGTCAAACGCTTTTTCGGCGTCGACCGAGAGGAGCATCCTCTCTCCCGGGATCCGCGAAGCTTTTTCCAGTATATGCACTATCATCTTGGTGTTATCCACCGTTTGCCTGCCGGGTATAAAGCCGGACTGGTCCGGTTCGATCAGCCCGGGAAGATACTGTGCCAATCTCGCAGCAAGGATTCCCGTGTAGATCTTTAGGTCGACATTTAGGAGGGAAATCGGCCTATACGAGCTACATTGAGCCCTGTCCTTGCCAGGTTTAGGTATCACTGACACTGTGGCTTGAAGAAGATCTGGTGGGATAGCGCCGGGGTCGACGAAAGAGTTAAACAGCTTGGTCAGTATGGGAGCTAAACTCGTGCAGAATGTTCTATAGAAAAGGGTGGTATATCCATCTGGTCCCGGGGCTTTCCAGAGTTTCAGCCCAGCAATCGCTGCAATAACCTCCTCTATCCTGATCTCACGGTCCAGGTAGTCAGTTTGTATCTGAGCCAGTGACGGGAGAGTCACCGAATCCAGATACTCATCCGGTTCACCCACTGTCCTGCTATCTTCCGCGTATAGCTCAGAGTAGAATTGTCGGAAAGTGTCGGCTATATCGACGTCCTCCGTTACCGAGCGTCCGCCCGCCACCGCAAGTTCTTTAACTTGGCGGCATTGGTGTGCGATTCTGAGCTTCGCCGCCAGTAACCGGCCACATCTGTCCCCCCCTGTATAATATGCGTGTTTGAGACGGAGAGCCGCATATTCAGCTCGGTCAAGGTCCAGTGATGACAGGAGTTTCCTCGCTGCCTTCAGCTGCTTACAGATCCTAGGGGCCCCCGTTCTCCGATGCACCTGCTCCAGTTCCCTAACCTTCTGTGTGAGTTCCTCCCTCTTAGCTGTCCTCTCCTTATTTTCGGCAGCGGATATCGCTATGAATTCCCACCGTAGAACCACCTTAAGTGCCCCCCATTGAGTCGCTAATGAGGTGTCGGAGTTAGCGTTATGTAGTTGAAATTCTGTCACTGCCTCAGTTATACGCTGCACCACAGCCTTTTTGTGTAAAGGAGTGTCCCGAAGGCGCCATACTCCACGCTGAGCTGGGGTTGGCGGGGGGAGGAAGGTCCCCGCGACCGGTGCGTGATCCGAGAGGGAGATGACCCCTATCTCTGAGGCAGTGGCCATGTCCCTGACCGGGCCCGAGACAAGCAGATAGTCCAACCTAGCGTATGTTTTATGTGCATGTGAGTAATAAGAGTAGTCTCTATCTGTGGGATGCAATCCCCGCCAGAGATCGTGCATGCCTAAATCAGCTAATTGCGTTTTCAGAGCGTTCGTCAGTTCCCCAGTTCCCCAGTCTGTGGATAGCGCTGCGCTGACCTGTCCAGCGAAGAATCAAACACCAGGTTCAGGTCCCCCCCTAAAATGATATGTCGATCTGGTGACGCTGTGACATCTACCAGTGCAGTGTGGAGAAAACGATCTTGGCGCTCGTTTGGGCTATAAACCGACCCTATTGTGAACTGTAGAGTCCCCAATTTAAATCTGTATGCTAATAGTCTCCCCTTCTGCTCTATAAATTTGTGTAGTACTTCCCCCTTAAAGGATTTAGATACCAAGATAGCTACTCCTGCTGTTTTAGTGGTGTTGGAGGAAAAGAGCTGTGTAGGGAAGGAACGGGACCGCAACCTATGGCAGTCACCAGCCAGCAGATGCGTTTCTTGGAGCAGACAGATGTCCGCCTGTGAGCCTTCAAGCAAGGAGAGGATTGCCCTACGTTTCGTAGGATTGTTCAGCCCTTTCACATTTAAGGTCACTACTTTCAGACCTGCCATACCAAGTGAATGTCACCTCTCAGCAGCTGCCGGCCAGGAGCAGCAAGCTCCAAGCCAGTGGTCGAATCGGCCTGCGCGATCTGGCAAAGCCGAGTGAACGCAACAGAAGCACCGGACAGAGCTTCCCCAAACTCCCCCCTCCCGGATCTCGAGGCCCCCAACTCCCAACTCCCCGTTCCCCTCCCATCCCTTACCCCAACTCGAACCCCCAACAGTCCTGTCCAACCCATTTCTCTCCCCCCCTGTCGGTCCATAGACCTAATAGTCCCAGTCTTGTCCCTACCGGACAAGCCTGTGGTGAATTACGTTTGTGGGCGACTTGCCACAAGCACTCCTCCCTTGCCCGCCCGCGCCCGCCCTCCCCACAGCCTGCTATATCAGTAATGCATTGGCAGTCTCCCCCGGAGCCATATCATGCGGTCAACGCCACTTCGTCCTCGATTACTGAGGTCTCCGTAACTGTTCGGATAGCATTTGCCATCCCCTCTCTGATTGTGGGCGAATTCGGTCTCTGTGAAGCACCTGATGTCCTGCGTCTTGAGACCCTGCGCCAGCTCCCATGTGATGAGTCTCTCCTTCTCGGCGTGGGCGATTCTTCTTCTTCCGCGGTGATCACGAGCACCTCACATACATACTGAAGAGACCTTAGCTGATGCGATTCTCCGTTCCATCTAAAAATGAGGCGGAAAGGGTGCCCCCATGAGTAGGGCGTTTCATGTTGTCTCAGGAAGTCTGTTGCAATTTTAAACGCTTTGCGCTTCTGGAGTGTGGTCGCGGCCAGGTCCTGATACAGCGCAACCGGGTGGCCTCTAAATGTTATTGTTTGCTTCCTCCTCGCTTCTGTCATTATCCGTTCTTTCAACGGGAAATCAGGGAGGAAAGCCAGGACATCCGGCGGGGGCCCCGCTGCACGCCGCTGTGGGCCCACCCTATGAGCTCTATCTATCCTGATGGGGAAGTCCGCAGGTTTGCCAAGGATGGTACGGAACAGCTCCTGCAGGTAGCCCACGATGCTTGAGTTCTCTTCTGCGGGTGGCACACCCCGGACCCTTATGTTGTTCCGCCTCGATCTGTTCTCCAACGCTTCCAACCAACAACCCGGGGTCAACATCAGTCTTATCAACATCAAATGGAACCCCAGCCCCAACACTATCTGGAGACTCGCAGCAGGCAGTACCAGAGACAATGGATGTGATCCCCATTTTCAATTTATCAAAACATAACCTCAAAACCTCAGATATCACCTTACTATCAAAGGGCTTGACCTTTGTACCCCATGCGAATGTCAATTCATTTGAACTATACCAAGATGTTCACTCATTTTTTAGAAAAATAAGATTACAAAAATTCTTTCTAGATAGGATTGAAATGGAACATGAAGAAACTGTGAATAATATTGTAGCCTTGCCTTCTACATTTACACCATCTTTGGACCAAGTGGGTCCTGAGGTAGCCGTTTTTGAGAAGGTGGTTCTTGCCAAATTAGAACAGGCTTTAAGGTTTATACCGAAACCAAGGTACAATATTACAAAAGAAGAACATGACTCTTTGAGTGATCTGAAAAATGACAAATCCCTAATAATAAAAAGTAGCGATAAGGGAGGTGGGATTGTCCTTATAGATTGCCAGACATATGAAACTAACATGCTCCAGATGCTCAATGATAACCTTTTTTATAAGGAAGTTATGAATGACCCAACCAACAGAGTGATGAGAAAGATTCGTGAAACAACAAAAAGAGCATTAGACAGAAAAATAATAACTAAAAAAGAATATGAATTTTTAAACACCTCTCAGGGTAAACTAGCATGTATCTATGGTTTGCCCAAGATGCACAAGAACCAGCAGGACCCACCTTACCGACCAATAGTGTCCACAATTGGCACCCCCACTGAAGCAATCTCCAAGTATGTTGACAATATCTTAAGACCCTACATATCTTTATCTCCATCTTACATTAAAGACACTGGAGAGATAATAGCGAAAGTAGAAAACTTAACATTCAATGAAAATAAAGATCTTCTTGTAACATTGGATGTTGAAGCTTTATACAGCAACATCCCGCAGAATGGCGCTTTAGATGCGACCATGTGGTTTATAGATCTCCACCAAATACCGTGCAATAAACAATTTGTTCATGAGTGTCTGTCCATAGTGTTACAGGAGAA
Source organism: Lissotriton vulgaris (assembly GCF_964263255.1). Lineage (NCBI taxonomy): Eukaryota > Metazoa > Chordata > Amphibia > Caudata > Salamandridae > Lissotriton > Lissotriton vulgaris. The sequence continues at coordinate 1,504,565,984 of NC_141695.1, read as the reverse complement.
TGTTTTTCAATTCGGTAATCGTATGTATCAGCAGATCAAAGGTGTGAGCATGGGGGCGGCCATGGCCCCTTCGATAGCAAATATATATATGGCCCTTTTTGAGGCACGTAATATCTACAATGAGATGGCCCCATTCTACGAGTCTGTTTCCCACTGGTACAGGTATATTGATGATATTTTTTTTATCTGGACCAGTGGGGAACAGACCCTTGTGGAATTCTTGGAGTGGATCAATCTTGCAGATGAAAATTTACACTTCACTGCTGGGTTTAATACCACGAAAGTTGAATTCCTAGATATATACATCAGGAACGGAGATAAAAAACTAGAAGTAGATCTATATACTAAACCTACCTCGAGAAATACTTTGCTCCATTTCTCGAGCTACCATCCTAGGAGCCAAAAAGATGGAATACCATTTTCACAGTTTCTCAGAGTAAGGCGTAACTGCACTAACATCAAGGACTACGATATACAATCAGAAATAATGAAGAAAAAATTCGTTGATAGGGGCTACCCGCATCGATTAGTCCGACAAGCTTATAAGAGAGCTAGATTTTATGATCGGGATGCACTTTTGAAACCTAAAAATGAGACCCAGGAAAAGAAATTGGTGTGTGTTACACGACACTCTACCATGAATGCCACCATTAGGCAGGTAGTAAATGCGAATTGGCACTTGCTAAACATAGAGCAATCAAAACCTAAACTGAAGAAACCTATGTTTGCGCACCGCAGAAATAAGAACCTCAAAGATCTCATTGTAAGATCAAGACACATAGGTACCTCTGAAATGCCTTCCTTTATACAAAAATCTATACAAGGACCCAATCCTGTGAAAGGCACCTCTAGATGCGGTTCCTGTCAATCCTGCAAAGACATCTTAATAGGAGAATCATTTCAACTAAATGGTTATGACATCAAAGCCAGTGATCTATGGACGTGCAACACTAGTAATGTGGTGTATTTGCTCCTGTGCCCTTGTAATTTGGGGTATGTGGGTGAAACCTCCAGACCAATAAAAACTCGGCTGACAGAGCACAGGTCCGCTATCAAAACCAAAAAAGTATCTGCACCTCTTGTTGCACATTACAATGACTATAACCATGCTCCATCTGATCTGCGATGGCGCATACTTGAGAAAATTAATACTCCAAATAATAAGGGAGGAGAGCAGATACGAAAAAAACGCGAAGTTTTTTGGATCTTCTCCCTTAAGACTTTCACCCAGGGACTCAATAACGAATTGCCCTGGGAGAATGCTATCTTATAAGTGGGGAATAAAAATCGTTCATTTGGTTTGAATCCCTGACTTTAAACTGTTTAAGGTTCTCAATCAGGATTATAGTATGTTTATATACAGAGAACTAACCTAATAGCCCTCGCCTTTCATATAATTTAATTTGGTTCAGGATGTATAGACTTTATTTATATTTGCCGACCTAAAAGCAAAGTATGGAGTCGAGATATATGCACTACATTATGTAAAGGCATTTGGTTACTCTTCGAAGCATTTTGCTACCTTTTCCCCGTGTCTTTCATCTATGTTTTGCTTTCGGCATTAAATATACTGACAGACTATACAATAAAATAGCTCGGTCCCTTTAAGGAACACGCTGATGAGAGCTTATCCAATTGCAAATGCGCATATAAAAGCACGCCACAATCGACCTATCAGAGTCGCCCTTTTTTCGGAAACTGACCCGTTGGCAGAACCCCGGATGCAGCTGGCTATCATTAGCGCTCTCGGTAAGCCTCCCGAAACTTCTGTTAGGCTGGTTAAATCTTTTACCTTTGTTTGACGCTAGTTATATTAAAGCGCCTCTTTCCTTAACAGGAATTATATATATTTAGGCGGTATCACGTACGTGTAGAAGTGAATGCAACCTCATTTGGAAGTGACGCTCCTTCGGTAACGCTCACGGTAAGCGTGTACAGCATGCAATCAGATAATACCTCGAACTCCCTTAGGAGTTTTTCTTTTAAATTTAAATTTGATTTTCCTGTCCTCCACCCACAGGACACGCTTGGGTGGTGAAGCGCCCTCGTACGTTTTGGTAGCGTTAATCGCTCCATATTAACCTGACTCAACAACCGGCACCATTCCCCATTTATCGGTGTTGGCGAGGAACACTATATAACGGTTAGAAAGGTAGGTCAGAGTTATCGCTCTTTGTGAAGCATCACCTATAACATTATGTGCACACTAGTTCCTGAACAGCTTTAATTAAAGACAACTGTTCTTTCAGTTAGGAGTCTCGCCGCTGCCCAATATACAACTCCATCAGTTGCCTCCACATGTAGCTGCTATCTACAACAGCTGTCACCTTTCTTAAGTGACCTCACTTTTTCACACGGTAAGCAACGCATCAGCTACACTCTGATAGGTATCAGAGTACTCGTGATTTAAATCTAAACCGTGCACACTTTTCTGTTTATGTTTTGACAGGTAGCGCATACGCCTTTTTAAGTAACTACGTTTGCCTTCTATCTTAAAGACCGGAACCGAGTTTGTGGGACTTATAAAACTCTAATTTTAGGGTAAGAATGAGGGAATAATAATAAGTAAAAGTCTAAGAGACTTCCTTTCTCATCCTAGACAACTCTTTTCATTAAAATACGCACTATAGTGATTATACTTTTCCCTTTAGGATTTTTCGACCTTGTTTCCAACTGTTGAATAAAATAAAGAAGAGATTCAACACATGTCCCCTTATATTGCTGTACAATAGGTAAGAATGTAGTACTTCTTAGTATGGTTATTGGGCCATCATTTTAAATAAAAGAGCGATACTTCTGGTTTAGCCAGACTAGTCCAAAAGTTTAGATACAATAAGAATAATAAAAGACCCCTTTTTTCATTCTACGTATTAACTGTTCACTACTTATCTACTTTGTCTTTTCTTATCTTTTCTTTTATCTTTTTTCTTGCACTACTTTAGTAGATAACTTCCTGGTTATACAAAGAGTTTAGTGATAGACATTTGTATATATCATATATCAATTTTTGTATTGTACCTATATATTGACAGAGACAGAATACCCATTTACAAATCAAAGTTGAAGTGATAGCAGATAAATGTTTAGAATGTTTATAATGCGAAACACCTAATATAGAGAATATTCAATAAGCACACCTCTCCCTGTTTTGCAACTTGTCTCAAATGAAACCAAGAGAATGGAATTAAATGAACGTTATCATGCACACAAGGTGTCTTCTTAGGAAGCTTTTGAACAAATATTACATCATGTCTTGTATAACTAAATCGATAAACAGAATTTACTGTATGCCAAAATTATTTCTGTAATTTTGTCAAAATCCATTTGTAGATATAGGTACCTTCCCTATTTTGTTGTCTTATTAGAGCGGTATATCATATATTTGGAATGAAGAATGTACTGTGTACCAATAGAATGTGCTAACAAACGTTAATCTAGTTCAGTAGTAATCATGTAATAGTAATTTTATATCTATAGTAATTTTATGCTATAATTATGTCTTACAGAGCTTGTTGATGGTTAATGTCCTGATGAAGACATATTATATATGTCGAAACGCGTTGACTGGAGACCATTTAACCTTCTTTTTATCTAATTTGTGAATACATATGTATCAGTCTTTTTATCAATTGTGATTAATGTGTTTAATTTTTATCCCCTTTTTATCAAATTAAACTATAAATAATTTTTCTAACTGAACTGGTTTGTTTGTTTAATCTATTGTGTACTTTCCTTAGTTTATGCCTGGGATTGTTTTTTCACATATTGTTTACCCTGTCCCAGGATATCTATCCTTATCAGGGGGTCCTTGTTACCTACAGTATAGAAGTCCGCAGGTTTGCCAAGGATGGTACGGAACAGCTCCTGCAGGTAGCCCACGATGCTTGAGTTCTCTTCTGCGGGTGGCACACCCCGGACCCTTATGTTGTTCCGCCTCGATCTGTTCTCCAAATCTTCATTATGCATTTGAAGATCTATATGCTGGTCTCTGAGGTGGAGTACCTCCTGCTGCAGGTGCGTGATCTCCTCGTCCTGTCGTTGCGTGGAGCTCTCAACTGTGGCCACCCTTTCTCCTAGGCCATCCACCTCTCTACGTATTTCCCGTACCTCCCCGGCCACCTCCTGCTTCAGCGCTTGGAAGTCCTCCCTTAGCGTTCCGAAAAGTGACTCCAAAAAGGATCTGGTGACAGGGGGCTCCCCACTGCCCCCCATGTGGGAGCCAGTTGCACCTCCTGGGGGCGTCGAGTTCTTGTCTCCTTTGCTCTGTGGCTTGCTGAGCATGTCCGTGAGTGTGCGGCTACTGCCTTTGCCTCCCTTTTGTCCAGCCATCTTCCTTGCAGCTCTGTCGCACGTGTGCTATTCGCGGCAAGCCCCAGCCCAATCGTCAGCGGCGTGTGTCTTCGGGAGCCCCCGCTACGTCACTTTGCCTCCTGTGATTGCTACGGTACCGGTCCAAGCTCACGGGAGGGCCCAACAGGCCACCGATCCAGTGCGACCCAGCCCCAGCAGCGTCTGCCTTTATCGCTCCAGAAGTGTATAAGAGCAAGGTTCGGGCCCACCAGCCGCCCGGCCGGACAGCGAGACAGGCGCACCACTGTGCCAGCAGCCGCTAGTGCTTCCCCCCGCTTCGCGAGCTTCTCCGCTCCCCAGGGTAGGTGGTTCACCGCCTCAGTATGCGCCACCAGTCCGCGGCAGCCCCAGACCAGCTCGTTATAGTCTCAACGGTTGCTGCACCACTCAAGGAACCCCCCTGCACAGTCAGTGATTGCCCACTTGGGAGGGCCCAGCTCCATTCAGTCCCTGCACCCGGGGCTGCTCCCCTTTTTCGGCTGTGCACCAAGAGCCAGGCGTCCCTGCGTTTTGCAAAGCCCTGCACAGTACGGTGTGCCGCAGCCCCTCGCTCCCACAGAAAAATCCGCAACCCTCCCGGCGCTCCTCACCTCTGCTACTGTAGTCTGGGAGGGGGGGAAGCCATGTCCAAAGTTCAGTTCCGCTGCAAGCTGCCCCTGACGCTCCGATCTGCGCCTCGCTGGCCCCTTGGCGTTATCTGCGGGGCGCCAGGGATCGTCCTCCCCGGGGTCCGCTATTCCTCCAGTGCTGCCTCTCCAGCGTACTTAGGCCTCAGGTCGCGTCCAGTCAGGCTGCAGCCCCGGTCTCAGGTAGGTGCCAGGGCAGGGGGACTGCTCAGCGTTCCCCGGGTCTAGGCTCCCCCCACCGCCAGGTCGTCGACGTGCCACCGCTTCCTTCCCGACTGCACGCCGGGGGTCGCCACTCCGCTAAGTCCACCTCCTTACCCGGGCTCCGGGCCTTCGTCTTCACTTGTCCAGGCCGCAGCCGCGGCCTCGGGTAATCACAGGGGCGGGTCCGGGATGCACCGCCCCGCCCGGCTTCCAGCTAGTCTGCCACTATCTCAGGCTGTTGGTGCTGCTAGGCCGCCAACAGGCAGCGCTACGTCGCCGGGCTCCTTCTCACTGCTCCACCTCCGGTCGTGTCGCTCCAGATTAGGCCGCAGCCGCGGTCCTGGGCAGTCACTGGGGTGGGGCCGAAATCGATGCTCCCCTCGTCTTCGGCGGACTGGTCAGCGCTCCCCGGGGCCAGGCCTACCCCGCTGCTGGTTCACCGATGGGGCGCCGACTCTTTCCAGACCCCTCGCCGGGATCAGCTGCCCCGCCTTCACTGCCTCGTCGGAGCTCCAGGCCTCCGCTCCCTCCCGGCCGGTCCGCAGCCGCGGCCTCTGGTAGTTTCGGGGGCGGGTGCGGGTCCGGGGCTCACCGCCTCCCCGGGCGTCTGGCCAGCCCACCCGATCTTGAGCAGTCGGCTTCTCCGGGCCCCCGATGCGCAGCTGCACCCTGCCTGACCCTTGTCTCAGCCACCTGTGGTTGCTCGATCCGGACCTCACCACCACCGCTGCCCGGGGCGTCAATGGCCGGGTTCACCGCTCCGGCTGCCGTGGCTGGTGGGGGAGTCACCGCTCAATTTTGCCGCTCTCAGAATTCCTCTCGGTCGTGCCCCAATCCTCCGAGCTATTTAGGGGGGAGAATAGCTATGTATCAGGGCTCAGGGCCTAGGCGGGAGCGGGAGCTCGGGAGAAACACGTCCGTTCACTCCGCCATCTTGGCCACGCCCCTGGATTTTGGATTTAGGGGATTCAAAGGGGGGTGTGTCATATGAGGAGGCTAGAACGGTTGCTTCATTGTCGGACATGGCTGCTTCGGTTCTAGTGGGTCTTGAGGTCGGGGTTTGTTATTGGTATTTGAGCGTCTCTGAGCCCTAGTGGGAAGGACTGCGATTATTGAGGCTTTTTGTGGCCAGGGTTCCGTGTCCAGTCTTGGGGGTCTCTGAAGCGGAGTTTCATGGGTTTCTGAGGGCCAGGAGGGGCTCTTGTGGCTGTTGGTGTTGGAAGTGGGGGGAACCCAGAGAGGAGATTGGTGGGGTCTGCAAGCCTTATCTAGGTTGGAGAGGATTTTGGTCAGGCCCCCGGAAGATCAAGTTTATCTGGTTTTCTAGTGACGCGAGTCGCTGCGCCACGGAATCGTGGGAGGCGGTGGGGGCATCTTGGGGGGATTCACCTTGTGTGGTGTAGGTCAGGTTGATGGAGTGTTGTCTCTTGCTCATTATGTAGGACAAGTTGCCCCCTTTTGTAATTCTGGGAGGGGGGTGAATTGGGTCATGAAATTAATTTGAGTTTCTGACATCTGTGCGAGATAGAACTAGTGAGGTTAAGAGTCACTGTCGGCAGAGATCGTTCTTGGGGATGCGTTGGGTGAGTCTGATTAGAGAGTGAAGTTGCAAGCAATTTCTCTCAAGTTGGCCCTAATGACTGGCAGGCTTATCTGGCGAAGCAACACCATCCAACCCAGTGATGGCACCCAGCACAAAGTTCATTGTGTCTCATGCAGAGCTGAAGAAGTGAACTAATCCCCCAAATTCGACACAAAGCTTAGATGAGAGCAGGATGATGCATTTCACCACCTTTTCATGCAACACCTTCGTAAATTTTAGGAAATGTTATTCAAGAAGTAAATCAATTGAAATAAGGAAATATTAATACCTTTACCTCCTCATACTGAAGCTATCCATACTCCTGCACCTTTTGGAGAATGTGTTCACTGCCTCACCGGGTGCGCTGTGAAGGACTGATGCATTCTCTCTACGGCTCAGTGAGTAGAGAAGGAGAAGTCTTGAAACAAGATTCACTATTGATTTTCGACTGAGTCTTCCATGTTACCTGCCTGTTCAGTCTCTTCTGTACCAAGGATATACATGTTATTTCATTGGGACCGCACCTCCAGATCTTCAATTTTGGCCTGCATCTCCAGCATTTTGGATATTAATCTGTGAATGGGGCCAACCATGGCTACTCCTTTGTCCTCAAAGTCGGTTGTCGTTTGTTCTGCTGACCCTACTCTCTTTCTCTATTTGTCCAGGGGAGCTTGCAAGTGGTCTGCCTTGAAAGTTAGAGCATCAACTTTAATGCTTATTTCGTCCTTGCAGTTAGCTTGGAGAACTTCACTTTAATGTGCACAGAGACCTGGTGCGGACCTCAGTGCTTGTCACTACCCATGTGCTACCCTTCATTTTCCCCCTGTACACTGTGTTGCCTCTAATCTTGACATGAGAGCTTAGGTTGGTGTTACAACTTTTTTCATGATGAGACAATCTAGTTATAGAGCCGACCCAAGCCTGAAGGGGTGTCACAAATGCACCACTGCAAGGAGTGGGCAGACCCTCACGGCTCAGGTAGGCAGTGCCATTAAAGTAGGATGACCCTTGATCGCATCAAGGAGGGTTCAGATGTCTCCACAGAAACCAGCCACTTCGGAACAGGTCAACAGTGGCAATTGTCGGATGCGCCCTAGATCGAGAGAGTGAAGTGAGTGGAATTCCTTCACTTTCGAGTTTGCAGTAAGGGTCTTTGCAGCACAGGAATGTTGACACAATCAATGATATGCTTTTTGTTTCTAGAGTTTTCTCATCCAACACTCTTCATAAGTATTATTCCAGAACCATAATGGGACCAGTGTACTAAAGGGATTTAACCTTGCAAATGCCTTGATCCCCCAGGTGGCAGCCTTTGTGAGGGTGAAAAACCAAGTAGCAGTGTTTGAAAGTGTCATTGCAAGTTGCAAATGTATTTTCAACTCACTGAATGCTTCCACCCATTCCTTGTTATTTACAAGGCCATTTATCAATGTGTTGTGACCGCTCATGCTTTGCAAAGCAATGATTAATGACTGCCCTTGACACTCTTAAACCATTTTCACAATGGAAGTTGTCCATTGGTAACCACTCCTATTGTGCAAATCATGTGTGGGCATTTGAGAATCTAAAAGCGGAAACATGATGCACTTTATGGCCCGCACAATTTCTCTTTTTCAAAGTGTTTCTTCTTTGACATTACAGGCACTCTAAGCTAAGCCCTGTAAGGGACCCTGTTTGCAATAACGGAACGTTGTGAATGTGTCTACAGAGATGGTTGTCTGAGACACCATGCAGGCCTCCCTCTCCACGATCACAGCTGGTTCTAGTGTTTTGCAGAAGAAATCCATCTTCATGGGTATGGATGCTACCGGATTTCTGCGACTACTTGCGACCGGATTTTTGCAGCTATCCTGTATTGATGCATCTTGTACAACCAAAAAAACTGTTCAGATGGTACTGCAGAAACTACAGAAACCCATTGTCAGCTAAGCTACCTAGGCAATGATGAATTTAGCCTGGTGTTAAAGTGGAGTTGAATCTGAATTACTTGGACGTATTCGCCAAATGAGCTCATATGTACACTGCTATCCATTCCTCTAACAACATCAAACTTCATTATCATGGAAGCCTATCCCGCATATGCTAGCTTTTTTTCACATTGACTGAAGTAAGGATCTGTGATCTGTGCTGTTATGACATCCTAGTTTCTTGTTTCTTGCAGCCGTCAACAAGTGTGTTTTTGTGGCGTTGTATGATTTCCCATCAGGTGGCCAGGCTGAGACCATCATCAGAATGGGAGAAAGGCTTAATGTCCTCTCTGAGTAAGTCAACCAAAAGCTGTATTTTTTCACTTGCTGAGCTTTGTCCTCGTTGTGAATGGAAGAACAGAGGAGTTACAGTTAATACTTATATATTTCATACCACAAGTTGGGTAACACCCTGATTTTAGTGTTTTGTGCAGGGTAAGAAAGTTGTGTGTTTGTGTGTCTGTGTTGCTCCCCTGTACTCTAGACTCCCTGTGCTAGTTTACACTTTACCTCCGGGCAAGGCCTGCGAGTTGAAAAGACCTTTGGGGCTGGAGCTAAACCCCTAGTGCCATACTTCTTGTAGCTCCCAGTCAACAACTGGACTGCATCACTCTCAAATAAGATTTCCTTTTGTTCCACTCCAGATACTCTCATAAGCACCCAGCCAACAGTTTAGGATGAGTGCCCAGGGGCTCACTCGCATAGCGAGTGAGCTCGACCGTCATAACTGGGACTCAAGGGGGATTCGGGATGGGGTCACCCCGAGGACATTTTGAAAAAAGAGTGATATGGTGCATTTTCAAGCAAATTTCAGAAAGTGAGAAGCTTAATAAAGCAATTGTGAAAGTGTAGTTATGACATCAATAAAGAGTTTTTTTATGATAGGTAGCTGTTTATTCAGTATAACCATAGAACTTTATAACAGACTTTCAGATGACAATGCTGAGTACCTCACCGATTTCTTTATTTATTGATATACCTTTACAAATGAAATGTACTGAGGAAATACAAGGAATTGTGATTTGTCGGGCTGGACACAATGAGATAGCAAGGATTAAACATTAAAAGGCAGTAGGGCACCCTACAAGGCACTGTACGTCTCATTCAGGGAATGAAGAAATATGATCACATCACCCACCTCCTGATGGCTCTCCATTAGCTCCCCTTGCTGGTCCACTACATCATCAAAACCAGCTGCGTCATATACAAACATTGCAAACTATGCAGCTGTTGTTTATTAAGTAGTGATGGCCCAGCAAAGCCATAATGACCTGCTGCACCTCTCTTATCTTGGGGACAAGCTTGGGAGCACCACATATTTTAAGTGGGAGTGTAATAGACAAACAGAACAAAGTTATTAAAGATTTAATGGGTGTTTTGGATCAGATAGATAGTAATTGCAAAGAAGGCTCGACGAACAAATCAGCCCACACAAATTATTAAGAGAGGTGCTGCTAAAGCACAATCAGAAAATGAATGACTCTGCATTATCTTTTTATTTTTTTATTAACATGTTGTCAAGACTTACAATGTCCAATAACATATTGTCAACATACAGATTACAATACAGTTATGTCCATCATCCAGTATATTGCAGAACATTCAGTATCACCTTTGAACATGAAATTACATTTTACATCTCATTGCACATTTAGGCAGTTTGATTTGCTTGCAGATAGGTAACCAGGTATATCCAATAATCTCTTGGTTTGGAACCTGTGGGAAGCTCCTCCTCATACATCTGTAAGGTGTCTTTGCAATAGACTGTGTCTTTAAGCCATTGTTTGGGTTTAGGGGCTTCCCTATTGCCCCAACACAATGAAACCCTCCGTTTGACCAGGAGAAATGCTATTAAACAAAATTTACGCTTGGTAGCTTGTACATTGTTGATGAGACCTAGCAGACAGGTGCGAATCGTGCAATTAACCTGAACATTCACCATTTCACCCAACATCTGCACAACCTCTACACAATACACACTAACCAACTCACATTCCCAGGCAAGATGTATAAAAGTGACATCCTCTGCCCCACAGCGTTTACACTATGCGTCCGACCGGAGACCATATTTGTAAAGTCTGGCAGGGGTTTGATACGTTTGATGCAGGTATTTATGGTGCAATATGCGCAGATTGCCGTTCGGTGTAAGCATGTTAGTTATGGTGCCGCATATCGCCCATTCATCCTCTGTAAGGTGGTTCTCAAGCGTGTTATTCCATCTCTCTAATGCTTTGTGCGGGTTGTCATCAAAGTTCAAAAAGTACTTTATTCGGTTAAAAGACAATAACCATAAAAGCAACAACATGAAATTACAGTTTACACAGGGATAGTTAAAAGAAAGCAAATATAATTCATCAAGACCAATTGTTTTCCGTAATTTAAAAACAAGTTTAAAAAAAGCTAAAACTACTGCAAAAGTTAAAACAGTGTCCATTCTGAGAATTTCTAAAAATGCTGGGCGACATCTGTTTAAGTTCATTTCTTTGAGGATTGGGATAATAAATTTCCTACGTGGTAGAATATAAAATTTACAAAAAAATAAAACATGGATGTCAGATTGGGACGAAAATTCATCACACGGGCGCATAGGCAAATCACGCAACTATGAATTCATCTCTGGGAAGGACAAAAGTCTAAAAACAATATTCAATCTAAAAATGGTCAAGAGAAATCAATCATAATTAGTCATCGGCAAAGTTAAATACGGCTGTAATTTATTACTAGTTAGTAACAAAAGATGCAAGGTAACTGTCTTTTTCTTCAATTCCTCTCGCCTTCTTTTCTCTTCGAGGTATTCCATACACAGTTTTTTCAACAATTTTCTGGATATAGTAACCATTGTGAGTGGATCATCATAATAATGTTGGCAATTGATTTCTATAAGAAAACGTTTAACATAATCTAGCCATTTAAAACCACTCACATTTTCCATTTTTAAGACATCCTGCAACATAGCCCGGTTCACGGCACACTCATTTATTGTCCATACCTTATGCCACAAGAGGATAGGTTGTATTCTGATTATATCTGATATATGGGGTTGTCCAAGTTCAGTATGACAGATATAAGTCGCACCACTTTGTGGTACTGTCAGAATATCCCTCATGAACTTATTTTCGGCTATTTGGATTGAATTTATGTTGGAATACCCCCAGAGCCCCAAGCCATACAGAGCTACTGACGTACATGTGGCATTAGATATAGTTAGGATTTCTCTTATTGGTTTTTTACTCAACTTTTTAATAAAATTCTTTAAGGCCATTATTGTTTTTAAGAACAAAAAAGTTCTGTCCTTTACAGCACTTGTCCAGGACCCAGATTCATGGAACAAAATACCAAGGTAGGGGAAAGTGGAGGTATTTTCCAAGGGAACTTCATTTATAAACATTCTTCTCATTTGCTTCCCAATTCTTGTACGACAGTTCATGGAGAAGGTTTTGCTACAATTAATTTTTAAATCTAAACTCATCATGAACCTATCAAAAGATGTTATCAAATTCTGTAAGGCCAAGGGAGTCCGGGCCATTAGGACTTCATCATCAGCGTACAAGAGTACAGGGATAGGTCTTTTGCCAACCCTGGGCATATCCCTGCACTCCTGTAAAAGATGATGCTCAAGTCCATTTATGTAGACCAGGAATAAAAATGGAGCCAGGACGCACCCCTGGCGTACTCCACGTCCAACACCAAATTTTCTGGTACATTCGCCCCCTTTTCCATAACAAACCGATGCTGTGGCCCCTGAATATAATTATCTTAAAAAGCAAATGATAGGATCTTCCACGCCCAACCCTTTTAAAATTGCCCACAATTTAACATGTGACACACAATCGAATGCCGATGTGAGGTCGACAAACGTAAGGTACAGGCGTTCACCCTTTACCCTGGTGTATTTTTGATGAACAGTCAATAAATGTAAAGCTTGTTCAATTGTTCCTATGCCCTTCTGAAATCCAAACTGCAGGTCACTCAGTATCCCATTTACCTCTGCCCAATTTTGAAGTCTTGCCAGGATGACTCAGACAAAATTGTGCATGCTACAGATCAATCTCCCTTCTAGAATCATCTATAAAAATCCTTGGCAATCTCCCTTCTTATATATTGGTACAATAACCGAGGTAAACCAAGACGGATTTAATCCCCTTGCTAGTGCTGCATTAAAAAGCTGCACCAGCATGGGGCCCCAGATCTCGGTGTTTGCTTTAAACAGATCTGCTGGGATCTCATCAGGACCTGCGGCCTTGCCACCCTTTGTTGCTTTCAAACCCATCATAACTTCATCCAAGGTTACCACAAGCTTCTGGGCCTCTACCCCTATATCACCCAATATACTAGGACCTATAATACGTCTTTCATCTTGGGACCTATAAGGATTGGAAAAATTTTCGACCCAGTCGTCCTCAACAATTGCAATCTCCGTGCGCGCCTTGGTGTTATCATAAAGAAAATCCTTAGACTGTGACGCTGCACATAGGATTTCCAAGGCCTCCTTTTTTATGGCATTTTTCCTATTTTTTAATGCCTCATTGTATATTTTTCTTAAACCTCTTATTTGTGAAGGAACTCGGTGTCCTATGAATTGCATGTTTCAAGTCAGTCAATGCCCTTGTACATGCATTATCAAACTAACTCTTATTGCCCTTTGCCCGTTTATTAGCCTCCACCCACAGACTTTTTCTAATTGAAAAAGCTATAATATTAAAATGTTCTATTATCTGCACACTGTCAGAGTGCTCCCCCAGGCAAATCGCGAAGCTGTCAGAACAGTTTTTCAACAGTTTGCCTAAGAACTTTTCTGGGACCACCTTACCCCATTTAAGGGTATACCCATTTTGCCTCCCAAGAATCACATCAGGGACTGTACGCAAAAGGGACCCATCATTATACTGCTCAAAAAAAGGGTTTTCAATCTCCATTATTTGAGGCCAATGGTCACTAAGTGGTAACTCTATGGTCTTAAACCTCTTAATCTTGTGGCCGTAACTATTAGAAGAAATAATGAAGTCAATGGAGGTCGATGCTCCTTTGCCAATGAATGTGGGGACGAAGGGAGTTGGTTTTTGGGCAATTTCATTTACATATCCCAGGTCATACGTAAACAATATTTCATTAAATAAATCCCCAATCAAGGAGTGGTCAAAGTGTGTTAGGTTTATCTCCTGCTCTAACATTAAACCGCAGATGCCTTGTTTTCCCTTTTTACAGAGTGGACAGTTAAAATTACCCCCCCAGAAAATTAATACTTCACTTTCATTATTATCTATTTCATGTTGTATATCCTCACTCAGCATTTTTAGTATGCTTAGAGTTTCATTTTTCGGGATATTATTGTAAAAGTTGATGACAACAAAATTAATTCCCTTCTTGTTGTCTATCGTTACTACTTGATAATAGCTGCACTTTGGCGAAAAGCGGACCTGCTCATTCTTGAGCTGATTTGAAAGGTACGTAATTAACCCACCCTTTGCTCTCCCATGTTGGCCTCCCACTGCCGGAGTGAAGAAACTTCTGTAGCCTCTTATATAGACTGGGTCAATAGACCAAGTTTCCTGCAAAGCCAAAATATCCAGACCATTTATGAGGCTTTCCCAGGATGGATTTTTAATTTTTTGCCTTAATCCTGCCACATTCCAGAACAAAAGAGTACAGGATTTCCTATTCTCATTTACGACATATTCGCACAAAGGTGCATTCCCAAAATCCTTACCACATAATGGGGAACTGGCTCCTCCACACTGTTCCCCCTTCTTTTGGTCAGGGTTGGTGTTAATCTCATAACCTTCCTCATTATTATGGCCATTTACCTCTAGGGACGTAATTTCTACTTGGTTGATGTCATCATTACCCTCCCGCAGCTTATGCTCTTCTATATGCCCCTTAATTGTATCAGGGTTCTCCATTATTCCTAACATTTGAATGAGAGGAGTGTCTTTTTTAAGTCAATCCACAAAATCAAGGCCCAAAAATACATCAAACCGATTGTGGGTTGGCATATTGTAGGCAGATAGAGCTATACCTCTATTACCCCACAGGTAATTATTTTCATAATTCGGTCCTGGTGTTAGAGGATGAGTCATCCTGGGGTAGAAATTAGCTAGTCTCTGAGATTGGGCTAAAGAAGTTTGTTTACGCCCATGATAATCAAATCCGAACCTATTTGCAGACTGTCTTCCTACTACACAGTCTTTTAAATAAGTAGCTGGTGTGTGCGGATAAAAATAGCTAAGGTAATGTGTTGAGATGGAGTCACTGCTTCTCACATCATACCAATCTCCAATGTGCCTCACAGCTCTATGATCTTTGAAATTTACAATAATTACATCCCCCTTCCTGTCTTTAGGTCGTGAACCCACCCAAATTGCGCGCCTAACATTTAAGATTTCCCCATTAATGTGGGCAGGCAAAGGTCTATTGTTGCACAACCAATAGACAACTTTATTTTTTAAGGCTCGGTGGTCTTCCTTAATACCTAAAGGGAGCTCAGGGACACCTGCCAAGATAATCGCATAAGGGGCAGCTTCTGGGGGTAAATCTACTCTTCTGTGTAATTGTCGATTTATATTGTACAAATCCTTTCCCCCATTCTCCTTATCAACCTTACTTTGCGGGAGTTCTGCCTTTTCCTTTGGGATGGTTTTATCCCCCCTTAGATCATCTTCTTTACTCGCAGGTGGGGCTTTAGATGCAGGCTTCCTCTCCATCAAAGAAGATGGCTGTGCTTTTTTGGGGGAATTACAGATTGGCTTTTTCCCTGCACGATTAGGTTTTATGGAAAGAGTAGAGCATGATGGGCATTGTTTCGTTTGTGGGATCGTATTAGCAGAATTTACTCTGGGGTTTATACTAGTCAATCCCTTTGCCAGATCAGACAATAAAAGTGTATTTCTTCTACTTTTTTATCAACCAGATCTAGATGCGAATCAATCAACCGTGTCCTTTCTAAAAGAGGCAGCATCAGTGTTTTTATTAAAATTTCAATTTTTTCCAAAAGGCCACCCTCATCAGGGGGGCAGTAAGTTGGTATTAGGGAGACCCAGGGAGGAATCAATGAATCAACGGTATTGAGGTTGAGCTCCTCTTTTGCGGTGAACCCTGACTCAAATTAAGGGGAGATGGAATAGATAGTATAGGGGAATTTGATAACCCCTCATTATCGGTACTAGTGGACAGACTCATAAAAGAAGCATCAATATTAGGACTGGACGACCCTTCCCCTTTCTCCTTTTCATCACTGATATTCGCTTGCCCAGCCTCCCTACTACTAATAGTTATACAAATATCAGGGCTATTGGGCATAGCTGTATCCACCACTAGGAGAGACATCTCTTCCTGTAACGATGGAGGGCTCCCCCGACCTAGAGAGACCCTTCTATCATTATTAATCTGGTTTACCTTTTTGATCAAATAATTATCCATAGTACCTTGCCCAGGAGCAGTTTTGTCAGTTTTACCTCTAGTCATCGGGTCAGCCTATTGCTGCACTCAGGAAAAAAGGCCAATATGGTAAAACAACCCGCAAGCTAACAACGCACCTTACACATACGCCGAGAAGTGACAATTAAAATCTCACTTCCAATCATGTAGTCCTTCACTGAACAATCAAATTCTGTGGCCCAGCCCAGTCTCTTCCGGCTTCTGAGGGCTACAGAGGGCCCGCCCTTTGCCCGGGCTTAGCCCGGCGCGGCCAGCGCGCGGTACCGCGACACGGGGGCTGTCCTGCGGTTAAATGCACATCCGGGCGCGGAAATGGCGGGTGCGGCTTTCCGCCGCTAAGGAGCCTGGGATTAGTAGTCCCCTTCCTCCGCTCGGTGGCCGCGAAGAATAGAGCTGCAGCGGCGGGAGGGGGGACCAAGAAGACCAGCGACCACAGTGTAGAGCAGGTAAGGTAACAGCTTTACCCCAAAAGTTTTTTCAATTCGCCTGCTCTGCCGGGGCTGTCCGGCGGTTAAATGTGCCTCCGGGCGCGGATATGGCGGGTGCGGCTTTCCGCTGCTAAGGAGTCTGGGATTAGTAGTCCCCTTCCCCTTCCTCCCATCGGCGGCCGCGAAGAATGGAGCTGCGGCGGCGGGAGGAAGGACCAAGAAGACCAGCGACCACAGTGTAGAGCAGGTAAGGTAACAGCTTTACCCCAAACGTTTTTTCAATTCGCCCGCTCTGCCGGGGCTGTCCTACGGTTAAATGCGCCTCCGGGGGTGGAAATGGCGTGTGCGGCTTTCCGCCGCTAAGGAGCCTGGGATTAGTAGTCCCCTTCCCCTTCCTCCGCTCGGTGGCTGCGAAGAATGGAGCTGCGGCGGCGGGAGGGGGGACCAAGAAGACCAGCGACCACAGTGTAGAGCAGGTAAGGTAACAGCTTTACCCCAAAAGTTTTTTCAATTCGCCCGCGTTGTCATCAATGTGTGACTATAGTTTAAAGTATAGTTTCGATACCATATGCATATTTCGAGGTTCGGAAAGTATCAATTGTAATGCGGTTAGCTGTGTGGGTCCATTCGGGTAAGAAGGGTAGAGTTTCTTGTTGGCCTCTATAATACGTAAATTGAAAGAGTAGCGTCTGATTTCTGATATATGACAGTTATTTAGGTTCTATAAAAGTGCTATTATTATACAAATCTCCCATTGTGTCGATACCCACTTGTCTCAATAGCCCTGCTCCCATTTTTTCTTGGGTTACTGACAGTTCTGGGTGATGTTGCAGAGGCAATACAGGTGCATAGAGCGGCATTTTACTAGCCAGTTTGTCCATCTTCCACCATGCGGCATTGGTAGTGTCAACCGTATTAATGTCTTGAGAGTGAAGCGGGATGGATGGTGTGGTAATATAGCATTCAGCGGGATGGGGTCTGCATCCCCTTCTGCAACCGCTCCATGTGGTAGGTAGGGAACATGGTGGTACCAGTGATGCGCATATTGTGCTTGAACACACAAATAGTAGAGTAGAAAGTCTGGGACCTTAAAACCTCCCCTGGCGAAAGGTAGTGTAAGTGCAGGCAGCTCGATGTGAGCTTGTTTACCTGCCCATATTAGTCTTGTCACCATAGTGTTTATCCTTTTAAATATCGCTGCCGGTGGTGTGATGGGAATATTGTTAAAAAGGTAAAGGAATTTAGGTAAAATTACCATCTTGACAATGGCCAATGGATCCGCCAATGTTAATGGGAGATGAATCCAGCATCCTATTTTGTCCCCAATAGCACTAATCACACTCCCATAGTTTGTGCGAATTACTATGTCTGGGTCTCGATGATACCATATCCCGAGATATTTGACAGGATCAGTCTGTCATTCCAGCGGGAACTCTGCTGGGTGAGGGGGTGTGCCATTTGTTAACGGAAGGATGATAGATTTACACCAGTTAATTCGGAGACCAGAGTGATTTAATGTATTCTCTCAGGATTGGGGATAATTTTTTATCGGGGTCACGTACGTATAGCACCATATCATCTGCATAAAGCACGATATTTAATGGTCTTTGTGGGAATTGAAACGCAGCATACTTATGACCTTGTCGGATTTTGCATGCCTATGGTTCAAGGGCTATCACGAAGAGTAAAGGGGACAATGGGCATCCCAGTCTCGTACCTCTTGCTATTGGTATAGCATCGGAGACATATTTATTAACTCTAATTCGCGCCGTAGGTGCAGTATATAATATCCAAACCCATTGTGGGAAGATTGGGGGAAATCCCATTCTTTGTAGTGTAGTGTGGAGATAGGGCCATTCAATTGAATCGAAGGCTTTAGATGCGTCCAGAAGGACTGCAGCGGCCTTTGTTTTTGGGGTAAGGTAATGTGAGAGCGCAAACAGTGTTCTGATGTTTTGAGCTGTTGCTCGCCCGGGTATAAACCCCGATTGATCCGGGAGGACAAGATTAGCCATCAATGGCTGCAGCCGGTTTGCGGGAATCTTGGCCAGGATTTTAGTATCAGTATTTCTTAAGGACAACGGCCTATATGATTTACACTGCTCGGGGTCCTTATTTGGTTTTAATAAAGCAATGATCATGGCTTCCCTAAACGTGGATGGTAATATCTGTTTATCATGAGCGCCCCCATACATTTCCACAAGGTGGGGTGCTAGTTGTTCAATAAATGCCTTATAAAATTCACAGGTGAAGCCGTCCGGGCCTAGTGCCTTACCATTCGGAAGTGATTTAACTACTTCAATAACTTCTTCCACCGTTACCGGCAGTGAGAGATATGCTCTCTGCGTATCTGATAGCCATGCTATTGCTACATCTTCCAGATAGGCCAATATTTCAGTCGGTTCGGCGGTATCACGTGATGTGTACAGGTCTCCGTATGTTTCTGTGAATGTATGCAGTATGTGCTTCATATCGTAGTGGGGTTTACCTTCATCATCCTTTATGGACATGACCATTTTTGGCGTAAAGCCAGAGCATATTTTGTTCGCTAGAAATTCAGCCTGGCCTACCCCCTTCACCATTGGAATGTGTAGTTTGGCGTTTCGTTAAATATTTAAGCTCATCATCTGCAAATGTCTGATACTCCGATATGACCTTCCTAATATCACCCAATGTAGCCGCATTTTGCGTTCTTTCGTATTCGCGCTCCAGAGCACGTAATATGGCTTCCCGTGTTGTAAGTTGGTGACGAATATCCTTCAATATGCCAGCAGTGGTGCTAATACAGATTCCACGTATGTTGGCTTTAAAAGCCTCCCATAGTAGACAAGGGTCATCCGTAGATGGTTGATTCAACATAAAGTAGTCTGCAATGGCCTGGCTAATAGTTTTAGTATATGTAGAAGTCTTTTAGTGCTTCTGCATTGAATCTCCACATATATGGTGGAGGTGTGTAGTGGGGGATGTCTAATATTAATTGTACCAGGTGTGGTCCGGGAAAGTTTTGGGCAGGTGCCGTATGTTTCGTGTCCAGTTGCTATCGCTTCCGTCCCCAACCAGTAGTCTTTACAAGACCAAAAGTTATGGATCGCAAAAGTGTGTTTTGCCTCCATACCCTGAGGATTGTGCAGCCTCCAGAGATCAACTAAGTGACATTTGGTCAAAATATCTTGAATCACTCCCACCGCCCGTTTATGAGGTTCCTTGGAGACACCTGATCTGTCCAGCTTATCATTTAAGGAAAGATTCAAATCCCCACCCCACAGTAGAGCCATTTCAGGTAGTTCTGTAATTTTATGCCAAATAAGTTTATAAAAGTCAGGATCATCCATATTCGGGCCATATGTATTAACCAAAGCCATATGTTGTCCTCTAATATGTCCTGTTACAATCACATATTGACCTAGCTCATCCGTTATGGAGCTATCTATATGAAATTGTATTCCTTTCTTTACTAATATTAACACGCCTCTGGAATAAGAAGAGTATAAAGAGCTTAACACTGCCTCTGCCCATCTTTTCCCTATATTACTCTTATGTGTAGGGGCTAAGTGGGATTCCTGGAGGAGGGCGATATTGACATGTGGCCTGTCTAAATAAGCAAAGACCTGTTGTATCTTTTTCGGGTTATTAAGCCCTCTGACGTTCCATGTTAATAAATTGTGATGTGCTGGTTGCATTCTATCCACAATTGTTGGTGTAATTTATATCCACGATGTATTCCTGTCCCTAGCCTTCAGTGTGCTCTGTTACAACAGTTATTGGTGACATAATACAAACAACATGGCTAGTGTTAATCTGGATGTCTGCAATGCATATCAAATATAGTAATCTGTGAAACAATCCCCAACCCCTTCCCTCCCACCCCACCCACATTGGCATCCCAACCATGCCAAAGACATACCCTTAACAGAAATGCCAACATAGCTAAACCCGTATTGGGGCGCACCCGTTGAGGGGATCTGCCAAGTGCTAGTCACTAGGTGGATGTGGTCGAAATAACCAGTATGTGCGCAGGTGTACATTTCAATCTAGACATTGTGTCCAATGAATCATAAACAGTCCTCATGCAGTTCCATCTGTTATATAATGTAACCTATTACTGTGTCCCTTTTACATCTCAAAACAATACAACGTGCAGCTTCTATCATAGAACATTGATGCCCATCATAGCAATATCCAGGCTGCGTGGCCATCTACATCTAGCTATTTACTTTAATGTGGCTGTAACCCTACAGTTTTCACACATAGTCATTTGCCCTCAGTATCTGAAGAGAGTCATCCTTACACCCCAACACTTACTTATCCGACATATTGAAAGTGCAATTAGTCACATTAATCAGTCCAGTTTGCCTGCATACCCAATGTCATTATCTCCTTTCGGTGCAGTATTTTTTATACATGTTTGTTTCATACATTACCACCAGTGACGTGCGGCGTATATTCCATCCTAGCAAAAAAGTTCATCTCCATTTCGGCATTAAAGATGGCCTTCTCACTCTGTACAGTGTCTCGCCAGTCATGTCCCATATGTTACACAGGACATGGTGCTCTTGTTATAGACCAGTGTTCTTGAGATAGTCCGTCCATGCCTGCATCCGGTAATAGAGTTAGTTCAAGAAGAGGATGGTTCCGCTAAATCTAATCTTGGCCCGACCCAGTGTGTTTTTGCTCTTTCTGTTTGGTGGTCAGTTTTTTTATGAAGTCGTGTGCTGCCTTTGGTGTCTGCAGTATCATGGCATGTTCATCACATGTCACCCGCAACCTAGCTAAGCATAACATTGCATACTCAATACCCATCTCTCGGAGTTTCTTTTTGGCCGGGTTGAAGTCTTTACGTGCAGTTTGCACCATCATTGTAAAATCAGTGTAGAATGACAAGCTGTTCCCTTGGTAGGTGATTTGTTGTTTCTCCCTTGCCATCCTCAGGATTGCGTCCCGATCCCTATAGTTTAGGACCCTGGTGGTGATGGGCCTTGGGTGTGCCCGGTGGAGGCTTGGGGGCCAATGATCTATGTCCCCGTTCTACAATCAGCACTGTTGAAAAGTTGTTGGCACCAAAGAGATCACGCAACATGTCTTCCACATATGTTTCCATCCTTCCCTTGTTCGTGCTTTCCGGAACTCCCGCGATTCTAGTATTATTGCGGGGCGACCACGCTTCCAAAATCCTCAGCCTTATTCTTTATAACCTCTAGAATCTTCTCCATATCCTTGCATTTGCATGTCGTGTCATGTGATTCATCTTCCACTGCCGTTATGCGTACCTCAGCTGCATCCAAAAGTTCACCCTGCTTATCTAATTTAGCAGATATGTTATCTACTCTTTGTGTGAGTGAGTCCAGCTTACCATCTAAGGCCTGAAGACTCTGTTGTATAGCGTGGAGGGCGTTCTTCATGGCTTTGCCTGTCATGTGTTCAGCCTCCAATTCTATGTCCGAATGCGCAGTAGCTCCTTTAGGGTTGCGTTTAGTCTCAAAATTTTACTTTGGCTGTTGTTTATCCGGTTTTCCCATTATGGCTGAAGTTTTAAAGAATGTCCGATGTCGCCCGGTTGTACGCAGGAATTTCTTGGGGCTGAGTCACGGCGCTCTGCAGAGCCTTCTTGCCCCTACAATGTTATGTTACAACAATGTCCTGTTATCTATGTATTAATTGGGATCTGTAGGCACAAGTGCCCGCCCACAAGTTGCCTTCGGTGACCGTCCTGAGCTCTTCAGAAGCGGTCGCTCCTCACACTGCTCCCTGCTCTGATTGTGGTATCGTAGCGCTATACTGGCAGACCGCTCTTTGCTATTTAAAGCCATAGCGCATTACTCGCATTGCTCGCGCATATAATTGTGCCTGATTGCTGATTACATTTGTATCGTAGCGCAATATTGCTAAAGTGCGCATTCATTATCATTCAGTTGTGCTTTGCTGCCTTTGCCTGAGTTAATCATTTGTGCCTGATTCTGCCGGTGCATCTGGCCATTTCATAGCCATTATCAAAGTTGTGCCCCAATCTCGTCCTGTTAGGCTTTTGGCTTGCTGCCATTTTGTTGTTTGTTGTTGTGCCTCCCTGCCCGTCTCTCCACCCCGCTCCCGCCTCCCAGCTGCTCCTCCCTCGCTCCGCCCCCTCCACTATCCACATATGACAGACCCATTTGCGCGCAGCGTTCACGCGCAGCGAACGCGCCCCATGCGTGCCGAAGGTGCGCCAAAGGTAAGCCCGTCTACGCCCGTCCGCTCCTGGACCTTGCCCAGCGCCAGACCCCCTGGCCCCCGCAAACTCCTCTCCACCCGCATAACGTACGACTCCGCTACCCTCTCAGCACTTAACCCCGGCCGACTCCCAAACTGCTATCAAGCCGCCCCAGGACACACTCATGGACCCTTCACCTGCCACTCCTGCAAGTTCGACTGCATCAGGACCCACACCAAATCCACAGACTACAAACAGAGCTCCGACACTAACCACCTGAAGTGCATCCTACTCAACACCCGCTCGGTCCATAGACACGCCATTGAACTTTGGAACTTACTCGACACCACATCGCCGGACGTCGCCTTTCTTACAGAAACCTGGATGAACGCCTCATCAGCGCCCGACATCGCCATAGCCATCCCGGACGGCTACAAGATCATCCGAAAGGACCGCATCAACCAAACAGGAGGAGGAATCGCCATCGTTCATAAGAACACCATCCGCATCACGACCAGTTCAGATGACAACCTCACAACCGCCGAACACCTTCACTTCCAGATTCACACCGACCCTAAGACCACACTCAGAGGCACCCTCATCTATAGACCACCCGGACCCCGCACACAATTCAGCGAAGACATAACTGACTTCATCAGCCCTCACGCCCTCCCCTCCGAGGACTACATCCTACTGGGAGACCTCAACTTCCACCTGGAAAAGAACAACGACAGCAACACCACCACCCTTCTGGACAACCTCGCCAATCTCGGACTCAAACAACTTGTCGACACCCCCACCCACTTTGCCGGGCACACGCTTGACCCAATCTTCACCTCCAGCAAACACATCTCCTTTAATCACACCACAGCTCTCTATTGGACGGACCACAGCTGCGTTCACTTCAACTACAAAAAGACTACGACCCACAACCACCCACAACCAATTCCCCGGAGAAACTGGAATAAAATTACCACCGAACAGCTCTTCACATCGCTTCACCAAAACCCTCCTGCAAAATCATCGGACCCAAACCAAGCAGCTACCAACCTCAGCATTCAAGGATCGACTCGACAACAATGCCCACAACAGCAAAGAACTATTCAACATCGTCAATGAGTTTACCAACCCCACCGCCGGCACCAACGACATCACTCCATCCCAAGACCTCTGCGACTCTCTAGCCTCGTTCTTCCACAACAAAATCGCTGACATACATAACAGCTTGGAGACCAGCCCACCCCACCTACCTCCGAACTAAAACCCCCCTCCAACAACCTTTACGCCTGGAACCCAATCACCACTGAAGACACCATCCGCCTGATGAACACCATTCACTCAGGATCGCCAACCGACCCATGTCCCCACCACATTTTCAACAAAGCAGACTCCATTATCGCTCCCCATCTCCGAGACGTCATCAACTGCTCCCTTAACTCCGCCACCTTCCCGGAAAGCTGGAAACACGTCGAACTCAGCGCCCTCTTGAAGAAACCTACAGCAGACCCCACTGAACTTAAGAACTACCGCCCCATTTTGCTCCTCCCATTCCCTGCCAAAGTCATTGAGAAAGCCGTCAACAGTCAACTCACCGCCTTCCTCGAATCCAACAAATCCCTCGACCCTTCACAGTCCGGCTTCCGAGCCAAACACAGCACCGAGACCGCCCTCATCGCAGCAACAGACGACATTCGAACTCTACTGGACAACGGAGAAACTGCTGCCCTCATCCTACTTGACCTCTCCGCAGCCTTCGACACAGTCTGTCATAGCACCCTCATACAACGACTCAGCAACGTCGGAATACAAGGAAAAGCATTGGACTGGATAATCTCGTTCTTCGCCGGAAAAACTCAGAGAGTCCGCCTCCCCCCTTTTAGATCACAGGCCACCGAAGTCATCTGCGGCGTACCCCAAGGATCTTCACTCAGTCCCACCCTCTTCAACGTATACATGAGTCCCCTTGCATCCATTGCGCGCCAACACAACCTCAACATTATCTCCTACGCAGACGACACTCAGCTGATCCTATCCCTCACCAAAGACCCAAACACCGCCAAAACCAACCTACACGAAGGGATGAAAGAAGTAGCCGAGTGGATGAAGAACAGCCGTTTAAAACTTAACTCAGACAAAATGGAAGTCCTCATCTTAGGATCATCCCCCTCCGCCTGGGACGACTCATGGTGGCCACCGACCCTGGGAACCACACCCATACCAACAGACCACGCACGTAACCTGGGCTTCATCCTGGACTCCTCCCTCTCGATGACCAGACAAGTCAACGCCGTCTCATCATCATGCTTCAACATCCTACGTATGCTCAACAAAATCTTCCGCTGGATCCCCACCAAAACAAGAAAGACGGTCACCCATGCACTGGGTACAAGCCGACTAGACTACGGAAACACCCTTAATGCCGGAACCACAGCCAAACAACAGAAAAAACTCCAACGCATCCAAAACGCCTCAGCCAGACTCATACTAGACATGCCCCGCCAAGCTCACATTTCCGGTCACCTGAAAGACCTCCACTGGCTCCCCGTCAACAAGAGAATAACGTTCCGCCTCCTCACCCACGCACACAAAGCCCTCTACAACCTAGGACCCAAATACCTCAACACGCGCCTGTCCTTCTACACCCCCACCCGCCAACTTCGATCGTCCAATCAAGCCCTCGCCGCAATTCCACGCATCCAAAGATCCACCATGGGAGGAAGATCATTCTCCTACTTAGCGGCCAAGCCCTGGAATTCCCTCCCCACCCACCTCCGCCTCACACAGAACCACCTCTCCTTCAGGAAACAACTAAAAACTTGGATATTTGATAAGTAAAGCTCCCCCCCTCCCTCAAGCGCCTTGAGACCCTCTGTGTGAGTAGTGCGCTATACAAATTTAAACTTGACTTGACTTGACAAGTTGTGCAACAAATCTGGCTGCAGGTGTTTATAGCCTTTAAGAGGACAGCCACTTTAACAGGATTGTAGCACTATGAAAAGCTCTCTGTCAGGGTACGTGTGTCTTTGCAATGCAGTAGAGAGGTATCAGCGCATACTTCTATGTGTCCCTTTTTCCTAGTTTTCAGATTTTACTTCATAGGGGCACATCTTGTTTTCTGCCAGTTTTCTATTCAGCGCACCGTCCAAAGTCACAACATGCAATTATCAGATCATGCTTTGTGCGCTCTAAACACCAGGCGCGCCGTTCGCAGGAGACGGCATTATCAGCATTCGTCAGGCAGCATGGCTATTGCAGGTATTAAACCCAGATCCCCTTCACTTATGTGTCAGCAGTTTATTATTCTCCAGTTTTGATGCCTTTTGGGGCTCCGCAATCAATTCTCCCCAAGATCCACAGGCGGCAGCCCGAGTTCAACCGCACAGGTTTCTTGGCTTGATAAGCATGACGCGAGCTTAGACACTGTGGAGGGCAGAGTTTCTGATCTCGAAGATGGCTATGTTCAAACGACTAAGCATCTTGAAAGAATCGAGAGGGTGCTTAAGACCGTCCCCATGAAGAAAAAGGACTTGGAGGCCATGGGGAGACAACATACGAATCATAGGCATTTCAGAGTCCATGAACACTGGGCGGTTGGATGGGTTTGTTCAGGGCCTGTTAAGTGATCTATTTGGTCGGGACTCTTTCACCTCCACCTTTGTTGTGGAACGGGCACATGCACCCTTGGACCTGTCCTAATCCGGGGTGCCCTCCTCGTCCGATCATGACGCGACTCCTTAACTTAACTTGTTGCCCTCCACAGATTTTACTTTGTCAGCTACCTTCCGTAAGTCTGCCCTAAGGAGGATGGCGTCATCGGAGACAGCCTCGATTTTATGTTCAAGAACAGTGCGCAACAGTGCGCAACCTCTATATAGCTGCCAGTAGCTCCAATCTGGTCGGTTCCGTTTCACTTCCTGGTGCATCTTTGACATCATTTATGCTCGATTGCTGCTTTATTCTCTATGACAGTTGGCGCGGGTGGTGTATTGCGTGATGGTGTTTGCCACGTGTGGTCTCACCGGCCTGTCTTTTCCCATGTTTCAGGGAGTTTTCTTGGCTAGATTACTAGTGTACCAGGTACAAAATCTAATACTTACACCAGTTTATGAATCCCTCAACCCTAAACGGGTTGGCTTGAGGGCCAGGGCGACGGCTCTGTGCACTCTCCAATGTTGGTACCCCACGACCAGGAGAAAACTATGGGGACTGCGCCCACTGCCACTTCCCAATTCGGTGAGTCGTGGTTGAGCTGGGGGTCTGCCGTCAGCCAGGGCAGGCTGCATCACCGGTCCTGCCTGCTGAAGAGGCGAGACTCAGAAGGGGCTCTCCGACTTTGTCGGTCAGCAATGGCTTCTTGCCCCCACGGCCTCTGGGAGCACGACTCAGGTGGACAGCAATCAGGAGATGTGCCCCTTTCCTCAGGACCAGTGCTAGCCGGGTGGGACTCGAAGGGCCTACCCACGCCCTAGGCCCAGATCCAGCGCAGCATGGTATTAGTGGCAGCTCCTCACCGCGGCCGCTACCGACTCTTTCCATGCTGCAAGGATTTTCTTGCCCCTACAGTCCTAAGGGCATGTTGTAGTGCACACATATTGGGGCTCATGAACTTTTACTTCAAATGCTCAAGATATTTATCCCAGAATAACCCCAGTTACCACACTAATCTCACTAGGTCCTCCGATGGATCTTGTTCAGTGCTGAAAGGGACTAGAGTATTTAGGGGGATGAACATTTATCATATGAGGACCTAGATAAGATACTTGTTAGCATTCATTAACTACTAAATGGATTTTCTCAGACTAAATCGCCAAACGACCTGTTCCAGTTCATGGACAGGATTTGTCTACCTCTGTCCGCTCTGCAGCGTCAATGCCACAGCTGTTGTTGGAAACATTCCAGCCTGAAAGATTTTGTAAGGATTTCACTACGCAAGCATACCAGTCGACAACAACGCAGTATTTTCATCATAGTACAAGCCTCCATTGCTGCTTCTTTACCCAACTGGGTCACCACCTCACAGTAAAAAAGCACGCTAAGTTAATGCGTCTATTAAGAACAGGACACAGACTTGGTGCAACAAGGCTTGCAGGCACTCCAGATCGGTATTAGTGCAAGCAGTCAAAGCCAGAGATCTAGAGGGGATAAGAAATGCCAGGAAGGCCTACAAGCTAGAACTGTGGAAAGCGAAGAGGATTGAGATGAAGCTAGATGGCAGTCACTTAAGGACGCATGCCAAGCTAGAGACAGCAAAATATTCTGGTAGTTGCTGGCACGGGGTGCCGAGTCAGGCCATGCTGAATCAGAAAACCACATTCCCTCTGCTGCTTGGTACTCCCATTTTTCTAACTTGTACTCTGACCATGTAGCACCCAAGTCATTGACTAAAATTAATGGGGTCCTTTTTTCTGTGAAGGACATTTCGTCTGTAATTAGCAATATAGTTTCGTCCAAAGTGCTGGGCCCTGATGGGATACCAGGAGACATTTTCCTATGGGATACTGTAGTGTCTCCCTCACAGTGTTCTCTCTGTTGTGGAATACTCACCCCTCGTGGGTTCTTGCGCATGTGCATTCCTCAACAGAACCTAGAACTCAAGGTTTTGAATTGTGGGTGGTTGGGTGCTGTTTGCCTCCCGGCTGGCTGCAGTCATTACATTGCACTGCTTTTCCAATGCAACTGTTAAAACGCAACTGTCTTTACATCACATGCAATTACAATGCATGCCATTACAACGCATGTCACTACAACGCATACCATTACAACGCATGCCATTACAACACATGTCATTACAAAGCATTATAAGGTAAGTAATGGAGATTTTTAGTTTTAGGGTGGGTATGGGTATTGGGGTAGATGGGAATAGTATTTTTTACCCCTACTCTATTCAACACTATCCCTACTTTTGAACTCACTGGAGTGGGAATAGTCATTTTTACCCATAAACTATCCAACACTTACCCTACTGTTGCCCTAAAAGTATTATGTGTTGTAATGGTATGAGTGGTATTAGTATGCGTTGCAATGGAATGATTTAGAGAGAAAATAAGGACTGTAGATCAAGCTTTCTGCTTTCTCCTTCTCTGCTGTAAAACAGTGTTAATAGGGAAAGGTAGCTTGTATGTCACTTTTATAAATCTCAAGACGGCATTTGATCTTGTGCCCAGGCAGAATTTGCTAAAGACCTAGGTTTCTCGGAGGACATTGTATTTCTGCTCATCCGCATGCATGAAGAAAACTCTGCCTGGGTACGCTGGGGCTCGCGAGGTCAGCTACTGACCCAATCTCTGTTAACAAGGGTGTGCACCAAGGTTGCATCTTGGCCCAACGCTTTTTTCAATATTCATCAATAATGTAGTACCATTTCTTCGCTCAAAACCAGCAGATGCTGCTACGCTGGTGGGGGGGAGGGAAGTAGACACTCTTCTTCATGTCAATGATACTTTGTATCTAAAACACCTGGATGGCTACAACGGCTGTCAAACCAGTTACAAGAATTTTGTGTCACTAAAGGCTTAATAATCAATGCAGCCAAAAAAATGTATGGCCCTGAACCCCTAAAAAATCCTACCGGGGTTGCCCGAGACTCTGAGGCATTCAGCTCGAAAGGGTCAGCGCTTTGACTACTTAGGCTTAAAGCTAGCAGAAAGTTTGTCATGGAAACCCCACATTAATAAGATGGTCCTGAAGCACAAACACCTGTCTGGGGTTCTAGGGAGAGGATATTGATTGTCTCATACCAAACCAATTGGGCCAGCACTGCAGGTATACAATGCTAAAGTGATGAGCTCTGTGATGTGACGGTGTATAATTATAGGGCTTGGAACATGTTGAGGAGCTTAGCAATCTAGATTTTACATTTCTAAGAAGCCTAGGGATGCTACACCAGAATACTCTCCTTCTTCCGCTCATGATAGACATGAGCTGATACTGCCTCCAAAGTAAGATTGCGCCCTTTGCTATTTTGGTTTAGGATTAAGACGACCCCTGAACTTTATAAATGTGCTTTGGAGGATGTAAAATGCAGGGATACAGCCAATAAAATCAGCTGGCTGAGAGAGGTTAAGAATCTGCCTATAGCTATTTAGATGGGTGACATATGGGAAGCCAATGATTCCACCTTCTCCCCCAGAAATGCGATGTGAAGAATGCCTACTAGGGGTGGGTGGTTCATGAAGAAAGGAGTAGCAGGGCTCGGAAGAAGATCACTCTAGATTTCATGGCTCATACACTAGTTTGTTCCCTAGAAGGCTACCTGGATTTTATAGAACACCCTGGGGATAGGAAATTATATATCCAGTTCAGGTTTGGTACTCTGCCCCTGAATGATTTTATTAGCAACTGGAATTGCAGGAATGAAGCTACTCTCAGATGTCCTGGCTGGAAAATCCATCAAGAAACCATGGCCCATGTAATGTTTGCCTGTCCATTATATGCAATGCATAGGAAAAATTGGCTTACCCCAATTTGCAAGCTAATAAGAACATATAATCATCCAACCGCACTGAGGATCTAGAAGTCCCATACCAGGCCACTATTTGCTTGTGCGGTGGCAAAATGTGTGGGTTAGATAAGGGGTATCAGGGGTAGGGCCAAGAGGGCGAAAAGCAAGTGATGTTTTAACTACATTTTTTTAAAAATGTTAAAAGAAGGCATCCTTTGTGGTTGAATATGAAGTATTTTGTTCCTTGGTATTTTGATGTTCCTATTACAGTTTTATTACTGTTTATTGTATCTGATGAATCTTATATTCTGAAGCACTTTATTGTGGTCTTGCTGCTTTTTATAGTACTCTCTAGGTCTGTTCTTATACAGTATATTATCAAGTGGCATTGGAAAAAAGGAACTGATGAGGACAACTATTGATTTTATTTTACTATCGATTATATTCAAATGTAAATAATTTTATCGTACGATGGTGCACTTTATACAAGGATATTAACCTAGCATTGCTGCCATCCATTTTTGTTGGTTTTACCAGGTCGATGTATACATTTTATGTATTATATGATTGCTAAGAGATAACCTAGCAACACATCATTGTTGCACATTTGTATGCTTTAACTTGGCCTTTGATTGAGATTTGCCCTTTATTGTACTATTCCAATTCCATTGACACACTGTAAGCGAACTTTTATGTCTTGATGTCGAAATAAACTAATTGTTATTGAACTAAATGATTGCTGTGTGTAAATGCAACATTTTGAAATAGGGGAAAATTCAACTGAAGAGTTAACTTTGTGTGTATAAGCACAACTCATCATTTTAATGTTCTCCCATGTCAAAGTGTCTTTACAAACAGCAGGCATATTACTTCCAGTGGCCTGTAGACATGGTGCCATATTTAAAACAGTAAAATACAGTTGTTTGTTTAAATGTGAACAATGCTTCATTAAACATTAGGATTTAATTGGCTTTATTTAAAGGAGAGAAAAACATTAAGACAATGTTGCATAGAAACACTTTTCTTTACTTTACATTTCTCCCATTTAAAAGAAAATTACTGTATTTTTCAGTTATAAATATGACACTATGTCAACCAGCCACAGGGTTCAAGATACCTGCTATTTGTAAATGAGACACTGTGAAAAGGGAGAACATTAAAATCAAGAGTTTACTTAATCAATAAGTTAACTCTTAATTTTAATTTCCTCTAATTTAAAAGCATTC
Organism: Lissotriton vulgaris; assembly: GCF_964263255.1. NCBI lineage: Eukaryota > Metazoa > Chordata > Amphibia > Caudata > Salamandridae > Lissotriton > Lissotriton vulgaris. The sequence continues at coordinate 1,504,534,542 of NC_141695.1, read as the reverse complement.
AGAAATATAATTTTGTTTTCATGTTCAAATATTGAGTTTTGAGAGACTTTTATTTAAGAGTTAAATACCTCAGTGCTTCAGTTCTGGACCTTTCCACTAGGGCCATGAATCTGAGTGGAACACTGCTCACTATCAGGCTCTGCTATCAGCAGCCCGATAATAAATGTAAAATAGCATATCCTTTCCTTCACTTTAAAAGGAAAATGCAACACTTATTTACTGCAGTTCTTGGATACAAATAAACTCAAGACTGGGAGGGTAGCTCACGATTGACTGATTGTAAACACATGTGTTCATGAATATGCGGGGATGCAAGGAAAACTGACTAAAGTAAGATATTACACGCAGGTACTGCTCAGTTATAAATGTGGTCCTTATTTTATGAAAAAAATGGACACGCTCTACACTGATCTTGGTTCCTCACCTTATGTTTGGATTGGTTACGGTATTAAAGGGATCTACTAATACTGATGTCTATGATGGAGTGTGCAGACATTTGGAATGTTCTAGACACACAGATAAGTTAGCCACATTATCACTGGGTGTCCACGTGAATAGTCAGTGGACATTGTTTTCCTAGTGGCGAACAACTATTTCAAACAGGGAGTTAGGTCCTGGGACGTAGGGTCAGCTGGACCATATGCAATATTTTTCAAAAAAGGGGGGAAGATTTGCTGACCATACAGCAAGTTTGATCTCCTTGTTTGGAGCGACAAATGGAGAAAATATCAAGATTTGTCTGGTATTATTTATTTTATACCCAATTCATATTTTATAAGATTCAAAAGGATTCAATTGTACGAGAAAGAACATACCATATACAATAATCTAGTCAAAAATTATATACACGACAACATTACACATGACAAAACATGAATAGAACATATCATATATACATTAACACATCAATATTCATTGTTTGCACTGTCTTCGAAACATGAGGTACAAAAACACTCTGGTAAAGAAGAAATCAAATGGAGAGAGTTTGCAAATACTTAAAGCAATTCGACAAGGACTGGGGAAACAATCTCACACACAGTCACATAAACAAAAACTTGTTACTAATTTCGTCAGTTGCTTGTCTCCATTTTGGCCAACGCGTTTCGAACTCGCTATTTTACTTGGCAGGTTCTCCTCAGGGCTTTAATAATTTATCCTGCAGGGGGGGGGTGCAAAATATGAATGAGGAGAAAATCAATTTTTATCTATCAATAGCCTCAGCAAGTATTTTCTTGTATGTATTAAAGATTGTGATTACCTTACCAGTATAAAAACCAGAAGGTGGGGGTTTAAAAAAATGGTCTACGGGGGTCCTCTTCCTGATATCTACGGAGCAAGGAAACCATTATTCAAATATGTATTTAAAGCTAAGAATGACCGTAGGTTCCTGGCGGTAGAAAATGCACATTCTCGAATCCTACCTTACTATTTCTTTTATAGTTCAGTGGATTAGTTTGCCCGTTGTTAATGAGATCTCATGCATCCCAGGTATCTATCCAAAAAGAGAAAGAGAAATGCGGAAATAAATATACCGCATTCACCCTGTTCACGATAATTACGGAAGCCCATATGATGAAAAGGATTACCTTCACTTCCAGCTTCCAAGCTCTGCTGGGTCCGCTCGGTGTAAGGCTGTTATTTGAAGCCGCAACTCTGGCGGCTTACAGCGGAACTCCGCTGGCGTGTTATTCAAGCGCGTTCCGTTTCTGCAAGAAACACGCGTTTTAGTTGCAATCTGAGTGTCAGCAGCAGGAGCGCTGGGATTTAGAGATTGCTGGGGGTCGCGTAGCTAAAGCAGGGCGCTGGCTTACCCGATTCTGTTCGTTTGTCGCCCGTCAATGCTCGCATAGGAGAAATCTTCAATGCGCCATGTTTCAGGCAAGGCTTGGGCTTTTAAAAAAGGTCAAGTGATTCTTAGGAATTATGGGATACGTAGTTCATCAAATGAACTGACAGATGCAGTGTGTCAGGGACTCGGCTAGATGCATTAAAGAGTTATAGTTTAGAAAGCTTGGACATAGAATTCAATCCAGTTTGTAAACTATTGAATCTAAGTATCAGATACGCTTCTTTTCTGAGTAAAACATCATCCACATCATGAACTCCTTTCAGGTGCCTTATTGTATACAGGACTGTCCACTTAAAGTCCATCTCTGAGTGTCCCTGTTCAATAAAATGTTGGACCATCGGCGCAGACACAACCTTATTTTTAATTTGTGACTTGTGTTGTGTGATGCGAGTATTGATTTGCTGGCTAGTTTTGCCTATGTACAATTTATTGCAGCAACAGGTGATTGCATAAACCACATTCTTGGTTTTGCAATTGCTGAAACTTTCATTGCGCCATCTAATGTTCTTATGGATAAATTCACTGCCCTCAATTGTTGTATCACAAGATACACAGTTACCACATCTGTGGTGGCCCTTTATTTGAGGCATGCCCCATAACGTGAACAAGTCATGTTTAGGTTTGGCAATCATTACATCAGCCCGCACCATTTGTTGGCCTATGCTTCTGGTTTTTTTTAAAGCAAAGATTGGTCTTGGAAATGGGCATTCAAGCTCTTCTAGTAAGTGCCAATTTTTAAGTATTGTCTGACGCACTTGGTGGCTGTGAAAATTTTAGACTTTCCTATGCAGACAAAAACATCTATTGACATTTGGGTAAGTCTTACTTTTATCTCTGATAGGACCCAGAGCACTGTTTAACGATTGATTATCACTGCCAGGTCCAGTTACCAGAATGTGGTTGAAAAGGCTGGGCAAATTGAGCCTTAACATATACTGGGATGGTTGCTGTCCTCGTTCGGCAATTATGATACCTATGCTTCCATAGGATGGTGGGTTTGAACATCACAACCTATGTAGATACTACTATTTAACTCGAATACACCATTAAGTGCACTGGTTATATGAGGAAGCACCTTATCTACCTACACAAATGATTGATAATATTATAGGTGATAATATTTTGGTGAATACTTTCCTACTTTTAAATTATGACATTATAGAGCGCACACATATTTAGAAGCTTGTCTGAAACGTGTAGCAGACAGCCAGTGGATAACCAACGATGTTCTACTGTTAGTGTCCTCAGCATAGATCGACATATGATGGTTTTCAGCTAAGTTTGTGGCTCATAGCAGTTCTTTAACTCCATTTCAATGGCAATGCCAGAAACATACTGCGGTATCGTCCACCCACAGGTGTTACATAGCCACCCACCACCCTCCTGTCCCGCTGTACGCTTTCGAACTCTCTGTGGTGACATCACTTAGAATGTCACCACTGAGAGCGTTCCAAGGCGAGCGCCGGTGAGCTTCGGTACCAGCAGTTGTGCCTAATCAGCTGTGGCTGGGGTCGTCATTGTTTATGCTTGTGGAACTTCGCAAATAAAGTACTTTTCCACCACCTCATTGCGTCTCTCCTCATTGAGACAATACTACACTGGCGACGAGGGAAAAGAGAAGAAAAGAAAAACACAACCTCAACACGCAAAAATAAGAAGACAGAAACGGTGTGGGAAGATGTCGACAGACTGGAAGTATGAATAAAGAGAAAAACAAGAGAAGACATAGCGAGCGAAGAAAACAGTGAGAAGCGGTACCCGAAGGCGATTTGAGAGTAAGTCACCAATCACACATCCCACCAGCTGTCAAGTCAAGCGTCACGGAGGACGAAGCAGAGATCCCCCTCACCACATTGTGCAAGTATATTCAAAGAACTTACCCGGTGAGTGACATTGTGGGGCCAAGAGAAGCACACCTCATGGCGAAAGACAAAGGCATGGCGGAGCGTTGGGGACAGTTGGGCAGGCAATCCACACTCACATACTGCGCAGGCAGTTATCGAGAGGGTCGGCGCTGCGTGGGGAGATCTGGCAACAGCCGAGGGTGATACCATTGATAGCCTGCATGAGAGCACCTTGACGATTGTTTTAAGGCAAGGACCAGAGACAAGTGGAGCAAGCACCTCCCGGTGAGTGAGGCATTGTGTTGTGCGACTTGAGACAGCGGAATACGGCGCGGGATGTGAGGTAGAGTATATATCCACGAAGTGAGTGACAATGCGGATTCAAAGGTTGTGGCAGAAGAGTTCAGGAGAGACAGTGAACTCGCGAAGAAGCGGGAGACAGCGGAGATTGGTGGCAGATGTACGCTTGCGAGGGTGAAGAGCAGCTGTTGGTCCTCACCGGCTGAATAAATTAGAGACTGTGGTGACGCGCTAGAAACTATTGAGTTGTGCGATGGACATGTCAACCTGAGGTAACTGGAGGAGTGCCTTCACTATACTTTGGCATTTCCGGTCACACGAAGAAACGACAAAGAACTGGACTGTGGTCAAGTAGAACAAGACACTGACTGGAAGCCTTCAAACGGGGTAACACTGCCATCTAGTGGAGCCCATTTACGTAAATATAGGGTGGTCAATACCAAGTGCACGGGGGAGACAGAATAGCAGTGTAACTTGGGAAGCATGCAAAACGTAACGCCCCCCCTTTCTTTCTATCGAGGTCAGGGGAGCTTACCATCCGGTGGAAAAAATGGAAAAAAGTATTCATGAACTATGCAGTTGTATGCGGACCAAATCTGGGGTTGGAAAGAAAAGTGGCTTTATCATATTATTTGGGGGTGGAGGGTGAAGAAGTGTTGGGGGATCTCCCAGAGCTAGGCGCACATGAAGCTAGGGGTTTGAATGAATTCGAAATGAGTCTAAAAAAACTAGATTTACGCTACCTCTCAAAAACTAGCACAATAATGGAAAGATACCATTTTGATAAAAGAGGACAGAAGGAAGAGGAATCGATAGAAGACTTTGTATCTGATTTACGCAAACTGGCTGCAATGTGCAAGTTTGGGGGTGCTTGTGAAGAAAGAATCAGGGACCAGTTTGTGTTAGCGTGCAGGACTGAACGTGTGCGTGAGGAGTTGTGGCTAAAAGATGACCCACCACTAAGAGAGGTACTTATAGTTGCTAAGCAAGTGGAACACATGATGCAATGTGTAAGTGAAATTAAACAGGACAGTGAAAGTAAGGCCAGCGAGAGCAAGGTTAAGGTGAGTGAGGTGGTAGCAGAAAGTGACAGTGCGTTGGAAGTCAAAGAACAGAAAATGGTGCACAAAGAGTAGAAGGAGAGCAAAGCAGGGTGGTCCTTCAAAGGCAACTGCTATAGGTGTGGGAAGCAAGGGCACATGGCGTATGATTGCCCTGCCCTTAAATACACGTGTAGCAAGTGTGGCAGGAAAGGTCATTTTAAGCAGTACTGCAGGAGTGGTCAGGGCTATAAGAAGCAAGGAAAGGACAACACAACTAGGGTGTGTGATGAAATCGTCCTGCAGGTGCATAGTGGTCAAGTAAGCAATCCTAAAGACACCATAAAGGTTGAAGAGACTGGCGTAGAAGCTATGTTTGACTCGTGCTCCAAACTAACGATCATTAATGCAAAGGAATTTGAAAGGGTGGCCAAAGGCAAAATCAAGTTGAGCAAAATGGATGAATGGCTACTTCTGGGGCACAGTAGAGTATAAAGATAGACTGACAGTGTCTAAAGTCTATGTGTCCTCGTTGGGAGACAACATACTGGGGTGGCAAGCACAAAAAGAATTAGGCATATACCTTAACCCAAACAAAACCCCTAAAATTTTTGTGCAGGAAGTAGAGGAAACTTGGGACAGCATCGAGGCAGAGTTCAAAGAAGTATTCAGTGGCTTATTGGGGTGCCTGAAAAATGACTCCCACAGGATAAAACTGAAAGAGCACGCAGTACCGGTTGTAGCTAAAATTAGGAACCTCCCCATAGCAATCCAAGAGGCAGTTAGGAATGAACTAGAAAAGTTGTGCAGCCTAGGGGTCATAGAACCGGTGGAGGCAACAGAATGGCTGGCGCCGATCATCGCAGCAAGGAAGAAGGATGGATCGGTCCGCCTATGCATTGACCTCAGGGCACTGAACAAGGAGGTCGTGGTCGACAAATTCCTGCTGCCCAATATCACACAAATGATGAGCATGTTGGAAGGAGCAAAAGTGTTCTCAACACTGGATCTGACCTCGGCCTACTTCCAAATCAGGCTCCATAAAGACTCACAGGAACTTACAGTGTTCGTGACGCCAATGGGAGCGTTCAAATTCAAGAGAATTCCCTTCGGGCTAGTCTTGGCCGCAGCTGTATTCCAAAGGATCATGGGCAGCATTCTGAGAGACATTCCCGGCATCTTGTGCTATCAAGATGACGTGTTGGTGTTTGGCACAGACAACGAACAACACAACGTAAGGTTGAGACAAGTGCTGGCGAGATTTAGAACACAAGGACTCACAGTGAAGAGAGAAAAGTGTAGGATCGGTTGCAAGGAACTAGACTTCTTGGGACACAAGGTGACACCAGGTGAGATCCGTCCTAAAGCTGAACTCCAGAACACCATAACCAACTTGATGTCACCGAAAAACAAAGAAGAAATAAAATCGTTTATGGGGATGCTGGAATTCTACAGCAAATTTGTACGGAACTTCGCAGGCAGGACCTAGGCCATACGCCGGTTGCTCAAGTAAGGATGTAGGGTTCAGCTGGGACGAGGTGTGACAGAAAGAATTTGAGGATGTGAAGACAGCACTTGCAGAGGCACTCAGCCTCAAAGCATTTATACCCAATAGGAAGACGGTAGTGACAACCGATGCAAGTTCGAAAGGGCTCGGAGCAGTCCTTATACAAGTAGGGGCATGTGGGGAGGAGACAATAGCCTTTGCGTCGAGGTCCCAGCGGAAGTCAGAGATCAACAACTCAATAACGAGAAGGAGGCCTTGGCGGTACACTGGGCCATGAACAAGTTCAGAGATTTCATCTGGGGAACAAAGTTCATGCTGCGAACAGACCACAAGCCTCTGGTCGAAGTTTTCAACAAAAAGGGGCTCGACGCGATCTCGAGCAGAATCAGGCGTTTGGTAGTAAACCTCCAGGAATATACATTCTGCATCGAAAATGTGCCCGGAACAAGGAACCTAGCAGCAGACTGCCTCTCGCGCCTGGTGAAAGAAAAGGAGAGGATGAGTCCGGTGACAAGAATGGTGAAGACAAGGATGATTTCCAAACAGAAAATGTTTGTGTGATTACTCAAGGGACCATTGAGAAGATTCTTCGAAAGAAGCCCTTAGGGCAGACGACCTGCTAATGGGAGTGTGTGAGAGAGTAAAAGGGAAGTGGAAACACGAAGACAAACAAGACGAAACCCTACGCCCGTTCTGGATGGTCAGGGAGGAACTGTCTGTCGTTGACGAATGTCCATTCCGTGGAGCAAGGTTGATCCCGCCCAAAACTGTGAGAGATCATCTGGTAGACTTAGCCCATGACGGACACCTGGGTATCACCAAGACCAAACAGAGGATGCGGGAGGACTACTGGTGGCCGTGCATGGACCATATAATTGAGAGGAAAGTAAGAGACTGCATTCCATGTACTGATAGCGACAAAGTCTTGAAACAGCATACACCTCCCATGCTGTGCAGGCCGGCCCCTTCAGGACCGTGGAATGAAGTGGCAATGGACATATTAGGTCCACTGACCGGAGAGATACGCACACCGTATATCTTAGTGCTTATGGATCTATACTCGAGATGGCCAGAGGTGAAATTGGTACCTGAGATCACTACGAAGGCGGTCATTGAGTTCCTACAGGAACTATTCCTTAGGGAAAGCCTACCCAGCAGTCTGTTGACGGGCAACGGTGTGCAACTGTGTTCAAAGGAAATGAGAGACTTTCTCGAGAAGTATGGGATTGAACACAAACGCTGCGCGCTCTACCACCCTGAGACCAATGGGATGGTCGAGCGGTTCAACAAGACCCTCAAGGAAAGCATCCAGTTAGCTAAAACCAATGGACTGAACTGGAGGGAATAAATCCTGAAGCGTCTGGAAGCCTACCACTTGACTCCACACCAGACGACGGGGGCCACCCCCTTTGAATTGCTCCGGGCGAGAAGGCCCAATACCAAACTTTCACCGGGATGGATGGGTTGGCACAAAGGATGGACAGATCACTCTAGGGAGTCCAAAGGGTTAGACAGACAGCGCAAGGCCACGATAGAGAGGGAGGAAAGGTTTGAAAAATTACACACCACACAAGAGGCGGGGTTCAAGGTAGGAGATGATATAAAAATCAAAGCACCCACAGGCAGAGCGAGCTGGTCTGAGTTTAGCAAACCCACGAAGATCATCAAACTATTTAGAAATGCAGTGAAAACTCAGGAGGGGAAGATTTGGAACCTGGGAAGAGTAGTAAGATACCACCCCCCAATGAAGACACAAACCTTGTGGAGGGGAGGGTAGCCAATCTGCCTCTTAGGGGGCGTTTTGGGGTATCCCACCCCGCTAGCAGAACCAGCCAGAGAGTGGTTAGACGTCCCAGACACCTGAAGCAATATGTAACCAAGTAGTGCAACAAATGTTCTTGTACTGTTACAACTCTGTTTATTTACTGTGTTTTGTAGGGAAGGGGGATGTGTGGTATCGTCCACCCACAGGTGTTACATAACCACCCACCACCCTCCTGTCCCACTGTACGCTTTCGAACACTCTGTGGTGACATCACTTAGAATGTCACCACTGCAAGCGTTCCAAGGCGAGCGCCGGTGAGCTTCGATACCGGCAGTTGTGCCTAGTCGGCTGTGGCTGGGGTCGTCCTTGTTTTTGCTTGTGGAACTTCTCAAATAAAGTACTTTTCCACCACCTCTTTGCGTCTCTGATCTCTTAGCAGATTTCCTTGAGAAATGTGGGTGATTACAGGACAAAACATTCTAGAGCATCCCGTTCTGATGGGGTCCACAGTGGAGAAGCAGGTATTGTTGTGCAGTGAAGATTTGTGTGTGGCAGGCATAAGTGGGAGTAAATGTTCCCTTGCTCTAAAGCAGTATACCACAGCTCATGGTGTGGCATGACCATGTGTACATACCTAAAATGCATATATTTCCCCATCTAACTGAATCCTGATCTTGGGACACAATGCTTGCAATGGCTGAATCAAACTACTTTGGGGGTAATGCACCACTTTGGTAGGACCACCAGAATATTATGAATAAAGATGTAATTGTACATGTCTCGTTCTTTACAACATTGTCTGAAATTAAGATTCTTTGTTTTGCAGGGATGGTGAGTGGTGGAATGTGGCGTCTGTAGCTTCGGGAAAGGAATGCTACATACCTAGCAACTATGTGGCAAAAGTATTTCACAGGTAACAGTTACTTTGGTGTATTTGTGGCTCATACGTGTAAAGCGGAGGTGTGACACATATCGTTTTTATTTTCTTCGGGGTTTTAATATCTTTTTACTCCCCCTATGTACTGCTTGCAATACGTGTGAGTATTCCTGCATAGTGCTTTGCCAAGAATTATGAAGTCTGTTTATCGCTCTGGCTTGATTGCAGCAGCAGTTATTGCTCAATTGTGATTGTTCTTTCAAGCCACGTTAAAAAGGCCAAGCAGTTTATACCCGATTACTCTTCTTAAAATGAAACCCCGGCCCGAGAATTATATGAAGACCCAGAACCATAAATACTAGAATTACTCAGCAATTTAAGGTCATCGACTGTTGTGACATGTGAGCTTCTGCTTCACTCGAGCTACACTTTAATAACAGGAGAGTATACACCAATCATATTCTGCCTGACTAAGTACAGTATACCACATTATGATGCACACTTCCTCCTCTCTTAAAATATATCTCTTCTCCACTCTCATTTAGTTATCATTTTTTCTACCTACTTTTCTTCTACTTGCTTTTGTTCTATTGTCTGGTGTACCATATCCATTGAAATGTATTCCTGCATAATGTTGGAATACGACATAGAACATTCAGTCAATTATACCATATTCTGCGGCCCCCTCATGTCCTTTTCTATAGCTACAATGTATGTTATGCAGGCATGTGAACATCACTGTATTTTTAGGTCAAGCCTGGGCAGCGCATGCGCTGATTTGCAAGTTATGCTGTATTGGAGTATGTACTTGAAGCCCCGCCCACTCTCAGCCCATATTTGTCATTGACTTGTGTCATTGTCCTTCGTAAATGCTGGCTTCTAATTCGTTAATAGGCTTTTTAGTCCCTCCTTAGTACCGCCTTGTTTTCAATTGTAACCTCCCATGTGGACTAGCCCTTTTTACTTCAGTTGATACATGGTATGTCTTCTTTAGTCTGTAAGCACTATTTTCTTTAAATAGTTTTTCACGCTGTGTACCTTAAAATTCAATAAAAATAATTGAACACACACAAAGAAAACACATCAGAACTCAATTATAATTTATTACAGCTGTGTTGTAAATGTATTTGAACTTATACAGCGCACAGCTACCCGCAGTGGGTTTCACGGCGCTTGCTTAGGGAACCCGTCCTGGTATTCCCCTGTGAGATAACCCCGGCAGGGTATCCACAAGGTGAAAGCCAGGCATCCCGCCGCGAGGGGCCGTTGTGGAGATTAAGCAAGCTATTGCCCAGAGTCGCAGAGTGTGAACCCGTGAGTCGAGAAGGCACCGGAGCGAGAATTATCGAGTCCGTGGAATTTTTGAGCCGAAGACCCACCGAGGCGGGGAATTGAACCCTGGTCCAGGGCCGATCTCAGCTTCCGGGTCTGCCGCCTCTAACCCCTGAGCCACACTTCTCATGTCACGAATGCTTGCTGCCAGATCCAGCAGCCGGGGGTAAAGGCAGGATGGGTCACGGAGCATAATTCTAGCAGAACAAAAATGAAACATGACTTCTCTTTCTTTCTGCTCTGTTTTTGTTGCTGCAGAGAGCCAACCAGAAATACGATACTTCTGGTAACATGTTTATTTATTGCACTTATTAGACAATTATAGAACAGTGGTGGCTCCTCGAGGGAGTGCTGCGGGGTGGTGGGGCGGGGTCGGGGAGGGGTAGGGTGGGAGGTAGTAAACTCCAGCATACGGCCGAACAGAGTTAAGTAAATAAATAAATAAAACAATTTACATTGCGCGCACTGCAACGCCAATCCGAAGCCTCCGGTCCTGTAATAGAATCACCATTCCATTGTCTCTTCTGCTGGGTTCTAACACAACTCTTTTTCTTCTTGAAAGTTGGCTGTACGAAGGCATAAGCCGTGAAAAAGCAGAGGAGTTGTTGCTGTTGGACTGCAACCATGGGGGTGCGTTCATGATTCGTGAAAGTCAAACACGGAAAGGTAAAAAGAATAACCTTATTTTCTAGTAAAAGCAAAATAAAATAGGACATAATTGTTCTAAGGCTTGTTTGTCCTTGGCTTTATTTTCAATAGTAATAGAAGATTACTTTTGGGTTCATTGTGTCTGCAGCACAAAATTATAGAATATAAATGCCGCAAGGCCATTTTTGACAGAGCAAAAGTAAGAGACAAGTGCACTGAGCCACAGGAAAAACGAACTTTATGGGCTACTATCGCACTGCAGGGTTTAATGCAGGTTTTGGTGTTGGAATGTGTGACGTATGTAAAGGATATGCTTTTTCTGATCGAGTTTTTGCTTGAAAGCTAGTTTGAAGTAGAAAGCAGAAAACTGTACATTTTTGCTAAAATCGATTATTGTTTTGGGTACTGGTTATTATTCCTGTATGTGATTATTGTACGTACTCCCCTTATCTCTCTATGCTCCATCGCATAGCCCATTCCTACTCATGCACTGAGGTTATATTGAGCTGTTATGTTTGTACTGGTTGACTCAATGCCTATTATATTCCCCATGTTAGTCTAATGTTGTGATTTGTTACCTTTGCCTCAAATTGTAAAGGGCTCTGATATCCTTCGGGATCAAGTTCGGGCTATATAAAACTTTATAAATAAATAAATAAAATCAGAGCATGAGTCCCCCTTTCCCTCTACCTACATATAAAAGACCATCACGGCTACATTTCCGTTTTTCTCACCTGTCTATTGGATGCATGGAAAGGTTATTAGTCATGCTTCATCTTTTTGTGCAATCTCTCAGTTTTTGCTTTCCAGGAAAGGGCATTTATTCAGCCTTCGCCCACGCATTTCATTAAAGACCAACTATAATAAGGACAAGTAATACTGATCATAGTAGTCATGATTGAGTAGGTACATTCTTATCTCATATTGCTTCGATAACATCAGATACCTCCTCCCGGACTCTATGCAGGAGAGAGAAATTCATAAAGTGTGAATATCATGTGCACAAATATGCTCACGGCTCTGATATCCATGCAGCATTTCCAATTATATAACCGCCTGCAGGTATAATGAAATTGAAACAGGTTCTTTTAGTATTGCCACTTCTGCTGAGGGATGTCTCCAACAGTGGCAGCTGGACAGTTGATTGGAGACCACCCTTCACTTATATTGTGTATGTGATTATGTGTTTTCTCTAGAAAGCAGGAGTAAAAGTATGTAACTATCGTACAGTAGCTCACTGGATGAACAGCTCTTGTGTTGGTATATATTTTAAAAATATTCACTTCTATGCGACTGTCAGATCCCGTTTGGGGGCAACGGGACAAGCAGGGACTGCTGGACCTCAGTCTGATGGCTCGGCAAACTGGTCCGCGTACAACCTGTTTAGGACTTGACTCTCAGTGGTAGTGATGGCGAGCAGTCCCAGGTTTCCCAAGAGGTTGTTTGAGGGTCCTTCAAGCTCAGAATTTAACAATCTCACAGCAGCTCAGTAACATTATGTCCAACCCACTACTATACTTTGTTTCAGCAAAGTATTTAATACTGACAGAAAACTCAATACTACACAAGACAGACAACAGATACAAATGCTTCACCGGCAAGGGGCAACTGTGTACAGGTCAGATGTTGCCTCTACTTCCCTTAGCTCCTTCCCTTTCTCCTAAGTTCAGATCCTGTTTGAGCAGGTATGTAAATGTAAATGTAAATGTAAATGTAAATGTATTTATATCGCGCAAATCGCCCACATCGCAGGCATCTATGCGCTTGCTTAGGGAACCCGTCCTGGTATTCCCCTGTGAGATAGCCCCGGCAGGGTATCCACAAGGTGAAAGCCAGGCATCCCGCCGCGAGGGGCCGTTGTGGAGATTAAGCAAGCTATTGCCCAGAGTCGCAGAGTGTGAACCCGTGAGTCGAGTAGGCACCGGAGCGAGAATTATCGAGTCCATGGAATTATTGAGCCCAACCCCTGTTGAGGCGGGGAATTGAACCCTGGTCCAGGGCCGATCTCAGCTTCCGGGTCTGCCGCCTCTAACCCCTGAGCCACACTTCTCCACTTATCAAGCACAGGTGCAAATTACCGCTTTTTTACTAGTTTATGAACGAAATTCATGTAGTTGTTTCTCACCACAACAGAGTCGGTCAGTGCCTCTTGAAGTGCAGAGGTAGTTGCCACCACGACCGTGCAGAGCTCCGGCATTGCTGCAGAGCTCTGCCTGGTGACAAGCCGTTTCTGAGCTTCCGTTCAGGTGGTGCTTTGTGCTGCAGGCCCCGCTGTCACGGGCCAGGTATCACTGGCAGGTTGAAGGCTTCTTAGAGCAACACTATCCTTCCACGGCACAATAAGTTGGTCTACCAGCATGGTCTAGTCAGGCACAATTCATTCATTGCAACTGTGCTAGTTTGTTGGGCACAGTTCATAAATGCTACTGTTCCTAACTAGATTCACTGGTCTAGAGAGGCTGTGCTCACATTCCCTAGAGCACACAAACAGCTCCCCAGAGTTCTGCTATATGGACCGACACACACACACTGTGGTCAAGCCACTTCTGGCACTTCCTAGACCAGGTGTCTCCAACCTGTCGCCTGTGAGCTCCATGTAGCTCCCAGACACATTGAGAGTACCTCACCGCCTTGAGCTCATTTTATATAAGCACAAGGTCAAACATTCCTTTTAAACTTAATAGAAGGCTGTGTTTATTTACTTTATTATCATCAGGCTGCAGATAGCAGGGCCTGATAATGAGCAGTGCTCAGTCAGATTTATGGCTGGGACTTGGGCTTAGAGGTGAAAAACTGAAGAACTGAGGTATTCAACTCTTAAATAAAAGTCCTTGTCAACTCCATATTGGAACTGTGCATAAATTATATTTCTGAATGCTTTTAAATAGGAGAAAATTAAAATGAAAAGTTACCCTAATGATTGAGCTAACACTTCATTTGAATTTTCCCCCATTTCAAAGTTTTAAAAATAGGCCTCTTGCTCCCAGTGGCCAGTAGACACTGTGCCGTAAGTATAACTGAAAACTACAACCATTTTTTTAAAATGAGATAAATGATTGTATGTTTGTGTTATACATGTAACAGTGCCACATATAGTGAAATGTATTCCTGTGCTGCAAGCACATAAGACACAGACTCTCAGCCGCCCATACAAATATGTCCCATTCAAATGCACACATATTCATACATTCCCAAAGACCATGCTCTCCCTGACACACATGGCAGCCCTGTCATAGTGCCCCAAGTCAAAGTATTATGTTCAAACCATAGTATCTGGCTCTTTGGACATTAGGCTGAAAGTCCATGAAGCTGGGCATGGGGGGTGTCTGGTAACAATGCACAAGTTGTTCAGTCTTCAGTAGCTCATGATGATTTTCAGAGACGTAGCTCTCACTAAAGAAAAATGGTGGAGACCCTTGCCCTAGATAATCACACCACCTGTAGGGTTGACAGCTTTCTTCCTTCTCTCAGCAGAAAGGTGGCTTCCAGGGGCTCTTTAGGACGAGAACAGCTTCTTTCTTCCAGGTAAGATTCCAGATGATGTCCTCTCACCTCTGGAAAGACGTCTGTCAGGCAAACACCTGTTGCACAGCAATCATCTGAGTACTCTGCGGAGTACTCTCTGCCTTAGTCAAAGAGAACTTGGAATTGGAGCAATCAGTGGATCAGTGGCTCCCACGTTTACATAGTCAAAGCAGTCAGGGTAGTGGATTCTCTGTCTGCACTTTCAGAACTGGTTTTGGGTGGCTATTCTTTATTGTGTTTTCTCGAGTCTATCCTCAAGCCACAGCACTAGTGTAAAGTGATGATCCATGCGGCAGGGTAGTCCGCTGACAGGAGTACATGTAACACAGGCAGAAAGAGATGTGATCTTTCTGCACCTGGCGGTTAACTGCCGCATGAACAGTGGTCAGGAAAGAGACAAAAGGCTGGCCTCACTTAAAGTACCCTTCTCACTCTAAACAAAACAGACTTCAGTAGCACCTTTAACCCCCACAATCTACCAATTGTCAGTGCTCAGGAAAACAAATAACTAGCTCTTATCAGCAAAATGACCTATTCAAATTTCTAGGGGAATCTTTTCTCCTCTTTCCTCACTCCTGAATCTAGGTCTCTTCCCTCCAGCTATAGGAATGTCAGCAATGTATTTCTAGTCACTGGAAAAAGGCCCTTATTTGCTCAAGAACAAGGCAGAGACTTCTGAATTGGAACCAGCAAACCTCCATTATTCTGGTACACTAATAAACACCATGCATGTACCACATAGGCTACATACAAACACACACTTAAAATTCACTTGGAATGTTAGCACTAGGATCTGGGTTAGCACATAGAAGTGAAACCAGTACAACTTCACTCCTGTGACTCAGAAATCATTCAACTTGGCATGGTACCACCTCCTCTCTGCAAGTTAAACACATCACAGGGATAACTGTCCACTGTCCGACAAATGATGGTAAGCTTGGTTTACCCTTCTGAGACACGTTCAGGATTTCACTCACGTAAAGGCACAGGCCCAGGCCTTTGCACACATGTTGTGAGGTTGGAGTCAAAATCAAAAACCAGAATAAAAGTATACTTGCATTTGGAAATTCTTGGCAGGGGCACACAAAAGTGCACCATGCAAGAGCTATCTCAAGATACTTAAAGCCGAGGAGGGGCGCCTAAATTTCGCTTGTGTTTCCAGAAATCATTTTGAGGTCTACTTCAAGCATAACTGAAAACATAGACTTTGCCTGCTGCAATTCATATTCCTATGTGAGATTAGTTAAAATTGCTTGCAAAGTACTATTATCCAACAAGATCAAATGCCTATTAATCTTGTGAACTTTAAATATTTGTGATATATATCTAGGACCTGCCAAAAATTTGAATTAGAGTAAATGCAATTTTTAAAACTTTAAGGCACATTGAGTCCTCTTATAATTTTGTATAAAATGAAGTCCAACTGAATCTAAATGTCTAAATAATTCAGGCAGAATATATAAATAAATAGAACAGAAGCAATATAACGGTTTTGGTTAAGCCATTTTCTGGATAACATTACTTCTGCAAATCAAGCACCCTGGTAATCTATTCCATTGCCTGAGATGAGTGACACACAGGGAATTTAATCCTTGTGGAATATCATCACAGTGTGCCACCTCCAAATAAAATGCTTAGTCCACTTGATCGGGTACATCCATACTGATCCACCATAGAGATCACCCAATCAAATGTCTTTTGTACATCTAATAACGTCATTATGAAATCAGCACTAAAGGTTGAAGCAATATCAAAAAAGCTAGTCACAAATTTGTATATGCAGTTGTATTCCAGGTGGGGACATTCAACATGCAAATAACTCTATAGTGTTTGAAGATATAGAAGGTATTTTTGGGACTATAACAATCCTATCATATGAATGTGAGTTCAAAGTGTACCCCTCAAAAGAGACTCCTACTACAGTAAAGCAGGTGCACGTTTTGCAGTATATGTCTTGAAAAATTCATCAGGGAGCACATCAGATATTTCCTTCAGTACCACTGGTGGATCAAGAGAACCCCAATTTTCCATCATATTTTGGGGATTTTGTGATACAGGAAACAACCCAACTTATATGTCCTTAAAATATTGAATAAATGGTTGCATTTCTTGCGGTTGAATCAATACACCTGTGTCATTAAAGATGCCTTCTTGGAGGTGGACCATTCCCCATGACCCATTGCGCCTGATTCTAGGCGTATTTGATGGCCTGGATGGCTCTCGGGCTGACAAGTGTTTCCTTGGGACAGCGGTGGCGGTGGCGAAGCGAGATATAGCAGCACTATGGTCCCAGGCCAAGCCTCCAACTGTGCGGAGGAGGAGACGGGGGTGGATTGGTGTGGGACTTAAGAGGAGCCCCTCTTTGAAGCCCGGGGCTGCCCTGAACTCTTCGGAAAGATATGGGACAAATGGTTCACCTTATTGTCTTGAGGGGTGGGTGTGTGTCTTCCAAACTTCAGGATAACCTTATGTATGATTTTACCCTGCAAATTGATTTGCACGTCTCTGTCGTTTCACATGTGGATGTAGATTGTGATACTATGCTTGATTTTGATGCCAATATCAATTTGTGGTTTGATCTAAAAATGTAATACATTTGATTAGCAAAAAAAAAAATGCCTTCTTTCTTAGATTTGTTCATTCACTTATTTTAAGGGTTAGTATTCAGCCTGAAGACAGCTTATATATTGCTGTCCTTCTCTTTTGAGCAAGTCTTAAGATCTTAAACGCTATTTCACCCATAATTTGGGCTTTCACATCACATAATTAATAATACAAGACTCACCACCTCTAAATGTAGTAGCACCTTTATTGTGAAGAAGCTGGAGTAATTGTCTGTGCTGGTCTGTTAGCAACCTACATTGTTTAGCCCAAAACCTTACAGCGCTTATTGCTAGCCCCAATGCAAAGATATTAATGTCATCACAACTAAACAAGAGAGAGCTGTAACCCTCATTCAGCACAAAAGGAATCCTTAATTTGTATTTCAAGTTGTTCCCAAAAATCTCTATCTAATAAAAGTGTGTGATCAAAAATCCATATGTGAGTTAAAGCATTCAGCGAACTTAGACTTCAACACTGCACATTAGAAATTAAAAAGCACAGTAGGAGATAAGGAGATACTATAGCGTCAGTAGGAACTGAAATTGCTGCTGGTACCTCTCCTCTCCTTGGAATTTGGTAGGCTGGGAGCGTTCCCAGCGCCACCAGGTTGCATTGAAGGCCGCATTTGGTGCCCTCCTTGCTCCCACTCAGGCACACAACTCCACAAAGCACAGGAACCCCCCCCCCCCAGCCCAGCTCCTCCCTAAGGAGGTGCCCAGAGATCCTCCAGGTGGCTACTTGATTCGACCACGTTGAATCTTGATCCCTGGGGGCATCTGACTGTCTAGGACAGCTGAGTAGCATCCCTGACCCCCCTGATAGGTGGGTCAACACAGGAGAGATCCTTCCCCTTTTTAAGATTACTTTAAGGGCTCCCCTTAGGTTAGATCCCTAGATTCGTCTGGATAACATCTTGAACGATATACTACCTGTCTTTCTAAGATGGTCTAAAGACACTTCTGCTGCTGGAACTCTGCTGTTTCTTCGAGCCAGGACTAAACACAAGGCTGCTCTCAGCGGAAAGACTCCTGCTGCAACATTGTCTCCACACTCTTCAAGTTTCTACAACTCAGTGGCCGTGCATCCTCAGAGTCAGCAAGGACTCTGTCTGCATCCAAGCAAGAAGGAATCTCTCTTGGAGTGAAGGAGTCACTTTCCTGCTTCTGTAGGCACCTCCACGTCAACAACCTGTTTGCTGATTCTGTTGTGCCTCGGATATTGCTTGGCTCTTCAACACAGGTGGTGGTTTTTTGTATCTCCAGAGGCCTTACCAGTCGCAAGTGGGGCGATTGTAATCCCTCTCCGCCGACATGAACTGCCTCCCTGTGCACTATGTCTGTTTGTTGTTGCCAAGGCTTGTTGGCTCTCTTAACCAAAAAAGAGAGAGTACGCAGTTCCCCAGTTTAGAAAGGGTAAGGACAGATGAACCAAAGTGAGTGAAAGGCACACAGTAGGGGAATCCTCCTTGTTGGAACTAGAGTCCTCACACACCCAGCAAGCTAGGTGTAACGCTTCATCATATGGGTTCGCTCCTCGTCGGGTCGGCGATGCAATACCCGACGGGCACCCATAAAGGAGCTCTTTAGCGGAGATATTTTGTTCCTGCTGTATGGTGACGTGGGTGTGAGGGCCCTAGGGGAAGGGGGGGTGTAGATGTGTGTAAGTGGTTAAAAAAGGTCAGGTTGTCCACAGAGGAACTTTAATAAAGTGGTAACTCACTTTACTAAAAGCAAACAGAGTGGAAGCTCTCTGGCTTAAGGGTCCAGGGGAGCCAGTCTCTACTCTATAAACATGGTCAACATGTTTCACACAATGTGTTCTAAGCGATACAGTGCATTTCATCAAGACCAAAAGACTACACTAGGTGGTGTGGGTCGAAGCGTGCCTACCCACTACTAAAACAGAGCGCGAGTACGAAGTCCCGTCAAGGCTAGTGAAACCTAAAGGAGGGGGATGACATAAACACAAACAGTGCAAGATCAATGCAAGTGCAGATGCTCTAAACCGCCAAAGGGGATGCCCCGAATCTCGTTGTTGGACCAAAACCTGACCGACATGGGTTCGATACTAAGGGCAAACAAGAGGGGCGAAAGGGGGCACCCCCTGTCGAGTGCCTCTGCTCAGAGCAAAAGGGGAGGAGGAGCACCCATTTACCGTCACACGGGAGGTGGGGGGGTGATAGTTGGCTCTCACCATATTAAGAAAAGTGTCTCCAAACCCGAATTTCCGCATGGTTAAAAAGAGGAAAGCCCAGTCCACCTGATCAAAGGCTTTTTCTGCATCCAGACCCACTAATACTTCGGGAATTCTAAACTTAGATGCTTTCTCGATCAGATGGACTGTACGCCTGATATTGTCATGTGTTTCCCTTCCTTTTATTAAAGCCAGATTGTCGGGATGGATTAATTCTGGCATCAGATTCTCCAAGCGTGCTGCTAAGATTGCGGAATAAAGCTTAGCATCCAAATTAAGAAGCGCGATGGGCCTGTAGGAGCCGCAGAGTTGCGGAACCTTACCAGGTTTGGGGATTACCGCAATCACTGCCTCCGCCATTGAGTCGGAGACCCGTGCATCGGAGGCGACGACCTGAAATAAAGCCGTAAGATGAGGGATGAGCTCTGCTGAAAAACATCTGTAGAAATGAGCTGTAAGGCCGTCAGGCCCCAGGGCTTTATGCAATTTGAGTCTCGAGATAGCCTCCCGGATCTCCTCCTGCGTTATGGGGAATCTAACGATGCAGCTGATGCCCTGGATATCTGCGGAAGGGCAAGGGTATCTAAAAATTGTTGTTGCCGTGCCGAGTCTGGAGTAGTGCCCTGATAGAGCTGACCATAGAAATCCCCCAATATGTTCGCTTTAGCGGAGTTGGAGTGTGTGAGGTGTCCCTGACGATCTAAAATCCCCCCAATAAAGTCCCTTTCCCTTTGTACCCTAAGTTGGCGTGCTAAGTGCGAGCCCACCTTATTGCCCGGGGCGAAGGAAGACTGACGAATCTTTAGCAGAGTGAATTCCGCCCGATTGGAATAGATGGACCTTAGTTTACCCCTGAGAGCGGTGAGGTGTCTCTGAAGAACTCGGGTTGGGTTGGCTTTGTTTGCTTGTTCCGCAGTCTCAAGTTCCTTCTCAAGAGCCTCCCTTTCCCTCGTCCTTAGTTTGTTTAGAGTTGAATTAAGTTGAATGCATTTCCCACGAATCATAGCCGCCGGCCGCCAAAGACCAAAGCAAAAGAGAGCAACAGGTCGAGATCAAGAAGACGATCCAAGACCTGCAGCGGCATCAATAAAGACTCCTTGGATCCCATACACGGGACTACAGTATCCTGATAGCCGCAAGGGGTGGCCTTTGGAGGAACATATACAGGCAGATGGGGAAAGAGAGGGGGCCAGTACCTCTATCAGACTTTATATTGCTGAGTGGAACGCCCGCTGTCATGGGCTGGTTGAGGGGGAATCATTGGTGGGGGTGGGTGGGGGTATCTTCCGTTGGGGTCTTCTCGCCACCCCCGCCACGACAGGCACTTCAACAGTTCTGAAGTATAGGGGTGGAGAGGGGAGAAGTTGTGGGATGTACATTACATTTTTGCGCTGCTTCAATACACTCTGTTGCCATAGCCCTCCTAGTGGTCGCTGCACACCAATCACATGTGCAGCCACCGACCTGCCTTTAGTGGTCCCTGTAGACAAAGTGCAGGTTTCTGGGGGTGAGCTCCGCATAGTCAGCTGGAATGTGAGAGGGGCTGTGGATAAAATAACACAAGGTCACATACTTCAGCAAGCTATACGATACCCTGCCGATATCCTAATGCTCCAGGAGACCCACTTGATGGGAACTAAAACGCTGTGCCTACTGAGATACGAATACACCCAATATTTCCATTCAGGCTTTACTAAGGGATCCAGGGGAGTTGCAATCCTGATACATCGCAGGGTCCCATATAAGCATGATAAAGTGTGGACCAATACACAGGGACGTCACGTCTTTGTGAGGGGTACCTTGCATGGGGAACAATTGGTGCTGGGTGTGTGTATGCCCCCCCACCGCTGTTGTGGGCTTTTGTGGAGTGCCTCACGACCCTTTCGTTGGAAAAGCCGGAAGGGCTGGCAGTGGTGGGGGGGCATTGGAATGATGTTATAGACCTCGCAAGGGATAGATGGTGGACAACAGGGGGCACTTCCACACATCAAGTTTCAAAGCTGGACCCCATGGTGGATGGACTGGGTTGGACGGACTCATGGAGGAGACTCCACAGGGAGGACCAGGGGTTCACCTATTACTTGGGGATGCATGACTCCTTTTCCTGCATTGATTATAATTTTACACCTACTCGGGCAGGTGGCAGAGTGAGGTCCGCAGAGATCTTGCTACGGAGTCTCTCGGCTCACTCGCCAATAAAGCTACAGATACAGATGGGCCCGGGGTTTGTCCTTCCGGTGGCACCTCTCCCCTTGGCATTTACAGGAAGAAAAATACCAGATACACATGCACCAGGCAATTAAGCAATATTTGGAGTCCAACATGGGATCAATAAATGCAACTGAGACCATCTGGGAAGCCATGAAACCAACGCTAAGGGGTTTTGATATCTCATATTGCATGGCGGCACGCAAACTCCAGCAGGAGTCGCTCCTGATGTCGGAGGCCCAGCTGATTGACTTTGAATGGCGTAGCCGGGGTAAGGATGGGGGTCCGGTATGTCGCCAGCTGCTATATGGGCTGCAGTCACATGCTAATGCATTGCTGGACATGGCCTGTTTAGCTTGGTTGGCATATGGCAGCAGGATCTATCAATGGGAGGACAAGTCCAGCAAACTATGGCATAGGCCATGCCAAGGAGCTCTGCAGCCTCAGTTTATCCCGAGTGTACTGGGCCCAGATGACGAGATTCTTAGTGACCCGGTGTTGATTGCAACGAGCTTCTGCCAGAGGAAACGATTCAACGCTTTATAGATGATTTGCCACCTGGGGCCCTCTCTGATGACGCAGGAGCTGACTTAGATGTCCCCATGACTGCTGAAGAATTGAGTGCGGCACTGGGAGATCTGAACTCCGATCAGGCGCCTGCACCAAATGGATTCCCCTGCAAATTCTTCAAGACATATTTCTCCCAGTTGGCATCCCATTTCCTCGCGGTCGTGGACAAAGCACTAGATCAGCCCGCCTCCCGCAAGACTGGAGTCATGCTGAGATGGTTGTATTCCACAAACCAGGTCATCCCCCGGATCAGCATGCGTCATAACGCCCCATCTCCTTATTGAACGTCGAAGCTAAAATACTGGCCAAGATGTTGGCCAATTGTCTCCAACTGCATATAGCACATCTGGTTCACCCAGATCAGGCTGGCTTCATGCCCCAGAGTGCAAAGTGTCATAACATTTGTCGTGCTCATAATGCCATTGTGGCCATCAAATCTCATGAGGATCCTGCCGCGCTAATGGATAGGGTGTTTGATTCCCACAGTTGGGTCTATTTATTTGCCCTGCTGAGTCGTCTCAACCTTGGGTCTTGATTTCTATTGTTACCTCGCATTATTATATGCAGAGCTTACTGCCTCGGTGCTTGTGGCGGGTTCCACCTCCCACACATTCGCAATTGGAAGGGGCATCCGACAGGGTTGCCCCCTATCTCCATACCTATTTGCCCTGGCAATGGAGCCCTTGGTGGCATGGGTGCGCAGCAATGCGCAGGTGTAGGGCATTGAGTGGTCACACGGGAACTCAGATCGCATTGCTCTTTATGCAGATGAAATGTATTTTCTTTAACAGACCTCAATAGGACAGGCCCGAGACTGCTCTGTATTATGCAAATCTTTGGCTTATCCTCTGGCCTCCTGATGGATCCCAGTAAGTCCACCCTTTGGGTATTAAAGGGGGCCAACAAACTTGGCCCATGGGCATCGGGGGTACAGACGGCCACGGAGGGGGTGAAGTACTTGGGGGTCTATCTATCAACCACGCAACACACATCGTTGGATAGGAATATTGCCATCTTCAAAATGGTATCACTTCCACGTCTGCTTTATCAATTGCAGAATCATCCATACCCGATCTTGCAATTCTGGTTTCGACAGGTTAATGCGGTGCTGGGGAAATTCTTGTGGGGTGGGGGAGTGTCTCTGGTTGCCCTACGAACCTACTTTCAGTCAACATATTGTGGGGGCCTTGCAACATCGGATGTTCAATCCTATTACGCGGCTTGGCACCTATTAGTACTAAATGAATGCTGGTACGGAGATAGGCAGGACCCCGCATACGCAGTGGAGTGGTGGCAGATGGGAGACGCAACACTTCACACTATCCTATAATCGGCGTCTCGACGCCGATTCCTACCACCCGCGACGCAGGTGGTGTTCAACTGTGGAAACAATCTCTCTGCAAGATGGGGTGGTGGGGAGACTCCACTGTGGCACAATGGTGAACTACTGCAAATGGCCGCGTTAGCTGGCTTCCGTGGTTGGGATAACATAGGCATATCTACACTAGGGGATGTTATGAGGGGTTCAACATTGAAATTATTTAAAGATCTTCAAAAAAAATATAATATGCCCGAACCCAATTTTATAAGTATCTCCAACTTAGACATGCCATTTCCCCTAGCATCTCAGGGCTGGATGCCCTCCCTGAATTCAATCCTATTGAAGCAAAGGTGTTTATGAGGGACCTGAGCGAACACAAAACTGCGAAAATATATCAATCCCTGATGACCAATAGCTCCACTACACTGGACAAACTGTGGGAGACGTGGGCACTTGTCTTGGGCCACTTGGATGGGGATGAGGCGCTAGAATCCTCGCGGGGTGCGGCAATAGCAACCCAGTTACGCTTTATCCAATTTAAGTATCCACACTAGGCTTATTACACCAGACAGCGGTTATGGAGGGTGGGATTAATATCTTCTCCTGACTGTCTGCATTGTGGACATGGGGAAGGGTCCCTCATGCACACAGTTTGGCACTGTACGGCGCTTGCAAAGTTCTGGGGGTCATGGCATGCCTTTTGGAAGTTCTGAGGTGGGAGGACCCTATTTCACCAAGGCTGGGCCTCAGTGTACTCAGTGTAAACTACATTAATATTTTTAAAATTCCATATTTTGATTATTGTCTTATTAAAAACATTTCTAAACATATTAGACAAACAATTAGTGTTAAACATAATAAACACAATATAGGAAAGGACAACACTGAAGCGAAACCTAAATAACAGACTTCGTTGAATTAATAAATAAATATAGTGAAAAAACACATACTTTGTTATCACAATAACAAAGACAAAAAATGACAAGACAATGGCTGTAAGAAGAAGACCCATCTTACATCCACCGTCTTGTCATTTTCTGTCTAATATATGTTTAGAAATGTTTTCAATATGACAATAATAAAAATATGGAATTTTTAAAATATTAATGTAGTTTACACTGAGTTCACAATATCATGTGTTTTCTTTATATGAGTCACTGATTGTCCTTTAACCTTTTGACTGCCTAGGAATTTACCCTTACATGTATTATTGCCCTGCCCTAGGAATCTAAAGTACCTGCAGAGGGTCCTTGTTATTTGCATTTACTATTAATAGTAAATACAGTTTATCTCATATAGTGATTAGGTTAATTGGTGAGTTTCTCCTGCGGTTAGCACCCATGTTACATTACGTGTCATTGTAGGAAAGTAGAATCTGCTTTCATGGTTACCGCCACTTTTTACTGGTGTCGTGTTTTTCTGACTAGTCAGACTGGGAGCCTGCTAATCAGGATCCCAGTCTCTGTGCTTCCTCCCTAAATTGTACTTAGGTACACTTGTAAGTCCCTAGTATTTGGTACTAAGGTACCCAGAGCATAGGTACACCAGGGGTCCCCCATGGGCTGAAGCATGTAATACGCCACCCATGGGAGACCACTCAAATTATGACTACAAGCCTGCCTTTGCAGACTGTGTGAGCTGGTGCTAGCACCACTTACAACAGATATACATTTTCTTATATCTGAGTTCCCTACATTTAAAACCTATAAGTCACCCCTAAGACAGGCCTTTCAATCCTGAAGGCAGGGTGCTCAGTTGTAAGTGTGAGGGTGCCCCTGCATGAGCAGGGCACCCCTGCAATTCCTGTAGTCCATTCTCCAGGCATTGAAAGTGCATTAGCCATTACGACACATAGAGTGGCCATGCCTCAGAACGTGATAGCTAACTCTAAGTTGGCTGTAACGAACCCTGGCATGTTTGGTATCAAAATTGTTGGAATCATACCTCAACACCATAAACAGTGTTGGAGGTCCGATTACATGCACTGTGGGGCTCCTCTGGTAAGCCCTCCATGCTCCTGGTACCAGCCTTCCAGAGTCTGACAGCCATGTATGACTGCTGCCGACCACAGACACGATTCTGTCCTCCTGCTGCTGAGTCAAGCTCAAAGAGGGGAAGGTAGGGCAATAGGTTTCCTGTCACAGGGAGGTGTGACCACCTCCCAGACAGGACTTAGTGTATTTTGGCTAGGGTGGGGTTGCTTGCCAGCACCACTAGACTGCTTTGAAGGGCACATTTGGTGCCCTCCTTGCATACTCTAGTTGGAACCAGTTGAGGGAACCGTTGGCTCCAGCTCTCGCGTGCAACTGGAAAAAGGACATGGGAGTATCCTCCCCACTGTCCGGCCCCTCCTCTGGGAGGGACCCCTGAATCGTTCCAACGCTTTCCTTAGAGGTATCTATTGGCTTACCTGTGGGTGGGTCTTTAGATTCATCGTGGGACAAGAGTCAGATCTGAAACCACTTAATCTTCAACCGTATGGGCACTTTGGACTTCGCTTTGGGAACCGGGACTGCACTGGGAGTATTCCTTCTGCTCCTGGTCTTGTCGCCCTGCCAGTGTTCTGCATCGTCTTTGCCTATGCTCCATAAAGGTTCTTCTCCAGGCCTGTGGGCATCCAAAGACACCCAAAGGAATCTCCTTTGGAGTGAAGGAGTCACTCCCATGCATCTGCAGGCACCGTAACGTAGCTGACCGGTCTGCTGCTCCTGAGCTCCCACGTACTCCGAAGGGTTCAGCAACACAGGTGGTAGTTCTGCAACTCCCCCAAGGCCTGCACTGTCTTCAAAGCAAGTTTGAAGCCAGTATCCTTTGTTGGAACTGCTGCAGCAGTACCCCTGTGCCCTGCGTTGACTTGCCGTTGACAAGGCTTGTTTACTCTCTTCACCAGAGGTCTTAGGGCTCCAAGAAGCTCCAGCCTCCAGCATCTCTTGCTACCAAGATCTTAGTCCTCACCACATCGTCTGCACCGTGGGCCAGCATCATTGGTGAGCTGCTCAAGGTCCTTTCGTGACTCCTGTGCCTCCGGCCTGTGGGTCCTCTTGAGGGGATTCTTTGGCTCCAGTGGGCTACCCTGTTGGCTCTGGACCTACTCTGACTTACCTGCTTGTGGTGAGCCCCTTGGACCTTGCTAGTCCCGACACTGCACCTTTTTCGTCTGCCACGTTTGTTGCCGCTGCCAAGGCTTTTTGGTGCACCCTCCAGAATCCAACCCCCTGGCTCTTGACATCCGACGTGGGGATAGGGGAATAGTTGCTAACTGTTGGGAAAACAGCATACCACACCCCATTCTCTTCTTTAAAGAAACTACAGACATACCCCCTGAGGAAGGGCATGGCCCGAAATGCATCGGGGTTTGCTGTGAAAATTAAGTGCAGATGTTTGCACTAAGTAATGTGAAGTCAACATTACAGTTTATGCAATATGAAGCCAATGAAAATGTAAATAAGAATAAGCAAAGAATTTGGCCAACATTTTGATCTAAGGATTTATTATTATTAACACACCAGCGGAGTCCCGGAAGGGTGCGATTTTCCACGTTGGAGAAAGTTTTCCCTACATTTATACTACACACCACAGGATCAGGAGGTAATACCCACTGGCACCCTTACCATTAGGATTGCAGGAACTATATAAAGAATACATAGGGTACACCACAGAGTGCGATTGCGATTTTCATTTCTTGCTAAATTATCTTTGCAATTTGACATGGTTAGAGATGCTATGGAATCTTGTTGTAGTTATATTATGGCATCTCTTGTTATGTTGCCCTCTTCATTCTCCTTGTCCCTTTTCACATTCCATGCCTGTAACTTTGTATTTCCAACATTCCAACAGCTGTTGGAATGTTGGCTTTGTAACTGCCGGAGTTGGCGAAGAGCTGAGGTGTTTGTGAAGCTTTTAGGTTTTGAAGCTGAATAAACGCTTACAAGAATATCGGAGTTTATTACTTTCAATAAATCTCTACCTAGGGTTAAGTTTCCTGGGGCGAACGGGATCCCAGGTGATCTGTTCAAAGCCTGTGTGGACTTATGGGGCCCTTTACTCACCCTGTATTTTAATGCTGCTGTTGGCTGTGCCCCCTTTGAGTCTTGACTACATTCTGTTATTTTACCTGTTTAATAAAAGGGGAAAAGCAGTGACCCTTCATGTTATAGACCCATTAGCCTAATAGGTATAGAAGCTCAAATTAAAGGCAGGGATATTCTGAATAGATTGATTGAGGAACACAGTATCTTTTCTGATATTCAGTGTGGGTTTTCATGCAGGTAGGGGCACTGTAAAGCAGAACCTTAGTCTCCATCTTATAGTTTTTTTTTTTAAACTTTATTTTTGTCGCAGATAATGATAGTGTAGAACAGTTGCGCCGACAGCATCAACAAAGCAACGACATTATGTCAAATAACCTATTTCTGTGCACACGGCCCATCAGCCCACAACCCGAAGGCCGGGCGGCGGTAGGTGGCAGCTTTAAAGCCAGGCCCTGAACCTGGCAATGTAACTGCGCGGCAGGATATTCTGATCTGCTGTTATCTTTCTTTTTGTTTTTGTTTTTATACAAGTTACCCCCCAACTCCCCAATGGAACCCCCCCCCTCCCAAAACTTCGGCATTTAGGACTTAGGCATGTGTATACAGTTTGTTCACCTCATTATGGCACTCCTATCGGCAGACAGTACAGCAATCGTTACTCAGATTAGGAATGAAACCTCCAGATACCAAAAACACAATCACAATTCCTCCCAGTTGTATCCAAAACGTGCGTGTGTCAGCCAGGCACTACCCCAACTCACTGCCCTCCCTCTCCCTCCCCGCCACTCTCATCCTCAGATCCTGTATCCCCAGGGGTGAACAACTCCGCACTGGTGCCATCCGAATCCTCGGCTGCCTCACCCACCACTCGCATCATTCTCCACGCAAGCAGGTCGTCCTGTAGCTTTACATCCCTACGCACGGTTTGCATGAAGGTTTCCTCCGCCAGGGACCATTCCCCCACATCTCTAAGCCACTGCGACATCTCTGGGGCCCTCTGTCACATCCATGTGATTGCCACCCTCCTCCTTGCCAGTACTAAAAGTAGTTGTAACATTTTGTAGGACAAATTACAGTTCTTGGGCTTGGGGACCAGGGCTAACAAACACTGAAGGGGGGTCAGCTCCAACCGGAGTTCAGTAACCTTGCCAATGTGCACCACCACCGACTGCCAGAAGGCGTTAACTAACGGGCAGTCCCACGCCAGATGAAGGAAGGAGGCCCCCGGCGCGCCACATCTAGGGCAGTCATCGCGCTTGTCCGGGGCGATACGCCTCAAGGCAATCGGTGTCACATATGTGCGGTGTAGAAAGTTAAAGTGGATCAATTTGAACCGTGCATTGCACGACACCTTTCGGGTGAGGGTACCAATGCGTTTGCGCTGTGCCGGGTCCAAAACAATTCCCAGGTCAGCCTCCCAGGCCGCCCATGCCGGTGGGACCGGCGGGGTGGAGTCCTGCCGCAGGGCTGAGTACAATAGGGTTATCAGCCTCTTGCCCCTTCCTAGGAAAGGATGATATTGAGGGTATGGGACACAGGGGGCGCATCAGGGAATTGCGGCCAAGTATCCCGCGCCATTGCATGGAGGCCCCTGTAGTGTAGGAACTGCCCCTCACCAAGTCCGAACGTCTCAGTCGCCCGTTCGATAGATAGAAACGTGTCGTCGGGGTAGAGATCCGCCAATAACTCGCACCCACCCGCTCTCCAGTCATGGAATGGCATGTGTACCTCCATGTCCACCACCGGGGCCAAGATCCATACCGGCAGCTCTCTGTGAAAGGGGGCCCTCCGTAGGACTTTTTCCACAACATGCTGCCAAATGGCTGCGGTGTGGCGCACTATGTACGGCAGAGCCGCATCCGCGCCCCTGCCGCGCATCAGGGCCATCTGTACCGTCCTCTCATCCGCACTCCCCGCCAGGAGCCGTAGTTCCCAGGTGTCCGCATCCGCGAACCACCTGGCAGCTGGCAACAGCTGAGCTGCATAGTAGTAAAGGTCAAATCTCGGCGCTTCCAACCCCCCTTCCTCCCAGCCCTGGACAACCGTGCGCAAGGCAACTCTGCTACGCCTACCCGCCCAGAGTAAAGACGTAAGAAGTGTATCAAGAGTGCGGAATATCCGCGGGGGAAGTGGGCACAGTGAATTCTGCAACACATACAGCACTTGCGGCAGCATCACCATTTTCGCCACTGCCAGACGGCCCATCAGAGAGAGAGGCAACGTGTTCCAGAATGACACCGATTGTTGTAGGGAGTGCACTACCCTATCCGCATTGCGGGTCAGCAATTGTTCGTCTGACGACGCCACCTGTATCCCCAGATAGCGGAAGGCTTCCAGTTCCCACCGCAGTCCCAGGTGTGGCAAGTCCCCGCACGCGTCCAGATCAGAGACTTCCCTGCATTGATACGCAGGCCCGAGGCTGCACCAAAACGGTCCAGTAGCCGCAGCAAGACTGGTAGCGCGTCTCGCGGAGATGTTAAATAAAACAGAGCATCATCTGCATACAAGGACACCGTGTGTACATTACTCCCCACTTTGATTCCCCATTGGGACATCGTGGTACCGACTTCCACCGCCAAAGGCTCAATCGCCAGGGCGAACAGGAGCGGCGAGAGGGGACATCCCTGACGGGTGCCCCTCTCCAACGCCCAGTCTTCAGAGCGTGCAGCCCCAAGTTTGACTCTGGCTCGAGGTGCCCGGTACAATATCTGGATCCACTTGCGAAACACGGGCCCCAATCCCACCTGTTGAAGCACCTCTGACAGGTACCCCCAGCTAACCGTATCAAATGCCTTAGCCAAGTCTATCGAAACCAGGACCTAGGGGTCCTCCCTACCGCGCACCTCATGTATGACATGGGTTAAACGCCGCAGATTCATCGCGGTGTTGCGTCCGGGGATAAACCCACACTGGTCCTGGTGAACCAACCGGGCCATGAACGGTGCCAACCGAGCGGCTAAGAGTTTGGTCAGGATCTTAACATCCGTGTTAATCATGGTTATAGGGCGGTATGCCGCGGGGTCGTAACCATCACCACCCGGCTTTAGAAGCATGCAGATCTCTCTCTGGTACATTGTGGGCGGAAGGGCTCCGTCCTCCAGTGCCGTAAGGAAGACCTGGAGGAGGAGGGGGGCGAGGACGTCTCCGAACGTGTGGTAAAATTCGGAAGGAAACCTGTCTCCTCCTGGGGATTTCGCCTTCGGTAGGCCGGCCATAGCCACCCGCACTTCATGGAGGGTCAAAGGCCCATCCAATTCTTCCGCCACTTCCCTCGAAAGGGCCGGAAGGGTCACTCCTCGGAGGTAAGGCTGATAGGATGCTTCCGTGACCAGCGGATACGCCGTATACACCTGCTGCAGGTGGGTTTTGAGAACACGCAGTATACCTGACTCCGAATGCACCATGACCCCATCAGGGCCCCTCAGGGCAACTATCCTGACCGGGGCCGTTTCGTTCTTCAAGATCCAGGCCAATAACCGGCCGGATTTGTCCCCCTCCCTGTGGAGACGCTGTCCGAATTGACCTAGCGTGAATCTATCGAGGCGCGTAAGTATATCGTGTACTCGTTCCTGGGCTTCCCGCTCCAAGGCCAGTTCCGGTTCCCCAGGATTTGATGAGGCCTGGCGAGTCCGCAGGGCGTCCTCAGCGTCCCGCAGTTCGCGAGTCAGCTGTTGGCGGACCCCATAAGTAAGAGCCATACATTCACCCCGCACCACTGCCTTCAGAGCGTCCCATTTCGTCGACAGGGGCACATCGTCCCCCTCCCAGTTCAGGTCGACATAATTAGTGAGTGTCATCTGCACGTGGTCTCTGCCCAGCGGGTCCTGCAGGAGGTCCGTAGGCATCCGCCAGGTGCGGGGGCGGCAAGGCTGGTCGACGTCCTGCGTAGCACACAATACCGGGGAATGGTCAGACAGGAAGCGGGCCAGATGGGTGACTTTTAAGGAATATGACGCATCCATATTAGCGGCTAGGACCCTATCCAGCCTGCTATGGGTGTCGTGTGTAGGAGTGTAACAGGTGTACAGTTTCTGCGACGGGTGACCCTGACGCCACACATCTACCGCCCCCAAGTTCGCCATGACCTCGCGCAGTCTCGCCGTCATGCGAGGTTTCGTCCCCACTCGGGGAGGATGCCTATCCAAGACGGGGTCCAATATACAGTTAAAGTCTCCGAACCACAGGAGAGGGCTGTCCACGTCCGACACTAAGACGTCCTGCATTTGCGAGTAGAAGGTCGCGTCGTCTACATTAGTCGCATATGTATTAAGGAGTGTAAGGTCCCTGCCATTCAACTTCACCCTCAGGAGCAGGTACCTGCCCTCAATGTCTGCCTCCGCATACTGTACCGCGAGGGGGACCCCGGGCGCTACCCAGATCAAGACCCCACACGCATACGTCGAAAAGGAAGAGTGAAAGATCTGACCTCGCCACTTTTTAGCCAGCTTTTGCGCCCCCTCCTCATTCAGATGCGTTTCTTGCAAACATGCAATCGAAATGCCATGCCTCCTAAGGAAGGACAGGACCCTATATCTTTTGGTACATGTGCCCAGCCCACGCACGTTCCACGTTAAGAATTTGTATCCCATGGTTCCAGTAAGCGCCCAGCCGGGCCATGCAGTCTGCTGCCTAAATGCCGCCTCCTAGGGGCCTGAACAGTGATACACATGATGCCTATATCAACATTCTTAAACATTTCCCCCCCCTCCTCCCCACCCCAAAATTACAACATTTGCAGAACTCTCCCCCCCACCCCCACCCACGAGCAGGATAGCGACAACAACCCAACCTGTCAACCCGCCCTTCCCCTGCTGGTGCCAGGACGTACACAGCCTCCCCACACACCCCTCACAACACATCACACACTCACACAACTATGAACTGTACACACCCCCCCCAGCTCCCCGCATGACCAATGCTCACGTTAATACGAACCCGGCCATCCCTCCCCCCCCGTAGTCAGCAATGCGGGAGGAACAGCTCCCACCACCTCTCCCACCACTCGGAGTACAACCAACCCAGACGCCAAGTACTAGGTACCGATCAGTGTTCAATCGCCCTCAACATCAAGGCTGGACCAGCAGAGATCTAAAGAGCTGCCGGGCCACATGGAGTCATTCAATAACAGCAATCGCACAGCAGAGTCAATGGAGGCAGGGCAAGGATCATTCCAAGTTTGGGGCCTGCAGGGCCGTCTCCGGGACCACCGGGGCCGCAGAATCCGCGGTCGCCGGTGTCTCCTGTAAAGTATCTGGTACCAAAATGTCATCAGGGGCGGCCGCCCCGTGCAAACTCGTTCCAGTCCCTTATGGCGAGACTTCCATCAGGATGGTCCCATCCGGTCCCACCGTGGGTCGAGTCTCAGGAGGACCACGGGATCCAGAACGGCGATTCCTCCTGCCACGCCGTCGTTTTTG
Source organism: Lissotriton vulgaris (assembly GCF_964263255.1). NCBI lineage: Eukaryota > Metazoa > Chordata > Amphibia > Caudata > Salamandridae > Lissotriton > Lissotriton vulgaris. Next base: position 1,504,501,511 of record NC_141695.1, on the reverse strand, counting down.
CGGCCTGGTCCCCCAGACATCTTGTGAGCCCCCTCTCTCACCCGGGGGCAGATCATCTCCTCTGATCTCGAGCCACTCCCACACCTCCGCCGGCGTTTCAAAGAAGTGTGCCCGGCCCTGGGAGAGCACTTTGAGCTTAGCAGGGTATAAAAGCATATACTGTAGCTGCATGTTGCGAAGCTTCTGTTTGACCCCCAAGTAGGATTTTCTTTGCTCCTGCACCTGCTGGGTGTAGTCGGGATAAATCGAGACACGACTGTTCTCAATCATATGGGGCCCCGACTCCCTCGCCGCCTTGAGGATGCAGTCACGGTCTTTATAGTTAAGGATCTTCGCGATGAGGGCTCTAGGGGCTTCCCCAGGTCGCGGGGGGGGGGGGCACCAGGGCCCTGTGCGCCCGTTCCACAATAAAGACGCTGGACAATCCACTCGGACACAGATGTTCACGGATCCAGGTCTCTAGGAATCGTTCAGGGTTCCCCGCCTCCAGCCGCTCCGGTACCCCCAGGACCCGTATGTTACTTCGGCGCGCCCTACCTTCTGCATCCTCGGCGCGCCTTTCCAGTGCCCGGGTAGTAGCGGTAAGTTAGGAGAGTGACTTCTGTAGGGACGCAACCTCCCCCTGCAGTTGAGTGATGTTGCCCTCCGCGTCCGAGACTTTATCCGCTACTTTGCGAAGGTCTGTCCTCAAAAGGTTCACATCCACGGACACCGTCTCAATTTGGCGTTCCAGGGCAGTGTGTGAACCCTGTATAGCCTTGAGGAGTTCCGCCCTGGACGGCTCCCGCGGCTCCCCATCCTCATCTCCAGCGCCCGTCTGGCGCGTGATCCTCTGCGGCTGCAGGCGAGGAGTAGTGTACTGCGTAATCGTGTTGGGTTGGGTAGCCTTAGTGCCACGTCCAGTCCGGCCCGCCATTGCAGGTGTTGTGTTAGGGGTCCGCACGGTGCTATCCGGAGGGGCCCCCAGAAGCCACGCAAGCAAGGCAGGGTATGCAACACCACAGCGCCAGAGGAAATTGGGCAAGCAGTGTTCGGGTCCAGCAATCCAAGAGGTTATACTGCGTAGGGGCCGGTCCCGTCCGTTAAGCCCCACTGGAGGGCCAGTAGGCAGGGCCCCGGGAAGACCAGAGCCGACAGTGCAGGTCACAGATCAGGTTCCACCAGAGCGTAGGGTCGTGGGTCCAGCTTACAATCCACAGAATAGGGCAAGTCGGGGCACAGATGCACACCTCCAACGGCCGGCACCGACCCCCAAGAGGCCTCTCGAGACCAGCTCCAAAATGGCTGACAGGTGGGGGAGGGGCGCCGCTCGTCTCCAGGCCCAGCAAGGCCTCCTCGAGAGCCCCCCGATGCCTCACCGGTAGCGGAGATCCCAATCCACCTCAGGGCGCAGGACACAGATCAGCGGGAGGAGATGCAGGTACGACCAAAAGCCCCGCAGTCGGACCCAGGCAGGCCCACAGCAGTCCAGGGCCCCACTCGCACCCCAGCGTCTCAAGGGGGGGCCAGGGCAAATGGCATCCACTCCCCCCACTCCCAAGGGTAGGCGCTTCGACGATCCGTCGTGCAGCGCTAGTCAAGCAGGGGGGGGGGCCCTCCGATCTCCAGCCCAGCGAGGCCGCGCAAAATGGACGGCACCTACTTCCCGCTCCCCTCCTCACCGCATACTAGGAGCTTCCCGGACCTCCGGTACTAGTGTCCTCCGGTCCCGGGTCGGGGATCCTCAGTTAGGCCCCCGGAGGACATCAGAGGGCGCACCCAGGCCGGGGTCTCCGCTCGCCTCCTCCGCCGTCCGGCCCAGGGTGCAGGCCCAAGCCGTGGCGCAGCGTGAGTGAGCACGCCGGCGCCGCCTCCAGGAGCAGCCAGTCCGTCGTTCACGGCGGATTGCCGATCACGGGTCCGTCCCACCAGGCACAGGAGTTCCGGCGGGACTACCACTGTCCCTCCGACACGCTTTCCCGGGAACGGGATGGTCCGGGCAGGATATTAGAAGGATTTCAGCGGTCTTCGGGACGGAGCTGGCGGAGCTCACGTCCTGTCGGCCATGCTGCTTGGCCACGCCCCCCTCCATCTTATAGTTAATGAATATGTACAGGCAAGGCTCTCTTCATCTATTCTTCATGGATCTCAGCTCAGCCGTTGATTTGGTCAACCGGGAAAAACTTTGGGCCGAGATGGGGTCCATGGGGGTGGATGAGTGTTTGGTTAGTTTTCTCAGGGATCTCCATCAACGGCTTCAGTCTGTTATGGTAGTAATGGTGACTGCAACACGCACTTTCTACTCAGTAAAGGGGTCGGCAGGGCTGCATCCTGGCCCCCTTTCTTTTTATTATGTATGTAAATCGTCCCGAGAAGGCACTTGCAGCAAAGGGCGTAGATGTTCCATGAACAGGTGGAAGATTGCTCCCGGCACTTATGTATGCAGATGATGTTGTTTCGTTGTTTGTATGGCTAGATCTTTACAACAGCTTTTAGATCTTTTTGTTGATTTTATGGGTAGTTTAGACTTGCGCACACATTTGAAAAAATTTGAAAAAAATCACACATCATGGTCTTGGGACCTAAGAATACGAAAAGTGCTACTTTTTCAGTCCACGGCCACATTCTAAGAAAGGTGGATAATTTCACATAACTAAGTATCCTAATAGATTCAAAACTTTGTTGGCAATTGCTAATTAAAAAGATCAAGGGCTCTCTTATGAGAGCATGTGCTGGGGCTAATGAATTTTCCTCCCGTTTGGGTCACAAACCTCTGAAAGTCATAATGGATGTTTACAAATCCAATGCCTACCAATTTCCACCTTTGGTAGAGAAATATGGGGCTACGCAATCATAGATTTCCTTGGAATAGTCGGCAAAAAAATGTTTTGGGCCTGAATGCATTAATGATACTGGATTGTATGAGCTTGGAGAAAGTTTTTAACATACTCTGGCTGGCATATATCAGAGACAGTTTTAATTGGAATCTTCTAATGCATCAAATAACACCAAAGGTTGTCAAGTGCCAGCATTGATTGCTCTTCTGAATTAAAGCGAGTGCATTACCCTACACTGACGGATGAGGTCGCTTATCGCCAAGACTAGATTGGAGGAATTATCCCAGCCCTCCACAATACCTTGCGGGTGTGTAACACGGATACCCCACCCACACCCAGGTTGCCCTACCCAGTCCTGAAAAAGACCCGCAGGCCGAGGCCCCAAATTACCCTCTGAACCCCAAGACAGGTCGAAACATCAACGCCCATATCTGCTTACCCTGAATCACAAGCCCCCAACTCCAACATGCCACACGAGGATATATCTGTGTATTTCAAAAGTAAATGGAAATAGATTCATATTGACTAAATGTGGCCAGGCTATACAAGACTGAGATTTGATTATCAGTCTAACCTATGAACAATTGTAAATGTTCTTCTTACAACACCTTCTGGAATCTTTTTCACCCCCTTCACACTAGAGCACTCTCTCTTTCCGCACATTCCCCTGGAGCAACCTTCCACCCCCCCCCTTTTTCTGCTTCTTTTTATCCTTTACAGTAAGAAATCTACTGTTGGTTTAAGTATGATGGAATAAAACTCTTGTTATTTTGGACACACTTCGGTTGTTGCACTCCAGTATATTGATTGTATTGATTACTGTGAGCTAACTGTGCATGCTCAAGAAATCTTTTTTCAAAAAATTATTGTAGGTTTGAATCATATCTTTTGAAAGTGAGGTTTAGGACCATTGTCTTTTGTACCACATTGAACCCAGGTCCAAGACCATTATTGGGTCACCCCATTTTTCATAATGGATCTCTCGGAATGGGGCAAACCAAATTCCTTTTGTATCTGGGGAAATTCCAACAGGCCCTGGACATTGAAGAGGTCACCTATTCTTTTGCAGTTGGCATCTTACCAACAAGAGAATTATATACTGTGGAACGCCGGGGGAAATCCCATTTCCTAAAATTGGGGTAAGCTGTGAAACGGTGGTAGAGAGTTGCCATGGGATGCTAAGCTTGTCCCATGCCTCAATCGTAGCCCTAACTACAGGGGAAATATACACCGCTGGAGGATAATGTTTCTGGAGAGCCATGAAATCTTCCAGCTATGGATACTTGTCACCGTCTGATCCAAAAAACACCAGTGTTTCTCAGTGGTTGGGTGTTGCTATTCGACTAAGAACTACAACTGTGGTGGGGCGTGGTTTGAGGTGTCATGATGGCGGTCACACTCTAAGAGTGCTCCGGACCCCCTCCGTCATCCGCCTCGCATCCGCCGCTATCAGCTACCGTCCGATTACAGCATCTACCTGCGGTGACTCTCTGTACAGCCTGCTGTCTCCTGTTTTCCTTTGGGAGCTGCTCAGTGCCTCTGCTGTCTCCGCTGAGCCCCTCTCCATCTGCGGCCTTGATCTCTCAAAATGGCGGCCCCTTGCCTTCCCGTCCCGGGACATGAGGTCTCTCCCTGACGGTCCAGCACGCTCCTCGCCCGCTGCCTGTGACTCACCTGGTGGTGGAAGACTGGTTTGACGACCGATCGACTCGCCCTGGAGCCAGGGCTGCTGTGGTGAGTCGTCCCGGGTCGGAGGGCCTGGAGGCCTGCGGGGGCGGTACCTAGGAGCGGGGGAGGTGCCCTGGGCTGACGGGAGGTGCGCTTGACCCCCCGGGGTATTGTCGGACGCATGAGGCTGTCCGGCCGGGTCCCGGGCGGCAGGAGGCACAGACACGATCCCCGGCTGCGCCGCTGGTGCCTGCAAGGCGGAGAGTGACGGCCGGGCCGGACTGACTTGGCGGGCAGACCACCACCGAGGAAGACCCGCTGGAAGAGCTGCGGTGAGTGGGAGCGGAGCCGGTGTGGCGCGGCTTGACTGTTCTGGCACGGGTGTGCCCGGTGCTAACCAGACGGTGGGCTGAGTGCGGGCCCTGCCCGGTTGCGGCGGGACTATTCCGTGGGGCCCCCTGTGGAGTGGGCTGGGGGCTGGTGCTCCGCCCGTGCCACCTTCCCCGGGTCCTGCTCTAGACCACCTAGGTCGTGCACGTGTTCTCCCACGAAGGGGCCAAAATAATTTTGACCAGTTGCGGTGCCCTGGCGGGCGGGCTGCCCCCTGGGGCCGGGTGGCCATCGTGCAGGACATATGTGACTCCATACTGGTTTGAGAGGGGCTACACCAGGAGGCCTCATTCCCTTCTTGGCTGCTGTCGTCTTTCGCGCCCTCCGCCATTTTGAGGGCGCAGTGCGGGTGGCGCCGGGAGCTGCTGGCTTCATCGGGGGTGTGGATCAAGTGGACCCTGGACATTCTGTATTCCCTGGGGGCAGGCGCAGAGCTGTGCTGACCTCTCCCTGGATATAGGGGTTGCTGCGTGCCCGTCCTACGGGGCTCGGGATTTCAGCAGCCGTCCCCGGGTACATTGCAGTGGAGGCCCATTTCTTCTCACCGACTAGGCAGCCGAGTACTGCGCCGCGGTTTGGTGTAGGAGGTAAGTCGGCCATCGCATCGGGTGGCCCCCCTCTCCCTCAAACCTCCCCCTGAGTGCCTGGTGCTTTGCTGCTGGCTGCCGATGGATGCGCCCTGAGGACTGGGGTGTCATCGGTGCTGCCTGAGTGCGGTGCGTGGGAGGAGGGATCGGCCACTACATCGAGTACCCCCCCCCCTCTCTGAACACATTTGACTGCCTTCCTTGGGACCATGGGCAGAACCCACACCACTCAAACCCCGGTTCCCACAACCCAAACTAAAATGGAGCAGTTCACTACGTCGGACCGGGATCCAGGTGGCGGACCCCCGGCCGTGCCTGGCATCGCCGGGGGGGATCTCTCAACCATCCTACAGGCGATAAGTACGTCGCAGGCCTCTGTAGAAAGCAAGATCAGAGAGGTGCGGGTGGACGTGGCCCTAATTCCCCAGGACCTCCGTAAGGCCACGGCGCGCATCACGGAGGCGGAGTCCCGTATCTCCACGGTAGAGGATGACGTGGGCACCCTCAAATCCCAGGTGGCCCATCTTCAGACGCAGACCTCTGAGCTACACCGTAGGGCCGAAGATGCCAAAAATAGGGCACGAAGAAACAACCTGCACCTCCTGGGTTTTCCGGAAGGAGTGGAGAAGGGTCCTACAGACACCTTTATAGAGACCTGGATCTGCTCCTGGATGCCCAAAGAGAAACTTTCCCCCTGGTCCGCGTTGGAGTGGGCTCATCGCTCTCTCGCTCCCAAACCTCTGCCTGGAGCTCCTGCTCGTCCCATCATCCTCAGAATCTTCAATTTCCGGGATAGAGACGCTATACTGGGGGCGGCCAGGGAGCTGGGTCCGCTGCACTTCCAGAACTCCAAAATGATGGTCTTTCCGTATTACTCCAGGGAGGTGCAGACTCAACACCGATCATATGATGAAGTTAAACAAAAATTCGGGGCGATTGGCCTTCGCTAGGTGCTCCTCTTCCCGGCTCGGCTCAAGGTGATCTTCCAGGAAAAGACATTCTTCTCACGGAGGAGCGGCCACTCCTGCCGGGGGAGGCCCTTTCTCCTGCCCGGTAGGCCCCGACGCAGCCCAACCAGGTCCCACCTAAGTCCCAGCAGCGCCGAACCGGGTCTCTGAGGCGAGGGGGCCGCCGGGGAGGGAGTTCCTGTTCGCCGGAGGCGCAGTCCCGGTCCAGACTCCAAATCAGGGATCCACCTCCCCCACCTGACTTCTTCCTTGATCAATCTGGGCAGCGTCCCCAGGCCCAGTGAAACTCTGCGACGGGCCATGTCGGACTCGGACCTGTCCGGGAGCACTGTGATCCGTGGATCTGGTGGGGAGGAGGGAGTATGACCGGCGCCACACGGTGCAACTCACAATTCACCCTTCGGGTCTCCCAACAACATGACTGCTTCTGACCCCACGAGCCGGGGCCTACCGGACTCTACCGTGTGGTCTGGTTGGGATTTGATCTTCATTGCAATCCTGGGTTTGATGCACTCTATTAGTCACACGATTGTCATTCTATGCTTTCAGCTGTTAGCATTTCATCCGAATACACGGAGGGGGTCCAACTCAGCCATGTCCTTCCTTGTTTGTTGCTAACCGTATTAGATTAGCAGTTCACCTCTTTGTGGGGTAGTTGATGGGAAATTTTCAGGGCGACAGATGCTTCCTTTTCGGAAGTGTAGGGTGGGGGGAGTTGGGGGGCAAGGGAGGGGGGAGGATCATTGTCTCCCTTCAGTTTGTTATTTTTAGCCGCCTACAGGCCGCTGTTTTTCGTTCCCATTGGTAGCTTCCACAGTCGAAAAGCACATCACTACTTCTTCTAGCCTCATCTTTAGGCCCCGGGTCCAGGTGGGTGTTTCCCTTAGACCGAACACGGACCCCGCTCGCATCCGCACCCACCACATCTCACCCCTCTAAATATCTTACACCTTTAACAGACCTCTCCACATCATCTCCTGGAATGTAAATGGCCTTCTCGATCTAATCAAGCGTACAGCTGTCCTCCGTGCTGCCCACCGCCACATACCTGACATTCTGTTTCTCCAGGAGACGCACCTTCTGGGCTCACAATGCAATTTCCTAGCCCGTTACGGGTTTGACCGGGTCTGGCATTCCGGTTTTGACCGGGGCTCCCGGAGGGTGGCCATTTTGCTCAGAAACCGGGTTCCCTTTACCCTGGCTAAAGCCAAGTCTGATGCGCAGTATTTGTATGTGGCCATGTTGGGGACGATTGAGGGACACCCTATCAACCTTCTGTGCACTTATGTTCCTCCTGCGCTCCTGACATCTACCCTTCGGTGCCTCACGCTGGTGATTTCCTCCTTTCCACAGGGCCTCACTGTTGTTGAGGGTGACTTTAACGCTGTCTTGCAGCCCTCGCGTGACGTGACGGGTGTCCCGTCGGCGCATCGTCTAGCCTCTGCAGAAAGCCTCTCTGGCTGGTCATCGGCTATGGGCCTCTGCGACATCTGGAGGGTGTGGAACCCCCGCAAAGAGCAATACACACACATATCGGCGGCTCATCATATCCACTCCCGTATAGACATCATTCTAATGCCCGCCAGAGACTGCCAATTGTTGTCTGGGGCCGATATATTGCCCAGGGGGATCTCGGACCACTCCACCATCTCTCTCCGTATTGGAGCCTCTGCTGCTGGCCCACGGGCGACCTTGCCGCTGAACGCCTGGTTCATGCAGGATTCGGCGCTGGTGAAATCCCTAGGGCAGGAATTGCGCCAATACTTCTCCACTAACATGGGCTCGGTCCCTTCACCAGGGACGTCATGGGAAGCCGGCAGGGCGGTTGTCCAGGGTGTGGCCAGAGGATTGGTCCACGCGAAACGTATGGAATAGGCTGCCCAGCTTGAGCAGTTGGAGACTCAGGCAGTGCAGTTGGAAAGCGTCCAACTAACCTATACTCCTATAGACAACTAGCAATGGTCCGTGAAGAGATTCGTCGGATCTCACTGGAGTTCGCTATAATGCTCTGGCGCTCCTCAGTGGCACGTATTTATGGATGGGGAGATAAAAATAGCAAGCTTCTCCACAACCTAGTGTCCTACCCCAAAGTTAACCGTATCATCCCCGAGATTCGGACGGTCACTGGGATCCACCATGTAACGTCATTGGCCATTGCGCAAACTTTCGTGGGCTACTACGCGGTCTTATACGCCGCTCGCCCGCCTTGCGCCACCCTGGCAGTCTTGCTGGAGGAGACCGGTACCCGGCTACCATGTCTCCCCCAGGAGACCGCTGATACCTTGGACCACCTTTTTACCCCGAAAGAAATTCACAGGGCAATTTCCCTATTGCATCCAGGCAGAATGCCTGGACCGGACGGGTAAACCCAAGACTACTACGCGGCCTTCCGAGATGAACTGGTCCCCCACTTAGTGGAGCTATTCAACCATGTGGTGAAGGAGGGGTCCTTCCCGCCTGAAACCGATGTGGCCGCTATTATGGTCATTCTGAAGACGCAACCACCCTCCCTGGATTGTCGGATTACCGCCCAATCTCGTTGATTAACACGGACGTTAAGATCTTTGCCACCGTGATAGCTCAACGACTCCGTCCCTTCCTACAGGACTTGGTCCACGATGACCAATGTGGGTTCATGCCTGCCAGAGGTACCCGTCACTGTATTCGTCGCCTCCACCTGGCTATGGCCCATCGTCATCAACTGGCGTTGCTTTTCATCGACTTCGAGAAAGCTTTTGATACGGTGGACTGGAGCTACCTTGAGGATGTACTGGAGAGAATGGGATTTGGTCTTCCCTTCCACCACCTGATCAGGGTCCTTTATAGTAACCCTAGAGCCTGTGTCCTTATTAATGGTGAGCTTTCCGAGACATTCCCGATCCGGAGGGGCACCCGTTAGGGGTGCCCGATCCGGAGGTGCACCCGTCAGGGATGCCCCCTCTCACCGCTCTTATTTGCGCTAGTGATGGAGCCCCTGGCGGCACTCATCCGTCAGGACCCTCTCATCCGGGGTTGGGCCTGGGACCTGAGCCAAGTAGATAAGATGTCCTGCTTTACCTGGCAGATCCAGACCGTTCCGGCCCTAGATGCCTGGAGTTCTACTCTGCTTTTGAGCGGGTCTCCGGGCTCCGACTTAACCTGACAAAATCAACCCTGGTCCCTTTGCACCCCTCTTGGGCATGTTTTGATTGGCAGGCAGTGATTCCCCTCCAGAGGCCGTCATTTAAGTACCTGGGCGTGTGGGTTACCCTCCTGCCGGAGCTTGAATGGGCCCTGAATGTCGCACCCCTGGTCGCTCGGATGAAGGCAGACCTCAAGAAATGGCAGACCCTTCCCCTTAACCCACTGGGTAGGAGTGCGCTTTTTAAAATGATGATCTTCCCCCGCTTTCTCTACACTCTGCAAAATATCATCATCCACCTCCCAGATAGCTGGTTCCGGGAACTGGACGACGCTCTCACCCGGTTTCTGTGGGGGGGGAGGGCGGTCGCGAATGTCCCTGGCACACTGTTGTCTTTGCCCCTTTGACGGAGAAATGGGGGTGACTAATCTCCACCTCTACTACCTGGCTACGAGACTCATCGTGATCCACGATTGGTTTGCAGGCGGCTGGTCCGACCCAGCATACCGGGTGGAACTCAGAACAATGGACTTTGCGCAGATTCAGGCATTTTTATACGGCTGCCCTGTGCCGCAGGCTCTACCCCCTTCACCAGGACGGTGCTCCCGGCCTGGCGTACAGCCCTTCACCATGTGCAATGGGACCGGAAGCTCACCAGACAAACGCTGTTGTGGAGTGGTGCTTGGTTGAGGGAGGTCTCGTCCTTGCGGGGGTTCTGCCGCTGGGACATTGTTGGGATCTCGCTGCTTGGAGACGTGTGGGTGGGAGACCACATTCGATCCTTTGCTGACCTACAACAACGTCACGCCCTTCTTCATTCCCAATTCTATAAGTACCTACAACTTAGACCCGCCCTTCGCACACACATTCCATCCCCCACCTCTCTTCGGGAATTCAGTCCCCTGGAGGCTCAGGGGATGATGGGGGGGGGTCCCAAATATACCGCTCACTGGTGAACAACGGTCCTGCGTCCCTGGACCGGCTTCGGGAGCGCTGGGAGGGGTGGATAGGCCCTCTGGAGGAGGGGGACTGGCGGGACGCCCTTATGGCACCTAAAACCCTGACTACATCCTCTAAGTTACGCCTGGTCCAACTTTACTACCTCCACGCAGCGTACCTCACCCTGGCGCGCCTCTTCCGGGCCCGTACGAGATCCTCCCCGGCATGTGCACGCTGTGAGTCTGCTCCAGCAGATTTCTACCACATGGTGTGGCAATGCCCGGCTCTGGCGCCGTTCTGGAACGGGGTGGAACTCGAACTCACGCAGGCCCTATAGTGGGAGGTTCCCCATTATCCGAGGCGCTTGCTATTGGGGGTGTTCGACGGCCTGGATGGCTCCAAGGCAGACAAGCGTTTCCTGGGAATAGCAGTGGCGGTGGCGAAAAGAGACATAGCTGCGCTCTAGTCTCAGGCAGTGGCGCCGACTGTGCGGAGATGGAGGAGGGGGGTGGATTGGTGTGGAGTGCAGGAGGAGTTTGTCTTCGAGGCCCGGGGATGCCCTGAATTATTCCGTAAAGTGTGGGGTAAATGGCTCAGTTTACTACCAGTGTGAAGGTCCAAGTCTTTTTGTACAGCTGCAATGTTTAGGGAATAACACAACCAATCAGGAGGGGCCACCTTTACCTTTTTCGATTGTATATGATGAGATGTGTTTTAACTGTGATGCTTGATTTGCTGCCAATGAATTTGATTATTCTTAAAAACCTAATAAAATTGATTATCAAAAAAAAAAAACACAACTGTGCCGCCTGTAGTATTGTATTTAATGTGGGATACCCTGCCCTTTCCTAGTCATCGGCTAATATGTGTGCTTCCTTACCAACCTAGGCCCAAATAAATATATCAATGAGTTGCTGCAAAAAGACTTGTGGGGGAGGGAGGGGGGAGGGTTGGAGAGGCAGCATTTGCATAATATACAAGATCTTGGGTAGTACAGACATCTCAATAGTGGCGATTCACCCAAGCCAAGAAATAGGCCTCCCATGCCAGGATAGGACTAAGGATTGAGCTGTGTCCACCAGGGATGCATAGTTATAAGACATCGTCTTCTCGAGGGTGGAAAGTAGCTGAATGTCCAGGTAAGAAATTCCCTGTATCGCCCAGGGGAATAGGAACATTTTTGCCAAGGGTAATTGTTTCAGCGCAAGGAATAGTGAAGTTAATGGCCTGGGATAAACTTGTGTTCACCTTGAATCCAGATGCCCTACCAATTGGCTTGAGCTTTTCTATCAGCGGAGGCAGTGACTGGAAGGGCTTAGATATTGCCAACGACATATAACAAAGAGGAGTGACTCAATTTAGAAAACCAGAAGCCGGAATCAATATACTAACAAATTCATAAACAAAATAACTCTGGTACCATTGGTCACACTATTTCGTTTAGCCACACTAGTCCTTTTTATTGACTTGGGGCCTCAACTCATAATTATTATTTACTTCAGAAACTTTTTTCATTTGAGAATTTCCTTCATCGAATATATTTACACATCTCCTCTGTTTGTATCAACACATAAAACATTTATGTACAAAAACATTTATATACAAGACATATACACAATTATATTGTTTTTACACAAACTCTGAACTAATTAGACAAAAAAATATATATAGAATACTTAACAATACATGCTATGTTAGTGCCCTCATGAAATCTGCAAGGAATAGGGGGGGCAAGATGGCCGCCATGCTGCTGTAGAGAGCAGTCGCACTCATTCCTTCTCCTGGACCCAGGGAACAAATGGCTGGATGTGGAGTAAAATATGCTGATTTTACGAGGTATATTCTGGACTAAAGGAGGTACTAAAGGCGGTACTGGCATCAAGGCATTGCAAAAGGTGCTCACAACTTTGGGATCCTATTATAGTGAACATTTCAAGAAGACGCTTGTGTATGGTATCAATACAGCCTTAAGGATGTCGCAGCGTATAGGCACGATACCAAAGACCACGTTGAGTAAACGTGCGACAACAGCTACCGCTTCAAGTGGCGGTGCCCAGAAAATGCAGTCCAAGAAAAGTGAGAGATCTGCGAAGGATAAAGAAAAAGCCGATTTTAAGGCCGAGTCTAAGGCAGCAACACAAGTAGCAACACAAGCAACACAACCGGAGACTCCTGGAGTCAAAGGGCAGGTACAACAGAGGCGCTCTCATTCGGAAAGCAGAGCAGCAAAACATGCGATCACTGTACCTTCCACCGGCAGAGATCTGCGGCAATCCACTGTTACTGAGGCTTTCGCGGGGAGAAGTCAGCAGGTAATCACAGCCGCTGGAGGTGCTTCGGAGCAAAACGCAAAGCCGAACGCGGAAACTGTCTTCGCCGACCGCGAGGACGCAAGCACGGCGGTTGCTAGGCAACCAGGGCCTGAGACGCTTACGCCTCTAGCGGGAGCCGCGCAAGGAGCTGAGAATGCTGCGGAGGCTGCCGAGGACGTTAACACAGGCAAGGACGCTAATGCAGGCGAAGAAGCAGGCACAGAGACGGCGAATAGTACAAGTAAGCCCAGCAATGGTCAGTCGAAGGAAAAGACTGAAACGGTAAATATTAACAATGCCCAAATGCTTGAAGCGCTCTTGGAAGTAGACTTAGCGCCAACACCTGTGGATAGGAGTGTAATGGCACAATCTAACTGGGGTAGTATGAAAAGCATACAGGGTCACACAACAAAGGGGGCTAAAGGGAGGAGAGTACGCTCCCCGGAGGGGGACAAATTTTACTCAGTGACTGAGGGCTCAGACTCTTCATTGTTGGGGTCAGAGGAGGAAGAGGGCACTACCACAGATCTTTCATCAGGGACAGAGTCTGAAAGATCTCTCTCTAGCGAACACAGAAATAAGGAAACACAAAAGAGAAGAAGAAGAACTATGATAAGGCGCGATAGAGAGATGGACAGAGCAGCGACAAGCACAAATCGGAAATTGCTATGGGATTATGGTAGTACCTCCAAAATGTATCAGGATCAGGATTTGGGAGTTGCACCCGAGAGTTACCCCTTAAATGCTTCTAATGACTTAAATGATATTCCGCCTCAAGCAACTTTGGATGGTATGTTCTCTATGTTGAAGCAAATGCATTTAGAGGCTCGCTTAGAAAGCAGACGAGCAAGGCAGGACACTAAGAAAATACAAGCAAGCATTAGGAAAATTAATAGAAAATATCTGGAAGTTGAAGGCAGAGTGGAACAAGTTGAAGAAAGAACTGGAAAGCTGGAGGACGAGGTTACAGATTGGCAGAATGCAAGAACAGAACAAGGGAAGGTGATTGAAGACTTGCAGTGGAAACTGGAAGATTTTGAGAATCGCCAAAGACGGAATAATCTACGCTTTCTAGGCATAGAGGAAGGACTGGAAGGGAAGGACCCAAGGGGGTTTATGATTAAACTGCTAAAAGATGCATATCCAGAGGCGCAGTGGCAGTGGGAACTTGAAGTACAGAGAGCGCACAGATTCCCACTGACGCAGAAGGGAGGAAGAGGCTGTAATCAAAATGGGTTACCCAGGGCAATGCTTGTCTTCTTTGGAAATTTTTTGGCTAGGCAGGAAATTATGGAGACCGCAAGACCAGACAGGAAAAAGTCAGTTGAAGGGATTACTTTTTTCACGAGGCCTGATTTTTGCCACACGACCGTGGAAAGGAGGTGGAAACTTAGACAGCTTATTACTCCTTTCCAACGTCAGGGCTCTGAAGCATACTTGATGTATCCATCTAAGCTAAAAGTTGTTACAAGGGGACGCTTCAGAATGTTTTTCTCGGAAGTAAAGGCAGAGGAATATCTTGCAGAGATTACAGAGTGTCAGAAAGACAGGAAGAGTAGGGAATCAGAACCAGCATAGGATAAATATGGAAATTACTAGGTATATTGTATATTGGATATCAAGGATGGTAATATGGGTAACTAGGGCGGGAGAAGGAAAGCGACACTACAGCAGTGTGCAGTCACACATAGGTCAAAATTGACCTATTTGCCTGTAATAGGGGGGGGGGTCAGCAAGGGGAGGGGGGGCAAGGGGGGGTTGGGGGAGGGGGGGCAGGAAGGTGGTGGTAAAGAGATAAGGGTTTGTTCAGCACAAAATGGGAAGTTATGTAGACACACAAAGGTGGCAGTAAAAAATCTAGAGGAATTTGTTTTTGGACTCTTTTATAAAAGCAGATGGCAATAAGAATTGCTACGATTAACATCTGTGGTCTAAATGACGGTGGCAAAAGGCAGAAAGTAGCGGCCATGTGTAGATTATTAAAACTGGATATTATATGTCTACAGGAAACACATGTGAGAGGGAAGGATAGGTACCTTATGGATCAGTTAGGGTTCGAAGTACTAGCACACACGCAGCAAGATACTAAAACAAAAGGAGTGGCCATACTGGCAAAAAAAGGATCGATGGAAGTAAAGAGAAAGAAGGAAGACGTTGAAGGTAGATGGGCGATGATAGAAGGAGAAATAGCCGGATGCTGTTACACAATTGTTTCTGTATATGGCTCTAATGAAGATGAACCTGATTTATTTGATTATTTAGATACCGAACTGTCATTATGGCCAGAACCAATAATCTTGTGTGGAGACTTTAATATCAATGGGTTAACAGGGTTGGGTATGATGGGAGGGGGGATGAAGGGAGAGCGCAAGAAGAGAACAAGAAAGGCCATCGTTAATCTAATGAATAATAATGCGTTAGTAGATGTTTGGTCGGCATATAATCCTACGGGGACAGGTAGCACTTTTTATTCTGCCCCCCATAAAAGTATAGCCAGATTGGATTATTTCTTAGTTTCTAGCCCCTTAGTACCAGAAGTGAAAATAGAAATGTTACCTCGGGTTTCCTCAGATCACAATCCATTGGTGCTGACTATCTCCCAGAACCGTAATACTAGTCACAAAGAATATTATTGGACATTTGAAAGGGGGCTGCTCAAAGAAGACGACTATGTCAGTAGAATGAAGGCATGGATTACACAGTTCTGGGAGGCAAACAGAGGCACTGCAACTACAGGCATGGTCTGGGATGCATTCAAAGCAGGGATAAGGGGGGAAACACTGGCTTACACTCTACATAGGAGTAAAAAGGAGAAAATGGAATTAGCTAGTAGGCTGCAGGACTTAAGGAACTTAGAACAACAGCTCATCCAGTTGGTTATGAATCAAGAACCTCTCGAGCAGGTCTTATTGGAAATAGAATTGAAAAAGGCAGAGACTGGGGAAAGATTGGCTAATAAAGCAGCAGCTAATTATTTAGCAAAAAAGGAAAAGTGTTATGAATTTAACGAGAGGGTTGGACATATGCTAGCAGTGCGTACTAGACAAGACCTGGCAGCCGGGGAAATTAAAGAAATCAAGAATAAAGGGGGGAAGGTTGTAACCAAGGTGGAAGAGGTGAGGGAGGTGTTTAGAGAGTTTTATTCAGAACTGTATGACCAGGATGTGAGAAGTAAGGAAGAGGAAATAGAGGATTACTTGGCTGGTATCCCACACAAGGAATTGACCCTGGAAGATAAAGAGACCCTGGAGTCGCCACTAACCCTGGGTGAAATACATAATGCAGTATTGAAACTTCCCTCGGGAAAGGCCGCGGGACCTGACCAGATACCGGCAGAATTTTATAGGAAGTTTTGGGATACATTGGGGATAGATATGTTAGAAATTTTAAGGCATGCACAGACAGGGGAAAACACACCACAATCATGGGCCGGTGCAAGTATTGTAGTTATTTTGAAAAAGAATAAACCGCATTTGGATCCTGGCTCTTATAGGCCAATTACGCTCATGAACGCGGACGCAAAAATATACTCCAAGGCTCTTTCACAAAGGCTTAGTAGGGTAATTGAGGGGCTGGTATATACAACACAACATGGTTTTATACCGGGTAAAGGGACTACGGAACACACAAGGAGAATGGTTACCATATTGGATGTTACGGGAGCTGCAGGAGACCCTGCCTCGGCTATCTTCTTGGATGCAGAGAAGGCCTTTGACAGGGTCTCCTGGTGCTATCTGTGGAAAGCCTTGGAGTGGTTTGGGATAGGTACAGGTTATATAAAGGCCATAAAGGCGTTATATGCAGCTCCAACAGCTAAGGTGAGGATTAATAGAGGGTATACAGAGGATATACGTATAAAGCGTGGTACAAGACAGGGTTGCCCGGCCTCACCACTGCTATTTGCCCTATATTTAGATTCCTTTCTGCGAAGATTAGAAGGAAACCCAAACATCCTCCCGATTGGTTTACATGGCTATGCATATAAGACACTTGCATATGCAGATGACGTGGCAGTGGTCACACCAGATCCAGGGTCAGCTATTATAGAAATTGAACAGGAGGCTGCACTTTTCGGCACATTTTCAGGCTACTCACTAAATAAAGGAAAAACACAAATAATACAAAACAACTGGGTAAACTATCATGATGTAAGAATAGCACCTGAAGTTACATATTTAGGGGTGAAGATTACAACCGAATTAGACAGATTAGTAGAAATCAATATGAGCCCGCTGCTGGAAAAAATTAAAACAAACACAGAAAGAATGAACAATTTACACTTGACCTTAATGGGCCGAATTAATGTCATTAAAATGATAACATTTCCCAAAGTTTTGTATCTATTTAGATCCATACCCCTATTCTTTGAAAATGTTTGGTTTAGTAAGTTAGAATTGATTTTGAATAAATTCATTTGGGTTAAAGGGAAAACAAGAAGAGCATATAGACACTTAACGGTAGATAGAGAAAAAGGGGGTTGGGGTGCACCGGATTTTAGGCTCTACTACTGGGCTGCTGTACTGCAATATAGTAGGGTGCTAATAGGTGGGGGAGGCTTGGAACACCTAACGGGCATCGAGGCAGGATTACCTAATGTTTATGCCTTATTATTGGGGGAGGAAGTTGAGAATGGGTTTTTAAATACAACTGAATTCACGTATTTCAAACATACAAGATTTAAGACTTTGAAAGCTGTATATAGGGTGTGGAAAGGAGTGGCTAAAAAATTTGGGCTAGGCAGATTTAATAATTATACAAGATTATATACAAATAGCTCACTGCCGAGGGAGATCTTTAAAGATGCCACTATGTATGAATGGCAAATAAAGGCATAGTGCAAATAGGGAATTTACTGGACAGGCAGGGCAATATCCTGCAGTTTGGGGCACTCAAAGCAAAGTTTGGATTAGAGCATAATAGTTTCTATAAATATCAACAAGTGAGGAGTTTTCTAACACAAAAACAAGGTGGCCCGGCTGGGTTGGGACAATGCAAAATTATGGATTATATAGAAACAACTACCAAATGCACAATAAGATATCTTTATGCAGAATTGAAAGGAACCAAGTCAGATGAAAGGGCTAAATTCTCACAGAAAATGGATGGAAAAATTGGGGTCAGGCTCAGAAACTTTTCAGGAGTCATTGGATTTGGGCAGAACAGTGCTATGTTCGGCAACCCTCCAATCACAACACTTCAAAACAGTATTCTCACTTTATCACACACCGGCTAGAATCGCCCAGTGGGGTGGGACAACAGGAATAACTTGCCCACGATGTAATGCGAGTGGAGCAGATATTGTACATATGTTTTCACAGTGCCCACAACTTTTTACTTTGAAAATGGCGATTGAAGAATTTTTTGATAAAACACTTAGGATCAAGATTAAGCTTGTAGATGAATTAATCATTTTAGGGGTGGTAAATACGACAGAAGCTATGCCTGTAGAGTTTATTTTTGTTTCAATTGCAGTGTTCCGTATTTGCATAGCAAGGAATTGGCTGAATAAGGCTCCCCCACTATTTTCAGATTGGATTGCCAGCCTTCTTACTAGTTATAATTTAGAAAAGGCAATATACGACAGGAAAGGCAGAAGGGCTAAGGCATTAGGTAAAATAATATGGCAACCTATCATGACGTGGAAAACCAGTAGGATAAACTTAGAATAATATAAGAAAGTGTGATCTGTTTTGGGGGCTGTTTTTGGTTGGGGGGCAAGCCTTCTCATTACATCTGCTTGTGATATGAAAATTGTATAAACAATGAAATGTATATATATATATATAACCACCTGAGAAATTGGAATGTGCTGTAAACATACGTTGGAATGTGTGGAAAAAAAAAAAAAAAAAAAAAGAATACTTAACAATACACACCAAACAAACACAATCTCAGTTAATGCTGAAAAGAATTTTTTGGTTCACAAACAAAATTGCCTCTTCTCTTTTTTGTCCTATTCTTTGAAAACATACTGTCCTGGGACCATATATCTCTTGGTCCTCAGAACTTCCTAAATTTGAAGTCTTGTATATGGTCGGAGACTATTTTCACAAGCTAGTGTAAGGGAGCAGAGTTATTGCCACTAGACAATCCAGGATGGATCGATCTCTTCTTTACCTAGTTCGCTCCGAACCACTATATAGTCAGTGCCGACGCGTTACGACATTATGTGGTAGGACCAAAAACTCTGTTTACGTTAAGGTCTTCTTCGGGGCTGGACTTTATTTCTGGTAGGACATCTTTTCACCTGTAAAGGTGATAATATGGCTTATTTTAGTGTGTGTTACTACAAAAATGTGAATATACAAACTTCTACATTGTTGTGTACTCACGTACCAGGTTAGTACTGCTGTGTGCAGGTGCAATGGCTTCCTGCCTGTTTAAGATAAAATTGAAGTGTTGTCTCAATTATATTATGTAGTATCATATCATATAGACATTTCCAGTAAATAGTCAAGGGTCCAGGCACCTGCCAGATTGTTGTAGGTTAAATCCTCCCAATATTCATGCTTCTAATACTCTGAAGTATGTTTCCTGGTGGAAGAATAAACATAACTTGATTGGTTTCCCTCTAAAAGGATGATGTGTGACAAGCATTCAGTAGCTATAACTTCCTGCTTTGTTTGAGTTTACTGCCATTTACTCCACAGTAGTGTGTTTCATCATCTGCATTCAACGCAATCTTATGGATTTGGCCTCTCGTTGAGACTCTCTCCAAAAGGGGGTGTCACTGAATTCGCTCTGCCATCGGCTCCATTTATAAAGCAAACAGGAGTGATGACAGAGGGCACAACTGTCGCATTTCTCTAGAAATAAAGAATGTATGGGAGAGCAATCCATTGACTTGAAGAGAGGCTACAGGATCTGAATAACTAGCCCATGCCCATTGACGGAAGTAGGGTCCCAAGCCTATCGAGAACTGACTCAAAAATGGCCAATGTCCCTGATAGAACTCTTTCTCAGCATCAATCGATATAAGTAGAGTGAGTTTACGCAGGCGTTCAGTTTTTGTCGATAAGTTAGACCAAGTGCTTGCTGTTATCCCCATAACTGTGCCCATTTACATTATTTATATAATCTCTTGGCTCTCTTTCATTGTTATATCCTGGCGCTCTTTCATCATTATATATACAAACTGTAATCTACTTTGATTGATTTCTGGTACAAGGTGAGTCCCATCCCTTGTTAAACTCATTATTAGAATCATTCATAATTCTTTTAATTTGCTGCTGGGTCAGGACCATACAACTCTCTACTTGTTGCAATGAAAGCTTGGGTAGTTGTGATAGTTCATCTAAGAGAACTAAATGAATGCCCACTGAAAAATGCCTCACTCATTTAGAGGTCAACTATTTTAATATTAGAATGTGGCTAAATTGTGTTGATAAATGTTGTCTATTTATAGGCCTGACTTTGTTAATTCTTTTCCCTTTTCTACATGAACCGTAAAACAAAGCATATGCTTCTACTTGAATTATCTTGGCCTGGAATACTTTGTCAATATCTTCTTGTGTATTGGCTCTAAATTTCTGGTAACTTTAAAAATGCTTGCTTATTGTCTGCTGATATTGGGGGAATTCATGTTTGTTTACATAATTGTTCATTTTGATTCCTAAGCTTTTCAGTTGGTTTATTTGACCCAAGTTCTTTTCTCTGTAGCTATTTTATTGTCTAGGGTATTTTTTTAATAATAAAAATGTTTTTTCTTAATTTGCACATATGTTCTCCAGTTGGTAAGCACAATCTTATCTAATATGAATACTTGACAACACAAGATGGATATTTTGAAAAAACAAATTGTACCTGAATTAGCCGGATGAGATAACAACTTGGCTAAGTTACTGTTTTGCATGATAAAACCTAATGCCAGGTTTTTATATATAAAAAGTTAAACATACACAATTCAGTGCATACCTCATTTAAAAGAGTATTATGTGGCTGCTTCTGGTTACTCATAGAGATTGGACTTTTCTAAAATACCCTGGAATGTTGTTTGTATCAACATAATGAGTCTAGTTTATGTCAAATATACTTGTTCCGAAGAGTTAGTCACTGGCTCCGAAGATGCTACCAGACTTTTGGGATAGGGTGATTAGATCTATTTGGACCCTCTTGATGTAAAGTGGGCAATATTATCTCACTGAGGTTGATATCATGCAAATCCATTATGTGGTTAGTTAAAGGACAGATGATGAGATAGAGAAAGGAGATTACAAGCTGTGTGGAGCTTGGTAGATTGACACTTTCATAATACATTTCTAGGAAATATAAATATATAATTAGTGTCATCTTCACATTTAAATCAGGGTTTCCATCAGCATTGCTTTTCTTAAATTTCTTTAGTATTTTCCATCAAACTGTTTCATTAGATGTGAGTCTATATCAGCTAGTTAAATTTTGTTTGTATCACGGGATCACAGAAAGGGACATGTGTCAGTTGGTACACCCTCCTAGTTTTACCTAGCATTAAAGGTATGTTGCCCCTGTTCTATTCATTGCTACTTATTAGTGTATTGTTTTAAATTGTAGTAATGAAAGAAAATCATACTAACATAAGAATTTGCCTCACACAGACAGAAAATTGAAAGAAAAACCACTAGAGTTTCCTTGGTCTGTTGGGCAGTTGGTGACGCACACGCAGGTGTCCCTGACACTCTGCGCCATCTTGCTCTCTTATGTGGGGTCAACAGTCCATGGGGCATTGGGCAGAATGCAGTTGCCAGCTAATAATTCCCGATGAAGGTAAAACTAGTTGTTATAAGCTATCACTCCAACTCCTCCCTCTCCCACAATGAGCTGACTTAAATTTCAAAGGTCCCTTAAGTGCAGCCTGCTTTTACAACCACAGCTCCAGTATCTTAGAGTGTTTGCACATGTAGTCTCTAACAGTCCTTATATTAAGGGAACATGGCCATTTGTTTCAGTCATGAGGTTCCCAGAAGTGATTCAGTTCACTGTGTTTCAAAATATCAGTCTTACTCCCTTATCAAGTTTGTAAAGAATTGGCATTTATCTGTGGCGAGCAAACATTCAAACCCAAGAGCATAGCAAGTAAAGCTTTTAATCCTTCTGATACAGATAGATGCATTCATTTTAAATTATACCATAGCTCTTCTATTTACAGCACTTAGAAATGGCTAAACTGTGGAAAATAGAAATAAGTTGATGTTATCATTATTTGAAAATCCAGATCCACACATTGCATATGGAAACCCACCGCTCAAAAGAGCTATGCGGTCCTTGTGTTCCCTAGAACTTCCCAAACCTTAACTTGAACTTGTACAAAAATCCATTAGTACTGACCGAATTCCCCTATTGCAACATTCTACTCAGCAGGTGGAGGGTGATGAACTTGCCCCACCTGACTGGCATTTTAAATGGAAAATAATGCTTACAAAAGATCTAAAGGTGGAAAAAGGCTCATGTGGAGTACTTTTGGAGGCTCACATACTCTTCAATGCTAAACCTGCAGATTGAAAACTCAGTCTGGGAAGGGTTGAAACCGATGGCACCCCAAAAGAGGTCTCCTCCACCCATGGATTTGTTGTGTTTCCAATAGTATATCAGCCAGGTGGATATGGAGTGGAAATTACATAAAACGTGTTACTTCAATGACATAGCAGGTACTTGGTAACGCCACTTCTTGTTTCTCTGCTCTCATTGGTGTATTTCACAGAAATGTTACTTCTCCTGCAGGAGGCTATTCCTTGTCCATTCGACGGACCAATCATGCATCATGGGATTCAATCAAACACTATCGCATAAACCGATTAGAAAATGGCTGGTTATATATCTCTCCCCGCCTTACATTCTCCACTCTTCATGAACTGGTAGAATATTACTCTGGTAAGTTTTCATTTCAACTGTTATATAAATAAATGTGAGGATTGCTTTGTAAGTGACAACCAGATTGGCAGAGTATATTTTAATAACCATAGCTACACTGTGGGATGAGAATCTTAGGACACAAGAGGGGGATTGTTTAGGTTGTGATATATTCTCAAAAGGTGATATGTATATACCAATGGTTCTTAACCTTTTGACTCCTGTGGACCCTGAACTATTATTGGAATCTGGGGACCCCCACTTAGTCATTACTTGAAGCCAGGGACCCTGGCCTAAGCATTGAGTTGAACCACAAAACAATACAGAAAAAGCATTCCTCAAATAAATACACAAATTATGAAATTTTGTATTGAAGTTGCAAACAAATATATAAACATTTCCTTTTTTTAATTTTAATAGGAAGGTTAGAGCTTTTCTAAATTCAATTGAGGCCACCCATGGTCTGTACTATATTCTGTTTGATGCATTTGCACTGCTCTCACAAATCAATCTTGTGATACAAATTTTTGATTTTTAGCAACTTTTAGCAATTTCACATTTCTTCGCCTTTCCAGACCGTTTAAAAAATGTTAATTGTACATTTTGCTTCTGTATTTATACACATTTTATTAATCTGTTAATAATAATTAATTTTCTAAGCTGTTGTGGACCTCAGGAGAAGGTTTGCGGACCCCCAGGGGTCCCCTGACAAGAACCACTGGTATATACCATTACTAGCATTGAAGTAGTGTTTAAACATTTCACAAAACTTTATTGACCTATGGCAATAGCACTCATTCTGCAGCATCTAAGACACATAGGGCCGTAGGACAGAATTACATGATCACAGGAAGCTGCAATGCTAATCATATTTGATGAGAATTGAAGGACACAGTAAGAAATCAGAATCATAAATCATAACTTTTATGTTTAGGTTGTTGTCAATCACAATGCTTTTAGTGTTTTTAGTGGTTAGAGAACCCATAAAAGAACTATTCAGCAGACCCTCTACATCAAAGAACCTCTTTGACGCCAAACCCTTTGCTGAGACCTTTATTGTGAAAGCTTTCTTCAATGTTGGTTAGCAATACCAACTGTGAAGGAACTAGATGCTAGACACAACTATTCCAGTGCCAGAGTTTTTCCTGCCACCTGGTACTTCTTCTCCAAAGGAATGATCTAACACACTCAAGTAAAAGACTGTCTGACCCTAAAATCTTACATCTCAACACAGATCATCAGACAGAGGGTCTTGAGAGGGCTAGTGGTGCAGATACACTAAGAAGAGCGAGAAGTAAATCTGTTTTCACCATCATATAAAACTGGAGTCACTTTAAATATTCCTTCAAAAACCTATGTAGTTCTGCCAGGAAGATTTCTTTTGTCAACTCACATGGTAACACTGTTAATCCAGCACCTCATTGTTGGTTCAAATTTATTAAGGCATAAGGTTTTAAACCCCCAACCTACTGATAAACAAGACACTGGGTATCTAAGGCATTAAAAGATTTGAGGTAAAATGTGTGTTCCATTACCCATTAATTAAAAAGCCTTCTAAGAATGTGTCCTCTTCAGCTAATAAGCAACTTATAAAAAACTAAATAATGCATTGCATTCCTGCCCCCACCCCCCTAAAAAGCAGGTTTGGTCCTGGGTTCTTGTCAGAGTTCACATCATAACAACAAAATTAACATTGAGGCCACCGGCAAAAGGATGTCCTGATACACTCAGTACAGTAGGGGATACATTGTAAAAAAATAGGTTGTAATGGAGAATTTAAATTAGAGAAAGGGAAAGGTGAGGTTAAATAATGCATGATAATTTGTCTGTAGATCCTTTTTATGAGGGATCATTTTTAAGGTGAACTAATTTAATATCTGTGAATGACCTGATTCAAAGGCTCACACTTTGAAAACCTTGATGACCTAACAAATCTTAAATTCAAAGCTTTCTGACACAGCTGGCAAAATATAGCAATGGAGAGGCCATGCTACTTTAAGAAGCAGTTAACCCGATTGTTCTCCCAGGAAAAGAATCCCAGTGGCCTCCGGGTTATAATTCAGGGTTTCGGGAAAGCTATTAATGGTGTGCTGGTTAACCTAGCACAAAACTCAATAGGAAGTTAATCTGTAGAATTTCAGCAAGAGAAAATGTGTCCGTGACTATGCAATAAAGGAGTCGAAGTCCTGAGCAACTTTAATTTCAAGCAGGGTTTTAGGGGATTACTTATGTGGAAGGAAACCTGTTGTATTTACGACTATCTTTTAGCCAGGGCTAACCTTAAGATCATATTGCTGGAAGTGAAACCCCCATATCCACCACCACTCAACAGGTCAGTCTTCCTGGATCGTCACCATACTCATCCATCTTATTTACCATCAAAACCATGTATGGTTATGAAAGCATGCAACCACAGTTAGCTTTCTTTAAATCCAGTGTTTAATCTCTCTTCTCAGGGCTCCAGTTGTACCTTTACCATTCTAACTACCAATGTGTATCTCAGACATGTTAATTGCAATGTCCACCACTGTGAATATCTATGCATACTTCAAAATTGGACCTAAAATTAAAATAATTGAAAAACATCTCCTTGAATCTTGCCTTATTTATTTCACTATTTGGCAAAACTTCCAGCTCGTGTCAATTAATCAATGGTTTAATTAACCAGTGACTTAGCATCTTTAAGACTAGATGACTCTCAGACCCCGTTAAGAGGGCCACGGGGCAATCAGGTGATATTTGTACTTAACTATGGGGGTTGCGGTTGTATGCCTCTGATGTTCCATGAGTTCCATGATGTCCATCATGTCCCATGTTTTCTTCTATGACTCTGCAAACTTCATCAAGTATAACCACTTCAGCCCTTGACTATCAGTGGTAACAATGGCGAGCAGTAACTGACTTCTCTAGTGAGGTAGCTCAGTAATTAAGAATCTCACATTACTATAATAAACTAGCGTCCAACTTAATGATTGACTTTCAAGAAGAAAAGTTCTGTAATTACTAAATGTGGGAAAATGTACACAACGCAACTTAGTGTCCTGGTACAAGAATAGATGAGTGCCTATTGATGCTATTAAGCTGCCCCTCTTTTATGGTCCAAGCAGTTCTCTTCCTGGGTCTGGGTCTAGCGTGGGTAATATCAGTACTTACCCCATACTGTTGCATTACTGCACAGATGTTTTAACTCAGTTCACTGGTTCTCACCCAAAGAGTCGCTTTCAGTCCATTAACAGGCAGGTGCTTCTCGAGCTGTTGCCCGGCTCCTCCAATGCTTATTCGCTCACCCTCTTCCAGGCTGCGCCCAGGTGTTAAGGTGAGTAGACATAGGAAAATACTTCCTACAGGTATTTGGCCCGCTCTTTACAAAACCTTTAGCCCAAGTTTGCGAAAATTGTTTTATCTCCAACCCTCTGTGAATATATCATGGCATAAGGTAGGAATGCCCAATATTGCCTCTCCTTATTTCCTATTTCTGTGGAACCACTATCATGTTCACTTAGTGAATTTCATGCACACTGAGGTGTATACGTACAAGGTGAATCACTCATTTTATCATGATACATGGATTCCATCTCGCTATTCTGTCGTTAGATGTTGAAAAAGCATTTAGTAGAGTAAGCTGGCCTTTTTTCCAATGGCTACTCAAGGAGGTAGGTTTGGGGCCACACATGTTGACATGGATTGACGTCAGCTATAAGAATCCAGAATCTAGAATATTGGTTAGTGGGCCTAACCAAAGACAAGTCCCTTACATAGAGGTACACTAATGCCCCTTGTCCCTTCTGTTGTTCTTATTAGTCATTGAACCTCTTGCAGCTCATATTAGGTATCGTTCAGATATTAAGCGGATGCAATTTGGAGGCGAACAACACAAGATCCATCTATTTGCGGACAACATATTTTTGACATTGAGGGTATAGCAAACCTCTATTCCGACAGTCTTAGAGGTGGTAGAGTATTGTGGGAGGGGTCTAGGTTAAGGGTTTACTTAGAGAAATCCAATGTTGCTGGATGCAGGATTGCCACAATCAATCAAATATAGCCTTAATGGACTCATCTCTGTTCACTTAGCTAAGGGGAAAAAATATCTGGGAAACTACATCACACTGGTGCTTTGTAACCTTTATACTGCAAAATATTCCAAGTTTAATGCAATTACAACTGATATGCATAGACGGCAGAATCTTTTACATATTCTGGCTTAGCAGCATAGCTGCAGTGAAAATAAATGTCTTAACAAGTGGCGGCCAGTATTTGAGTGGGTGAGCCATGCACACACACTTACATACTCACACTCCCCTATCTATATGCACACTCACTCACACCCATACATTCACAAGCATGCATGCATGCATACACCCACCATTCACAAGCACATACACATGCACACACCTATTCACAGCATGCATGCACTAATACTCATACATTCATACAAACACGCACACGTGCATGCACTAAACCAGAACAAAAAACATTACTGTTTGCAGCGGTGGAGCCTCCAAGGTTCCTGGAGGGTTGGGACTGCTGCCTCCTCTTATTGGCTGACCTTAGGTCAGCCACTGAGAGGATGCAGCAGTCTCTTACTTGTCACAGAGTGGGATGGGGGTCAGGGAGAGTTGCTGACCTCACCCCACTCTGTGATGAGAGGTCACCAATTGCCTCTCGGCCCTGGGCACTTTAGGGCTTAAAACAGAAGTGCCCAGGGTCAGGGCTTTCAGTTACACTCTTCCTTGTCATGAGGGGAAGGACCTCGAGGCGCTTGGCAGGGCTGAGGAGATCATGCCAAGAGAGCTTTGGCATCTTCAGCCTGGCACAGGTCAGCTCAGGTAGACCCGCTCCTGTGTCTTTAGGGCCTGTATAGGGCCTGGCAGCCTGACCGGAACTTAAGGAGTGTCTGTCAGTCTGACCTTTGCGCCGCCTGACAGACACTCTTTATGTCTGCAAAAAGGTAGGCGGCCCGGCCCCTCCTCCCTGAAGGACCGGCCGATCATGGTCTTACCCAGGCTGCTTTATGTTTTCCAATCCCTCCCAATGAGAACCCCATAAATTGAATTAATGTCTCTTCAATTGGCCATTGACACTCAGCCCTGGACGCTTTAGGGCTTAAAACGTAAGTCCCAGGTCCGAGGCTATTAGTGACACTCTGCTTCGTCACAAGGGGCAGTACCTCGAAGCGCTTTGCAGGGCTGAGGAGGTCACACCTACAGGGCTGTGACATCGTTCAGCTCAGGCAACCAGGTGCCTACGCATGTATAGTGCCTGGCTGCCTGACCTGAACACAAGGACTGTCTATTAGGCCGACCTTTGCTCAGCCTGACAGACACTCTTTGTTAGAAATTGGGTCTCTAGTTGGCAGAGGTAGGCACCCTGTCCAGTAGGGACCACAACTCTAATGAGGGTAAGTCAAGTACAAAACCTAAATTAACCTGTGCCCACCATTTCCAAAACTTGTTATGTCTCCAAAAAGTTAGGGGGACAGGGTCTCCCTGCCCTAAACGAGGGGCCGTTCCTGGTTTTACCTAGCCTGCATTCCAAGTCCTCTCAGAAAGAAACCCAGAAATAGTCTCTTCAATTGACCACTGATACTTTTATATGAGCTCAAATTTCACTGAAAGGGCCGAAAGCGCACAGTGGATTAGGTGGCCTGGCATTGCCGGACATAAAATGCTTCTATTCATTTTTCTGACTTAGGGTATTTTTTTTTATTTGTCCTTATATGAGACAGAACGAGACTGGATACATATGGGTGCAACTGCAGTGCGACAAGAACATTGGTAGAGCCTGTGGATGGCCAATCACACAAGACCTCCTGTATAGTATTACTTTGAGATTTTACAATCCACTTTAGAGATATGTGATTCGATTACAAGGAGACAAGATCTCATCTCTTTTCCTCTTGATATACCCCTGGTGATGAAAGTCATATTTGTCTCCAGGAAGAACAAGAGAGGGAGTGGGGTGCTGGGAAGACAGGGGCTGTAGAATGCTTCACGCTTTGCTTGTGTGGAGGGGGAAATTACATCTTTAGACCACTGCAACAAGGAGTTTCAGCTCAGAGAGACTGACCAGATGTAATATTGCCGGTTGTGGCATTGGGTCATGCACCCACCAAATAGAGAAGTGGCAATTATGGCTGTAACTTAAAGAGAAAACATATTTTACACTTATATATTATCTAAGGGCCTAATGTCTAGTATATACTTAGTCATTACCGATGTGGGGCCCAATGACATGGGTGTATGTTCTGTGATGACAGCATATTGCATATACGAATATTCTGACATGCCGGTGTTGGACACTATAGCAGATATACACTCCATGCTCAAAAGTGTACAGAATAGACAGTCAATGTATGAACGTATGGCACTAAGGCACATTATGCCAATGAAACTGAAATTGACGTTCCTGCACACATCAGTCTTATGTTGGAGGGAATGGGGTCAAGAGGGAGAATACCTGCATTTATTGTGGTCCTGTCCCCGGTTGGAGATTTTCTGGAAGGGTCTCCAAATTTATGTGAGGGAGGTGCTGGGTTGCCCAATTTGACCGACCCTGTCACAATCTTGCATCCTATGGTTTTGAAGCACCTCACCACTTCAGACTGGGGAATTGTCATCAACATGACTTTAACTGTGAAAGAGCTGATTGTCTATTGTCGGAATTAAATCAGCCTTGATTTGATTCCGATAATTCATGAATGGGCACGCAAGCTACAGATTTATTAGCAATGGAGAAATTAACATGGGAACTTTATGATTTGGCAATTAAATATGAAAGCACATGAAGTCCCTTGCTTGACTATTTATCAGAGAAAGCGCTGTCTTTGGTATCCCCTCGATCATGGAGATGCCGAAGCTATCTATGGAACCTGAAGTCTGGCCTACTTTGAGATCATTGAACGTGAGATCTTACCTATCTTAGAGAGACCAAAATGTGATGATTTATACTTGTTTATTTTCAATACTCTGTGCCGACCCACTAGGGATTCGTTTATGTAGGAGAGAGGGAGTGGTTTCTTAGTTTGGACTTGAAGAAGGCATGTTGTCAGTGCTTGAAAATACCAATACAATATTGTTGAAAGAAAGGCAAGAATAGAAAATATAGAAGAGACCAGTTGGATTAATAATTAGATAGAGTATATACCTTTGCTTAAAAAAATATGATAATATAGTCCACAGTAATTGAACGGAGCCCTTGCCATGTCCACATCAGACACATCTTTAACGTCGGGCGTTGACATTCTTGGTGATATTGCCACATCAGCAACACAACTGACAGTGATTTTATTTTTAGAAGTTTGAATAGAAAATTTCCCAGATACCAAAACAAGACCACCACCAGATAACTACATGAAAGAACGAAGTATTAACACCTTCAGCGCAGCACAAATTTTCGCTCTGTGCTGAAGGTTCTAAATAACGGGGGTGGCCGTGACGGAACGGTTCCGTCATAAGCACAGCCCGACCGGCGCTCGTGACGGAACCGTTCCGTCACAAGCATCGAAGGGGTTAACAAGATCACAAAGGAAGGAACATGTGAAGGACACAACACCATCATCCAATCAGTGATTTACCTGTCATCTAGAGTGATCATCGAGTCACAAATTACAATCCTCAAAAGAGGCTGGTCATTTTGTCCAACACTTGGTAAACCTAGTAAAGACCAAAACTTATTATCTTTTTAAAACGGTTTTTACTTGTCATTATGACTGATATTGTATTAATTGACTTTTAAACAGGTTTTAAATAGTTTTATAAATGTCTAGCATACTTTTATGATTTTAACTAATCGAATAAAGTGGTTTTGACTTGACTTATTCAAATTTGTACGCAAGCTAAAATTGCAGGCATTCTTCCATGAAAGAACACCACGACTTATACTGACCCATTCCGAGCGAATTATAAGTGACTTCACAGCTAAGGAACAGGAGGGGATCCATCTGATTTTGACATTATCAGCCCAACAAAGACAGTACAATGGACACAACAGCCTACATTAATGATACTGCCAATGAGTTAGGAATTGACATCTCATATACACTGACAAGTAAATATAAACCAAGCACATCTTTAACTCTGCAATTACCTCAAGTGAACTCGATTGATCTGGTTTGTACAGCGGTTGACACAGGAACGTCATAAATTCTAGGAAAAAGAAAGACCTACCATCCAATACTGTTGGCAGACAAATCATAGAAGTATGACAATGAAAGAAGAATCCGAAAATGATCAGAAAAGTAGCTGGCGATGGCGGAAACATTGTAATCCCCCATGAAGATTACATCCTATAAGCTAGACATTAACTTTCGGACATTACATGCTATGAGAAATTACCTAGTATTGTGGGAAGTGCACTATAGAATGAACTATTAATCCACTGGAAAGATTGGCACTCGAAAGGTTTCCATCCAAGTTAGACCCAGCATAGCCAGTATTGATTCAGCCTTGCATTGGCAAATATATAAAGAACTCCAGTCATTTATGAAAAGTTTACCTTCCTAGATAATGGACTGGACTCCAAGAATGTATATACAAACAATGGACAACGTAGATTTGCAGAAAGACTATATTCTGGTAACTATTGACATACTAAGCCTATCAACCTCCATCAAACACAAAGATGGGATTGAAGCAGTTTGAACTTCACTTTCCTCAAGATCCTGCCATTTTTGGAAAACCAATTAAATTTTAATTGCACATGCTGCACTGCTACGCGCTCACAATGTTTTTACATTTGAAACCGACTTCTACCGACAAAAAAGAGAAACTGCAGAGGGGGGGGGGGTGGGGGGCAAATTAAGCCCACCACATTTCTGTATCGTCATGCGTGAAGTGGAAAAATACTGGCTATAGGAAAAACCTTAACAAGCATATTATCTGTTGGGTACGCTATATTGACAACATCCTCATAATCTGGCAGGTGCTCCATAAGATTCTATATGAATGTATCAGCCAACAAGCAAAATTAGATGAAACATATCAATAACTTTGTCTGTCTCAACAACTACCCTGAGCTGACAGTTTACATTGAGAAAACAAAATTCACAGCAAGATTCAGTACAAAGAAACAGCACTGAAATCAATATTACACGCCAACAGCTGCCACCCTAGAAACATTATATATGAAACATCCCCAGGGGAGAATGTCTCCGAGCCAAAAGAAGATAGTAAGTAAGTAATCTTTACTGTGTCAATTACAAAAAAATGATACAATAAACAGCAGGGTAAAAACACAGTTTCATGCATAATATGCAAACAACTGTAACAGTATTAAGTTACGTTTAAGAGATTGATTTGTTTAAAATCAAAATTAAATGGGTACTTAGTATAGTCCTTGGCTTGAATTTATATACAATCAACTCATTTGTGCTCGCTATTTTGTTATTTGTTCATGGCAATGTACACAATGTTTACAAACTTGCCAAACCATATAAGTTCATCAGCCTGTTGGCTCTTAAACAATTGCTTCAGGCTTCTTGGCAGGTTAAAATCTTCTTAGTTAAAAACATTGGCTTCAGTAAGGTGTGACTCGTGGTTAAAAATCCTGGGCAACAACATAGCAGATAGAGCATAGTTTATTTCCCATTGTCACAGAACCTAAAGCTCATTGGGCTGTTCTGATTTAATCAGTTGGATCTGTCCTCAGGTATCGACAGGACCATTAGTCTAGCACGGAGTAATAACTGTCTTTATTTTATGCTTAGGGACGGTTTTAGATAGGGCTGCATCTTTGTCATATCATAGGAGTTGTCAATTAAATGGCCATAGGAAGCGTTGTGAATCTTATCCAAGTCAGCTTTTCCTAACAAGGAGAGCACCTGCTTTTAAGAATCAATTTAATGGCCTGATGTTTAACGGACATTACAGTTACTGTCTCGAATAGAGATTTAGATTGTCGGCCGTACTTGTTAAGTATGTTTCCCAGGAGTTGTTTGATGCCCTGGAAATCTACTGTAGGGCTTTCTGTAGAGTTCCAGGCTTGACTACAGCCAGTGAGTGATGATACTTCATAAATGATGCCTTGAATTTTAGGTTTTGCTGGTTCAGACCAAACTTGGTTAGGACCAGTGATTGCCGTATGTAGTTTGGTAAATTACAAATTCTCTGTAGGCTTTGCATTGAAGTTTGTCTAAAGCAATGGGAAATTTCCCGGGAAAGGCTTGATGACTGTAGGAGATGGTTGGCAGTAACTTTGCTTGCTCTACTTTTATAATAACTTTAGCCATAGGGTTGTGTAGATTATTGTAAGGTTTACAGAGGCAAAGGTGACAGCTGTTTCCTTGTCGGATGCTGCAGTTGTGAGTTGGCCTTTTTGTTTTCAGAAAACCACACTCCTATGTAGTTATATTTGAGCATTTGTCCAATTTGTAAATGGCCAGGTACCCACGACTATTTGGGTAAGTTTTTATATTTACCAAAAACCATAACTTGTGTCTTCTTGACGTTAGTGATAAGTTTGTTATTTTAGTTCTAAAGGTTTAGCTGCTAAAGCACTTGCTGCATGCCTATTTTGGTGTGATCCAGAATAACCAGATCATCTGCATACTGAATTGCAGATAATCTATATGTGCTGATACTTGGGAATACTGATATACACTTGGATACTGATGGCTGGAGAAATGGCGCACATTCAGTAATGGTCTGGTAAAATGTCGTGAGTAGATGCACAGATTGTCATTGGCGCTAGGAAGGAGGAAGAGCCACCAAATCTTCTTCAACCGGAAAAGAAACTTCTCCTCAATGGGTTCAGAATTAACTCCAAGCACTCCAGAAGTCAAGATCACAAATATGTGTCAATGCAAAATTGTCCAGTGTCTTTTATTCAGACATCAGGCCTTTTGTTCAGTAGACCACATAGAGTGTATAACAATTTATGTTTGGTCTAATCACAAATCTCAGGCTCTGATTATATGTACATTCTTTCAGCTCTATACATAATCTACACACTGAACAGAATCCACATTTATGTGAACCTATATTCTGGGCTGTCAGACAATCATCATTTTTTTATATAGGATAGCTCGGGCAAATTAGGCCGCCCAATGTCCTGCCTTTCCGAAACGTTATGCTAGGGGTCTTCGTGACATATGGTGCAATATTTCTGTCACTAGTTAGTAGATACCAGTGTCTTTTAAGTATCCTGCTAACCTCCCCCATATTGCTACCAAAAGCCATAATAGACCTGATTAAATCTTGTTGTTTACTCATCTTTTTCATATTCTCAGAGAGTGTCACTGTTCTGTTCAATTTCACTGCTTTGTTAAAAGCTCTATTAATCACACCCTTATCATACCCTCTAATTTTAAATCTTGTCCTAATTTCTCCCAAATTTCTTTTAAAGTCGTTGTCGGAGCTGCAGTTTCTCCTAGCCCTGACCATCTCACCAAATGGTATGGCTTCAATGTGGTGGTTAGGGTGGGAACTGCTTGCATGCAACACCGAATTACAAGAAGTATCCTTCCTGTACATCCTGCTTCTAAGCTGCTGTATATATGTGTACAGTTCTCTATTTGAATTCATAGTGAACGCCATATTATAAGGGATACTATCAAGATATTGTTTTAAATTGTCTAATTCTTCTGGTGTCCCAGTCCATATCAACAAAATGTTGTTGATATAGCTGCCCCAAAAATGTATATACTGTATCCAGTGCGGACCTCTCCTGCCCCAGATCCACTCCTTCTCAAACCACCCCATAAAGAGGTTAGCGTAAGAAGGAGCGAATCTGGAACCCATAGCTGTTCCGCTAATTTGTTGCTACCATTTGCCCTCGAACAAGAAAACATTATTTTGAAGTATGATTTCAATCATTCTTTTTTTTTTTTTTTTTTTTCTTTATTGAATTTTTATACCAGCAGACAGACAAGAAAATAGATACCAAAATAAATACACTATAGCTCCAAGGATTGTAAAACAGCAACAGCAAAAGACACAATGATACATACACAAATATAACCAACAGAATCATTACTGCCCCATCCATTTCTCAATTGGTAACCATAATTTACGCCCAAACATTTTCCGTCTAATACCCTTAAGTTTGTACAAAGAAGATTCAAGATGATATATAGATAACAATTTAGCTTGCCATTTTACAAAATTTGGTGGTTCCGGGTCTATCCATTGCGAAGTAAAACAAAATCTATATACAGGCATGCATAAATAGACAAAAGCTTATTCTGATGTCGACCATTTGTACAATGTACTCTCTTCCACACCAAATATAACCAATTGTGCAGTTAATTTTACCCCAATGCCCAGACTTTCCTTAAAATATCTCTCAATATCTGCTATAAATTTAGAGAGTTTTGGACAAAGGAAAAAAACATGAATCGTATCTGCAGCAAACTAAATTACAACGGCTACAATAGGTCCCCCGACCGGACTTCCATTTTGTTAATTTAGCTGGCGTGTAGTACAAATCGAACACCGACATATAATGTTGGGATTGAAGAGAGCCATTTAATAATACACTATTGGCTAGCTCCAAACTTCTTTCCAATATAATTCCCTCTTCACCCAGCTTCTCTTGCCATTTCTTTTCTATAGCCAGAAGATCATCTTCCTCCGTTGCCAAAAGAAGTTGATACAGAGGACCCATTTTAAGCCTTCTTTTAATTGCTTCAATAATCTCTATTTTATCTAAAAAAAACATATGGCTTGACAACTTCTCTTCACAAAAACTTCGAAGCTGAAGATATTTGAAAAAATCAGCACGCTGTAATGTAAACTTGCCCAATAAAAAATCAAAGGAGGCAAAGCTCTTCCCCTGAAACAAATCTCTCAAGACCCGCACACCCGCTCTTCCCATCACCTGATCTTTAAATATTTCACGGAGAATAGGGCACTTATGGAATGGTGTATGCAATGTTAACTTGGTAAAGATTCCACATTTTTTCTTCATTGTCCTCCAAACCAAATAAGCAGTATAAAATATTTTAAATTTAGTCTTTTTGTAGTAGCTTGGTTCCACAATTCTGTTCAAACATTGCTTAGCCTCTTGACCCAGTAGCATCTCGTAGATGGAGGGGACTGAAAATTCTTCAGTAGGGTCATTTGGTAAAAGCAACACCCCCATATGTTGAAATAATGCTATCCAATGATAACATTGGAAATTGGGAATACCCCAGCCTCCTCTCTCCCTTGGTAACGTGCATTTTTTAAAAGATTGTCTTGCTCTGTGATATCCCCATAGAAATCTCAATATAATTTCTGTATGTAGTAGTTGTTCTGCTGGTCTTTTATTTAGGAAGTATGTGATCGCCGTCATTCCACATTCTGGAGTAATATTCGTATACAGAGATACAACATCAAGGGTTACCAGAGTCATTCCCTCATCCACACTATATCATTCATCATAATCAGGACATGTTTCGTATCCTTGATATACAATGGCAATTATAGTACCAGGGGTTTAAGGTATGTGTCTACGAAATGGGACAGATTTTCTGTAGGTCCCCCTATACTGGAGACAATAGGCCTCCCTGGTGGAAAGGGGACCTGTTTATGAATCTCAGGCAGGGTGTATAGGCACAGGAATCCAGGCCTATCAATTTTCAAATAAGTATATTCCTCAATAGTAGCATTCCTGTATCAAACCAACCCTTAAGTTCCCTATTTACCATACAAGCAATTTGTGTAGTTGGATTGCCTCCCAAAGTTTTGTAACATGATGTGTTTGCAAGTTGGGAGTAAACTTCATTGTTGTAGTCAGATCTATTAATGACCACTATACATCCTCCCTGATAATCAATGTCTCATCATTTTTCAGAATAGCCAGTGCATCCCTCTCTTGTTTAGTAAGATTAGCTGTACCTCGGAGTCTTCCTATGTTCTTTCTGATTGATACACCATCTAAATCATCGCATACATTTTAAAATGGATACATTTTGGTGTTAGTTAGAGACTGTATGTACACAAAAATAAGCTCCTCGAAAATTTTGCAATTATAGAGATATGTGATGTATCCCTCCCAATGATACTCAGTACAAGCGCTGGGCATACAGAAAAATGTAAAGGATTGTGTTATGTTTCATCATAGTACAATCCTCGTTCTCCAAAGCCCCCGTTTGATGGAGAGCGGCCTGCACCATGGAGTCAAGGATGCACTTCTAATTAGTATTGGATCCGTGATATAAGTATGTTAACAACCAATGTGGCTTCCTAAAACAGTTTATTCACTAGACATGGCACTTGCTGATTAAAATCAAGTGTGGAGAAAAGGGGAATTAGTACCCGATCACCACTGTTACTGTCAAGTTGGCTTCTGCCTTGTGGCTCAGTTGAGTCAGTTGCTTTCATCACGATGGGCATACGAAGTCCTAATGAGGCAATGTGCTTTGCCTCCAAACCTGAGTGACCTGTGTCTACCTCTTAACTAATCTCACTGTTCATTATCCAATGATGGGTCTTCTACGCCCCATGAAAGAAGGGCACAGGGGCCCCTGTAGTCACAGTTTCGTCAAGGTGCGTTCCTTATGGCGAGCCTAGATGCGTCTGCTCCTTCTTCCGGAACGTGTCACCCATTATTGGGGTACTGGATCACGGATTTATTCTTAATTAGAGTGTCTTCAGGTGCAGGCCCACTCACCATAAAACGGGGGAGCGAGAATTGTCCTATGATGAAGCATGACACCTGGTGGTGTGTGAGGACAATCCATTATATTTTTCTGTATGCCCAACACTTGCACTGAGTAGCGGTGGGAGGGATACATCACATATCTCTATAATTCTATAATTGCAAAATTCTCTGGGAGCTTATTTTTGTGTACATATGTTGTGTTGGGAGGCCAGCTCCCCCTGGAGACCCTAGAGCCTTTAGTTCCCTACCCGGGGTACTTCCCGGGGGAGTGTGTTTATAAGAGATGCACAGGATTATTAAAACCAATGGAAAATAATGGTTGAATGAATGGTCTCTACCATTTATCCAACCAATATTTTCCATTGGTTTTATTAACCATGTGCATCTCTTTGTGTTTTGCATAGCAATTGGGAATGATGCACATTTTGGTCCTTTAAACCGTACCCTTCGACCCTTTTGTATGTGTAAAAGGTATTGTGTTGCCAGGTTGTATTGGTAGTCGAAAACTCCACACAGCCTGCAATAGCAGGCCTGAGACATGTTTTTAAGGGCTGCTTAAGTGGGAGGCACAATAAGCGCTGCAGGACAAATAGTACTTTTTAATTTACAGGCCCTTGGTACAAGTACAAGTAGTACCTCTTTACTTGGGACTTATAAGTAAATTAAATGTGCCAATTGGGTGTAAGTCAATTTTACCCTGTTTACAGGAGAGAGCACAAGCACTTTAGCACTGGTAGTAGGGGTAAAGTGCACAAAGTTCTAATTACAACAAAAAGCGAAATTCAGAAAGCAGGGGAGGTAAAGGCAAAAGGTTTGGAGGGTGACCCTGCAGAGAGTGCCAAGTCCAACAAAAGTAAGTTCTCCCGTAAAGAGAATACCCTAAATCTCCTACTCTGCTGTATTCAAATGTCTGCTGCTTAATCCACATTAAACTAGCTTAAATCACACATTTTCTGAAGTTTGATACACCTCCACATAGTTCCCATAAAAGAACTCAATCAGGTTGTATTGAAAAAATCCAGTAATAAGCTCATTAGTTTATCAGGATTTGAATAATATTTGTAAAGTGCGATGAATGCCCGAAGGCGACTTGGCACTGGAGTCTGTAATACTGGGGATCAATAAAAGCATGACCAGATCAAGACTTTAGCTGGGGTGAAAGAGAAAAGCCAAGTTTTCAAATGTTTTCTGAAACTCATCAAGTTCGATTGGGGCCTTAGGTACAGTGTCATTTGATTTCTCAGCAAAGCTGTGGCATACACAAAACATCTGCCAACCCAGGAGGGTTTGTTGATCTTGGGGACTTGCATAGTCTTAGCAAAAGCTGCTTGTAAACATCTTCTGGGAGTGTACTATAAAAATGTTCATTAAGATAGACTGGGCATATTCCATTCAGGACTGCTCTTAATAAGCAACCAGTAGTTCCTTGAGCCATTTGGCAGCAGATTAATCTTTTCCAATATTTTTCAGACGACAGACTGCAGCCACTCATGCTTTTTTTTAGCAGACCATGTTGCATGCCCAAATAGATGGCGTAACAATAGTCTATCCAAGAAAGCACTAAAGAAACAACCACTGTTGTCTGAAGATCCATAGAAGTGAATGGCAGAATTATTTTTGTATTTTCAAGAGATAGAAGCAAGAGGATATAGGCTGATTTGTCTTGTCTATGAAAGTTAATTTAGAATCAAAGATCACTATTAGATTTTTTCCTTTGGTGACTTGAGTGGGTAAAGGGCCAAGCATGGAGGGTCACCAAGAGGGATTTCAAAAAGACAAACCTGACCTCAAAAGAAGCTCCTCTGTCTTACTCGAGTTAAATTTTAAGCATTGGCTTTCCATCCAAATGACAATTGCTGTTATACAGTTTTTAAATCAAATGGCTACCTCATTTTCCTTTGTGTGAATGGAGACAATAGTTTGGGTGTCAACTGCATAAGATATTGTGTTAAAGCCAAAGGATCTAATCAGTGCTGCCAGTGAAGCCACATAAATGTTGAACACTGTGGTGCTTAGTAAGGACCCCTGCAGAACCTCACACAGCAAAGAAAAAAACTAAAAGTAAAGTCTCCAAAATAGAATGACTGGGTTCTCTTGCTGAGGAAAGATACCAAGAGATTGAGGGCAGTTTCCTTAGTCCTGATCCCATTAGATGGTGAATCAAGACCCTATGACTCACGGTGTCAAAGGCCGCGGATAGGTTTAAAAGGACCACTGCTTCCTTTCCACCGCTATCCAAGATTCCACTAATCTATTCTGTTGGTACCACCAGAGCGGATTCCATACTGTGATTTCCTGAAGCCAAATTGTGCTCAATCTAGGATCTTGTTCTGCTCCAGAAAGCCAGAGAGAGCCACATTAAGGTATCTCTCCAGGATTTTTGCTGGTACTGGGAGTCTTAAGATGGGGCGGTAATTCTTCTCTTCAGCAGGATGAAATGTTGTTTTTTTTTTTTTTTTAGAACAATAACCAACAGTCTTTTCCACTCAGAAGGAAAAATGCCTGCATCCGTGGCATTATTTATTAAGACTGAGTGGGAAAGCCAAGGTTCTTGCCAGTTCTAAACAAGCATTTACAATGCAATGGTCTGGGCATTGTTAAAGTTAGAGCTATTGGCATTGCTCATGACATTATTTTATTTATGTTTTTGTTTTTAAAACATTAATAAATGGCATTGTCATTTACAATGCCAATAGCTTAATCGCTCGCAAATGCGAGACCTATTGCATTTGCACTCACACAGAGCCACACACACATAGAGAGCCACCCACACAGAGTCATTCACATCGAGCCACCCACCCACACACGGAGCCACCCACACACACACACACAGAGCCACCCACACACACACACAGAGCCACCCACACACACACACAGAGAGCCACCCACACACACACACACACAGAGCCTCCCACACACACACACACACAGAGCCACCCACACACACACAGAGAGCCACCCACACACAAAGAGAGCCACCCACACACACACAGAGCCACCCACACACACACAGAACCACTCTCACAAAGCCACCCACACACACATATAGAGCCACCCACACAGAGCCACCCACAGAGCCCCCCCCCCCCACACACACAGAGCCACCTACACACACACAGAGCCACCCACACACACACAGAGCCACCCACACACACAAGCGAGTGGAGGGGGTGTTAAGGTTGGCAGAGGGCACAGAAAGGACAGAGGTGACTGGCACCCATGCTCCAAGCGAGTGGAGGGGGTGTTAAGGTTGGCAGAGGGCACAAAAAGGACAGCGGTGACTGGCACCCACGCTCCACATCATTCGCCGGATGGTCCCTTCACTATATTAGTGACAGGAAATGGCGGGCCTCCCACTATCAAAGCAGTGCTCCATCTCGCCTGGTGCCTTTTAGACCCTTTAAGGCAATTGAAAAAAAGTTGCAGTGACACCACACACATGCACGGTGTCAAAAAAATTAAACATAGTGCTGAAAGACCAAAAGCATTACAACATGGCATTATTAAAACACACCTGCCTATGCCCACCGGGCTGAAAGCAGGCCAAATAAATCCTTAAAATTAAATCAGGGCAGAACCCAACGCCTGTATTTTATTTTAATTGTATTAATAAAGCACTTACTACCCCTAGTGAGGCATTGAAGTTCTTTTCGGCAAGTAGCACGCTGCTCCAGAACCCAGAAAGGATAAGGAAGGGAAATATGTGTTAATTTGAGCAGTCGAAATGTGAGTGTTAGTTGAATTGAAAAGGAAAGTGGGGGATAGAAGATTGAAGAGTCTAGATAGTGTTCATTGGGAGATGAGGTTTGGGATGAGTAAAGAGAAGAGATGCATGAAGGAAAAATTTAGCAGGGGAGTTTGGGAAATTATAGTATTATAATGAGGTTTTGGGGTGACCCAATGGGGGATAGAGGAGGGAAGAGTCTAGAAAGGGTTATTTTGGAGATCATAGTAGTAGAATATGGTTTGGGAGGAGTCGGGGTGGAGGTAGAGGAAATACATTTAATTTGATTATATTTATCTAAAGATATGTGCCTGTGCAGAGTTTTTAGGAAAATGTTTAACGTTCCTAGAATTCTTCGATCACTCATGATAGAAACTATAGCATTTACGCCACTTTAGAGAGGCTGAGAGTTCGTTCTCTGTCTTCTGCCCGCCTTTCAAGTACGAGGGCATAAACTCTGGAGTGCAAGGGTCATTAGGAAAGGGGGTCTTCACCAGAGTTGCAAAGAATGGCCTCCTCAGCGCTCAGCTGTTTGTGCACCAGGATAATGCACTTTTTGAACAGGACCGAACCAGGTAAGCTCTCAACTTTCAGGCAGGCAAGTTCAGAGTCAGAGGTGCTCTACATACACATATTCCTACAAACTAAAATGACACAAGAAGAAATAAAGACCTTTACATAAATATTTACAAAATATGACAGAATTTATTTAGGTAGAGATTTCCTCACATGTTATTTGATCTTTCATAGCTAACTGATTTATGAAAAAATGTAGACCCCATGACCTTATATGAAAAAGCATAAATGTAGAACGTTGTTGTTTGCTTAACTCTTACTTCATTTTAAGAATGTAGATGTTTTCAAATTCAAGAAATTAACCTGCCTTCCTTTTTAACATGGAGTTAGAAATCTATGCTTTCCAACGCTGTCAAGAACTCAACATCACATTTCGGCAAACGTCACTGTGTATTTATCCATCTTTGATCCCTTAAGCACCTTCTTATGGTGAAGCCCA
Source organism: Lissotriton vulgaris (assembly GCF_964263255.1). NCBI lineage: Eukaryota > Metazoa > Chordata > Amphibia > Caudata > Salamandridae > Lissotriton > Lissotriton vulgaris. Next base: position 1,504,459,563 of record NC_141695.1, on the reverse strand, counting down.
TTTATTTGTCTGTACATAGCAAGAACAGGGCTTTAAGATACTCAACTGGAGCAATGCGGGGCTTAAACTAGCCTCCCTACATGTGTCTGCTGGAATGATGGTACAAGCTGCGTCATTTTGTAGACCAATGCACTTAAAGACGACGTACCATCAATTTATTAGAGTCAAACTTTTTTGACAAGATGGCAGTTCATCAGTAGCGACTCTGGAGCCGGCACGCACTGATGGTAAGGAAGCCGTGCGGGATTAGGCAGCCTCGAGTTTCATGGACGGCAGGCCATCTGTTCGTCCCACCAACATTTTACTCCTGCAGCTATAAACGCACCTCCCACTTCGGGGACTGTGGCCGGGAATTAGAGCGCTTCTGCTTTTCATTATCACCAGATTGGGTAACTCATTTCGTTGTCAGGATAATCCCCTTTTACTCTTTCGTTTGCGCTTGCTTGCCATGCCAGGATGACAACTAAAATCCCAGATGTTGGACAGTCGACGAGGCCTCCACCTTCCCGGAGCTGCGGGCTTTCAGCTACTTGGGACGCAGTGTCAAGCCTGACAGGACCCCAGTGCCCACCCCCAATGTTCATTAAGACCTGCTGGTGATTTGTGTGGCAGTCCGTCCACCTCGCTCCCCGGTGTCCATGATTGTTGATGCTCTGCTTGTACTCTGCCTTTCGCTGAATTCATTTCCGATTGTTCCAAGTGCTGGAAAGAGCTTCGACTCAATTCTTAGAGCAAACACGTTTTTTGGGGTATTGTAAATGGATCGCTGCTGCATATTGGTTTTGTAGTTAAACTTATTTTTAAAGCTCCCCTCTCCGCGTGAAAATTGCCTCGGCGCCAAATGGAAAGGACCTACCACTGATGAAAAGCTTGTAGGCCAGAACCACGTAAACTCCAAAGCTACACACACCTTCTAACTAATAAGAATCGTGCGGACTCAACTAAAGCCTCTTTTTTTTTTTTTTTTTTTTTTGGTAGACCTTTATTGTACATTATACATTTACACAGCGGTGTGCCTACAACCCACTGATAGGGCCGGCCGCAATCAGAGCACCACAGAATAGATAGGGCAAGCAATACATCGTGTCAGTTCAGTTCAAACGCATATGCAGTGTATGCTAAGCCCGTGAAGGCACCACAAATGGTCCAGAAACGTTGTCCAAGGTGCACTTATCAATTCCGGCCGTGTAGCCCTTACGTGATCTCGGTCTTTTTCCATTTTTGTAGAACTAAAGGTAACCAACCCCCAACCCCAACTCCCTCCCTCCCTTCTCCATCCTGGTCCTAGCGAAGATACCAAATCAAGTCAGTGTGCAGAACATATGCCAACCGGGTCAACAGGGTACAGAAAGTATATGAACGAGTTGGGCAATATCTCACAGTTTCTGTTTCAGCACTCACATTAGTACGGAGCAACAAAGGCCAGCAATTTCCCAACATTTCTCAGGGCTAAGGCGAGAGCCCCAGGGGGCATTACTAGTCATACATCCCACATAGCAGGGACGTCTCACACAGAGTGTGGCCGCATTCGAGCAGATTCCTGGACCCCCCTCGGCAACTCAACTGTCTCACTCCTTTCGCTATCAGAATCATCCAATGACAGTACGTAGAGCGTAAACGGCTCCCACACATCCTTCGGACGAGATCTCTCTGGCAGCCCCTCATAATAGCAGTGCAATTGGTCTCTACAGTAGGCCATGTCATTCAGCCACAGCTGTACATCAGGCGCCCGTCTCCCCCCCCATCCAACCGCAACTCTTCTTTTAGCCAACTGCAAAGCCAGGACCACAAGCCGTCTCGATTGGGCTGGTATCCCAGAAGCGATGCTCTAAGAGGCAGAGACGCACATCCAATTTTACCTCGCTAGAGATCATAACAGTCAGTCTTTCGGTCACCTCCTTCCAAAAATCACACACACGCGGACAGCCCCATGCCAGGTGTATAAAATCGGCGTCATCAGCTCCACATCGAACACATTGGGCACTGGCCCGGAGCCCATATCTGACCAGCTGGACCGGTGTGTAATACCATTGGTGCAGAAATTTAAAGTGCAGAAGGCGAAAGTTGCCATTAATCACGCACCCCCCAGTCATGCTACAGCATTCTTCCCATTCATCATCGCTCAGAGGGTCTGGTAGGCTCCTATCCCAGCGCGCCCTGGCCAAGACCGCCCCTCCTCCCTCATCCTCCTGCGCAGCCTTATAAAGTCTAGAGAGTAATTTAGTTCTATCTTTGGCTGTGTAGAGCAGCTGTAATGCCCCAAGCGTCGCCGGTTCCGCCGGATATGATGGAAACAAATCTCGTACTGCTGCCCTTAATCGTGCATAAACAAAGGTAGCCATAGTTGCGTTTGTGGGGCCTGCTGTCATGTCTTGTAAAGAAAGAAAGGACGCCCCTGGGAAGAGGTCCCCCATGGTCTGAACTCCAGCTTCCCTCAAAACCTGCAATCCCCCGGGTTCACTGGTCACTGAAATATCTGAGTGATACAACAGAGGCATAGCCGGGGCATATAGCGGCAATCTGGCAGCCCGTCTACCAAGTTCCTCCCAGGCGGATGCTGTGCGCCGCACAGTATCGATCTCCCCTTTCTCAAATATCGAATGTTTGTTAGTTATCATCGCCCTAAGCGGATACGGCAAGACTGCACTAGCTTCAAGCGCCACATGTGGTGTATACGGCGGAGCCTGTATCCAATAACTAGCAAATTGCGCTTGCGCGCATAGATAGTACAGCTTCATGTCCGGTAAGGCGAACCCACCCAGTGCATGCGGCTTGATCATGACGTCCCAAGTCACACGTGGTTTCTTGCCGGCCCAGGTGAGCGAGATCAGAAGAGACTTCAGTCTCGCAAAAAAGTGCGACTTCATCTGTACAGGGATATTTACGAATAGATAAAGAAACTTCGGCAGAACCACCATTTTAATTAAGGAGGTGCGATCGGCAAGCGTTAGAGGGAGCCGAGTCCATCTCGCCACCTGATCCTCCAGCTTAGATATGGCGACCCCGTAATTAGCCCTTATGACCTCCTGGCAATCCCTATGTACCCAGACGCCCAGATAACGAACTGACTCCGTTGCCCACTCCAGAGGGAATTCCAGCGGTATCTGACTAGTCGCATCCGTGAGTGGGAGTATTACCGATTTGTCCCAATTGATAGTCAACCCGGAGTGCCGACCAAACTTAATGAATTCGCGGAGCATATTTTCGAGATGAAGCCCCGGGTCTCTTACATACAGGACCATGTCGTCCGCATACATCGACACAGCCAGCGTTCTGAGGGGGAATTTTAACGTTGCATCCGCGTATCTTTGCCGCAGAATACAGGCCAAAGGTTCCATCATGATGGCGAATAGCAGCGGCGATAGAGGACACCCCTGCCTTGTCCCCCTCTGAATCGGGAACGACGAGGAGACATGCCCGTTGACCCTGACTCTCGCGGTCGGTGCAGTGTATAATAGAGCAATAAGGGAAGTGAAGAAAAAAGGCACCCCCATCCGGTGAAGGACAGTTATCATATATTTCCATGCCACCGAATCAAAGGCCTTAGCCGCATCCGCCAGGACTGCAGCTGCAGGGAGGTCCGGCTTAAGCAGGTGCAATACGGCGAATAGGGTCCGCAGATTATGCGACGTGGACCTGAGAGGGATGAATCCTGATTGGTCCGGCAGTACCATGACCGGCAGGAGGAGTCGCAGTCTTGTAGCCAAGACTTTGGCAATGATCTTGACATCCGTATTCATAAGCGATAGGGGGCGATAGGAATCGCATTTGTCTGGTGGCTTCCCAGGTTTGGGCAGTGCCACCAAGAGCGCCTCTCTCATGGTCGCTGGGAGTCGCCCGCGCTCAAACGCTTCTTCCAAGACCTGCGCCAGCTGCGGAATCAGGATATCAGCATATTTTTTATAAAATTCGGAGGGTAGGCCATCCGTGCCGGCTGCCTTCCCATTCGGAAGTGCCGCAATAGCATCCCTAAACTCAGCTTCCGTAATATGGTGCATTAGGAATTCTTGCTGACCTCTGGAGAGCCACACCAAGGCAACACCCTCTAGATAACGGTTCACCTCCTCCTCATCAGCCGTGTCCCTTCGCTCATAGAGTTGCGCATAATGCTTCGAGAAGCAAGCCAAGATGCCTTCAGTATTAGTCACTACTTCCCCTTGGTCCTCGATCTCGTGTACCGTGCAGTGACGCGCCCACGGCTCTCTGATGCGATCCGCCAGTCCCTTTCCCGGCCTGCCCCCTTCTCCATAGTATCTAGCAGTAGCATGTTTAGCCATGAATTTCACCTCTTGCTCCGCCAACTCATTGTACTCATTGACCTTCAGCCTGATATCTGCAAGTATCGTGCCCTCCGCACCCTCTTCCAACCGTCGCTCAAGTGATAATAACTCCCTTTCAAGCCTGGACATGGAGTCCCTGATGGACGTGAGCACCCCTGAACGTAAACCTATACATGCACCTCTCACCGTCACCTTAAAGGCCTCCCACACCGTACCTATATCTTCAACAGATCCCACGTTATTAACAAAGAAATCCTCCACTATCTGCCCCAGGCGTTCGGAAAGCACCTGATCAGTTAGCATCCCGGGAGAGAGTCTCCAAGTGAAAGGGGGCGGAGCATGCGATGGGATCCGCAATATCAGTGTAGCAGGTGCATGATCCGAGATAGTGCGAGGCAAATGAGCAGCTTCCACCACCCATCCACTCACATCCCTAGTCACCAGCCAGAAGTCCAGTCTCGACCACGTGTCGTGTGCCGATGTGTAACAAGTACCCACTCGCGCAGTCGGGTTTCGCAGTCTCCATACATCCAGCAATTGCAGCCCAGCCATACCCTCGCACACCGCTTCCGCCGCCCTCTTGTGCACAACAGGTCTATCATGTTTCTTGTCCAGCTCCGAATCCAGCGTGACATTCCAATCCCCCCCGCATATTATAGCTGACGGCGCAACGCAAGCATATAAAGTTTGTTCCAGAGCATAACATAGAAATCAGGATCGTCAATATTCGGACCATATACATTAAGCAAAGTAATCAGCGTACCACATAATTTGCCCTGCACAATAATAAACCTTCCCTCCTGATCTATTTCCTCATGTACCACTTCAAAGGGTATATTTCTCTTGATCAAAACCATCACCCCCCGAGCATAGGAAGAGTACTTAGTGGCCAAGCGCACCCCCGCCCATTGCCTGCCCACCATTTCAGCCGCCCTGCCCTGGAGGTGTGTTTCCTGCAGGAACACCACTTGTGCGCCATGTCGATTCAAAAATGCAATCATTTGTCTTGTCTTTTGCGGCCTATTAAGACCCCGTACATTCCAAGTTACGCATGTGATCTTACCCCCCCTATCCATGTCTCCCGTTCTGTAAGCCTCCCAAAAGCCAATAGAGCAGTCCCCCTGTCCACCCCGAGGACCTCACCTCTGCACTCCGCAAACCACAAGCAACAGGAATATCTTCATTGAGAAGGCCGACCCCCCACCAATGGAGTCGAACATACATTACCAGCATCACAGATCCCTCAGCCCAGACCAGAAAGGAAAACAATCCCCCAACATCCCTCAATTCCCCGTCCCCCATCCCACCACCCACTTCAGCGCACCCAATTTGCCAAAGCCAACCCAAAACCCAACACCGCACAACCCTCAACAAGTCAACCAACAGTGTGTGGGGATCTCCCATATCGGGGGGCGTAGAGGCACACTTCCCCCGCCAAGAAGTGACGGGAGCGTGGACCACTCTAAATAAGAACACCTCCAACCTTGCAACCCTGATATCGCAAGCAAAACACCCAGTGGTAAGTCAAACATTTGCAGTACATTGCCAGAAACGTCCCGGACTTGTCCACAACCAGCAGCGCTATAAACATAACCAAGAGCACTGGCAGCCCCAGGACCAGCCCCCCCCCGTGCCCACCGCCCGACCAAGCTTTCAATCTTGTGCAGTGGGGATAGAGCCAGCAAACCGTAAGTCCTCAGCAGATGTAAAAATGCCACTCGCCAGCCCCTCCCTCATTCCGCAATGTACATGTTCTCGCTCTGAAATCCTCCAGGCCTCAGTGGATCGCTCAACATTGTTAGAAAATAAGCAGATGAAAGACCACAGGGGAGAGCTCAGCACAGCGCCTCGCAGCAGCGCCCCTGTCGCAGTCAATCAGTCCAAACTCAGCTCACGCGGCCTCTTCCAGCCCCTCATCCTCCGCCGCATGTCTCCCGTCCGGTTCCTTGGCGCGCTTTTTCAATTTTTTGGCGTAGTCCATTGCTGCTTTGGGGGAGGAGAAGATCTTGTTGTCCGACGGTGGGCCTACCCTCAGGCGCGCAGGATACAACATGGCGTACGCAACGTCATTATTCCTCAGCAGTTGTTTCACCTGGGCGAATTCTTTACGGGCCGTTTGCACCGCCATGGTGAAATCGGGGTAGAACTCCAGCCTGTTGCCCTGATATTCAATGGTCCCTTTCTCCCTGGCAAGCCGAAGTATAGTGTCCCTGTCCCTATAGTTCAGAATTCTGGCTACTATCGGCCGCGGCGGCGCCCCAGGTGGCGGACGTTTGGCCAGCGAACGATGGGCGCGCTCCACTATGAATACTCTAGACAACTGATCTGCTCCAAATAGGTCAATGAGCATCCTTTCCATATAGTCCTCCATGCGTCCTACATTCGTGGATTCCGGCAGGCCCGTGACCCTTACGTTGTTCCTCCTGGACCTCCCTTCCAACTCCTCGTTCTTCGCCTGTATGACCGCCAGCACCCTCTCCATGCTGAATACTTTAGATGAGACAGTGGCCAGGCCGTCCTCCGTGGCAGACACTCTCTGCTCCACCTCCCCCATGCGCTCATTTTGGCGGTCAAATTGCGTCGCCATTTGATCGAGACGGTGATTGACTGACTCCATGGTGACCTCGATGGATTGTAGGGTTTTCTGCATGGCTATTAACGTGGATTCCAGATTCGGGGCGCCCCCCACGGCCCCCCCCTGGTCAGCGTCCACCGGAGCCTGAGAGGACGAGAGCGCAGTTTTTTTAGCCTCGAATGTGATTTTCGGCTGGCTTCTGTCTGTTCGGCCCATGGTTGCAGAGCACCCAGCACTACCAAGTACACAAGTTAGCTGATCCGACTTGCCAGCCGAGTGGGTCCGTTGTCACTATCAGGCGGGCTCCGCAGCTTCAGTCCACTGTAATGTACCTGTCCGAAGTTCAGGCAGTGACACCACTCCCAACAGGAACCAGCACCCCAATCGAGTCTAGATACTTTCTACGCCCCCCACCAAAGCAGCGGGTCACAGCACCCCACTCAGGGACCGACAGCCTTAAGCCTGCAGCGTGAAAAAGTGAATTGGCGGGCTCCCCATAGATCTCTCAGGCATCCAGCATGGCCACGGAAGGTATCTGTGTAGAGGCGGCCAGACTAGCGCCCGTTTGTTGTCCAGGGTGCAGGCGCTGCATTCAGTGGTGGCCCCTCTCCGCTTTGCTGCCCCGCCTGCCCCCTTCCCCTGCCCCCACCGAAATCGGCTCACGCGGCGCGGCCGCGGCAGGCCCAGCGCCACCTCCGCAGCCCCGGGCTTGCGTAGCGCCCCGCCCCACTCACCAACTCCGGCGGAGCCGGGTCCAGGCCGCTCTCCGCTCCGGCGCTTCCCCGGGGACACACCGAGGGACGATTCCGCTCCGCCCCGCTTCCGCCGGTCCCAGTCCCCGTCTTCGCCGGCCGGCAGCGTCAGGATCCAGCGGGTGCCCAAGTTAGCCAGCAGCGGCAGTCCAGGTCCGCGAGGTGCGAGCGTTGCAGGCGGCAGGTTCCCGGCTCGCAGCGCTCCTCTCCAATCGCGCTCAGAACAGCCTCGGATTCCGGCCAAAGGGTATGCAGCAGGCCCCCGATGTCAGCGGGGCCCCCCCAGCTCAAGTACAGGGTGCAGGTTGCAGATTACGCAGGATTAATGAGCGAATATTGTGTGGTCCTGACAGAGCCTCACGCAAGTGCGGCCATCTTGTCCGGCGCCCTCTAGCGCCCCAACTAAAGCCTCTTAATAACTCCCCATTTATATAGTGCTTGCTACCGCAATGTAAATACAACCACAAACAAGGGGGGGGGCAGGACAGCAAGCACGAACAGCGAGGGGGGGGGGGCAGGACAGCAAGCACTCACCTGAGGACAACTTCTTCCGGCGGTGGTCGGGGGAAATGGCAAAACAAAAGCACCGCCGGAAAAAAAAAAGTAAACGCCCACCTCCGAATGACGAACAAAAAGGGGCGGGGCTTAAAAAAAGCTGGAAACGGTCACGAATCTGCTCCAGCCCTGAGTGACACACATCTCTTCCAATGGCTAGCCTTCATTTATGAAGCTAGCCAATGGAAGAGAAGGCGGGTTCAAGCCCTAGTACTGGGGAATCATAAGATCTCGGCTGCGCGACACTGCTGCGCAGTGTACGCTAGGCCGAGACCTAAAAATTGTTCACGACGAGACAGGGGTCAGTCACTAAGGGCCCCAGACTTAGTGCGTTTAATTAACTGGGCCACCTCATCTGTTGTGAGGGATGAAAATATGTCTCAAACTTGGGTGGTTTTTATTAAGAGCGATGTCTTCGGAGCCTAGGGGAAGATCCCCAAACCTTGTAAACTGCTTCTACCTTATTCTTAAAAGAATTAGCTAGGTTGTCACAGAAAGTTTGTGTGGGGACTAATGTATTAGCGTTCCAAGGGCGAGAGAGCATCTGAACTGTTCCAAATCGTTCCATGAAGGAGTTGCTTGCTTTTTTAATTTTGTCCGTGAAATATTTTGTTTTTTCAACTTCTATTCCTCCTTCTAATCCTCCATGATATAGATTCTCTAAGCATCCTTAAGAATTAAATGTATCTGCAACAAAACGAGGTACATTGGACCAGCCTGTACTCTTGGAAGCAATTAAAACATTCCTTGATTATCACAGTAAAAAAAACATTTCACATGACAAAGAAAGCAAAGGAACATCTCTGTCATTAATTCAGACTTCAGCAATGCATGGAAAAAATATTCACGTTTTGAAGCCAGCCACGGCCCGTGCAGGTAAGAGCGGTGAGGCGGTGGTGCTGGGTGACGGGGAATTTTGACAGACGAAGGCGATGGAAAATTAATTATTTAATTATTTCTAGTTGGCAAATGTTGAAATCCCTCCCCCCCCCCCCCCCCCCCCCGGCCCCCCGCTCTTACCTGCATGGGCGTGTCTGCATGAAGCCAAAATCCAGGGCTACGTTAGCTATGGTCAATCTAAAAATAAATAATACAGTTAACATTTGCATGTTTACAACGTTAATACCAATTTTATGCAACACTTACTTGATATGAAAAAACACTCTTTTTTCACCAATGTATCCCTTAATACGATGGCATGAGTTATACACGAGGTGGTAAAATGAACCGAGGTAGCTTACCTGGTGCCAGTCCTTTTGGAAGCTCAGACCAAACTTTTTCTAAAAGTAAAAGAAGCAGTTTTTTTTCTTGACACTCAGTAATATGATTTTCAGTCGATTTTTATTTGGACTTGTTTTTTTAAAACATTTCTCTTCATTATTGTTTTCAATATAAAAGTGTGCAGAGTAAATGTGTACTGCCTGCAATTACTACAAATCTCAAGAATTTACATGGTAGCCTTGTCAGCAAACATATGAATTAAGTTCTAGCCTGTTCATATAGAGGTCCATATTTATTAGCAGGCCTTCCATTGCAGTGACTTTTGTTTTTCAAAGAAGTTCTTATGACGAAGTCTGGCTTATTCTTTTGTATGCATTTCTACATAGATGAACGTGTGTCTTGTTCATTTTTCTGTAGAGTTGCCTGATGGCTTATGCTGCTCTCTTAAGGAACCTTGCTTTATTGAAGGGTCCAGACGCATCCCTGCATCAAATCTTCCCGAGCCGGTCATTGTGAAGAAACCTGAACTCAACTGGAAGGACCTAGATAGGTGAGTCATTTCCATTCTAATAAAGATCTTAATATTTGTTCCTGGGGAGAGAACTCTCTGTGAAGTGCAAAGGAAAACTCGAAGTTTCTAATCGAAGGAAGTTGATAATGTGGAAGGTGTTTCTTTTTGTTTACTGTTTACACCCCCATTTCTCCCCAAATATGAGAAAACCTATTGTATGTTTTTGTGCAGTATAATATACACATATTGGTTTCTGCTATTTATAGCTACAGGATAACAAATAGTACATGTTAAAATAAATAAATGAGGGGGGCGTGGCCAAGACAGCGATGTGAGCGGACGCACCCTGAGCGAGTTCCGTCGCCCCGCTGTTTGCATTAGCCATATTGAGAGAAATTCGGGGGGCTTTTCTGGGGGCCCCACCTGCTAGGCGAGCCTTACCTGCGGAACGACCCTCGGGGGGTCCATCCTGGTGCAGAAGACTTTGCTGGGAGCTGCTGGGGGCCTGGATCCTCCGCTGCCGGACTCTGCCCGCCATTTTGGAGCTGACCACGACGACGAGAACCCTGGTCCCGCAGCGCTTATAGGCGGCTCTCGGCACTGAGGAGGTGACGGGGGACACAGGCGGACCACCCACGACGGACCTCCCCAGCGGCGAGCTGATCGCTGGGGGCTTGGCGGGCCGAGAGGACGCAGCTGTTGGCATGGAGGCGACCCCTGAGCAGAGTAGCTGAAGAGCGCCCGGCTGCAGCTCCTGGGAGAGGCCCCGGCTTCGGCGGAGGCGAGAGGCCGCACTTTCCGCGGACTTCTCGGAAGACCCAGCCACGAACCACCAGCCGTCACAGAGAAGCCCTGGTAAGCTGCCCTCCCTGCACCACCCCCCTCCACCCACAGACGGGTGCACCCTGGAGATTGCGGGCCCGCCCCGAACTGCTGAGCTGAGATCGGGCCCGCGGAGGGTGCTACCCGCCATCTTGCTCCCCCACCTGGTGCTCCGGGAGAGGGATCGGGCGCTGCAGGGGCGGCCCCATCGACCCACGCTGCTGCTTGCTGTCCCGGGGGCGCTACTTTAGAGGACCGCGGAGGGAGCTGGGACACTCTCCTCTTTCCCTGTGGGGCGATCGAGGCCCTGCCCGCCATTCTGACATTGCTGTTTGGCGCCTTCAGGCCTGGGGCCTGCCCAGCTGCACGTCGGGGCTCCCCGGAGAGTGGCGGCCACACAGTTGAGCGGGAACGGGAGCGCTGACCCGGCCGGCCTCCACTACCGGCCTTGAAGGAGAAGCGAGGGCCCCACCTGGAGTGCCGCGCGCCGGCCTTGACCCTGCCCCACAACCTGGCCTTGCTGCCCAAGCCCTAGACCTGCACTAACCCCGTAGCGCTGCGCCCCCGCTCCGGCCTGGCGAGTCGGGCTGGGATCGGCTGCCCGGGGGTGCTGCTGAGAGGATTGTGGTCCGGCTCCCCCTGAGCACAAAGAACAACGCCATCGGTTGGCTAGACGAAACGCCACACCCGGCGGTGTTTGCGCCCCACGGCCTGGCTGGCCGGCCTGAAGAAGGAGGGCAAGGACTTCTGGTGACGCGTGAGTACCCCTCTACGGGCATGAGACCCTGGGTGATTAATACGTGGCTTCTCTGCCATCTGCGAGGCGCAAGAGGATAGTGGCCGGGGTGCAGGGGGGCGCCTCGCCTGCCCACGGGGGTGCCGTTTTAACCAGCGGGGGGAGCAACGCGGCGCCCCCGACTGGAGGAGAGACCTGTCCCCCATAACGGCCCGTTTGTGCGCTGGGGTGCCTTCAAGACTCCTGGGGCTGCAGACCTGATTTCCAATTGCTGGACTGAGTGGGCCATCACGCGCAAAGGTGCTCGGGAGGGAAGGAGGACACTGGTGGTGAACTAAACGCTGCTGCGGCGACGTAGAGGGTCCGCGTCCAAGGTGACAGGCGACACGCCGGGCGGCAGGACATTGCGCTCTGGACCGACAATGACCCGTGGCAGAGGGGGCAAGGCGGACCCGGCGGCGGCGTCCAGGGGCACGTCGGTGGCTACCATGTGGGGCAAAGCGGGCACTCCTGCATCATCTGAAGGAGTGCCACAACCTACCACCGACTCTCCTCCGGTGACCCAAGCCTTCATGTCCTCCTTCATGACGGACCTGAAATCGGAAATTGGGTCCCTGAGATCAGAAGTGCACTTGTGCGTCAAAGAGCTGCGAAAGGAAGTGACCGACCTGGGTGACAGGATTGATGGCCTTGAGAAAGTCGTCGACACACGCACGGAAGATCTGGAGCAGCTATGGCAGAGAGTGGCAGCCCTGGAGGAGCAAAACATCGAGCTCCAGGTCAAGCAGGAGGACCTCGAAAATAGGGGGTGCCGCAACAACCTCTGTATATGGGGTGTGCCGCTCGGGGAAGAGGGGACTGACGCCATGGCCTATGTGGCCCAAATCCTGCACGAGGTGTGGGGCAACAAAGACGCCTCCCCACCACTCCTAGACTGTGCCCACCGAGTCTTTGGGGCGGGAGGCAAGATGGGCCTCCTCCCGGATATCATAACCCGACTGCACTACTTTACAGAGAAGGAGGCCATCCTGAAAGCGGCGAGGGACAAGCCGGACCTGCGCTATAGAGGACACAAGATCCAATTCTTCCAAGATCTGGCCCCCAACACGCTGCATAGAAGGAAAGTCTTCCGCCCGGTGACTGAGCGGCTGCGGGCTCTCAATATTCCCTACCAGTGGGGGCACCCCTTTGCCCTCATCTTTCGATGGGAAGACAAGCGCAGAGTCATCCGGTCCTACCGCGAGGCAGCACAACTGCTCAACCTGTCGGACTCCCCTGAGCGCAGCCCCTCCCGCTCCAAACGCCAAGAGAGGGCCCCAGCCCGTCCGGAATGGACCACAGTGCACCGGCGTCGCCGCACCCCCCCAGTGGATGACTGCTCCACGTCTCAGGCCAAGCAGGACATCATAGCGCACATCCGTTCCCTTGAAGGTGACCGCGAAGAACGGACCTCGCAGCCTCACACTCCGGGGACCGAAGAAGAACAGCTCCTGACCTCAGACGGTCACTGACTGGCAAGGACAGCATCATCATACTCCCTGACCAAAAGCCTCCACATCTGTTACTGAGAAAGATACGGGGGCCGAAAACGTTTGCCCCCACACCAATGAGCCAAGACACTCTCCCGCTCTCTAGAAGGGGAACGCGACCTGCACCCCCTGCACTAAAGTAGAGCGACCCCGGCACTTCGGTGGCCCCTCCGAGACTGCCTAACCTGAGCACAGAAGGGGCGTGCACCCATGGAGTTAAGTCCGCCGCACCAGTGCCTGGGGCCGTCCGAACACTGGGGACGGACTCATCCAGTTCACAGCGACGCTTGGGGCTGCAGTCAACCGCCATGGGGCGCTGCCGCCCCCCCTGAAAGTGGCCGTGGGGGTCAGACTTGGTGCCCCACCCCCTCGGTGACCGGACCCTCCCCACTGGGGCCTGACATTTCTCTTTTGGGCTAACGGATATGACACATTCACCTCTGGGAGATCCTAGAACTCGCCACCCCCGAATCTGCCAGGGACAGCGGGGCAGACGGGCTGCGGGGTAACCGGGAATCGTACTTCCAGCAAACCACCCCCCACTTTGTCCCATAGGAAGTGACATTCCTGAGACCATCCAAACCCTCGGGTAGAGGATGCCCGGAACCTGGGACATTACACTATGGCCCTGTTGGCCTGTTGCGGTTGTATGCCTTCTAAGTGTTCTTTACTTTCCTACTTTTCCTGCTCTTCCTACTTCTCACCTGAGCTTTCCCTGTATCTGGCCCCTACTCCCTTTGTGTAGTGTGGTGGTCTGGTGGCCATCGCGGGTATCGGCGCAACAGGGGTGGAGGGAGGAGGTCACTGCCCTATACACCGTGGGTGGAGGGTACTGGGCGATGAGGCGGCTTCAACCCCCTTAATGTTATGGCGGCGAATATTCCCACGCCCCTAAAGATCCTGTTGCTCAATGTCAAAGGGCTTAACGCCCCAACAAGCGGAATCAGATATGGCGCTATCTTCTCCATCATTCCCCTGACATCATCTTTCTCCAGGAGACGCACCTTCTGCGGGGGGACACTAGCCGCATGGCGCATACTAGATACCCCACACAATTCTGGGCATCGGCTGACACTAAAACAGCGGGGGTGGCAATCTTGTGCAGAGCTGGCTTTAGGCGGGGATCTGCTAAACCCTATAAGAGCGATGATGGGCGCTTCCTTCGGGCCACGGTACAGTTGGGGGGGATGCAGTTCACCCTGGGTAATGTATATGCACCCAACCAGTCGCAAGATAAATACCTCCAGTCGCTCCTGCGAGCACAGTTCAAGACCGGCGAGCCACGTACAATACTGGGAGGGGACTTTAATCTAGTATGGGACCCAGAACTAGACCGCGAGGGAGCTGCGTTTAACGGCACGGGCGCGATGTCCTCTGCGCTCCGTGCGCAGATTACGGATCTAGGGCTTGTCGATGCGTGGCGCTACCATAATCCAGGAGTTCGAGACTATACTTTTTATTCACACTCCCACAGAACCTACTCGCGTATTGATCACTTTTTCACCTCCCTTGACCTGACCCGAGACACGCTGAAAGCTGCCATCTCAGACATCTCGCTATCGGATCATGCGCATGTGGAACTACTGATACAGGACCCGCTAGCACACACCCCTCGGGAGCGGCGATGGACCCTCCCTCCGAGCGTCCTCCGGGACCCGGAGGATGTTAACAGCATCCGAGAGGCCATAGACTCGTACTTCGCCATTAACGACACCTCGGAAACGTCCTTCCCGGTAGTCTGGGATGCCTTTAAAGCCACCATACGGGGCCACATTACCTCCCTGGCGATAGCGAGGAGACGGGCGGCCTATAAATTAGAGACTGACCTAGCAGGCGAGATCAAACGGGCAGAGGCCCAAGACAGGGATCGACCCTCTCTGGCATCCAGGAGAACCCTTGCTAACCTCAGGGGACAACTCCGAACCCTGCGCACCAACAAGGCGGAACACTCTCTGCTAGCACTTAAACAAAAATACTATGAGGGAGGGGACAAGGTGGGGCGTCTTCTGGCAGGATGACTGCGGGCTTGAGCAGCTAGAGCCCATATTGCCAATGTGCAGCGTCAGGATGGCTCTAGCGCCATCACTGAAAGAGCCAAACAAGACGCCTTCGTTAACTACTATACCTCCCTATATGCGGGGGAACCTCCATCAGTGGAGGCGCGAGCGGCCGTCCTCGCCGATTATGATGGGACTCCGTTACCGCCGGTGTGCGCAGCAGAGCTGGAGGAGCCCATATTAGACGAAGAGGTCTCTGCAGCTATTAAAGATCTTCCCACCGGGAAAACCCCGGGGCCGGATGGCTTACCGCTGACCTTTTACCGAACCTTTCAGACTCAACTCCGCCCGTACCTGCTGAGACTGTTCCACTCTTTTTCGGACACCTCTGGCCCGTCCCCCGATATGGGTATGGCGGAGATCGCTTTGATACCAAAGCCTGGAAAGGACCCTACACTATGTGCCTCCTACCGCCCTATCGCCCTCTTAAACACCGACTTAAAAATATATACCAAGGTACTGGCTAAGAGACTTGACCCATATATGCCAGGGCTGGTGAACCCGGACCAGGTGGGGTTTATTCGGGACCGGCAGGGGGCTGACAATGTGCGCAGGCTGGCGCACTTGGTCGGAAAAGTGCAACACTGGGATATCCCGGCTTGTCTTCTCTCGCTTGATGCGGAGAAGGCTTTCGACCGAGTGGACTGGGCGTTCCTGAAAGAGGTTCTCCAGAAGATCGGTTTCGGCCCCAAAATGATCGCGAGAATCATGGCCCCGTACATAGGCCCACAAGCCAGAATCAGGGTCAATGGTCAACTTACACCGCCGCTCGCGATACACAGAGGCACGAGACAGGGGTGCCCACTCTCGCCACTCTTGTTCGCCCTTGCGGTGGAACCGCTGGCGGCAATGATAAGACGCAACTCCAGAATACACGGAATAGCTCATGGAGGGAGAGACAACAAGGTGGCGCTGTTCGCAGACGACCTGATCCTCACCCTCACGCACCCTCGCGAATCCCTCCTAGCGGTTCACGATGTGCTCTGCCTATATGAACGGGCGTCAGGCCTTAAAATAAATCATACCAAATCTTGGGTGCTTAACCTCACTATACCCGAAGAGGAGATCCCATCCCTGCAGAAGGATGTGCCCTACCAGTGGGCGGAGAACCACATCAAATACCTGGGCCTTGACTTGACACCCCACTTAGACTCCTGGTCCTCGGTAAACTGGGCGGCGTGCCGCAAAACGGTGCTGGAAGACCTTCGGAAGTGGAAACCTTTGATGATCTCATGGCTGGGGCGCCTTAATGCGGTTAAGATGTCGATTCTCCCCAAAATTCTCTATGTCTTCCAATGTTTACCCACCCCGATCCCGCTTCACTGCATTCGGAGTCTCCAGCGCGAGATCACGTCCTTCATCTGGGGCGGGAAGCGCCCCCGGTTCTCGCAGAAGATCCTTATGGAACCGAGAGACAGAGGCGGCCTGGCATGCCCCAACCTGATACACTACTATTGGGCGGCACACCTCCATTTTGTGGTGGAATGGGGCGCTCGCGAAAGCGACAAGCATTGGTTCCACATGGATCGAGCGGTCACAGGACGCACCATATGGGACTTGCCCTGGCTTCCGCGGACGGCACGCTCCAGAAGTGCGTACATGGCAGTCCCTACAAAAACGGTCCTGGATGTTTGGGACAGGGTAGCGGTGTCCAGAGGTCTCACTACGTTCCCCTCCCCACACACCCCGATAGCGGGAAACCCACAATTCCCCCCGGCCTACCAGACTCGGGCATTTGAAAAATGGACGCACGGGGACTGTAGAGTCATTGGGGACCTTTTCCTTGGGAACTCACCTAAAACGTGGAATGACTGCAGGGAGGAATTCGGGATACCACAGACGGCTGGCCTACAACACGCCCAGCTACGTCACTGGACTATGGGTGAAGACATGTATCAAGCGGCCACTAGGGACTACACACCCTTCGAGAAACTAGCGCGTTCCCTTGGGGGGCTGAAGAGGCTTATCTCACAAATATACCACATACTGCAACACCCTACCTCGACACCTGCGCACCCCTATCAGAGACAATGGCAGTTGGCCGCGGGCACAGACATTGAGCCCTCCCAGTGGCACAGACTGTGGCGCGATATCCCCAAAATCTACCACAGTATCCCGCAGAGGAAAAACGCCTACAAGTTACTCACCCAGTGGTACTATACCCCGCTGCGACTTAGCAAAATGTTCCCCAACACCTCGCCGATGTGCTGGAGGTGTGGCTCTGCAACTGGTGACTTTGTGCATATATGGTGGACGTGCCCGACCCTAGCTGTTTTCTGGAAGGAGGTACTCAGCCACATCAAAGGGGTGCTGGGTTTCCCCCTACCTGAGGTAGTGAGCACGATTTTGCTTGGGATCCTGCCTACCACACTCAGGGCGCTTACCCGCAGCGACTGGATCCTTACGCTCCAAATGTTGGGCGCAGCTAAACAACTCATCGCCCTATACTGGAAGCGGGCGGAGGCGCCACCAATAGCTTCCTGGTTTTTACGCCTCTGGCAGGTCCTGGCAATGGAAATACTCACGGCAAGGCTTCAGGCGAGGGACACACGCTTCAAATCGGTCTGGGAGCCCCTAGTGCGATATCTCTGCTCAATTAGCTATGCGCGACATATGCCCCCTAGACTCCGCGCTCTGCACCTCTTTGAAGATGCCATCATCCCTGCGGACCCTGCCAGGCTGTGCCCTTGACTGCCATCCACACTGCAAGCGCTACTTCTAATA
The DNA here is from genome assembly GCF_964263255.1 of Lissotriton vulgaris. Classification (NCBI taxonomy): domain Eukaryota; kingdom Metazoa; phylum Chordata; class Amphibia; order Caudata; family Salamandridae; genus Lissotriton; species Lissotriton vulgaris. The sequence goes on along the minus strand of NC_141695.1, from coordinate 1,504,441,801 downwards.
CACATGCCCTCCCATGCCCTGCTCCCTGAACCGCCGCACATACCTACCGCCCCCACTCCTTTACTTTACCTACTCTCAGACTACCTGATATTGCATACTTCCTTTTTTCCTACTTGCCGATCTGGCCTTCGTCTCTCTACGAGGCAGTTGCGCCCGGTTGGGCTTTCTCTCCTTTGTGACACTTAAGCCAGTTACTCACCATACGCCTCTCTTACGAAGCGGAAGCGCATTCACATGCGACAACCCCTGCGAACTTCACTCCTAAGCCATGCGGCCGGCCCTTCCTGGAGGGTTGTAGGCAAGGCGCTGTGTTAAAGCCTTTTCCCCGCCCCAGTTGGCATAGCAACGCAAGAGTTATCACATACGCGGCCGGCCTCGACACGAGGTTGTAGGCTTAACGCTGTGTACACAATAAAAACAGATTTGAACAAAAAATAAAAATAAATGAGCAATTCAACATTATAGTAATTCCCTGGAAGACCAAGAACTGAGGAGGATGAAGGGATAAGGGCAGTGCAATTTAATGGGCGTGTTTGAGTGTGTGTTTATGATGAGATTGAAGGTTTAGAGTTTGAAAAGGCTTTGAACACATTTACTCTCTCGTTTAAAGCGTGTATTAGTGAATTTAAATTGAGTTATTTTTGGAACCCGGCACTATATGTATCGGCAGTGTTTTAGTACATGAGCACCAGAGAAGGATCATGACATAACCTTCATTTCAAAACAAGCATTGGTAAATGCATTAGGTTTCACCTATGTGATTAATAGTAAGCTGTCTTTTGTTCTAAGTTGTAGCTTGCTGAGTAGTTGTACAATGTAAACTACAGAAGTCTGTTAAAGTTGTATGACTTGTTTATATTCAAAAAAGTAATGTGTTGTGTTGTTACGAGTAGTATAGTGCGGGTAAGTAATAGCAACATTTTGAAAAATGAAAGAGAAAAATAATATAATGAATTGATGTAACAGCAATATTATGTGTTAGAGGAGTTATGACAACTTTTGGCCCCAGTGGCACTGCACCTGCTGCACCATTCAAATCATGGCCATATTGCCTGTAAGGTAACTGCACTTGTGACTGCATGTTTAGTAGTAAAATATTGCAATATTTGGTGTTTAGAGGGGTTTCTAGAGCTTTTTGCCCTGGTATTACTGCACCTGCTGCACCATTGAAATCATGACCCTAGTGCCAGCAAGGTACCTGCTTGTGACTTCTTATTTATCAGTTAAATATAGCAATATTTGGAGTTTAGAGGAGTCCTGACAAGTTGTGGCCCCAGTGCCACTGCACCTGCATCACCATTCTAGTAAAGCCCCTTATAGCTGCAAGATAACTGCAATTGTTCTGCCTATATAGTAGTAACATATAGCAATTTTTGGGTTTTAGAGGAGTTCTGACAACCTATGAGCGACCCTTGACCCTGGTCAGGTCGCTCCCCACTCCGCACGGCTCCTCCTATGCGCCCGTGACTCCTGCCCCACTGCTGCCGCTGCCGAGAGTTTGCTGCTGGTGTGCTCCTGTGTTTGTGGTCTGGTGACTGCTTTGTTCCTTTTCTGTACTCTTATTTTTATTTTTAATTGTAGTCGGTTCTGGGCCCTTAAGCGCCCCTTGCCCTCTGTACCCCCCGCTCCCCACCGCTGCCCCCTTTGCCCTCTGTGTCCCGTCCCATCCCCCAACGCCCATTAGCGCCCTGCTCCCAGCTGCTTCTCCCTCCTACTTCGCCTTTTATGGAGGGCGCCGCGCGGAAGCGCAGCGGATGCGCCTGGACCACGCCCACCGCCAGAACCCCTGGACCCCGCGCCCCCGCAACGCCAGACTCCGATACAACGCCAATGCCCTCCTCGCTCTCAACACCGGACGGGACCGCCGCTGCTTCCAGGCTGCCCCAAAACACACCCACGGACCCTTCTCCTGCCACACCTGCAACTTCTCCTGTGACAGAACCACCAGGCCTCCAGGGACCGGACTCAACTACCTCCGCTGCAAACTCCTTAACCCCTTCAGCGCTAATGACAAGGGTAACTCGTCATGGAGTTTCCATTGATCTCAATGGAAATTACATTGAAGTGCCAGAAGATGCATAGCATCCAAGTGGTTAACACCCGCTCTGCACGCAAACACGCCGTCGAGCTTTGGCACCTACTCGACACAATGGCCCCAGACGTAGCATTCCTGACCGAGACCTGGTGGAACGAATCCTCTGCTCCGGACATCGCCATAGCCATCCCGGATGGCTACAAGATCACCCGCAGAGATCGTGCAAATGGAATCGGAGGAGGAATAGCCATCGTCCACAAGTCCACACTCCAGGTCCACACCCTCGCAGTCGACTCTCTCAATTCCGCCGAACACCTTCACTTCCGGATCCACACCGACCCCAACACCACTCTCAGAGGAACACTGGGCCCTGTTCAGCGACTCCATCGCTGACCTCGCCAGCACCCACGCACTCGCCTCCACGGACTACATCCTCCTATGGGGACCTGAACTACCACCTCGAAAACAACAACAACACCAACTCCGCCACCCTGATAGCCAACCTCGCCAACCTCGGCCTCCGACAACTCGTCACCGAACCCACCCACGCCGCCGGCTACACGCTCGACCCCATCTTCTCCACAAGCACCCACATCGCCTTAAACCACACCACCGAACTTCACTGGACCGACCACTACTGCATCCACTTCACATTCAAGAAGGCACCCACGCACCACCACACTCAACAGCTACCTCGCCGCTGCTGGGGCAAAATCACCGAGAACCAACTGACCTCCGCCCTCGCCCTGGACCCTCCAACCGACCCCATCGACCCAGACACCGCCGCCCAAAACCTCAGACAGTGGATCGAAGACTGCGCCAACACCCTAGCCCCACTAAAGAAGCCCTCCATCAACCACTCCAGCAAGAAAGCCGCCTGGTTCACCGAAGAACTCCAGACCTCCAAACACACATGCCGGATGCTAGAGAACAAATGGCTCCAAGACCGCACGTCAGACAACCACGCTGCCCACAAGGACGGCATTCGCAGACACCACCAACTCATCAGAACAACCAAGAGATCCTCCCTCAAAGCCCACCTGGACAACAACGCACACGATTGCAAAGAGCTCTTCAGGATCATCAAGGAACTCTCCAACCCCAGCGCCAACACCAACGACATCCCGCCCTCGCAAGGACCACCACATCCATCATCGACATCCACGACAGTTTCAACGCACCGCCAGCCCCGACCATGACAGACCCCACCCCGAACACCACTTGCACCAACCAGCTGACATCCTGGTCCCACGTTAACGACGACGAGACACGAAAGATTATGAACTCCATCCACTCGGGATCACCAGCAGACCCCTGCCCACGCCACGTGTTCAACAAAGCAGACGCCACCATCGCACCCCAACTACGAAAGGTCATCAACATCTCCTTCGACTCAGCGACATTCCCGGAAAGCTGGAAGCACGCTGAAATCAACGCCCTCCTCAAGAAGCCCAAGGCGGACCCAAGGACCTCAAGAACTTCCGCCTCATCTCCCTGCTCCCCTTCCCGGCGAAGGTCATTGAGAAAATCGCCAACATACAGCTGACCCGCCACCTCGAGGACAACAACATCCTAGACCCGTTGCAATCCGGATTCAGACGGAACCACAGCACCGAGACAGCTCTCATTGCCGTCACAGACGACATCTAACGCCAACTAGACAACGGCGAAACCTCAGCCCTCATCCTTCTGGACCTGTCAGCCGCCTTCGACACGGTCTGCCACCACACACTAAGAACACGCCTCCAAGAAGCAAGAATTCGGGAAAAAGGCCTGGACTGGACCACTTCCTTCCTCTCCGACAGAACCCAGAGTGTCCGCCTCCCACCCTACCGTTCCAAAGCTACCAACCTCATCTGCGGCGTACCCCAGGGCTCATCCCTCAGCCTGACGCTGTTCAACATCTACATGGCCCCCTCGCACAAGTGACCCGCCAACACTACCTAAACATCATCTCCTACGCCGACGACACCCAGCTCATCCTCTCCCTTAGCAAAGACCCACAGACCGTCAAAACCAACCTCCACGAGAGTATGAAGGCCGTCGCAGAGTGGATGAGGAGTAGCCACCTGAAGTTGAACTCGGACAAGATGGAAGTCTTCATCCTCGGCCCTACCCCGTCTGCCTGGGATGACTCCTGGTGGCCGACAACACTAGGAACAGCACTGACACCCGCGGACCACGCACGCAACTTGGGAGTCATCCTCGACTCCTCCCTCTCCATGTCCAAGCAGGTCAGCACTGTCTCCTCCTTCTGCTACAACACCCTCTGCATGCTTCGCAGGATCTACAAGTGGATCCCTATCGAAACCAGAAGAACGGTGACCCAAGCCCTTGTCAGCAGCCGGCTGGACTACGGCAACGCACTCTACGCAGGAATCCCGACCAAACACCTACAGCGACTACAACGCATCCAGAATGCCTCGGCCCGCCTGATCCTCAACCTCCCCCGATGCAGCCAAATCACCCCCCACCTCAGAGACCTTCACTGGCTCCCCATCAACAAGAGGATCACCTTCAAGCTCCTCACCCGCGCTCACAAAGCACTCCACAACTCCGGACCAGCCTACCTGAACAACAGACTCAACTTCTACACCCCCGCCAGCTCCGCTCCGCCAGCCTCGCCGACATCCCACGAATCCAGCGTACCACCTCCGGAGGCAGATCCTTCTCCTTCCTCGCTGCCAAGACCTGAAACACCCTCCCCACCCACCTGTGGCAGACCCAGGACCTACTCACTTTCAGGAAGCTCCTCAAGACCTAACTCTTCGAGCAGTATCAGCAGCCCCCCCCCCCTCCTCAGCGCCTTGAGACCCTCACGGGTAAGTAGTGCACTTTACAAGTTCAGTGATTGATTAATTGGTGCCACTGTGTGAGAAGGTGGCTTGGAATATGCTGTACACTAGTTAAAGTGGGCACCTTGTACCAGTCCACACGACCCTTAGGATGTATGAGGTCAAAGATAACCTTTAGAAAGCTATCCTAGTGGTAGCTGTGGACAGCAGCCTTCAGGCTTAATCTTGAAGGAATGTAAAGCAGCTTGTTTTACCAGAATATCACCTCCTGAATGAATAAATGAAAGGAGAACCCCACAGTAATTATATAAAATATGTATTTATTAATATAACACTCTCTACTAGTCTCTACATAAGATTAGAACACAAAGCACACAATACTGAATCAATAGAACATTTGTAAGTAGCACAATACACAGCGGGCTCCAGGTTGAAGAGGGAAGAACCTCCGAAACCAGTCTTAGGATGCTTGTTTCCGGTCCAGGGGGGACCTGGCTTGGCAGTTCGGGCTGGACTGTTTCCATGAGGCACAGGGCCAAGGCTGATTTGCATATGCCAGGTCTAAACTGGGGTGGCATGGTGAGAAAAAGAATGATGGATTTAACCAAGATCTCTTGACTGGAGGTGAATGTTTTGATTTGTTCTGCATTCCGTCCATCAACTGTGTGTCTTTTGCTTAAAGTACATACAAAGCAATTTAAGGGAGTAAGCAGATAGACTGGGATCCTGGATAGCAGAATCCCAGTCAGACTAGTCCAAAAACAGTGAGACACCGGCAAAAAGTGGGGGTAACTATAAGAAGCAGATACTAATTTCCTACACACTGCACCCGCTACACCATCATGACCCAAATCACAACCCTGTTGTCTGCAAGGTAACTGCCTGTTTAGTGGTAAAATGTAGCAATATTAGGTTTTTAATGGGGTGCCTAGAGCTTTTGGTCCTGTTGCTACTGCACCTGCTGCACCATTCAAATCATGACCCTATTGCCTGCTAGATAAATGCACTTGTAACTGTCATGTTAAGTGTGCAGGCCCATATTTACAAGGCCGTGCAAAGCCACCTTCCTGCACAAAAACAGTCATCCCCGCAGCGCAGGCACCCTTGGATGCCTGTGTTGCTGCATGGCAGTCAATTGTGCACCAGTGCTGGGGAAAGTACAAGGATGCATCACATTGTTGTAAATTTGACGCATCCCTGTGTTTTTAAAATGCCGCAGCTCACACAGAAAAATTGCTTGTGGCCCAGCTGCATCGTTTTGTTGTAATGAAGGCCCTTGGAGTTTAGTGGAGTTATGACAACTTTTGGCCTTGGTGCCACTGTACCTGCTGCGCCATTTAAATCAAGCCCCTTTCAACTGCAAGGTACAATTGTAACTGCCTGTTTAGTAGTAAAATATAGTAATATTAGGTGTTTAGAGGAGTTCTGATAATGTTTGGCCTGGTGCTACTGCACCATTCAAATAATGACCCTGCTGCCAGCAAGATAACTACACTTGTGACTGCCTGTTTAGTACAAAAATATAGCAGTATTTGATGTTTAGTGGAGTTATGACAACTTTTGGCCCTGGTGCCACTGCACTTGTTGCACCATTTAAATCAACCCTGTTTTAACTTCAGAGTAACTGCAAATATAGTAGAAAAATATAACAATATTAAGGGGCCGATTATGATGGTGGGCGGCCCTGAGTCCGTCTGCCACCATAGAGTAGGAGGTACCGTCCGCAGGGGCAGCGGCAGTTCCTCCGTGCAAATGAGGATGTGACCGCCACCCTGGCTGTCACATCCTGTATATTTAACATTGCGGCGGGTGCTGCTTCAAGCAGCACCCACCGCAATGTTATAAATGTAAGTTGTGCATTTGCATGCACAAAGCGGCAGGCACCACGCGGTGCCTGCTGCTTTGTTCACGCAAATGCAGGGGGGTACCATAGGTACCCCCCATGTGCATCCCCCACCCCCCCTTCACCCAGGGGGCCCACAACGGGCCCCCGAAGTGAAGGTCCGTATGCTTTTCCACAGCAGAAAAGCCGCTGCGGAAAAGCATACATCTTACACCATGCTAATATGGCTGGCGGTGTCTGATAGACACCGCCAGCCATGTTAAAGCTTTTCCGCCGCGGTCGGAAGGCGACCGCGGCGGAAGAGCTGCGGACAGATTTCCAGTCCCACCACCATCCTAATATGGCGGTGGGTCTTTTGTGGCTCAGCAGCGGTTTTCCCGCATCCTCTGGGCCCGCGGTGGCTGCCGTGTTTAGAGGAGTGTTTAGAGGAGTTCTGACAACTTTTGGGCCTGATGCCAATGCAACTGCTGCTCCATTCAAATCTTGACCCTGTTGTTTGTAAGGTAACTGCACTTGTGACTACCTGTTTAGCAGTAAAATATATCAATGTTAAGTGTTCAGTGGGCTGCCTATAGCTTTTGGTCCTTGTGTAACTTCACCTGCTGCACCCTTTAAATCATGACCCAGTTGTCTGTAAGGTAACTGCACTTGTGACTGCCAGTCTAGTTTTAAATTTTAGCAAGGATGTGGGTTTAGTGGGGTCCCTGGACCTTTTGGACATGGTGCCACTGCAGCTGCTGCACCATTCAACTCAAGTCCCTTTTAACTGCAAGGTAACTGCAATTGTGACTGTCTGTTTAGTAGTCAAATATAGCAATATGTTGTGTTTAGAGGAATTCTGACAACTTGTGGGCCCAGTGCTACTGCACTTCCTGCACCATTCTAATCATGACCCTGTTGTCTGCAAGGTAACTGCACTTGTGCCTGCTTGTTTAGTAGTAAAATATACCATAGCTCTTAAAAATTAACTTTATTTTTAATGTACAATGTTTATTACAATATTTAGAATTTGATTATAATGATCCAATATATTAATTTGAAAAAATCAATCCGATAATGCCTCCAAAGTGCAAAGAAAGGTACTGAGGCATGAATAGGGAATGCCAAAAACGTTCTAACGCTGAAGCACCTTCTTTACACAAATAAAAAGGCAAGCATTCCAGCATACTGTTAGAAGCTGTCTGCCTTTGTTTCTGTAGGAAGAGAGCTTATCTTGCCAGTAAATTGGGCTTAAACAGTGTGAACACCTTTAGTAGAAGTATCGTAAATGTGCGCAGCCAGGGGAAGTTAACAAAAAAAGTCCCCTCAAAAGCGAATAAACACAGCAATTTGGCTGTGGGAACTGATAAGAGCCCCATTTCAAGATATATTAAAAATACAAGAGATTTCACAAGCACAGCACAAGCAAAATCTCAAAATGCTGATCTATACACTACCGGTGAATTTGCACTTTTGGTGAATACACACTCCGTGTAATCACCCAAAAATGCCAATATTTTAAGCAAGGACATTCTGTCAGAACTTTGTAATAACCCAGAAAATTCTCCACTATCTGATCGTTTTTAGTATTAGGATGCACAAGTGCGTTCAGCAGATGCATTTTTACATTTTTATTCTTCAAGCATTATAAGGTACGCTATGATATGATGGGTAGTAAACATCACCTAAAAGTCATTACATTTATATTGTAGTATTTTCTTTCACCATATACATTTATCAAATTGAGCAAAACAACACGTGCAATCAGCATTGTCACATTTTCCTATTAGAACAAACCTTTTGGCAGTGCAACATTGGCAGCACTGACCCGGCCGACCGGAGGTACAAATGAGGTTCTGGAACTGTGCGATGATGACGGTGCACTAAATAATGGTGCAGCGCAGATTGCCGATACGTTTTGCAAGTATTATACAGACCTATATACTTCACGCCCTTCTAGCACAGAAGAAACAGACAAAGACTACTTAGCGTATATAGAAATGAAGTGGCTGTCCAACTCTCACATAAAGCATTTGATGGCACCTTTACGCCCACCTGAGATAACCTCGGCATTGAAGCACAAGTTACTACTTGTGTAACGATATCACTGTAAGAGACATTAGTTAGTGATAGATTCCTTACCTTAGAATATCCCCAGGCGTCAGACTGGATCCAGAAATTTTTGCGTAGCAATACCCCTGCGCGTCAGTAGGCGTCGTCCGCGGCTCCGCGTCCGTCGTCGGCGTCGTTAGCGCTGGAATGACGTCGTCGGAGTACTTAGACACCGCCCATGCGCGCTGACGTCAGTTCTGAAACACAGCTTTTCCGCGCCAGATACGCAGAGCCATGATAGAACCAACACTGGTGCCATGAAACTAGGGCCCTGAAAGGGGATGACCTTAACCCTAGATATCGGTTCGCAGAACGGGGAGGATGGGTGGGTCGGTAAGGAATCTATCACTAACTAATGTCTCTTACAGATATATTGTTACACAAGTAGTAACTTGTGCATCTGAAAGAGACACGTTAGTGATAGATTCCTTACCTTAGAATAGATACCCCAGCAATACCAACCCCGGTGGTGGGTCTGCGAACCAATAATCACACCAGAAAGTCCTGGAGGGCGGAACGGCCAAAGGAGCCATCCTTCCGGACTTGGCTGTCCAGGCAGTAGTGTCGTGCAAACGTGTGCAGCGAGGCCCACGTAGCTGCCTGGCAAATGTCCTGTAAGGGCACACCTCGGCCCAGAGCAGTTGTAGTCGCCGTGGCACGAGTAGAATGAGCCCGCAATCCAGCATGGGGCTCGTTTTTGGCCATGGAGTAACATGCCTGGATACACAAGATGATCCACCGCGAGATGGTCCTCTTGTGTACCGCCTTTCCCTTCTTAGCGCCCACGTAACCAACGAAGAGTTGGTCATCCACCCGGAACTGGCGTGTGCAATCTAGATAATAAGAGAGCGCGCATTTTGGGTCCAGACGGTGGAGCCTCTCTTCCTCTTTCGAGGGATGCGGAGGCGGAAAGAAGGTGAGCAAAGTAATGGACTGCCCGATGTGGAAGGCCGTGACAACCTTGGGCAAGAAGGAAGGTCTTGTTCGCAACACAACCTTGTCCGGATGAACAGAGAGGAAAGGAGGTGTAGAAGAAAGAGCCTGGAGCTCACTCACTCTCCTGGCAGAGGTGATGGCAACCAGGAAGGCAGTCTTCAGAGTAAGAAGACGGAGAGGACAGTTATGGAGCGGCTCAAAGGCAGCACACATGAGGTAATTAAGCACAAGATTCAAGTCCCACTGGGGCATCACGAAGGGAACAGGAGGGAACATGTGTGTGATGCCCTTCAAAAACCTATTCACAATGGGGGACTTGAACAAGGAAGGCTGATCAGGTAGCCTCAAGAAGGCGGAAAGGGCAGAAAGGTACCCCTTGAGAGTGCCCAGAGCAGAGCCCTGCTGGGCAAGAGAAAGAAGAAAGAGGAGAACCTCAGAAAGGGGTGCAAAGAGTGGGTCCACAGCCTTTGCTGTGCACCATGCCATAAATCTGTTCCACCTGCAGGCATATACCGACTTTGTGGAGGGACGCCTGGCTGCCAGAATGATATCACAGACTTCGGGAGGCAAGTCAAATGGCCTCAACTGCCGCCACTCAATCTCCAAGCTTGTAGGTGGAGACTGGACAGGTTCCGGTGCAGGACCGTCCCCTGCTGCTGCGACAGAAGGTCCTCCCGAAGAGGCAGACGAATCAGGGGATTGACTGACATGCTGAGTAGCTCGGGATACCAGTATCTTCGTGCCCAGTCCGGAGCCACAAGGATAACCTGGGCCCGGTCGCGCCTGATCTTCTTCAGCACTCTGGGCAGAAGTGGTATAGGCGGAAAGGCGTACAATAGACCGCAACTCCACTCGCGACGAAAAGCGTCTCTGAGCGAGTGCCGCCTTGGAAATTCCAACCCGTAGAACTGAAGACATTGCGCGTTCTCTTCTGTGGCGAATAGATCTAACCAAGGCTCTCCCCATTGCTGAAAGAGACCTTGCGCCACGTCCGAGTTCAGACGCCATTCGTGATCCATCATGCACCGACGGCTGAGTTCGTCCGCCCTGGCATTCAGAGAGCCTGCCAGGTGTTGAACCACCAGGGTCACGCCCTAATGTTCCAGCCACTGCCAGAGGCGCAGAGCCTCCTGGCATAGGGTCCACGACCCCACCCCGCCGTTTGTTGCAGTACCACATGGCGGTGCTGTTGTCCGTGAACACCTGCACTACACTCTCCCGGACAGAGGGGAGGAATGCCTTCAGTGCTAGACGAATCGCCCGCAGCTCCAAAAGGTTGATATGGAGCCGGGACTCCGCCGGAGACCAGAGGCCTCTGATCTCCGGCTCTCCCATGGCCTCCCCAGCCCTGGAGGGACGCGTCCGTCACAACCATGTGCTCCGGGTGGGGTAGGGAGAGGGATCTGCCACTGACCCAATCGCAGTCCGTGAGCCACCACTGCAGTTGTCTCGCAGTGCCCTCCGAGATCAAGACATGATCGGACAAGTTGCCCTGATGCTGGGCCCACTGAAACTTCAGGTCCCACTGCAGAGCCCACATCCGCCACGGGGCGTGATGCACCAGAAGGATGCAGGAGGCCATCAGCCCCAGAAGCCGCAGCGTCAACCTGACCGAGACTCAGGATAAAGGCTGGAAGATTGGAATCAGAGCCTGTATATCCCGAACCCGCTGTTCGGGTGGGTTAACCCGAAACTGCGCCGAGTCAAGAACCGCTCCGATGAAGAGGAGCTTCTGAGAGAGACACAGGTGCGACTTCGGCATGTTTATGGAGAACCCCAGCAAGTGCAGGAGGTCGGCCGTAGTCTGGAGGTGGCTGACGACTGTCTGGGGCGAGTCCGCCTTCAACAACCAGTCGTCGAGGTAGGGGAAGACTGACACCCCTAACCTGCGCAGATGAGCTGCGACCACCGCCATCACCTTCGTGAACACCCGTGGGGCGCTGGTAAGGCCGAAGGGGAGCACGGTAAACTGAAAGTGCTCGTGGCCTACTGTGAACTGCAGGTAACGCCGGTGGGCCGGCAGGACGGGGATGTGAAAATAAGCGTCCTGCAAGTCCAACGCTACCAGCCAGTCTCCAGGATCTAGGGCTGCTAAGACCTGAGCCAAAGTCAGCATCTTGAACTTCTCCTTCCGGTGGAAGCTGTTGACGTTCCGCAGGTCCAAGATAGGGAGCAGGCCCCCTTTGCCCTTCCTGGGTACCAGAAAGTAGTGGGAGTAACAACCACACCCTACTTCCGGCCCAGGAACGCGCTCGATGGCCCCCTTGGCCAAGAGGGCCGTGACTTCCTCTTGCAGAAGTTGCAAGTGATCCCCGACACACGGTGGAATTGCGGTGGCATGGCTGGAGGGGTCGCCTCGAAGGGGAGGGAGTAGCCCATTCAGACGATTTGCAGCACCCACGTGCCCGACGTGACAGTGCGCCAGTGGGAGAGGTGATGGTGAACCCTGCCTCCTACTGGCGTCACATGGGCCTGAAAACTCGGACTAGGAAGGTTTTGAGGCGGGTGCTGTGGAGGGAGGTGTGGACTGGCCTCGCCGTTGTTCCCGACCGCCGCCACAGCAGTTTCCAAGGCCGCCACCGCGCTGTTGAACATTCTGCGGCGCGTGGCTGGCAGCACGTGTGGGGGCGCCCCTTCCTTGGCCACGAAAGGAGCGAAAGGCACCCGATTGCTGGCGTGTGGCCGAGAGGCCCAAGGACTTGGCCGTAGCCCTGGAGTCCTTAAAACGCTCAAGCGCATGGTCTGCCTTGTCGCCAAAGAGGCGACGGCCATCAAACGGCATGTCCAGAAGTGTGGCCTGGACATCGGCCGAAAAGTTAGCGGACCTCAACCAGGCGTGGCGTCGAACCGCCACCGTCGTTGCCATCGCCCTGCCCAGTGAGTCCGTGGTATCCAGCCCACACCGGATGGAATATCGCGCTGCATCTCGGCCCTCCACAAGGGTTTGGGCGAGTTTAGCCCAGACCTCCTCCGGACATTGTGGCAGCACGTCCGCAACCGTGTCCCACACGGTGTGGGTGTAGCAGCCCAAGAGACAGGCGGTATTGACAGACCGCAGCCCTAAGCTTAGGGACGAGAACACCTTCTTCCTGAACTGCTTATATCTCTTGGATTCCCGATCGGGCGGAGCCGACGGTAATGCGGTCTGGGAAGTGGAGGCCTGGATAACCAGACTCTCGGGGTGGGATGGGTGGACAAAAAGCAAGGGTCGCCCGGGGCCGGGCGGTAGCGTCTGGCCACAGGCGGGCCTGTGGCGGGATTGGACCAAGTGCCCACAAGAACGTCGCATAAGGCCTCATTGAATGGCAGCAGAGGCTCGCTGGAGCTTGTCTGCGGTTTGAGGACCTCAGTGAGGAGGTTAGTCCTCACGGCCGCGACTGGGAGCTCAAGGTTTAAGGCCTTGGCTGCCCTCGTCAACACTACACTATATGTAGACCCCTTCTCCGCCAGACACTAGATTTGTCTCCCCTCCGACCGTGGCTTCGAAGTGTGAATACCACTGGCCTCCCCAAGCTCATATGTCCAGTCCTGTTGAGACTGGCACTCCAGTGCCAGAGGGTCCTCAGACCCCTCCCAATCTCCCTCGTCACTCGTTTCCTGCAAAGCAGGATTAACAGACGGGGCCTCCTTATGGAAATAAAAATCTCCAAAGGCCGTCGGAAGAGGCGGCCAGCGGCGCCGTTCTGGCGCCAGAGTCGGACCGGAGGGAACATTGGGGACGGCGGCCACAGTGGGCGCCGGGGACGACACCCGTGGGGCCGGCGCTGGTGAGGTCGACCGGCGACGACCCGGATCCGGAACCGGATCCGGTGAGGTCCTGAGGCCGTCGGGACCGAAGTCGCCGGGGGTGTCGCGGCCGAAGCACCCGACGGCGTTGGGGCCGAAGTGCCCGACCCGCTAGAGCCTCCAGCCGGGACCGTTGGGCCCGAAGGCGCCACGGAACCCAGCTGAGGAGGGAGGGACCTCATGGCCATGAGGTACCGCTCGACTCCTCCGGCGTCGCGCCGTGCCCAGGGACCCAAAGGTGTGGGGCAGGCAGCGACGCTTGCGACTCCCTCTGAGCCGCGTGGGTGGTGTCGCCCGAACCCCCGGCCGCATCGTGCAAGCGTCGGGGTGGGTCGGAGGAGCGATGATGTCGCTCCGACCTCTCATGCCTCTTACCTGAGTACTTGGACCCTGACGACCGATGTCCACTCCCGGAGCTGCGATGACTCCGAACCCGCGACCAGTCCCTCGACCTCCCGTGGGACTGGGACCGGGACCTGGAACGGCGCGGGCCGACTGTCGGAGCTCGAGTTGCTTGCGGGACCGTTCCCGCCTAGCTTGAGACGTCAGGGCCCGGCAGTCGGAGCAGGTGCGGTTGTCGTGGTCGAGGCCTAAACACTTCAGGCACCGCCGGTGGGGGTCCGTAACCGACATTAGTCGGTCGCACTTCGAACAGGGTTTGAATCCGGGCACCCCTACCGGCACCGATAGAGTCGAAGACTCGAAGAAAGAAATGATCAAAAGATCAAAAAGTTCAGTCAAAAAACTACTAGGAGTAGAGCTTCTCCGGAACTGCGCTAGCTGGCGCGGAAAAAAGAAGAACTGACGTCAGCGCGCATGGGCGGCGTCTAAGTACTCCGACGACGTCATTCCGGCGCTAACGACGCCGACGACGGACACAGAGCCGCGGACGACGCCTACCGATGCGCAGGGGTATTGCTTCGCAAAAATTTCCGGATCCAGTCTGACGCCTGGGGATATTCTAAGGTAAGTAATCTATCACTAACGTGTCTCTTTCAGATATCTATGCCTAATCACAGGGCTCCTAGGCCGGATGGGTTAACAGTGGCGTTTTACAAAGCTTATTTGGATCAGCTGGTCCCCCATCAGGTTAACTTATTTTAAGAGATGGCGACCGATGGAGTCATGCCTCCCAGTATGCGTGAGGCCACCCTGGTCATGCTACTCGAAAAGGATAGGCCCCCAGAGCACTGTTCCTCATATAAGCCTCTATCTCTGCTCAATACAGATATAAAGATCTTTGACAAAATTCTGGTAAATCAGTTGACCTCTCTGCTGCTGATAGTAGTGGCTCCGGAGCCGTCTGAGTACGTACCCAAACGATCACTCACTAGCAATCTGCGTACGCTGTACCCACATTGTCCCGGAGATGCACGCCGCTGCAATTGTCTGGATGCCGAAAAGGCTTTTGATTCTGTGGAATGGTGTTTCCTGAGGGCAGGGTTGAGGCGAGTGGGGGTAGGCGAAATGTTCATACAACTTGTGAACATGTTGTATGCGAGGCCTACTGCCCGTATGCGCGTGAATGGATTGCTATCAGACCTGATTGCAATCACGGGAGGGACAAGAACTAGCAACAATGTCTCAACCTGTTTCAATGAGAAAGGCAAATATACATGTATGTACAAGACATTTCAAGAAGGAAAGAGGGAGACTTGTGGTAAGTTTTTCAAAAGTGCTCATGGCATCATGTATTTGAAATAACAATTTATACAAAACAGTTATATCAACTCTGTGGGCATAAATCGTAAAGGACTTGGTGCACGTTGTGCTCTTGACACACAAAAAAGTGACGGCACAAGTGACAAGTGGGAGAACAGCGAAAGGTGCAAAGTGACAAGGTGATACAAAATATATACAAGGATATATGGTTTAGCAAGAGTTGTTATTTACAGTGATTGATCATAGTTTAGACATTTCTATGAACCATAGTTGAGTGTGCGCCGCAAATTGCGCTGATAAATTGGTCGACAGCGTTACGATCCTAATTATTCAGAATCATCTTCAGGACCGGGTTGCCAGTTTTGGGTGTGTATAGGAGAGGAAGAGGAATAATTCAGGGTGGGGAACAGGGAAAGAGAGGGGGCTAAAGGAAAGGGGGGCGTGTATCGAGGCTGGAACATGCGAAGGGAAGGCGGAAGTAAGCCTATCTGTAGGATGAAGGTAGAATGTATATGGGGCAGTCAAGCTTGCCCAGTGACAGGACAATGTTCCAACGGGGATGAATGGAACCACGGGTAAGGTGCAGTGAAGAGGAGCGATTACTGGAGGTTGTCATACTGGGTATAAATTTCACATGCTTTGGGTGGCCAGTATTTACCCATCTCTAATCATCAGCGAATTTGGTTTAATTTGATTTTGGAAACACAGTGATAAGGGCATCTTGAATTGACGAGGGGAAACAACCCATTTGTAATGCTTTACTGTATTAGCATAGAGGCTAATGTCAGTGCATAAAGCTTGTAGGATTCTCTACACTAAGGCTGCCTGGGAAATTTGATAGATCATAATGACCCTATAGCTTCCATCAATCAATGTACTTATATTGCCTCCTTTGTCACCTGCCCTTCTGCCCCGCCCCACATTCTGAAGTCTGGTTCTTTCTCAATTCGATGCAACCTCATTTACACACATGATGTGATAGGGTATAGATTTATTAAGTGCGACAAATGCCCGGAGACGCCCTGGCGCTAACACCAGAGCAGATAGGAAGCATGGAAATCATCTGTGTATATAGTTTTTAATAGTGCTATGCAGATGTGTTGCATATTTCCCATGTCGTCTTAAACACCTCCCCTGTCTCCTTTCAGTTCTTACTGATTGACTTTTGGCTTTTTAACAACAATACCAGAACTCTGCTGGGTCTACGCCATGTTGCAAATCTTCCAGCCATAGCATTATGTGGCAATTGGAAGCCCTCACCGTTGGGGATTATTATTAATACTTCCCAAATTGCAGTTCATATACATTTTCCAATGTACTTAATATATCTACAGGTTACGAAGAAGGCAAATACATTTTTAATGAGAGGCAAACCCTCTTATATACGCTTGGAATGCCTCACAAGTTAAAGCTCATCTCAACTCGCGACCCATATTGGTCTCAAAGTTCGAGGTAAAAGGATTACTGACCATGTCATTTAGTTTTACGCTCTCAGAAGGAGAATGCCCTATATAAACACATTTACTTCTGTAGTCTGAAATGTTCTCAGACTGCATTCTATCGAGAGGACTTTATACCTGCACATCAACTGTCTGAAGTAATGGAAGTTTGACAGGCATGGTAGCAAAAGTGATGTCATTGTTGCAAATTTGTATGTCCCCTTATGTGATTGCAAGTTCAATTACAGTGTTGAGAGACAATTTGTTGGGAATACAGATGGCAATCCCTGGTATTCCTAGCTAAATTCTTAACTATGGATCTAGAAGGAAGGTATTCTAAAAAAGGATATGGTTATGCTACTTCTATATTTAATATTTATATTCGTACAAAGTTACCCGTAGCTGATATCAAACACAATGTTTACAGGTAGGTATTTTGGAGGCTTCAAGGCCTATATTGCGGGGGATCTTCACAACCTCTGGAAATTTTGAGGTATGAACTATTTCATTTAGACAGGCTCATCAAAGGTCTATAGTGAGCATCAACGCAGCATTTACTCAGATCATACACTCTCACCAAATAGCTGCTATTTACCACACAGTGCCAAGCAGGTAAAATGTGCCTAAAGGGAAAACACAAAGGATTTTTTTAAACAAAATAATTAATGATTTAGAAAAATTCAATATGTCAAATTATGACATCCATAAATCACTTTAAAGTTGATAGAAACATCCAATTTGTGAAGGAACATTACTCGCCGAATGTAAAAAATTCAATTGCAGGTGTTATTGGTCAATATTTGATTTTCCAAACATATTTATTAATGTATAAAAAATGGATACAGTGGGGCTCAAAATCGATCAATCTAGAAAAAACACACATTCACTATGGTTGTAGGCACGCCGACTTGTGGTTTTGAAAAATATGTCAAGTGAATCTACAACCAAGGTGAATGTGTGTTTTTTTAAATCATTAAATATTTTGTTCAAACAAATCCTTTGTGGGTCCTTTATATTGAATACTTTATTGTTTACCCAAGCCCTCAAGGGAATACTTGGTTTCCCTTTTGCTTATTATAAAGGGAAAACAAGCACTTTCTATTGGTAAACATGTTGGGGCAGATTTACAAGCCCCTTCTGACGCATTAGCGGCACATTTTAGTGCCCCATATTTACAAGCACAGGAAAAGCCACCCTGCGTGACTTTTCCTGTTCTTGTAAATATGGACCCTTTGCATGCAGCTCTATGCTTGAAAGGGGCGTTCCATGGGTGTTGCTGTGTGTGTTCCCACGCAACAACCATGGAACCAGACACATCTCCAGATTTACTAGAAATCGTAAATTTAGAAATGCGTCTGAATGCTACGCCTCCCCAGGGGCGGCGTAGTGAGGCGCAACGAGTAGAAATGTATTAATTTCTCCTAGTTTTTTCCCTCTTTCTATGTGTACCACATTCTGCAGCACACATAGAAAGAGGAAATCACCTCTGGTGATTGTTTATGTACAGGAAGGTGTCCCTTCCTGCATATAAACCATCAGTAAAACAATGACGTTTTGCAAGTTCTATGTGTGCTAATGAAAAACATGAAAAACACAATTTCTGATTGTTTATGTGCAGGAAGGGAATCCTGCCTGCGCATGGCAGCAGTTAGTGCGTCAGTGCAGGGGGAAGCACAAAGATGTGATATATTGTTGTAAATATGTTGCATCCCTGTGCTTTAAAAGTAACTCAGTGTGGAGCGTCCAAAAGGATTGAGGCAAGTCCTGAGTCACTTTCCTTGTAAATCTGCCCCGTTGTGCGAGCCCTACAATATACACACTTTTATGCGAGTCCAAGTAGGAGGTGGTAGTGCACTTGTATAGGAGCAGTTTGTGGACAGGTGCTCTTTCCTGGCTTCACAACACCTTTGATGATTTCATTGTATGATGAGTGGACCATGGCGCACATGGCCCATACTGCATTTGTACCGAGCACTTTAATTGTCCTTCGTGCACCGTATCAGAACATGCAATCTTTACAGAATTTTCTCACAGTGCATAACCGTTGTCAGTGAAGGTGCTAGGGCAAGACAATGCTACCGGCTCACAAATGGATTCATAAATTAAAAAAATTAATTTGTTAAGTTGCAACACCTTTCTGAACTTTTAATTTTTATTTTTTTTCCCAGTGCTGTGTTATTCAAAGAAGGTACACAGTTGGAGGAAGAGTCTCCTGTAAGCCTTGGGCTTCGCGAAGCAATAAGTTCCTATTTATTCATGACTGATGGCCAAAACCTAATATGACTTACTGACACTGAAAACCGATGGAAAGCATGTCAAAAGACTTCTGTATAAACAAACAATTGCAAGACATCGATTTCTTCTATGAAAAAAGAACGGCAAATGGCCAGTGTAAAAAAGTATATATTGCGGGGCCAGTGGCTACCTTGAAAGCTGCCTTACATTTGCAGTTAAAAAGGATCCATGTCTGTGGGTGGCGTGCAGTTTGAATCTTGGGTGTTCAGTGTTACTACTTGTAAAATGGTAAAACATGTTGTCCTGAGTTAGACTGCACAGCCATGAAGGTGAGTGAGCAGTCCCAAAGCACAATGAGTGAAGAGGATTTCAGATATTGTAGAAAAAACAAAGAGAGGAGGTAGAGGTAAGAGGGACTCGTCCACCAGTTAGTTGTATTAGAAAACAGAGTCACTCGTCAAAAAAAAACTTCGCCAAATAGTTAATGTATTTAATTACGTGCTAACAGGAGTGGTATCAGGGATAATATATACTTTACCTTGGTCCTGAAGAATAGCCTTGGGGTAGGGCTAGAAACATGTCGACCAGTCAGACTCAAGGACATTATCCCTTTTGCGTCTCCAATTTTCCCATTTTTTACCAATGCCGGGTAGGGGTCCAAATAAAGAGTATTTTTTCCTACTAGCCAGGTATTTTTTTAATCTCCTATCTCTCTCATTTGGTTGAGCCAAAACCTGTAGTGCTCCTACGTCCCTGTAGGTCGTAGCACGCCCCGCCCCGCATCAGGACAGGGAGAACCCAATGATGAGCATTCCCTAAGGGGTAACCCTGGTGGGTGAGGGTTATTTTAAGACATTTTTCTACCTTCTAGAACTCTTGAAGGGGAATCAAATTAAATGTCTAAGGGCGGGTTTCAGATACTGGACATAGGGCAAACTGTTTGCTTCACATCTTTAGAAGGAGGTGTGTAAAAAAACTGCAGGTCGCATAGTTCGTCGTTTCAGAATATTTGTCACATAGTCCCAGATAAGTGGGTCCCTCTATTCCACATACAAATTAATGTGCAGGTTCTCAGAGCATGGGTGACACAGACGCACGTTCCATACATCATGAGCGCATTGGAATTTTGTCCCTCCGTTAAGCATAATAAAACATTACAAGGCCTGTAAAACATCCTGCTAGTAAGATAGATGATTCTGACGTGGGAGGAAAATAAAGATCCTCAATAACATTGGCGCCCTTAGGTGCGAATGAGCCCACTGTATTGTAGTCCACGTCTAAAAGTCCCATTGCCCTGCATTGACTGCACTGTGGTTGAAAGACTTTAAGCACTGCTTTGTGAAAAGACGTTTTTAGAACTTTCACAATAATGCCACTCTTCCAATATGTATATATTTCCAAGTCAGGTGTGTTATGGACAGAGGCGCCGTCTTTGGCACTGTAGAAGCAAGTTCGAGCCTCAGCACCAGAACAACACATCTTTGTTTATACTACAATTATTCCATAGACCAAATGAAAAAAAATCATTAAATCTGGTCAGGTACTTTTATTTATACCTATCACTTATATTATTAGTAACACTTTTTTTGTGGAATTATTCTTTTTTGGCAACAGAAGATACAGATATATAACCATTACATTACAAACGAAGCAAACTTTACAAAAAATGCACACAAAGCAAAAGTACATCCAAATGACAGTAAACATTAAACATTAAAACTTCATTCATTTTATGACTGTTTCCAAATCAATTTCATATTCCAAAAAACAAAGCAAACGTCAAATGACAAGAGCAACACAGTGTATGTCTCTTTTTCTGTGGCACTTGATGAAATAGTTAGCTCTCGTAGATATGCCGACGCGTTTCAGGTTTGAGTAACCAATTCTCAAACCCTCATCAGGGCTTTATTTTTCTGTATAGGATGCAAGAAAACAATAAAGTTTTATTGACAACCTGTACACCTCATGTCTACCATCCATTGCTTGTGAAATCATCAAACTGTACCAGTATGTTTTGATCAGGCGGGGGATATTTTCATATATGTCACTGGAGAGGAGACACGCTATTTATTGGGTCTCTGTATTTCAACTTTATTTCTAAAAAATGAAGCGCAAACAATGTAAGAGTGCAGGCCACAACACAACGTTTCGTAGCTTTCAAACACTCATATCTTGAGTTTACATACCTCCAAGTGCACCATCCGGCGCCGCTGGGAGGGGAGGAAGAAGTCGTGGTCACTATGTTAGTGATCCTGTTTAAAAAGAGAGATTCATACACGATGTTTTATCACTTCACTGCAAAAATGAATGCGCTACACGTGTTAGTCGCCGAGTGTCTCTTACCTCTTGTGTGTGTCCTAAGTCATATACAGGGTAGCTTTTCCTTTGGCGAAGAACGATAATTCAGTCTGTAACCTATCAAAGTAAAGGACCGATTAAGGTAACAAGGCCCAAACACGCTTGGAACAGCAAGGGTCTACATGAAAATGTCTTGTGGCAGTTATGGAGATCGGCATACCTGTTCTGCAATTGAGCAGGCTGTTCGTCCTCCCTCGTGCTTACCAAAGACCCTGTTAGGGCCGTTTCAATCACTGGCTTTTCTCAAAAAACATATCATCATATGATCAAAACATACAGGTACAGTTTGATGATTCTACAAACAATGAATGGTAGACATGAGGCGTACAGGTTGTCAATAAAACTTTATTGTTTTCTTGCATCCTATACAGAAAAATAACAAAGCTCTGATGAGGGTTTGAGAATTGGTTACTCAAACCTGAAACGCGTCGGCATATCTACGAGAGCTAACTATTTCATCAAGTGCCACAGAAAAAGAGACATACACTGTGTTGCTCTTGTCATTTGACGTTTGCTTTGTTTTTTGGAATATGAAATTGATTTGGAAACAGTCATAAAATGAATGAAGTTTTAATGTTTAATGTTTACTGTCATTTGGATGTACTTTTGCTTTGTGTGCATTTTTTTGTAAAGTTTGCTTCGTTTGTAATGTAATGGATATATATGTGTATCTTCTTTTGCCAAAAAAGAATAATTCCACAAAAAAAAGTGTTACTAATAATATAAGTGATAGGTGTAAATAAAAGTACCTGACCAGATTTAATAATTTTTTTCATTTGGTCTATGGAATAGTTGTAGTATAAACAAAGAGTGTGTGGGTACTTTTGGTTTTCTTGTTCTAGTTAAACGGTCCAGCCCACCCTCAGTCCCGACAATAGGACCTAACTCCTTTCTTCAACTACATGGCAATAGTGGCAGCCTCTCTGAGCCTTACAAAACATATGTGTATACCTGTGCTTGGGCAGCTGCTTATTCAAGCCCTTTTTTCCACACAAATTAAAGATTTAGAGATAAATCTGGGATTCTGAACAATCTCTTGAAGTTGACTACAATGGAAGTGCAAGTAATCCAGTACTTGGGTGCATTTCTGAGAGGGGTTCCAGACTGCTTTCTGTTCACCAAATGGTTTCACCTTTGTCGATTGCTTGATTGATCTCTACCTCTACTCTACTTCATACCATCAATATGACCCCAATTAGAGACTCCACATGAAACCTCTTAGAGGTCCAAATATTGGTAGAGAACAAGGGATAAACGCTGAGGGGCCCCCGTCCATTCATAACTTATAACTAAATCTGTAAACTACCAGAAGCAGGTCCAAATACATATAATACGCATTCTACTAAGGAGAGGCGAATTCTTCCATAAGTAGCAATCCACAGACCACCTGCTTTATCAATGGGACCCCATATTTTGGCAGAAAGCGGGTGTTATCCCTGCCTCCTATCCACTGTCCATGTATCTACAGTTTTGTGGGACACTAGCACTAATTACTTCTGCTGACCCGAATTTGTAATCAGCAAAAATTGCAAGAACATTGCTTCAATGCTATAATACAGAGTACAAAAGCAGTGCATAAGTACTGAAATAAAAAGGCTAATATCACTTGAGTTGAGGAAATATTTCTACCTATTTAATTATTTCAATTCAATTTAATTTACTTTATTCGGCAAAAACATATACATAAAAGAACAACTCACATTTCAGCATATCATTTAATTATCTATATTACTCCCACAGTTATAAACAAGATTATATACTCCCCCAAATGATATTATAGTCGCCATAGTTCACTGCCTCAGGGCATGGGGTGATTACATGGGAACAATGAGAATGTGAGCAGTGCAGAGCAGACACCACTTCTTTTTACCTCCTTATGGAAGGCAGAGCAGTCCAGGGGCAGACTGTGTGAGGATGAAATAGGCCAGGTTGTGAGAGTGTCAGGCTGAAGCAATCATGAGAGAGACACAGTGGGCATTCGCGTAGGCAGTACAGAACTTTTTGTAAGTGCTAAATATTTGGGCTGTTTACAGTGCATTTGTGCATACTTTGTTACTATGTAAATGTAAATTGATACTTGTATAGCGCACTACTCACCCGCAAGGGTCTCAAGGCGCTTGTACGAATACCGCTGTGGAACCCATCCTGGCTTTCCCTGTGAGGCGTCCACTCCTGGGCACCCCCAAGGTGGAGACCAGGCATCCTTAGCGTTGTGGGGGCCGTTGTGGAGATTAAGCAAGCTATTGCCCAGAGTTGCAGAGTGGGACTCCATGATTGGAATAGGCACAGAGGCGAGAATTATCAGGTCCGTGGAATTTTGAGCCCAAGACCCGCCGAGGCGGGGAATTGAACCCTGGTCCCGGGCCAGACCTCTGCATCAGGGTCTGCCGCTCTAACCATTGAGCCACACTTCTCCACTATGTGCTTCGCCAATAAACCTGTTAAGTTTTACATGCAACATTTAGAAAAATGCCTTGTACAGCCAATGCCATTGTTTATTTCTTATACGTGTAAATAATGTAATATATATTTAATGCTCATAGCATCGTGAAATATTTATTGCTGCATAACTGCTTAATTTACTGTACATAAAATGTTTATTAAAAAAATTCCACATGTATGTGAGAACACATTTTATTGGTTTTTTTTCGAAAGTTGGACTCTTTTTAGGCGCACAGGTGTGACATTTACAAGTGGCCTGCAATAGCAATACTAATTCGAGTTGAGTTTCAAAAGGAATCCGAAGTTCTAGTAGCAGCATGTCATAGGTTTATAATTCAAACTTAGCATAAGTCCTCCTGCGGGCTATGCTAGTCCACTGGGGATGTAGTATCCATGTCCTTATGCTATCTTATGCTGGAGTTACATGACATAAGGCAGGATGCATGTTTTCTAGTATGTTGCATTGGACTGTCAGCCTGTTTTTTTCCTGTGTTCATGTATTAATGCAAAACGTATAACTGTGTACTATGCAACGAAAAACTCTTAAAAAAGAAATGTAAACAAAAAAATAAAGACATCCTGCTGGCAATTCGAACGTCCAAAATTACATTGTTATAAAACTGCAAACAGAGAGGACAACAGTGCGTGGTGTTAACTCTGTTATGTATGCCTTCTTTGTTTTTTTATCTGTTTTTATTGTTATTTCATATGCAACCGATTAAAACAGTTACAAGCGCATGTAATGAGTACTCCATTGCAAACACCATTGTTTCCATTGCAAACACCATTGTCAGTTACAATAGATTGTCATGCAATATACAGTATTTCCTTTGCAATGCATTCATTTTCAACTTTATTTCGGTTCAAAGAACCATAAAAGTGCATGATAACAGCTCAATAAAATACATGTCAGAAGAAGAAGGTACCCAATCCATAAAAATACATCTCTATGATAAATTAATATCATAAAAGGTCTGTGTACAAAGGTAGGGCACACAATACATTTAAATAATAAGTTGATTCCCTACCAGATGGTTCATAGTTCATTACAGGAAACAGTTTAAAAGATAAAAACTAATTACAAACGTTCTACATCTTGTTGTGGTAGAACACACATGAGTAACTCAGTGCTAAGCAAAATCCAGGTAAGGCAATAACCTCAAGAAGGGACTATTAGTATAAATAAATAGGCGCTAGGAGGGTCTGCTATACTGACTGTAATGTCTTGCAGTGTGCACTGATTCGTGAATACTCGGGCGTTACCTACATAAAGTGCGTAGTGCATAGATAAAAATGCTAAAACATTGATCAAGACAGCTTTTGTTTCGGTAGGAATCACCCTAAAAACACACTAGCATATAACATAGAATAAAACTGACCACGACTGTTAGCAGATATTCGAAATTTATCATTGTGTGTGTGGTATGGTTTCCGAGAGACCGTGAAACAGCAAAACATAATGTGCCTTGCAAATATTAAAATTTCAATCCTCTCTTCTTTCATATATGGCTGACAGTAAGCAAAAATCTACTGACACCAAATACAGTTAATCGTGAGCTATCTGTTTTCAAAATTCTTAGGCCCCCGAAAAAATTTCTAATCCTCAGACCCAAGCCCATTGGCTTTATCCATTTCCTTCTTGTGACAACATATTCTGGTCAGAAACATAGGATATGTGCAATGTTTTCTTCAGCATCTGGCGAACATAAAGTGCATTTGGTTTCCCTCCCCACTATTTGAGCAAGTGACCATTTTTCTGTAATTGAGTTAATCTGGAGAGTCTCGTATCGCAACTTCCTAACTAGAGTTTTTGCTAGTTGGGGGTTGGATTTCATCCAGATAAGGTTCAAAACTTGCCATTGGTTTAAAATGTAGATATCGTGTAGTGAGTCTTCCGATTCTGCAATCAAGAATAACCTTGTCTGCTATGAAATCCCAATAAATGCGCTTTTGTTCGTTCTTAGAGTTTGTGGTCAATGAACTAGGATCCAGAATCTGCTCAGGCCCAACTGATAGAACCAGTTGCGCAAGTGACGGAACCAGGGAAAGGTAAACTGGCCGTCAAGTTCCAATAACTCCCTCAGTCCTGTCTATAGGTGTTTAGTTCTTCTCTGTCGAAAAATCTTCTCCAGTACAATAGGGGTCTATGTCTCAGTATGGCTAAATGTTCCAATCTCTTGATAGCAATATCATAAAACAATGGAATCAAGGGTGTATTTTGGGGAGAGACATTAACATCCGAATTACTTTGTTTTCTCCTACAACAATTGAATTCACGTTCTCCCCACCCCATAGCTCTGCCCCATAAGAGGCTGCTGTCTGGGCTCTGTATCCGTAGACCTCCAGAGCTGGAGAGATCGCCTTGGTGTTGGTAGCTTGCTGCTTTTCAACAATTGGCAATGCGTTTTGAAGCAGGACTACCTTAGCCTTGTTAATATGTGATTTCCATGACAATTGTGAATCAATTGTTATACCAAGATAATTGAAATTGGATACGCGCTCCAGCTTTTAGATCAATGAATGCCACATACAAGTGCCCAGCCTTTAATTTGGTGCATTTCCAAGCTATACATAACAGTCTGAACACCTGATCAATCGTGCTTGTCTTGGTACTAAAGCCCGCATGGCATGTTGGGAGAATATCATTCTCTATTATCCAGTCATCCAATTTCTTCAGTATCTGTTTTCCATATACGTTTGAAGGAGGTCTATTAGGCTAATTGGCTGGGTCATCCTTGCTGCCCTTCTTGTGGATGAGACCATTTTTGGCCCCCTTCCATGAATCTGGAATAGCCACCCCTGAAGCCATTACGTTACTTAATAAGTTGACGTACGGTACCCATATTTCTAAATCATGCTTCACAAGGTCCCTAGGTATTTTGTCAGGTTCTGTGGTCTTCCCTGATTTGATGGAATCTATAGCAGCCCTTGTAACTTCTTTACTAAAGTGAAGAATCGATTCCAGTAGTTTGTGGAATGGAGCCTCGAGGGGTTCAGTCGGATTTATGCGAGACTTGGGGGGGCTTAGAGTATAATTCAGAGAAGTGTCTGCATCAGGTGTCTGGGTCCAGATAATGGTCTGTGCTAGTCCTGCCTTTTTTAGTGTCCATGTGATATTATTCTCCAGAAAGTGGCCTGGTCTTTAATTCTGGCTGCAATGATAAGATTGTCCCAATTGGCATCTTCCTAACTCTTTGTTGCCACTTTTAATACCTTTTTGTATTTTGCCTTATCTGCACCACATGTTTGCTCTTGAGTGCCACTACTGTTGGTTAATGAGCACTCCTTGTTATACCAAAGGGTGTTAGATGTGCTCCTGGCAGCTCCTAGGATTGTTCCTGATTTTTGAGGCTTAGTCAGAAAAATGTTCATGCTTTCCACCAAGCAGTGGTGAACTTTTACAATACAGTTTACGTTCCAATGTCGATCTTATTCGCACAAGTGGATGTTATATGACGTTTGCCTTACGTGGGTGCTTGCATCAGCAGAAGCCAATAGTAGTACAAGAAGCATTCTTTTGCATCGAGTACGAGATCTGTTCCGTCTGTACTTGTAGGTAGTGGGAGGCAGTTGAGTAAGGGTTGGACAAAGCAAGAATAACTGGGGAAACTAGGCCCAACTGGGGTGTTGACTGACCCCATATGTGTTGATCACAAATGGGGCACACACGCTTGTGGCCGCAATCTTCAGATATAGACTTTAGTGAGTAGGGGCGAGCAAATTTCTTTGTTATGTATGGCTGCTTTTGGACGCGTCTATATACAATACTACATTTAAAGCCCAGTTGTAGGAAATAGCCATCTTTTGCACGGTGTACCCCCAGGTTTTTGCCTTAACTGTTTTGCTCTTTACACCCAGTTAACCAGGGTTAAAGTGCCTGCGCTCTTCCTTTCAACGTGATGAAATTGGTGTGCACCTGAGTTGCAAATTGTACTTACCTATGAAACCCTAGGGTATAGTACAGAATGTACCCAGGGCCTGGACGTTTAAACTCTATCAGTGGACTGCAGTATCTATTGTCCCATCCACTATAGGGCCGGTACAAATATGGCTTTAGGCTTACTAGTGTAGCCTCATAGTAGTAAGGAAAAACTGCTATTCAACCTGTCAAAATAGGCCTATAAATTGGGCCAAAATGTCTCTTGAAAAGGTTAACAGGTGTCCTCTATAAAGGCGCCGTCATCCACAAGGCAGGGTGCATCATATTTAAAAGTAGGACTTGTAGAAATTAAAGGTTAACATGTCCTTACAGTGACTAGCACTCCAAACCTATTTTTCACTCTGTGTCCTTGCTGTCCCATGTAGAAAACCAGAGAACAGATCAAAAATCCTAACACTATATCTCCGGAATGGGACTATCTAGAAAACAATATTAAACTGCTATTTTAATAGTTATTAAAAATCCAATTCTGTGGTGTAGTCTGGTTTTTAATTACTATTAAAATAAAAATAAAACTTTTAGAAAGCTACCATTTCCCTGTCTGAAGTTACTGGTGGCTAATTTGCAATTGTTATCAGTTTTCTCCCAGCCAGGTATTAGCATTTGATTTTGTGTATAAATTGTGTAAAATGCTTCTCAAGAGCATTCAATAGGCTGACCTGAATGACAGTGATGACTTCTCTGACCCTCGTCGAATACGCAGGGTGGGAGCAGGTCATTTGACATTACAGTGTCAATTCCTTCTTGAATGTTAAATCCTGCTTGACAGGTTTGCTGGGGTTACATATAACATTGAGGAAGCACTTGAAAATGAAGGGAAACAGGATGCCAAAATAATTCTTCAGTATCCACTGTCTGGTTGCTGGAACACCCAACATTTCTTCTCTAAGACGTCTGTCTCTGGGTTTATTGTGGGGGCACTGGCTGCCCAAACTGTGCTTTAGTGTTAGATGTGGGAGCACACTAGGATAACTACAGTACTCCTCCCACACACATCTCCAGCTCCCCGAGACCAGGTTTAGTGTGGCCGAAGACTTTCGCCATTTGAAACTCCAAAAGTGGGTAGGGTTACAAACATGGACCACATCCCACTATAAAAACATATTTTAAAAGTGTAAAAAGAACAGAACAAGTTCTCTAGGACTGTACTTGAGCATAGCTATTCACTCAAAAGGAAACAGATGCCCTTTTCTTCCTAAGGCACTTCTCTAGCAACCGCGGCATATGAAAGAATTACTTTGCAAAGGAATGAAAAAACAGATGGGGGGGAAACAAGGGGGTGTACAATAAACAAGAGTCTTACTTGACCTTCATGTCAAAGTCCTCAAATCTCTTCGGCAACTTGATCAGTCTACCCAAACTTGTGCGTGAGTGTGTCGGGACGGTGTACACTCGCTGACCACTCACTGAGAGTCCTCTGTCCCATATCGCATCGATCTGCCGCAACCTTTCTCTTCCACTGGTACTTGGGCTCTGTGGTGTTGACTGACCGGGTTCTTCCATGCCCTCAATCCCTCCCGGGGTGTCCAGTTCTTCGCTTCCTTGGTTGGGCGTGGTTGGACCTTGAGCTGCTCCTTCAGGTGTCCGTGTCGTTTCTGGTGGATTGATTTCTTCCGGGACAGTGGGATTCATTCCTGCAGGGTTTTCCCACTTCATGATTCGATTGTATCTTGTCATCCTGTCATGTGACCATATTTTCCCATCACTCAGAAAGGCTGACCTGGCGTATGGCTCCACAACTTGTAAGGGTGGACTAAACTTACGGTCTCTTTTCTTCTTTAACACGGCTTGTTTCACCCTTACCCACTCGCCCTTTTCCAGGGTGACTTCCTTGACATTGCGTTGTTTGTTGTAATGTTCAGTGTACAAGGCCTGCGCTTTTTCGATGTTGCGACGCACCACTGCTTTGGAGGATGAGTTGTTTCCACGCTAGATTATCCCTTGTGGAGGGGTCACGTCCGCGTAATATTTTGAATGGACTGTACCCGGTATTCGCCGGGGTGATGCGATAGGTCTATACCATTCATTTGAGTTCCTTCTCCAAGTCCTTTCCCGTGCCTATCGCTGCCTGTACCAACCCCATGATGACTCGATTGAACCTCTCTGCTAGTCCATTTCCTGCTGGGTAGTACACAGGGGTGTGTTTGACTTAATTGCAGGTTTATATTAATTATCCCATTGCCGTCCATGAATGCGTTCCATTTTGCTGATATGAATTGGGGCCCATTATCACAGGTCACGACCTTTGGGATGCCTTCTCTTAAGAATGTGGAAGTGAGTAAAGACAACACCGCATCTGTATCTGCCACTTCACAAACGTCCACTTCCGGCCACTTGGAGTATCTGTCCACTAGTACAATCGCATATTTGGGTACCCCATTGGTATCCAAGATGGGGCCCAGGATGTCCACCAACAACACTTCCCAAGGACTGGAGGGACATGCTAATCTCCCTAGTGGTGGGCGCAGCAGGACCTGTGCTTTGTCTGCGTTGTTGCATTGTTCACACATCCGGACATGTTTTTCCACTTGACTGTCCATGGCAGGCCTCCAATACGCCTGCTTTGTTCTTGCCTTAGTTTTTACTATTCCCAGGTGTCCTTCGTGCAGAATGGTAAGAAGATGATTTATTAAGGGTTGCTGGGGAACCACTTTGTCTCCTCTTAGTAGGAACACTGGGTTGTCTCCTATGGATAATTCTTCTCGGACTTCCCAAAACTTCCTCAAACTGAGTGTCTAAGTGTTTCTTGTCCGGCCACCCTTGTGTCACATATGTCTTTACTGCCTTAAGGATGTTGTCACTTGCGTAGGCCTCCTCCCACTCGTGCTCGCTTATTACTGCCTCATGGTCTTGCGTGAGTGCAACCATGTATTCTTCCCACTCTGTGGGCTCTTGGTCCGCCGCTGGTTCCATTGCCGCGGCCCTGCTTAGGAAATCTACAACCTTGTTTCTGTTGCCGGGGAGGTACTCCACTTCGTATACGTAATCAAGTAGCCTCAGGGTCATCTTCGCGATTTGGGGAGTTGCATGTGCATGCCTGCAGGAGGTCAGGACTCTCACCAGTGGTTTGTGATCCGTGCGGAGCAGGAATTTTTAGCCCTATAGGAATTGTCTGAACCGCTCCATGGCCCAGACTGCTGCCAACATTTCATTTTCAATCATGCGGAATTTCTCCTCATTGGGTGCTAGTGAGCATGATGTGAAACTGATTGTGGTGACTTCTTCTTGAGACCTTTGCCTAACCCCTTGTCGCTGACATCTGTGGTCAGAATAGACAGGGCTGCGTGATCAAACCCGTTGAGAGGAACTGCAGTGCAGATGTCAAGCTTCAAGAGGTCAAAGTCAGTTTGCTCTTCTTACGACCATCTGAAGGAATTCTTCTCCTTCAGGTGTTGTCGCAGGTGGTGTGCCTGGAACGCGAAGTGGGAAACAAATTTACTGTAAAACTCCACCATCCCTAGGAAGGAACGGAAGTCTTCTTTCTGCTTCGGTGTGGGTGCTTCTTTGATGGCTGCCACATTTGCTCGTTTTGGCTCTATCCCCCTTTCACTAATCTCGTGGCTTAAGTACGTCACCAATCCCACTCCAAATTTGCATTTTTCCCACTCTGCAGTGAGTCCATTTTGAACTAATACAGTCAGGACTGCCTTCAGTTTTGCATTGTGATCGTGTTTTGATTTGCCCATGATGAGAATGTCGTCCTGAAAGTATTGCACCCCTTCTATCTTCTGGAACAACCGGTGCATGAGCTTTTGGAATACTGCGGCAGCAGACGCTAAGCCAAACGGCATCCTTAGGAACTTTTAGCACCTAAACGGCGTGATGAATGATGTCAGATGATTGCACGAGGGGTGCAGAGCAATTTGGTGGTATGCTGAGGTAAGGTGCACCGTGGAGAACCACTTGACTCCCTTTGTCCTTGCCAACATCTCGTTTATCCTGGGTAGTGGGAACTTGTCTACCACTATGTTCTTGTTGAGTTCTCTCAAGTCCACACAGAGGCGCACTTTGCTATTCGGTTTCTGCGCAACTACCAGTGGTGCAAGCCATTCCGCGCTTTCAATGGCCTCAATGACTCGGTTTCTTCCCAGCCGATGCAGTTCTTCCTACACAAACTCTCTGCTTCTGAAGGGAATATTTCGAACCCTGTGGCTCAATGGTTTCGCTCCCTCCTAAGGCAGATTTTGTGGGTGAAATGTGTCAGTCGACCTATAGTCCCTTTGAAGACTTCGGGATATTCCTCCTTCCACGCGTTTTCTTCATAAGTTTGGACTGTGTCTGTCATGAGCACTTGGGTCGCTCCCCCCGGGTTCAGTTGGATGCCGAGGGCCCCTTGGTCCATCCACCCTAGTACTGAAGGTCGTTTCTCTGTGACATACAATTTCCCTTCATCTGTCCGCCCTTTGAACACGAACATCAGTGGGCAATAACCTACCATGGGTATGGGTTCACCTGTGAACGTGACTGGGTGTATGTTTGTGGGAACCAGATGGGCAACTACTCTGGGTCCGAAGTCTCGCTCCCATACGTTGCTTTGGATTATGGTGTACGGGGAGCCTGAATCTGCTACCATGGTCACCCGTACTCCTCCAATCAACATTTGTAATGCTGGCTTCCTGGATTTGGTGCAGTCTATTACTAGTACTAGGTCATCTATGCACAAGACTTCTTGATCGGGGGCCTCTACTTCTCTGTCCGATCCTTGAGTGACGTATTTCACTTCCGCTTTTCTGGCCTTGCGTCGGCATACTTTTTCATAGTGTCCAATTATTCCACAGTATGAGCACTTGGCTCTGAAGGCTGGGCATCCTTTAACATTGCCTGCATGTGTCTGGCTACCACACCTATAGCAGGTATTTCTGCTGTCCCCTTGCGGTCTTTGGGTTTTTGAAAACCTGGACGGGTATTTCTTGTGGTACCTCGCACCTTGCAGTGTTTGTTGCTGCGTCACTTCTTGTTTGCTCCTGTCCGAGATCTTGCACACGGGGATCTTGTTGATGCTTTCTCTTCTTGCTGCTTCTGCACACCTCTTAGACAGTTCAGCTTTCTTCACGAGCGCCACAACTTCCTTGAGGGGGGATCTCCGTTGACCCATAACTTTTCTTGGATCGCTGTGTTTACTCAGTGCATTATGATCTGGTCTCTGATGAGTTCGTCGTCAAGTGCGCCGAACTTGCATGTCACAGCCAGCTTCTGTAGCGCCGCTACACACTCATCTATCGATTCTCCGCTGTTCTGTTTCCGTTGGTAGAAATTGCATCTGTCAATTGCGGTGCATACTACTGGACGATAGCGCATGTTGAAACACATCTGTGTCGTCAGGGGGCCTGGTCTTCTTCACAAGGTTGTCATATACTCTAATGCCTTCTGGGCCTAGGCTGTGTAGCAGGATTTTCTTTCTCATTCAGTTGGAGAAGGCCCCTTCCCCTTCCTATTACAGCGCGGATAAGTAATTCAAGAAATAGCGCTTCCAGTCTTCCCACGGCATTGCTGGATCGCCCATTTTGGGCAAGAAGGTAACTAGATTGTTGAGGGAGGACGACTGTGCACACATGTTGGTAGCGTTGCGTGGCTGTGGGGTTGGTTGTGCTGCAACTCCTGGCGAGCTCCCTGGGGCTTGTCTCTCACCAGACTCGAGTGCCTGCATGGGTGAAGGATTGCTCTCCCCTCCGTGGGCTGCGCTTTGGTGCTCCAGCGCTCCGCGCCCACCATGGGGTGTGGTGCTTGTTGCTGGCTGGGTCAAACTGGTGCATGCAGAGCTGTGCTTTGCCTGTGCAAGAGTGCGCTGCTGTGTCTCCCACTGGTCATTCACGGTTGTGTGGAATGTACCGCTTCCTCCTCTCGTTCTGACAGCCTGGGTTGTCCTTGAGCGTGCCTGCTCCCTGCAGATGGGGTTTCCGGATCACGGGATGGTGCGTACTCGGCTCGCCTCCTCCCTGCACGGGCCTCTGTGTGCCCTTTCTGCTGCTCTGGCCATGGGCTCTGTCTGCTTGACCCCTTGGTGGCTGTGGACGCTTGCCAGACAGGGGGGGGGGCTCAGCGCCGACATGCACTTTCTATGGCCTCTCAGTGTGCTCCCCTGTGGTGCAGTGGTCTCCGCTGCCGCGCTCGGGTGTTCAATGCTGGTGTCTCGTGGGTTCTTAAATGTGCGCCGCTTGCCTAGACCAGCGGCGGCGCCTCACCCATCCTCGTCGCCAATTTTATAGCAACCCCGGCGTATGAAAGAATTACTTTAGCCGTGGTTGTGTGGTTGCATCAAACTTTACTCTCCCGAGCGCCAGGAACACAACCTCTCTCGGGCACTCGAGTTCGGCCTCTAAGATGGCCGCCCGCCTATTACCTGGCATGCCCTGGTGTCAGCGCTCAAAACACTAGCGCGTGACACAACAACTTCTGCTTATACCCACTTTCAAGGATAGTCATTTCTATACCACAAAAAACTCATACTACAGCGCACCACTGATTTGTGGGGGCGTCTAAACAAGCCATACCTTTGTTCTACATAGATGTCCCATTTTGATAGCAACAAAGAATATGTCCTTAAGCTCAAGTAACTCATGGTTGGTTGTGGAGAACATAATAGGTTTACCATTGGATGGAGTCATTTCGAACCCAGTTATTATCCTGCATTGTGTAAACAACCTAATCCAAAACTGCTCCAAGCAATAACAACTATGTCTGTATCAGGCTGTGCATGTGGACAGCTGGAATCACATTGCCAACCCCAGGTACAGAGCTTCTTGGGCGTGTGATAGAGATCATGAATCATTTTAAAGTGCTGCAACTTTAAGTTAGCAGTTTTGTTTTATGTTATGTTATGTTAAAATGTTATGTTAAAATATTTGTATAGCGCAGCGTTCACAGGGTAGGTTTCTTGGCGCTTCTGAGGAAGGAGCTCTACATAAATTGAAGGCTTAGATGAAATAGGCTTGTCGGAATAGCCACGTTTTTAGCTGTTTCCTAAACGGAAGATGGGAATCAGTAGACCGTATTGGGAGAGGGAGGGAGTTCCACGTTTGAGGGGCCAACGTGGGAAACCGAGTCCTGCCATGTTTGAGGCGCTTGTATCTGGGAACGGTCAGAAGATGTTGACCAGAGCAGCGGAGGGTTCGGGGGGAATGTATTTCTTAATCCTTTTGGAGATGTACTTAGGGCCTTCATCTGACAGTGCCTTGTGTACAATGCAGCCTAACTTGAAGACACTGCGTTGTTCCACTGGAAGCCAATGCAGTTGTTTGAGCAGAGGTTTTATATGCTGGCAGGCCGGGAGTTGAAAAATAAGTCTGGCCGCGTGATTCTGTATTAATTGCAGACGTTGTAACTGATATGCTGGAATTCCAACATAGAGTGCATTAGCATAGTCCAGTCGCAAGATGATAAACGCGAGAACAACCAAAGTTAGTGCTTTTGTTGATAAAAATCTTTTTATTTTCTTTATTTTCCGTAGCATGAGGAAACAAACCAAGACCACGGAGCTAATCTGGGGTTTCATTGAGAGGTCCCTGCTTATCGTGACCCCCAAGCTTTATGCCGAAGAAACTGGGACAGGCGGGAGGCCCAAGGATGGAGGCCAAAAATTGGCGTTCCAAGGATTAAGGGTGCTGCCTGTCAAGATCAGCTCTGTTTTGTCTGCGTTCAATTTTAATTGATTGGCGTTCATCCAGTTGCTGATATAAGTCATGGTAGCCTGCATGTTGGATTCCGATAGTCTTGTAGGTTGGATATTGAAGATTAATTGCAGATCGTCTGCATAATTGAACACCAGGACATCAATTTCCTTCAAGGCGGTAACCAGGGGCTGCATATATAAGTTAAACAAAAGGGGGAATAAAGAGGAGCCCTGTGGAACTCCACAGGAAAGTCGACCTTTTTTTTAGCAAAAGTATCAAGCTTGTGACCAGGGGGCGTGGACAAACAAGCCAACATGGTGGACTCCATTTGAAAAGGTTGGCACTTGTTGCTCAGCAATTCGGCTGGTCCACTACCCGGGGAGGTGGGGCAGAGGGGCTAGTGTAGGGAAATTGCAGGAACTCTGCATTGATCTGGCTCCATTATGTGCTTTGAACGACTGGAGAGATGAAAGACAAGTGTTGCAGAGCTGTTTTTGGTGAGATCACAATTTGGCTGAGCCCTGTATGGAGAGCCTGAAATATCCACAAACGACACTGCCCTGTGAGATGAGGTGATATGGGGTGGGTGTTTGGCTCCTCCCCCTCCACCTCCTGAAAGACCAAATTACTTGATATGGAGGAGCAGGCCATGATTCTGTGGTGCATCTGGAGGCCCCTCCTCCCCCACCATTAAGGCCTGGCCTTTAGCCCATGAGAAGCGGACAGAACCTCCCTTCTCCAATACGAATGGCACATTGCTCTCACCAAAACTGACTGATCCCATGGGTTACTCCGGCTAGGACAATTCCTGACTTGTAGGACCGCTGGCTGATACACACGAAGGGGACGGAAGAGGGGGCCCTGGCAGCGTGAGGTGTTCTTTCCACTTCATACCGCCATACACCATGGAATGCCTACACCTGCCTCCCCCTGGGGAGAATTCACCGTTGCCCCCTGATGTGACTCCATACTCACTTTCCTGCTGCTAACAGCTTAAGAACTCTGCAGTGGGGACACCATGCTCATCGTGATCCTTCTGAGCCAGGCCAGGCTGAGGAACCGACTGGAGGCAGTCCAGCCGAGGGAAGGAGGCCCATTGCAGGGCTCACCACAAGGAAGAGGACATCGAGGACTGGCCACAAATCAGTTGACCCCGAAACTGAAGACCCGGAAAGTCCCTGGGAAGTCATGCTTTGAGGAGTACACCAATAGGCCAGGAGAACCCAAATGGGGTTGGTGGGCCCAGTTGCTAGTGCCATCTCTGACCCAACTGAAAAACATTCACACAGAGGAGGGTGGGCCAGACTGACTGTTTAAGAGACAAGGAGTGAGGCATTTCACAGGTGACACAATAACCTTGACTGACCAGGATAAGAGACAATTGGCAAATCGAAGCCAAACAGAAGAAACACTAATGTTACGGAAACTTTTTGGGATAATAATGGGCTAAGCTGTGAATGGTCTCCAGATAGTGATCATTGTGTTATGGCACAGGATACAGACAAGTTGAATCAGGTGCTAGAGGGTATAGCAGCCTCCAAAGGTGCTGCGACAAAAGTAAACTCCTTGAAATAGATGTTGATCCCCCTTTGAGAAAATCAAAGTAAATGTGTGTTGTAAGCTGAATCCAATCTTTAGCCACAAACATCTGACATGGAAAAGCAAATCACCAAATTATCAGACAGAGTCCGTTTTCTGGAAGGAAGGGCCAAAGATGCAGAAGGCAGCACTAGGTGCAGCCATTTATGTGTGATGGCTCTTCCAGAGAGGATAGAGGGGTACAACATGGTAAGCTTCATGGAGAACTGGATAATTGAAACAGTTGCTCCACAAGGCTAAACTCTCTTTTTCTGTTATGTACATTTGTAGAGCGTACTAATTACCCATGTGGGTAACCAGGGGTTTGTCCAGGTGAGTGGGCGTGTGTTCCTCGCAGAGTTATTAGAAGAGTCAGCTCTTCAGCCTCTTGTGGAACTCAAGAAGTCAGGGTGAGGCACTCACTGATGTGCTGAGGGAGGTTGTTCCATGTTTTAGGTGTGATGTAGGAGAACGAGTAGCCTCTTTCTTTGTTTTTGTGAATGCAAGGGAGTTGCGAGTCAGAAGGAGGCTGAGTGTAGGTGTTTGGTCGGCGGGTGAAAGTGTATAGAGCTGTTAAGGAATGCTGGTCTAATGTGTAAGGTTTTTTATGTGTGAGTAAAGGGCTTCAATTGACTGTGTTTGTGAATGGGGAGCCAGTGGAGCTCCTTAAGGTATGGAGCTATGTGGGTGCGGTGCAGGAGGTCCAGTATGAGTCTTGCAGCAGCATTCTATATGGTCTAGAGTCTTTGTAGGATTGCGTGGAGATTCTGGCGTAAAGTGCATTGCAATAGTCGAGCCTGCTTGTGATGAGTGCTTGGGTGACGGTCTGTCTGGTGTTCTGTGCATGGTGCTTCAAAATCTTTCATAGCATGCATAGGATGTGGAAGCAGGATCGGCTCACTGCATTGGCCTGTGTTAATGGTGAGTTTGTCATCTAGATGAGCCCCTGGATACTTGCATGGTCTTTGGGCATTGGTCCTAGCTATGATGGCCACCGGGTGGAGTCCCATAGGGAGGTCTTTTTTCCAAACATCAGAATTTCTGTCTTGTCGGATTTGAGCTTCAAGCAGTTTGGTCTCATCCAGTCTGCTACCATGGTCATACAGCTGACTAAGTTGTTTCTGGAGGTGGCTATCTTGTCCATCAGGGAGAGAATGAGTTGGGTGTCATCAACCTATGAGATGATGGTGATGCTTTAGGATCTGATGATATTGGCTAATGTGGTCATACAGGTGTTGAACAGGGTGGGGCGGAGGGGCGATTCTTGGGGACTTAGCATATCAGTTTCTTAGTCTCTGGTGTGAATGATGGCCTTCTACCTCTTTGGGTTCTTCCCCTTAGGAACAAGCAGATCCAGTAGAGAGCAAGTTCTTGGATAGTGTTGTGGAGTCTTCTGTTCAGAGTGTTGTAGGAGACAGTCTTGAAGGCCACGAACAGGTCCAGTAGGATGAGGGCTGCAGTTTCTTCATGGTCTAGAATGGTCCTGATTTGATGGTGGCTGCGCTGAGTGCTGTTTCTGTACTGTGGTTCTCTCTGAATCCTGATTGGGTGTTGTCCAGTAGTTAATGAAGCTCAAGGTGAGTTGAGAGCTGCTTGTTTATGGCCTTCTCCATCACTTTGGCTGGGTACAGGAGCAGGGATATCGGACGGAAGTTGCACAGTTGGTTAGGGTCTGCGTTAGGGTCTGCTGAAGGTTTTTTGAGGAGGGCATTGACTTCCGCGTTTTTGCAGTCTTCTGGGAATGTGGCGGTTGTGATTGAGGTGTCATTGGTGTGGGTGAGCGCAGTGCCTATTTTTACGATTCCAGGTTGTCGATGTGATGGGGGCATGGATCAGTGAGGGCCCCTGAGTGGATGGTCTGCATGATTGTTGCTGTTTCTCAACTAAAAGAGCCCATATGTGCCCGCTTGTCACCCACCACCAGATGAGACACTCAAACCTGTGGTGATCAAACTCCGTTGTAAGGACCGGGATGTTATTCTGACTGCTGCTAGAGAAGCAGGTCATTTTGATGTTGCCAGTAACAGATTAATGGGCCAAGATTACTTGCTCTCGGTGCAGCACAAAGATGTTATGTTATGTGGTGTTATGTGTAATTGTAAAGCGCAAAGGTATCCTAGTGGAATGCCTGTGTGCCCAGCGCTGCCTATGGTAGGTTAGTTAATTGAAAAGTCACGTCTTCAGCTTCTTGTGGAATTCAAGAAGAGAGGAGAAGGCTCTGATGTGGAAGGAGAAGCTGTTCAATACTTTAGGAGTGATGTTAGAACCAGATCAGGCGGACAGGCGTTCTCTGTTTATGCGTGGATGTTAGCGAGTAATGGTCTTGTTGAGCGGGGTGTCTGGGTAGTTGGAGGAAGGAGATGCGACTGATCAGATAGGTGGGGGATTAAGTTGTGTGTGCCTTGAAGGTGTGTGTGGGGAGTTTGAAGTGAGCCAGTTTGTCTAGTGGAAGCCATTGGAATTCTGTGAAGTGTAGTGTGATGTGAGTTCTTTTGAACCCATCACCTAGATAGCGCTACTAACAAAGAGTAATAAAATGTTGGTGGTCACAGTCTTCATTTTTTTAAATAATTTTTGTTGGGGTTTTTTCATATTGAGATACATAGTTACATAGTTCTTGCACATGATACATCCATGTGTTATTAGCTTGTTTGTTCAGCTGTACGCTGTTCCTAGCTCCATCCAAATGGTATGTTCAGTGCAGTCTTACATTTTTGTCAGACCATTACAAATTTAAAAATTGCAACCATAAACAAAGTTAACCTGCTAGCAATTTTCAGTAGCATTTTGCATGCATTTGTGAGTGTATTCCATGAGAAGTAACTGATTTATATGGTACTGGGAAATACTGAGGTGTGGGAGTGTGGAGTAGGACTTGAGCAACTGCGATATAGAGTAGAAAGAAAGGCAGCCCATAGTGTTGGTAGTATCTCAATATAGGTGGTACTCTTGGTCCATGTCCCGGCTTGGCGGGTACTAGGGAGTCCCTTTGATGCTATTTGCGCCACTGAAACTTTCTCACTATATGCATACTGTGGCTCCATCATGCCCTTCTAGGGGTCTCTCATTGTCTTTAGTGGACTATTAATAAGTTTGTAATAGTTTGTGGCATATGTGAGAAACTGCATACTGTCTTAGAATATGGGCTTCTTCTCTGTGTAGTGCTCTGCCCACCCAATTGGCTGTTATCAGCACAGCCCCCTCCCAGTGTCTAATCGAAGGGCTGTTCACAGACTTCCAATTCATGGTGATGTTTCTTTTAGCCACTGTTAGCATTATTCTTCAAATTTAGTGTGTTGTGCTCTTTGCCCATTTTTGGGCGGGGAACACGGCCCAACATTCAGTTCTCCAGGGTTGTGTGATGTTCTCAACCCACTGCTGGTTGCATATATGTACCAAACGCCTGTCAATATTGATGTAACTCAGGGCATTCCCATATGATATGCTTACACCCAGGTTGCTCAGCATTACACTCCGGGCAGGTTGTTACACTGCTCGGGGTTCAATATAAGCACTGTGCAGATGATGAAACTGAATAAGTTTCAACCTGGTGTTCGGATAATTCATGGGGGTAGTCTCTCATTTTGTCACAATTCCTGTCTTGCAAAGCTCTCTCCGTATCCTCTACCCATTTCTCTTACTTTAGCTTCAATTAAGTTATGTGCCAGAGTTAGGCCTATGTAGCACATTTTCCTACATTATTCACTTTACTGCACAATAACATTACTGCTGAGACTTTTTACACCCATTCACGTGTGTGAGAATGTGGGATTAGTTTCTCTGAAACTACTTTTGTTTACACATCTGGCTTCGCACATCATTATTACGATGCCTTGAACACCGAGTACAAGGCCTTTACTCATGATGTAGAAATGTCGTTCTATCTGCATACACGGGGCGACGGGGCAACAGGGCTATCTGCATATCCACAACAATGCTAATCTGCGTGTACATCAGAAGGATGCTTTTAATTATAAATAAAGAAGCATTTCAGGGGGTTAGCAGAGGAGGCCCTTCAGCTGACACCGAGGGTCCATGTATGCTGCAGCTTAGCAGAACAGCTGCCTGACATCTCCATGAGGGTGTCCAATTCGTGATCAAGACGGGGTCCTACATTCTCTCCCACCAGGTTATGTGGTTGGATCATCCTGTGGGGGAATTCTTGGCTCTACACCTACAAACATTCTAGACATACACAGCCTAGGAGTATGCCTGATTACTACCTTGAATAATTTTTGTGCTTGAAATCACTTTCATCTGCTTCTGTCTACTGATTATTTCATACAAGAATATTTTTGGTTCAATAAATACATTGAAAATGTCCCATTGTGTATTCTCTGTATATTTTCTGAGAACAAAAAAGCACCAGTGACTGAGTGGAAGGGTTCTGATTTGTTACCATCATTCCTGGGGGGTCAGGGTTGTCATGTCCAGTTGTTGCCAGAAACCATTCGCTCCTTGGTTGTGGGGGGGGGGCTTGTGGCACTAAGAGCTAACTGGTCTCTAGGCCAAAATATCCTGCGGGGGTGGTTGCAATTAGTTTAGGCACCTCACCCAAAGATTATGTTGTCTGCAAATGCGCAGGTACTACAGATGGCGCCACCAACGTTGGTTGTGGGTATTTTATAGAGAAACCTGGGCAGTTCAATCATGCCTTCTCCAAGATTCCTTCTCACCTCCAAACCAGACATGTCTGTGGTAATAGGGTATACCTATTCAGCTGAGGCAGATTTCTCTATGTATTGGCTGTAGGTTATTCAAGCTTGTAGGATAAAACGTCTCACATTGTGTTTACCTTATCTCCATAAATTCATCTAATAAAATCCTTTTTTTCCAAAACAATGTCTATAAACTAAGAAAAAATTGATGAAGTTGAAGGAGAATTAAACATAGCAGAAAAATTCAGAGATGCAGTTACTATCAAGTTACTACATTATGGTCCCCTGGCTACAAGTGGAGAACTTACCTTCATGGTTGAGGCACAGGAAGCATTCAGGACAGAGGTATTCTATTCTTGGGCTAAATTCCCAGCTGCAAATGCCCACACACAAATGTTTCATACCTACATTAAGAATGAAACACCAGAGGAATATACTTCATACAAAGAACTAGAAATTCCTCTCTCTTACTAAAAGCATATAAATTGGTTTAAAGGTGCCCGCTCACACATTACAGAAAACAGGAGACTCGGTCCGCTCAGCAAAGAAGGAGCGACATGGACGGTTTTAGCTCTATACAGACCGCATCCAAACACTACTAATTTAACTGCAGCTGAAATGCGTTCATTATACAGAGATTTTGTAAAAATGTAAAGGAATCTTACACGGTTTATAATGCGAACACTCACAGTTAACCCTGCGCGGGTATCGGCTCACAGAAGTAGAATATCATTATGGGATAGATTCCCACCAGTCTGTTTCAAATTTGGTTCTGGATAGCACAGAAAATGAGCCACCTTGAAGCAGTATTTCCTCCTAGAGGCCAGCAGGATAAACACAGAAAACTGATTATTTGCTTGCGGATGGGGATGGCTCCCCCAGTAGAAGACTGCGCCACATGGGGTACAGTCTTCAATGCAGGTTATACCAAAACACATGGTACCCCTTCACTGGCTGACTTACCTGATGTATTGAAGCAGCTTATGAATGAGTACTGGCAGCACCCACCCTGGAATTAGGCACGAAACTGATAGCAATTTTGCCACAGTATCCACCATTATGTTAAGTAACATAAAACAGAGGCAGCTGTATTAGCTATACACCAACGCCTGAGGGATTTCACTTCTGCCCAATATAATCTGGAATTACTGAAAATTATGGAAGAAACTTATGCTATAAACGGTTATCGAATACCATATTGATATCCCGCCCATCAGAATCAGCTGGTCAGGGGAGGTCATCAGTTCCATCATTGCTTTGCGGAGGGAAACTCCTGCCCCTCATTAGGTGCATAAAGAGAGCCAAGAGTGAGGGTACAAAAGTTGCAGGTGACTGAGAGGGTCAGGAGCCGTCCCCAGGAGCTGTCCCTTAATCTCAGCAAATTACTCACCCACTTTTCCTCTGAAGGTTCAAGAGAAAAGGGAGGCTACTCCACCCGTCTCATTCGTATGTGAGAAGTATTGGTGCAGGAAACCCTATGATCAGAGCCTATATGTATCTTTAGAGAGGAGATGCGTTTCCTGCAAAAGACATATGGGTGCACCTAATTGCTCAAGGTAGGATAAAATAGCTTGCCTCTTGGTCGGGTTATTCAACCCCTACACATTTAATGTGAGAATTTTAGTGCTTGCTAACATAAGGGACTGGACCGTGACCCGGAGCTACTTGATGGCTCAGAGTACA
Source organism: Lissotriton vulgaris (assembly GCF_964263255.1). Classification (NCBI taxonomy): domain Eukaryota; kingdom Metazoa; phylum Chordata; class Amphibia; order Caudata; family Salamandridae; genus Lissotriton; species Lissotriton vulgaris. The sequence goes on along the minus strand of NC_141695.1, from coordinate 1,504,398,710 downwards.
CCGGATGGCTCTTCCTTTCAAGTACCCCCGCGTGCCTAGGTGTGAGAGTGAGCGGAAGGCGGCTATCGATAGAGGGGGCCAAGCATGCAGGAGCCCGGGAGGGCAAACCACAACTGAGAAAAAAGAAAACCCCAACATTGTAAACTAGGAACACAATAGGTGCCATCACAGGATTAACAAATGTCTGGAGACATTAAGGGGAACACTATGGCCAGCGTCTCCCCACTTCCACCTGAGCCCAGCCTCATGCATTCCATAATGTGGATCAAATAGCAAGAGAGGGCAACCAACAGTATGGCCACTGCTGCTCCCAAGGGTCATGCTGTCTGTGATCCAAGAGTGTCGCCGGCCAGGGTCGCCCGCCTCTCCTTGTCCGATCAAGGTGCAATGTGTGTGTTGGAGGATTGATGGTAGTCCACCCATGATGCTTCGCCAATTCCTGCTTGACTTGTCTTGTGGCCGTTCCGTCACCTCAAGTGCTTCGATATTTAGCAACTTTCAGGCCTCAGCCACAGAGCCCATTTGCTGGATTTCCACATTCAGAGGAAAGATTGATCGAAAGGGGTGGCTCCATGAATATGCGATACCAGCCGCTCGCAGATGTGTGGTGACAGGCCAGAATGCTTTACATTTAAAAAATGTAGAGGCCACCAGGTCCTGGCATAATGTAGGTTTCTGGCCTTTGAATTGGAAAGCAGTGGTCTCTAGCGGCCCTGAGTATGCGCTCCTTGAGCTAAAAGTCATGGATGCAAGTCAATATATCTGTCGGTGTTGCTGGTGCAGCCCTCCGTGGCCCCATTCTGTGTGTGTGGTCGAGCTTGACAGGGAATTCCTGTGCTTCGCCTAGAAGCGAACGAAAGAGATCTGCTACCAGGCCTCGATGTTCAAATCCAAAGGTCCGGACGATATGCCTCAGATACGAATGTTATTGCGCCGGCACCTGTTTTCCAGGTCTTCTATGTGTTCCTGAAGGTAGAGGTTTTGCTCACGAAGTCTAATGACCTCTTGTTGGCGGCCTTCTATCTCTTCATCCCTGCTAGTTTTGTGCTCCTCCAGAGTATTGATCCTTTCTCCCAAGGAGTCCAGGTCCCTGCAAACTTCCTGAAGATTGGCTAATAGATCGCATTTCATAGTTGACAGATCTTCATGGAGGGGAGAGAAAAGCAACTCCAGAAAAGAGCAGCTGACTGGGCCCTACGTGCAGTCTGGCGCTGCTGTGGGCTGTTGAGAAGGTTGGCCCTCAGCCTGCGAGCCAGGTGGCTTAGTAAACATGTCTTTCACGGATCTATCTTTCCTCCCTTTGCCGGAGACCATCGCCAGGAGGGTGATCCTTGTGCTGTGGGGCCGAACATCCTGGTCTTCCCCGCCGGCCCAGGCAGAGCGACAAAAGGGTGATGTCGCTAACTCCATCTATAACTCGTCCCTCCTTTCTCCCTGTTAGAATCACTGGTGATAGAAGGGGGCCCTCAGGGGAGGGGGGGGGGGAGAGGTGGTTCTCCAGACCGTTCAATGAAGTCCGAGCCTAGGTCTGTCTCCCCTCTATTACCACCGCTCTCCCCTATGGCTCTTCACACTCTTTGCACGCACTCTGAGGCAGCATCGCAAGCTCCCCTAATTATGGTGGGGGGTGCAGCCCCACAAGTTGCTCAAGTGGTACATGCCTGTGGCGGGACTTTCACTTGGGATTGAGTTGAGGGGAACAAACGGAGGGGGGGGCGCAGTTAGACTTCAAATCTTCTGGCCACCGCCGTCACTCTGCGCCGTTTCAACCCCCCCCCCTTGTTGCCACCACTGCCCCTCACCTACTTGGGCTTGTGTCACCCTCCCCTCCGAAATTCATGATGAGGGCACGAGGAGCCTTCGGGCCTTAGCTTTTCCGTTGCTCCCTTCAGCTGCCGCGCCATCGGCGTTCCTCTTCATCTGTGGGACTTACTTGCATGCTTTACCCCCCGCCTTGTGACTCTTGGTCTTCCTGGGCAACAGCACAGCCTGGTTGTTGGGCAGGATTCCTCCCTGGGCAATGGTGGCTCTGCCCAGCAGCTTGTGCAACTCCTTGGCATTGCAGATGGCCAGCTGGAGGTGTTTGTTGACCCGGACTGCGTTGCCAGCCAGCTCCAGGATCTCGGTTGTTGGGTACTACTGGAGCTCCGGCTCATTCAGCGCAGCTTCCCTTCCAGAGAAGCCTGTGCACTCGACCCACATGCAACTGCAGCCCAGCTCTGGAAGCGCATGTCTTGGCGTTCTCACGAGCACAAGCATTTCCTCTGCATTCTGTGCTGCTATGTTGCTAAGGCGGTGTTAGTCAAGGCCTTTTCCCAGCCGCGCTGCTGCCCCCGCCAGCCTCTTGTGACCTGGATCTCAGGGAGACCCAGCGTCTCTCCCACCTAAGCCTCACGGTCCTTCTCTCCTCTGCAGGCTGCCTCCACCTCTGCCAACACATGTGTGGAGTCGCCTCTGACGCCACAGGGCTGGGTGATCCGGATAACTATCTGGCTTCCCCTGTTTCTGGTGACCTCCCTCTTTGCCTACGGTGTAGCGCGCAAGGCTACCAATCCATCGAGCACCTCTGCACCCGGACACTCCAGGGCAGGTAAAATCAAACTGCTGGTGGTACTTTGTACCTTGGCCCCCTAGCACCTTAAGTTCTAAAGGGGACCTCCGGAATAAAATTACGAGAGCTTGTATGTTTCTTTCTCCGTAGGAAAGCATTACCAGGTAAAACGCACTTGTATGACTTTTTTTTACATACCTATAAAAATGTATATTTCGAAAATTACTTATGCAATTCTGCAGTTTTTCGTGGCAAAATGTATTAAAATACCTGTTATTTTTCTAAAATTGGTCTTGTTTCTTCTTGAGTGTGTACCTCATTTAATTACTGTGTTCAACAATGCTTAACACTACCCTCTGATAAGCCTAAACTGTTCACCCACACTACCACAAAAGAGTGCCTTAGGGATTAATTCAAGTCCTGTAAGCCAATAAGGGTCGTCTGGACTTTCTACATCATATACCTCATTTTGGTACACTACATAAAAACACAGCTTCACACAGAAAGCACCAGGCCTAGATGGGATTCCGGTGGATCTATTTGAAGATGATCTTTCAATTCGGGGCCCCATCATCATGAGGGTCTTAAAAGCTTCATGGTAGGACCACTGGTTCCATCACTGCAGGAGTAAGTTGTTGTTCCCATATTTATAAACGGGGACAAATCCCAGCCTAACTGTTACCACCCTATCTCAGTGCTAGATAGCAACTTTAAAATCTTGGGTAGGGTGGTATTATCAAAACTGGAAGAATGGGTACATGAGATTAAGATTTTGTCCAAGGTACAACTAGGGTTCGGGCCAGGAGTTGGAATGGTGGATCAAAGCCTTAACCTTACCTCATCACACAAAAATGTATCAAGATCAAGAGAGAATCCATGCTTCTAGCTTTTATGGATCTAACCTGTGCCTTTGATTCAGTGCAACAGCCCAAGTTATGGAGCATCATTACAAACACTGCTGGATGCTTTTAACACTAATGTCTGATTTGGGTCTGAAGACAAACCTTTCCAAATCATTTGTTATGAAATGTGGCTCCAAATTTGCTGAAATCCTGGAAGTTCACAATTTCAGGAAAGAAGTAGCCAAAGTTTCTAATTTGACATATCGGGGAATTTCATTTGATGCAGCCTTTAACTGGAAATGTTTGCTAAAAATCAGATCGCTCGAACTCCAGAAATCTGTTGGAGCAGTATTCCGGTTTGCTCAAAGGCTTGGTCATAAACCAGTTAAGGAAATTGTCCAGGTTTACAAAAGTTTAGTGCCTGCCTGTAGGCATGTTTGGCGCTGGACTTTGGGGATATATTGTTGTCAATCCTAATCAAACGACCTTTAATTGTTTTAACCTAAGGCTCCTTGCTCTCCCACCATACTCACCTTTTATTTGCTGTTATGCTTAAGTGGGCTTGGGCTTTTCACAGATTATATTAAACTGCAACCTTTGTTATTATGGGTAGGAGCCTGGAGGAAACCTGAAACTCACTTTACAAAAGCAATGTATTGAATTGTTTAGCACTAGAGAATGTCAAGAGAATCCCATGGTTGACATATATTATTGAAATCTCTAACGAGTTAGGGATCCTTCACTTGTATCTAAACCCTGAACTGTCACCCCATTTAGTCCCTCAAACAGGTAAAGATTTGTTTTTAAAAAGTGTTTAAACGTCTATAGGGAAAACTGCAGTCAAGGGACTCTGGTTTACCTTGTTGGAATATTTGTATGACTTTTGAACCAGAGGTGTACTTGCAATGTATCCCGAATTAATATTTCAGGTTTCTTCGTATGATTCTACGTTTTAATCTTGTCCACTTGTTAGTGGCCTTTCTAACACAAGGAACTTGGCTTTTGTCTCTCTCCGTATATCCCTGTGATGGCAGATCCTAACAGAGAACTTTGCACTTTATTCTCTTTTGCAAACTTTGTGCACCCTATAGAAAATGATTTTTAATTCCTGTAGGAGGCTGGCTTAATATATGGTGCACACTTAAATGAGTGATGCGCCTTGCACTAATCCAGTCAACCCTTAGGGTAATTTTAGTGGTCTTTGATAAACTTAGGCTATCAAAGTGGTAGCTGTGAAGAGCAGCCTTCAGGCGTATCTTGAAGGAGTGTAAAGCAGCTTGTTTTACAACATATAATCAATAGTGTAGATGAGATGTAAAAAAACTGTGCTTATGAAAAACAAGACTATTTATTGCACAACATTATCACATTGGTATATCTCCTAGATGGAGATGAACAATACACATAAAAATACTTCCAAGAAATCTGGCAACTAGCAGAAATATACACTGGTCTCCAGGGGGAACCAAACAATATACTAAAGAAGTGGAATGCATACTGCAAGGAAGAACAAGATTTTGACCAAAGAACTCAGAGGAGCTGGGAGAACCAGGAACAATCCAAGGTAAGTACCAAGGGACCCCATGGAGGCTGCGTGCAGAGTGGAAAAACAGATGTTTCCCTAACAGTAGTCAATGGAGAAGTCCAGTTGCAATTTTAAAGAAAAAGGACCTTTCCCAGAGGACCTTGAAGAAACACTCTGTAGGAAGGAAGGTTGGAGAGCCACCCCACCTGTGGATGCCCCATGAACCAGGTCCTGCACCAGGGAAGCCATGTGCACAGGGTGAAGTGACATCAGAACCTCACAGACGACAATTGAAGACTTGGGAAGAAAGGCCTCTGGATAAGTCTCTGAAGATGTCCAGTGGGGTTCAAGGGTGGATTCTTGAAGAGGAGAACCTGCAAGCAGAAGGGACAGAGTCTATGCCACTTGGAGGTGACCAAGAGGTGCAGAAGCACAATGCCCACCCTTGGCAGGGAGCTCAGGAGAGTGGACGAGGACCCAGGCGAAGCTGTAGAAGACCAGGAGCTGTACACAAGCTGTGAAATGTCGTCATCTTGGTGGTCGGTGTACGGAGGGAGCACCAACAAACCTTGGTAGCTGTAACTGGTGTGGAAGACGACAAGATACAATCTTTGAAACCAGCAAGGTCCAAGGCACTCACCAAGTGCAGGAGATCAGAGCAGGCCCGAGCGAGCAGGAGAGCCCGCCACAAGAGGACCTCCGGCAGCTCACCAAAGATGGGGGCCCACAGTGCAAGGAATGCAGTGAGGATGATGATCTTAGGATAAGGTGTTGGAGGCTGGAACTTCTTGTAGCCCGAAGATCTCTGGAGTTCAGAGCCAACAAGCTTTGGCAACAGCAAGTTGACGGGGTGCACAGGGGTTCGGTCCCAGCAGCTCAGACGATGGATACTGTCCTCCAAATTGCAGGGAACACAGGTCAGGCCTCTGGAGAGCCACAGAACCACCACCTGTGTTGCTGGGCCTCAAAGTCTGTAGGACGACAGGAGCAGTAGACCGGTCAGCTTTGTTCAAGTGCCTGCAGATGCAGGGAAGTGACTCCTTCACTACAAGGGAGATTTCTTTGGATGTCCTTGATGCCCACATGTCTTCAGGAGAACCTGAGCGAAACACAGACGAGGCAGAATACTTTGAGAACAGCAAGACCAGGAGCAGCAGGAGTCTTTCTTGATGCTGTCTCGGTCCCAGGCGAAGTCCAATTGACCAGATAGCCCAGTCAGAAGGTATTTGTTTGAACCACCTGACTTTTTTGCACTATTGTTTTTAACTTTGGAGGTGCATGACTCCAGAATAAAGTAATAATTGTATGCACCATCCAATCTTACACTTATAATTTTTATCACACTCATTTTTTGTGCACTGCTCACAGTTACAAATAAACTTAATCTACCAGACATCCACCCATCACTCCGTATCCCCAATATATATCTATGGAGATAGAGTGGTGGTGAAACTACTGTGGAGTAGACCAAATGATGCACTGGGTGCCCAAAATCGCGTAACTGATGGACATTTTTCACAGTGGTTAACTGTCCAGTCTGTCTTCTATCGTCATAATAGCAGCAGACACATAGCCAGCAACACTTAGCATGCTTTGAGCTCACTTTTAGACCCACAGTTATTTGTTGTTCTTAAATACTTGTGTGGGGGGTATAACTGTGCTCAGGTCTCAAAACACTTCCCTTGAACCCTAGAATAATTGCTTGTTGATTGAAGTCCAATGAAAGTCAAGTGTCCAGATGGTCGAGGAGTGTCTTCGTTTCAGAGGCGAGTCTTGTTTCCCAACGAATCCGACTAGGAGCCCTAAATAGCCTACGAAAGGGTTGGAATGGCTCTGGGATCCCTTCCAGGGGAGGGGCTGGACTGAGGGGAGGAAACTCCCCTGTCCTTTGTTCAGTTTCTGGCAAAAGCAGGAACCAAGGGTTCCTGAACAGGCTCAAACCAGTGTATGCAAGGAGGGCACCACATGTGCCCTGCAATTTAGTCTGGTGGGGCTGACAAGTGCCCCACCCCAGTCCAATACACAAAGTCCAGTCTGGGAGGTGGTCACACCTCCCTTTGACAGGACACCTATTTTTTTATCTTTCCCTGTATGGGCTTAGCTCAGCAGCCAGAAGGCAGAACAGTGTCTGTGGTCAGCAGCAGCACTAGCTTGCTAGCAGACCCTGAAAGGCTGTAACCTAGGGTACAGGGGGCTTCCCAGTACATGGGATCATACCTCCAACACCTGAATCGGTGTTGGGGAACGATTCCAACTTGTTTGATACCAAACATGACTAGGTTCAGCACAGTCATTATATAGATAGACATCGTTAATGACTGATGTACAATATGGGCCGAATTACAAAGAGTGCCCTGGGACCGCAACAGGCATTTGCATCCGATTTGCACACCCTGGGGCACTTTAGTATTACAGAAGGGGCCGGGGATGCTTGTGCTGCCCTTTCTGTAACACAGATAGCACTGGTGCACATAAAGCGCCAATGCTAACTGCAGGGGGTGTTCTCTCATTTGCATGGGGCGCTCATCAGTTCTTTGCTCTGCCAGGAGGGGAACGGCATTCCTCAGCATCATCACCCGCTGCCTTCTGTCCTGTCACCGGCCGTGAGGGAAGCGGCCAGGCGACTATTTGGCCTGACAACCAGGTCCCGCCGTGAGGGGAATGGCATTGCAGGACTCCAAGCCTCAGCAGGCATGGCCGGGCGCCTGCTGAGGGCGTCATCGAGGCACCAGGAGGCGCGTGAAAACTGAGAGCGACCCTCCCGCAGGGCAGGAGGTGCTCATCAGGTCAGTGCTCCACCATGAGGGGAACGGCATTCCTCGGCATCATTGCCCGCTGTCTTCTGTCCTGTCACCAGCCGTGAGGGAAGCGGCCAGGTGACTGTTTGCCCTGAAAACTGGGCCCCGCCATGAGGGGAACGGCGTTGCAAGACTCCAAGCCCCAGCAGGCATGGCCGGACGCCTGCTGAGGGCGTCATCGAGGCACCAGGAGGCGCGTGAAAACTGAGAGCGACCCTCCCGCAGGGCAGGAGGTGCTCATCAGTTCTTTGCTCCACCCTGAGGGGAACGGAATTCCTCTGCATCATTGCCCGCTGCCTTCTGTCCTGTCACCGGCCGTGAGGGAAGCGGCCAGGTGACTGTTTGCCTTGACAACCGGGACCTGCAGTAAGGGGAACGGCATCGCAGGACTCCAAGCCCCAGCAGGCATTGCCGGACGCCTGCTGAGGGCATCATCGAGGCACCAGGAGGCGCGTGAAAACTGAGAGCGGCCCTCTCGCAGCGGGGGACACGCTCATAAGTTCTTTGCTCTGCCGTGAGGGGAACGACATTCCTCGGCATCATCACCCGCTGCCTTCTTTCCTGTCAGCGGCCACGAGGGAAGCGGCCAGGTGACTGTTTGCCCTGACAACCGGGTCCAGCCGTGAGGAGAATGACATCGTAGGGCTCCAAGCCCCAGCAGACATTGCCGGACGCCTGCTGAGGGCGTCATTGAGGCGCCAGGAGGCATGTGAAAACTGAGAGCAGCCCTCCTGCAGTGAGGGCGTGCCCGGGCACAGCCCGGGCCCATCTGTGCCAGTCAGAAGCCAGAGAAGGCTGGGCTGGGCTGGGCTGGGGACCCCCCTTGGTGGACTCCACTGGCTCCTGCGTGGCATAGAAGATAGTGGGTAAGACTTCCAACACTACTTCCACCTCTACGGTCCCGGCGGCATAGAGTCTGAGACATTAACTAGCTGGCCTGACCCATTGCTGTGTGACTAAAAGGGTGATAGGCAACCACAGCATTGCTCTACCCAATGCTCAGATTGTAGTGGGCCGGTCTGCAAAGCTACCTAAATCCCCGGATTTCCACTGGGTTGCGATTAAATAGGGGTTTGTTGTGGACACTGATTAACCCTTTCGATGCTGATGACGAGCTCAGCTCGTCATGATGCACAGTTGAGCTGTGCTGATGACGAGCTGAGCTCGTCATGAAACAATGGGAAAGTGGGTGCCTGCAGCACAGCAGGGGAAAACACCTAGCAGCCAAGGTGTTAATGCTCTAATTGTGTTGTTGGATGATCCCTCCGGCCGACTCCCAGGCCAAACTGGGTGCATGAACCAAGTGATAGGTAGTGGGAAAAGGGTTGGACTCTGTAGAAATTAAACCACCATTGTTTCTCCACAGTCTCAAACATCAATAGACAAAATGCTGCAGAGGGCCATTGGGGTGGTGAACACTGAAATTGAGCTAACGGAGCGGAGGTTGTCATTTACTCCCGATATATTTATACAAACATCGGACCCGTCCCCACCGGCAACTACGACCCAACCACAGTTGGCTGAACCAAGCCTGATATCCATCCGGGAAATTCCACCAAAGAAGGTTTTGCGCAAGGGTAGACCATGTACAAACATCCCCAAGAACTGCAAACGCAAATTAACCTCTGAGGGCGGTCCAAGGAAAAAAAACTCTGTGAGGAGACCGTAGCTGATCATCAGGAGGGGGGCACTGAGCAAGAACCCGAACAGATTAGCCACCAATCTGTCAGCTGAGATATTCCATACCCACCGTGGGTACGACATTTGATGGAGGCACTCCGTGATAAAGTGAGAGCCACACTCAGAGCAAAACTAGCCCCTCTAATTAACAGACTAGGTAAACTGGAGAAAGCACTGGCAGCAAGGGATGCAGGGCCTGCAGCACAGCCCAATCATACTACTAACAAAGTGAGGGGAGGGATTGAAATAGCTTGCCATGGGGTCATTCCAACCACAACACGTACAACAGGGGGAGAGTGTACCACGGAGGGACCGTTTTCTAGGCAAGAGGTAGGGGAAGCGAGTGGTAGAAAGGAGAAGAGAAACAGCAGCTCTAGTCAAGACCCCAGAGTTGAAAGTATTCCCCTCGGTGAAAGAAGTAGTGACAATCCTCACCCCTCAGTCTTAGATGCTAGCAGTAAAAAGAGCAGGCAACCAGAGCAAGGCCATAAAGGAGCGAGGAATGTGACTGACAATACCCACTTGCCCCATATAAACCTCCGCCCGGCATGTGCTCCATATGTAGTCATAATGACAGGAACCCCGTCAATTGCACCCAATGCAAAGGAAACCCAACTTGAACTCAGAAATAAATGCCTGTTCTAGATTGCAAGATACAAACACTTTGAGCATGCTAGAGCAGGGGAGATCATAATGGTCCGTAAGAGTAGGGTGGTTGGGAACTCGCCGGAAAACAGACCCAGGGGAGTGTGTGGTCATTAATTTAAAAAATCCCAACCCTGTCAGGAACTTAATTTACACTACCACTAACTACCATAACGTTCCAACAGGAATCAGTCTCCGCCCCTTAGACTTTTTCTATTCTCAACACCAAACAACGTTAATAGATAGTGCAATCCCAGCAGTCCAAAAGATGGGCCCTGGGTCCACACAGGAGAGCAGATGGGACATGTACAACAGGCGCCCCCAATTTAACATCTTGGTGAACAAAAGATATGAAGGGCTAGAGGAGGTGGACTGACTGGGGGAGGGGCCCCATGAACGGGATAACCCTATAACCCCGCGGCAGGTACAAAGGACAGTAATAGAGTCCAGTGGGTTTTGACTTGTAGGGGGGGGTAGCCCGGTCACTGCCCGGTGTGCTAGTCTGCCAACAGTTAGCACACAGCGAAGAAGGGTTTCAGGTGCCCCACCTTTAGTAGCTCGGAGGGATTTAAGTAGGCAAGAAGAATTGGGCGGGGTACCTGATAGCTTATCCGGAGCCCATACTGGTGATCCTTTGGCCCTATGCACCACCAACACTGAGACACAGCGCAGGATAGGAGAACAGGGTGGCAGCTTGCGGATCTTGTCCTGGAACCTGGCAGGACTTCAAAGCAAATTATCCTGTCCAGATTGGGGACGTTTTGTGGATAACCACGATATCTGCATATTCCAAACGTCATGGGCCAGGGAAGAATATCAGAGGGTGGGCTTTGCGTCTTTTAACACTATGGCCACTATGAGGGGGAGGGGGAGACCCTCTGGTGGTTTAAACATCTGGGTGGGCACACATTTCTGCATCAAGGTCGAGCAGATGACATCGCCCACCAATGATATCCAATGTGTCCTGCTGACACTCTCCACAAAGTTAAAAATAGCCATTATTAACATATACTCTAGACCTGTGAACAACAGACAGAAATCAGGTGTCATAGATCAGTTGGGGCGCTTCATATTAACCCTGGATCCAGCGACTTTGCTGATCGTAGAAGGCGACTTTAATTGCCAATTCGAGCTACTTACTGATCCAAATCTAGGGGTGCCCACTGAAGAAGATCAGCACTGGTCAATACCTGACCCACAGATCCCTCCAATTAAAGTCTGGTCACCCCTGGCTAAGCAACTCCACTCGCTTACTTTGGCCCTCTCATTGAGGGCATGCAATGGGAGGACCAAATCTGATCAGCTGGGCCAGTTTACGTTCAACAGAGAAGGGCAGGCCTCCTTGCTTGACTATATCCTGGTGGAAACTAGATCCTGGGAAAAGGTCCTCAACTTCTATGTCCACCAGAGACAGGACAGTGACCACAATGCCCTGATAGTGACTATGAAAATAGGGAATATGGGCAAGTCTAACCCGCCACCTCCTCCTACCATGAAGTCCAACGCACTGATGCTATCTAACAACAGACAGAGAGTCAGATGGAGTCATATCTAGCAATCTCCATCAAAGTTGGCTAACATTTACCAGCTACCATTGTTTGCTGAAATGTGGGAGGTAGGACAGGCTGAAGTTCATACTGGTACTCAATTTTGGAAAAGAGGGTGGTGATGGACAGAGTTTCTGAATGATGCAGAATACTCAAGACAGGGCATGTAAAATCCATGAGCAGTTAACGGCAAAATTGTTAGATATATTTTACCCAGTGATAAAGCTAAGGGAAAATAAATGCCCCAAATGCTCCTGGTTCAACGCAAGTTGTCACAAAGCCAAACAGGATCTATTAGATGCAATGAAGGCAAAGGACAGGCCACTAATTAAACAGCTTAGGGCAGGTATAAAGGAACTATTCAAATGGAAAAGAAAAACTGGGAAGAGGATAAGTGGGAAGCCCTTAGGACTGCCTTGAACGACAAAGACTTGAAATCCTTCTGGGCAATAGTAAGTTCAGGGGACAAGGAAGGGCTGTAGAAAAAGGTAGGGCTATGACCTTTTTCAAGATTTGCCCGGCGCTAACCGCCCTTGTACCATTCAATTTACCAAGCAATGAGGCAGGCGCCGGAGACCAGAAGGCAGGAAACAGAAGTTTTATTCCGACGGAGCAGAACACATCAGATCAGACAACAAGGTATCGTCTCGAGGTGCTCTACCAGCCTCTCGGAGGCCTGGCCTCTTATACACTGGTTTATGGCATGTGACCTTTCTTTATTACAATCAGAACATTGTGAACAACAAGGAAAGACACATCCCGTAATCCTCGTGTCAATCCCACCCCCATATACCTTCACAATAGAGGTCCTCAACCTGCTGATAAGAGGAGGGGGTCATCACGCAGCTGAGTGTTTTGCCAAGTCTTAGGATGTGTGCGCCTGATCATATCCCAGGGGGTGGGGAGGCCCTGATCAACAGTGTGTCCTTTGAAGAGGGGCGATTCCATACAATGAGGGGCAGTAAATGGTATCTCCCGGCTTAGGCAATGGCCTCGGACCGGTGTGGACAGCCAGACACGGGGTGAGGGGTCATCAAAGCAGTGGTATTCATGCCGCCTGGACAATCCAGTGCGGAGGGAAGGTTGACCAACAGAGGGGTATTCATGGGAGGAGAGGAGGTGTTGGTCAGGCGCTGGCGTGACTCCCAAGGACAGGGTCATGCGGAAGGGTCATGCTCATGAGAGGGAGGGAGGGGGAGCCAGGGTGCGCGGAGGATGCTTGCTGGGTCAGAGGGGCGCGCTGGAAACCGATCGTGGACGGGGAGACCATGATACCTAAAATGGTTGTCGTGCACGTTGTACATAGGTGACAAGCTGGCGCAGATGATGTTCAGTTCGTAAACTAAAATTCCACAGTCCTCCCTTTTAACATGTCTCGCCAACTTGTCAGTTCGGATTTATCCCCATAAGGTCACGTATTTCTACTTCATAGAGGGGACTCATGTGCTCATTTCGGAAGTCCAAAGTCTTTGGGCACATACAGTTAGAAACGAAACTGCACAAGGGGGGTAGACATTGAACACCCAAGCAACACCCACATAATATCACAACAGGTATCAGTATGAAGGAAAACAACTTCCAACCCCATCCCGTCAAAGTGTCCCAAAACCAGCTTCCAAGCGACCATCCTTCTTGTTCTTGGTGAACCTCTGAGGAAAGTCTGTGGAGGTGTTCAATGGCTTTGTAGACTGAAGGCGAGTTGTCAGGCACGTAGGTGCAGCAGCTAGATCCGATGATGCGGCATGCTCCTCCTCGGTCGGCTAGGACCACGTCTAGGACAAGGCGGTTTTGAAGTGTCACAAGGCGGACCGCTTGAAGCTCAGCCGTGTTGTTAGCGAGGATGCCAGCCGTGATGTTGATCGTTGTTTCTACTGCCTGAGTCAGGTGTCGGATAGCGCGGCTGTTTGCCATTGGGCCCCACAGAGGAACAAGTCCCTTTGCTGCATCTAGGAACTGTGCTCCGGTGGAGTCGGCTTGTCCAATGTCATCTGCACGCCTCTGCCGGTGATGGTTGGCAGGGGCTACATATGTGGGTGGAAGAACGAAGGCGATGTAACAGGCGCCCTTCCAACCTCTCGGGAGCCAGGTGTAAGCTTTGGTGCCACACACAAAGTACATATTCGGAGAAGCAACAAAGGAAGGGGGGTCAACTGAGTCCAATGTTCTGGTGATTCGGCAGGCACTGTGACCCACCAGCTGCGTTCCATGGCCTTCGAGACACACAAGACCTGTGACATTGATAACAGACAGGGCCACAGTCAGAGTAGCGGTAGTTTGTTTTTGCAGATGAGAGAAGGTGGTCCTGGCTGGATTGTGGAGCACCTGTACTTCGACTCGTTCTTTGGCTGGAATGTCTTTAAGGAAGGTGGCGCCCGTTAGCGCAGGACACAGGGCAGCAGAAGTCTTTCCGGTTTTGTTCAGCCAGAAACCAGAGTAGAAGTGCGACACCGTCTGGCTGGAGGTGGCGTTGTCCTTGTGGCTCTCTTGCATGAGGATCAACCAGGCGAGGCAGGAGCCGTGAACTGAGAAAGGAGAAGGGATGAAGGGGATGGAGTGTCCAGCGGCATGCGGGAGCAACCCGCAGATCCAGCAGTTCGTAGCGTTTGCGGCAAGGTTGTGTTGGTGCAACAGTTGCACGAAAGAATTGTTCCAGAATTCCCTGCGCCTTTCTCGCAGCTGAGGCGACAGAGAGACTAGGTGATGCTCTTTCAGGGGTGTTGGTTGTGCAGTAGGTAGCAATGCCTCATGAGCCGGTGTGTTTTCCTCCAGAATCCAGAAGGAGGTCATGAGGAGGAGGCAGAAGAGGAAGACACTAAAGAGGGCTATTGTCTTTGATTTGTGCAAATTGTCAGTCTTTGGGTTTCTATAGCGGGTTTTTCCTGTTGCTTCCATCATCTTCTTATCTGGCGCTTCCATCATCTTCTCATCTGGCGCTTCCATCACTTTCAAGGGGCTCGGTAGTGGGCAGAACCACAGACTTCGTTTAGCTTCTCTCCCGGCAACCCTTGGTTGTGCTGAGGTCACCGTTCTGAGATTTAACTTAGTCCGTGGCCTACTTAGCCGAAGCTCCCTCCTTTCGACGCAGGAAATACCCTTCTCTGGATGGCACAGTGGGATCAGAGAATTTTGCAAGTTCGAGTGCCTCAGTATCGGGATAACAGTTCAACGTCGGTCGGTCTTTGTTCAGGAGCTCTTCTTGGGTGTTGACGTTTTCTGTCGTGGCCAGGTTTGCAGAGACCTTCCGGCAGTGATGTGCGTGCAGCCAATGCTTCTTCCCCTCCACTCGAAGCGCCGTCCGTGTGGTAATCAGCACTTGCCAGGGGCCCGTCCACCGGGGTTCCAGACTCTTGGTCCGTTGGAAATTTCGTATTAGAACGAAATCTCCCGGTTGGATGTCGTGGCCGGGGCCCCTGGAAGCATCGGGGATGGCCTGCTGCACCTGTTGATGAATGACAGACAACGTTTTAGTTAACTTGCACAAATAATCAGATAGTAGGACGTCTGGGACGTCATGAATGGAGGTCGGTTTGGGAGCAGTCCAGAGATTCATCGGTCGCCCAAACACGACCTCGTAGGGGGTCAGGTGGTGTTTGGTGGGAGTGGAGCGCATTGATAACAAGGCCAGTGGGAGGGCATCCGGCCAGTTAAGTCCAGTGGTGGCCACTATTTTTGACAGTTTTAACTTCAGTGTGGCATTATGGCGTTCCACCAGACCGGCGGATTGGGGGTGGAAGACCGCATGAAACCTCTGCTTCACCCCCAACCCCTTTAGGATTAGTTGGATAACCTCAGCTATGAAGTGGGGGCCATTGTCGCTCCATAAAATTCGACAAAGGCCATAGCGAGGGAAGAATTCTTTCAGTAGTACTTTGGCAGTAGTCATGGCAGTGTTGTCACGGGTTGGATAGGCCTCTACCCATTTGCTGAAGGCACATACGATGACTAGTACATACTTCAAGCTTTGGCATCTCTCTAGTTGGATGTAGTCCATCTGAAGGACCTCAAAGGGGTGATTGGGGGTCCCAAACCCTCCCCGGGGTACCACAGTTCCTTTCCCGGGGTTGTGTTGCAGACAGATAAGGCACTGCTGGACTAGGCGTCTGGCTGAGTCGGGGATTTTGTCGTTGTGCCAGACTTTGGAAATGAGCTCGATCATGGGTGCAGATCCTATGTGTGCGGGGGAATGTGCCATCGTCAGTATGGGGATCAGATATGAGTCGGGCAGCAACCACTTGTTTGCATCCTTCGTTCGCCAGCAGCCCTCTTCGTCCTTCAAACCCACCCTTGCCCACTTAGTCAGTTCGTGAGGGGTGCTGGCCGACTGAATATCTCTGATCATTACCCTTGTGTCACTCCTTTTCTCTGCTTGTGACCTGGTCACATACATGCGTGTCACCGTCCTATTCTCAGCTGTGGTTTGTGCAGTGATGTCGGCCAGTGCATTCCCTTGTCCGACTAAGTCTGTCACCCTTTTGTGTGCCTGACATTTGATCACCGCTAATCGTTTGGGGAGGAGAACTGCTTCAATCAGGGCGGAGACTAGATCTCCGTGGAGGATTGGGGTGCCGTGGGACGTCAGGAATCCCCTCTCCCTCCACAGGAGTCCAAAATGGTGGACCACCCCGAAGGCATACTGGCTGTCTGTGTATATGTTCGCGGTGGTCCCCGTGGCTATGATGCATGCTCGTGTGAGGGCTATCAGCTCTGCTGCCTGGGCAGATCGTTGTGTGATGCAGGCTGTCTCAACTACTGTTCGGGCTGTCGTGACTGCATAGGCAGCTGAAGTGGTGCCATCTGGGAGTTTGATGCATGAGCCGTCTACCCATAGCTCTCCATCGGGGTCAGTGAAAGCAGTATCTCGGAGGTCAACTCTACTCCTAGTTTGTTCGTCCGTGAGGGTCACACAGTCGTGTATGGGAGGAACGTCGGGGTCATTTTCAGGCAGGGGCAACAATGTGGCAGGATTCAAAGTTGTGCATCTCTTTAGTGTGATGTGGGGTGCAAGTAGCGTCAGTTCGTACCCTGTCAGTCGTGCGCTAGTCAGGTGTTGAGTCTTGGTTTGGTTCAGGAGGGTGTCGACAGCATGGGGTACTAGCACGGTGAGGGAGTTGGAAAGTACAATTCCCTCGCTCTGACGGATAGAGACAGCAGCGGCAGCTACTGCTCGAAGGCAGGCAGGTAAGGCTCTGGCTACAGGATCAAGAGTGGCGGAGAAGTAGGCACAAGGGCGCTGCTTAGGACCAATCGATTGAGTCAGGACAGACAATGCACACCCCTCCCTTTCGTGGGTGAAGAGGGAGAAGGGTTTGGAGTAATCCGGGGTTCCTAGGACAGGCGCCGAACAGAGAGCATCTCGCAATTCCTTAAAGGATGCTTGACACTCAGGGGTCCAAGGGAGCGGGAAGGAGGCATCTTTTGTTAATAGGGCAAGTAGGGGTTTTACAATGAGGCTGAAGTTAGGTAACCACTGTCTGCAGAAAGAGGTTAGGCCAACCAAAGAGCGGACCTGCTTTTGTGTTTTTGGGATGGGGGTGTCTAGGATGGTTTGGATTCGGTCGGGTGTAAGTTTCCTCCCTTCTTTGGACAGGAGATGGCCTAGGTAAGTCACTTGTGGCTGGCAGAATTGTAACTTCTTTTTGGAGACTTTGTGGCCATTTTCTGCAAGAAAGTGTAGGAGTTGGACGGTGGCTGTCGTTGCAAGCGGGGTGGTGTCGGCCGCCAAAAGGATATCATCGACATATTGGATCAACACCACTCCATCTGGCAGCTGGAAGGCATCCAGCTGCCTTTTGAGGGCCTGGCTGTAAATGCTGGGACTTTCAGTGTACCCCTGGGGAGCTCTACAAAATCGGTACGAGCGGGATTTTAAAGTGAAGCCGAAGAGATAACGGCTGTCAGGATGGATGGGGATAGAGAAAAACGCATTCTTAAGGTCGATAACAGTGAAGGTGGTGGCAGTGGACGGGATGAGGGTCAGAATGGTGGTGATATCGGAGACTACAGGGTATTGGGGTACAACCACTTTGTTAATTTCTCGCAGGTCGATGATAAAGCGGTACGCTTTCTCATCTCCTTCACCTTGCTTCTTAACAATAGGTAGGATTGGGCTGTTGCAGACGTTGCTGACCACCTCTTCAACCACTCCTGCATCTACCAGAGACTGAATGATCGCTACCAGTGCCTTCTCGCCCTCTGGGGATATCCGATATTGTGGGAGTTTCGGGAGCATAGCGTCCTGTCTTACAGTTATATGAATAGGGTCAATCATCATTCGTCCCACATCAGAGTCATTTTTGGCCCACAGGTACGGTGGCAGGGTGTCAAGCAAGGACAGGTCAGCGTCAGTTATGGAGCACATGTGTCGTGAGGGGCAGGATCTGGGCATGTCTGGGTTGTCGTACAGGATGACTCGGATTCCATCTGGGGAACATCTAATAGTGGCTCGAAAATGTTTCAGTAAGTCAATGCCCATAATGGCGTCAGGGGAGTTGGAGGAGAGCAGAAATGTCGCGTCAGTGGTGTTGTTTTCCAGGTCAAAGGAAATAGGTACGGACAGGGGGTTAGTGGAGGGCGTTCCATCGAAACCTATCGACGTTATGTGTGAGCCAGACAAGGGTGCCCTTGGAATCAGTCGTTTTGATAACACACTACGTGTCGCCCCAGTGTCTACCAAGAATGGAGACTCTGTACCCAGGACCTTAGCGGTGACATAAGGACCTTGCTGGTCAACACAGAGCTCGACTGGATCCCTCCCTTGCCCCTGGCAGTCCTATGCAAAGTCGGGGGCATTTTCACCTTCGGACAGCTGATATTGGTTCTGTCGGGGGCGGTCAAATGTGTTCAGTCTCCCTGATCTGTCATTGTTGGTGTCGTTGGTGTGCCCTCGTCCTTGTACTCTATTTCTCGGACCACCTGCCACATCCCTGGAGTCCCTATTTCTATTCATCTCTAGCATAACCGGACACTGGTATTTCCAATGGCCGAACCCTTTGCAGAAGGCGCATTGGTCATTGCTAATGTCTCTACGTCCAGTGTGGGGTGTGGGAGTGTGATCTTTAGGAGGTAGATCTCTGGGGGTGGCTGATTGGTAGTTCCCCCTTTGATGTTCCCGTCCTACCGTTATACCTTGTATCTGGGCTATCATTACCCTTTCTTTTAAATCTTTCTTCTTTTTCTCGGACGCCCTATCATTCTCATTCTTTTGGTGCTCGTAATACTGAGCCATCTGAAGGATAGCTGCGGGTTTGGAGGCCCCCCAACTACTCTCACTCGTCTGCAGCTTTTGGGAGACCTCTTGTGTTAGGCCCTTTACGTAATTTTGTACAAACAGGTGCTGTCCGGTTGCGGTGGTCATGTCTTGGCCACTGTAGTCGGAGAACGCTGTCTCGAACCGGGAGAAGTATTCTGACACATCTTCCTGGGGTTTCTGTCGACAGGCCGTGACTATCGACCAGTCTACCTTTCTTTCTGGAATCAGTGTCTTTAATTTCTGAACTATTTTGTCTGGGAGTTCTAGTATGTCTTTTACTGGTTTCCTTCCAGGTCCTCGTTGTCTATCTAATTTACCGAGTTGGTCCCAGGTATGCCCAAACAGATCCGTGTGGTCAGCCTTCCGGATTTGCTTCCACACGTCAGCCGGCAGGCATAACCCGAAGAACAAGTCAATGTCCGCTAAAGTCATTATCGTCGAACCCAAGGCTGTGCCTAATTCGGTATAGAATGCTGTCGGGTTCTTTCTTAAATCGGGCAGAGTTTGTTTAAAGGTTAGGATATCTTGTCGGTCCCAAGGTTGGTAAACCCAATTGTACACAACCCTCCCTTTTGCATCTGCATTATTAATATCATCGCTTGTTCCCTGGCCACGTGGCGGGATCCAGTAAGGGGCCGCCTCTCTGATGGGCATCATAGTATTGGCTACTTCTACTGAGGTCGTTTCAGGGACTGTAACCTTGGCTTCTGGTTTTTGTTCCGTGAGGTGGCGGAGGACCTCAAGTATCTGCGTGAAGAGCTCCGTCGCCTCACATTCAGTCCCATCTCCAACATCAATCTTCCTATACAGCGTTGTTAGTTTAGCGGGGCCCTTACTTTGGTACCTATCTTCATATGCGTTCAGGGTGTGGTAGCTGAATCGCAAAATGAAATGCCGCCTGTGGCTGTCGGCATGTGAATTATATATGTTCATTGTGTACTCTTCGCTCTCCCTTCGTTCTACTATGGTCTTTGCTATTTTGTCGATCCCATCCCGCTCATCTTTGCTCAACCTATTTGGCCTGGCTGGTGGTTGT
This sequence comes from Lissotriton vulgaris, assembly GCF_964263255.1. Lineage (NCBI taxonomy): Eukaryota > Metazoa > Chordata > Amphibia > Caudata > Salamandridae > Lissotriton > Lissotriton vulgaris. Next base: position 1,504,378,837 of record NC_141695.1, on the reverse strand, counting down.
TTGCTAGCCTCAGGGTTGTCTGACGATGTTGTTAATGTGGCTGGTGCGGAGGCCGTGAGGGCCGGTGCACTAGCGCTGAGGTCGTTCTCGTTTGCATTTAGGGCCTGCGAGTGTTGTTGGCTGGGGGCATACGGAGGGGGCATGTAGATGATTGGGGGACCTAGTAGTAACTCATCGTTCGCCCGCTGTTTGGAGGGCAATTCAGGGTAGAGTGCAGAGGGGGTCCTAACAGGACATTGACCTGTCGACCCTGATTCTTGGTTTTGTGTAGCTTCCCTTCTTTCTTTTATTTCCTCTTCTAGTTGCTTTGCGGCTAGGTGGGCTGCCTTTCGTAATTCTTTCCCTATTTTTGCTTCTTCTCTTTTCTTTCGTTGTTCCGTTTCTTTGCGCCACATGCCGATACTGTCGAGCATAGTGGGCGTAGTCTTATTTTTCTGGAGCGCTATTTCTAATGCTTTTATTTTATGATCATCAAAGGAACCTATCAGTGGCCACTGACTTTCAGGGTTCTTCTTTGTATATTTATGCCATAACTTAGTATAAGCTATGGCGACTAGTCCATGCTTAGTGAACATGTCCTTATTAGGGGTGCCCTCCAGTGGAGCTGGATGGTTCATCTCTAATAAGCGGTCCGGGCTGTACAGGCTACCAACCAGTGGGGAGAAGATAGGCATGACGGGTTACAACGGGGACAAAGGTCTGCACTACCTATCTTATCACGGCGGACAAAGACTAGACAGAATATTTCTATTCTACGTTGTTTGGAGGCCGTGAATACCTCAAAAGAACCAATACCGAACATTCAGTGTTCAGCCAATCAAACAATCAGTGGGGAGAATAAGTGGGTACGAAAAGTTTGCGTTACCCACCCTTTCTCTACCTGCAAAGAGAGACCTTGTTCTTCCCTGTTTGCAGACAAAGAATCTCCAGACAATAATCCACGAACGACAGTTCGGGACAACAGTGGGGGAGGAAGATAGGCACGACGGATTACAATGGGGACAAAAGTCTCCGTTACCTATCCTTCACTGCTTGCAAAGAGAGAGCCTGTTATTTTCTCCGTTTGCAGACGGTGAATCTCCAGAGGGTTTCAACAAAGCGTAATACTAGTATTATCCAAACCAAACAATTTTTTCTCAGTTCGTCGTGTCTACACGACCTTACCCGGACCGCATGGACGGTTTCCTGTCTTCTGAATCCAGCGCCCGATCGTCCTCTCTTCTTCGTGATGTTCGTGGCACTCCTGATGGTTCCCAGTCAGGACCGTAGATCACTCGAGAGAGGTCTGTTCGGAACTAGTGAAGGTCGGATGATCGGCTGTCAGACGAGGGTCTATCGGACACGAGCTCTCCCGATCGTTGCAGTCGTTCACTCTGTCGTCGGGACCTCTCCCACTGGATCCACGTGTCACTGATGGGCCCCACGCTTTGGGACGCCAATTGTAGAAAAAGGTAGGGCTATGACCTTTTTCAAGATTTGCCCGGCGCTAACCGCCCTTGTACCATTCAATTTACCAAGCAATGAGGCAGGCGCCGGAGACCAGAAGGCAGGAAACAGAAGTTTTATTCCGACGGAGCAGAACACATCAGATCAGACAACAAGGTATCGTCTCGAGGTGCTCTACCAGCCTCTCGGAGGCCTGGCCTCTTATACACTGGTTTATGGCATGTGACCTTTCTTTATTACAATCAGAACATTGTGAACAACAAGGAAAGACACATCCCCGTAATCCTCGTGTCAATCCCACCCCATATACCTTCACACTAGAGGTCCTCAACCTGCTGATAAGAGGAGGGGGTCATCACGCAGCTGAGTGTTTCGCCAAGTCTTAGGATGTGTGCGCCTGATCATATCCCAGGGGGTGGGGAGGCCCTGATCAACAGTGTGTCCTTTGAAGAGGGGCGATTCCATACAATGAGGGGCAGTAAATGGTATCTCCCGGCTTAGGCAATGGCCTCGGACCGGTGTGGACAGCCGGACACGGGGTGAGGGGTCATCAAAGCAGTGGTATTCATGCCGCGTGGACAATCCAGTGCGGAGGGAAGGTTGACCAACAGAGGGGTATTCATGGGAGGAGAGGAGGTGTTGGTCAGGCGCTGGCGTGACTCCCAAGGACAGGGTCATGCGGAAGGGTCATGCTCATGAGAGGGAGGGAGGGGGAGCCAGGGTGCGCGGAGGATGCTTGCTGGGTCAGAGGGGCGCGCTGGAAACCGATCGTGGACGGGGAGACCATGATACCTAAAATGGTTGTCGTGCACGTTGTACATAGGTGACAAGCTGGCGCAGATGATGTTCAGTTCGTAAACTAAAATTCCACAGGGCGACCCTCCCTAGAGCCCAATATAGCGCCCGAAGTCTGGGAGATGCACTTTGGGGCATTGTACGATGAGAAGGATGCAGTAGATGTTACCTTTGGCTCCCGAGTCCATCCCAGGAGTCCCAACAAGAGGGGTTGTGGGAGATTGCCATTGTCAAAGTGGGGAATGCTATTAAAAAACTGCAGTGTAACAAAGCGCCAGGTTTAGATAAATTACCTGGGGATCTATTCCGGACGGAACCCAAAATTTGGGTCCCATATCTGTGTGCCCTATTTAATGCCATCCTGAAGGGCATGGATCCCCCGGACACCTGGCGCGGGGCAGAGATAGTCGCCATACACAAAAAAGATTGCCCTCTCCTACCATCAAACTATAGACCCATCAGTTTTATTGACATCACCCAAAAACTGATGGGACGGGTAAATGTAAATGTAAATGTAAATATAAATGTAAATTTACGTTTACATTTGATGGGACGGGTCCTTTTGGACCGAGTAAAGGGTTGGATAGAGGAAGAGATCCTAAGTCTGTTTCAGGCCGGCTTCAGAACGAATAAGTTAACCGTTCACCAGATATTCAGATTACAACTACTTTTCTGGAAAACGATGACCATAGAGGGTGGCAGCCTCCATCTTATATTCGTTGATCTGAAGTCGGCCTTTGACTTGGTCCCAAGGGAGAAACTCTGGAAAGTACTACACAACCTTAGGATCCCACCATACCTCCTTAATGTGCTAGCGAGGCTACATGCAGGGAGTTATGCACAAGTAAGATGCGGAAAATATGGAGAACTTTCTGCATGCTTCCCTGTCAAAAAGGGGGTACGCCAGGGATGTGTGCTCGCCCCCACCCTATTTTGTCTCTACAATAACATGCTCATTGACCACCTCAATAACATTAAGGACAATGACGCCCCAAAGCTAGTCTCGGGGAAGGTGTCCGTGTTGATGTTTGCGGATGATACTTTGTTATTGTCCAAATCACCAACGGGTATACAACGCATCCTGGACGGCTTTGCGGAGTTCTGCAACATGAGGGGCTTGGAGATCAATCTAACCAAGACCAAATACATGGTCTTTAATCCCCTCAAAACTACCCGCTCAAACCCCTCCCTAAATGGTACGCCCCTGGAGAGGGTGAGGATGTTCGAGTGCTTGGGTATCACACTAGCAGAACAGTTTGAGTGGGAATCCCAAGTGGTCAAGGCAAGACTCAGGTTAACCCAGATGGTGGGGGGATTATGAAATTGTACAGAACCTCCATGTTCAAGCCAGCCACCCCTGTTGTTGAAATATATAAAGCCCAAGCAAGGGGCCACCCTATATGGGGATGAACTGTGGGGGCACTGCTCTTCTTCTAATCTCATGAAAATAGAGAACAACTTCATGAGGCAGTTACTGGGTCTTCCTCGTAGTATCACCCTAGTTCCCCTCCGTATGGACCTGGGCATGAGGCCCATTGATGAAGAAATAGCCCTTAGGCCCATTACATTCTGCCGCAGGGTATGGGTGACACCGGAATTGTCCTGCTACAGAGCCGAGCTCAGGGAGATCCTTTCTATTCCAACTACCAAGAAAATACCGTGGTTTTCCAACATAAGGGATCTCTCTGCTAGGCTAGGTAGGCAGGACCTCTGGAAAACGCCTGAGTCATCATGCCCATTAACATCTAGGCTAGATCTAGTGCAGCACTATAGGCAATCACACCTATCATCCCTCCAGGAAAGTATTACTGGTGGTCGGATGACAGCAGAGTTCCTTCAAGTCAAGGCTGTATATACTTCATGGATGTGATCTACCCCCACTGGCCAGGAAATTGTATATGCAATTTAGACTGGGGAACCTCCCACTAATGAGTTTTACCAGTAAATGGGCCACAGAGAACAAGAAAGATTGTCCTGCGTGCAACTACAGGGTAGAGTCTGAAATCCACATATTGTTTTTCTGCCCTGCATACCATCTGACACGCAAACATTGGTTAATTCAAATATGTAGAAACCTAGGGTTTAGGCATTGCCTAGAGGCCTACAGACTACTAAAACACAATACCCACTTCCCAATCGTATTTTCTGTATCACACTTTTTAAATACTGTGTGGCGCATGCGGAGGGGTTTCCTAAAGTGACATTGGGGGTTGTACCATGTAATGTTACTTTAATGGGCTACACCTGGGTCCAGCTATTAGGGAACTTCGTCCGAGTTTCTGCTTTATCCAGTTTTTTATTCTGATAATTTTTGCTTGAAATTAACTCAATGAGTGTTTTAAATGGTTTTAAGATCATGGAATGACACTATTTTATAATTGTAATGTTTGTAGATATATGATTGTGAATGGATTCGCTTTTTACCTTTCGTAATGCCGTTTGTGATTTTTGTAACGATGTACTTTTATGGCCCTAGCGGCCGAAATAAAGTTACTGACTGACTGAATCCCTTTGCCTGTGTGCCTGCACCATATTACAGCCGCGGGCGCAGAGGCAAAGAAGCAGTCTGGAAGTGCCTAAACTGCAGGGGTCCCAGACACCCCCTTGCAGACGGAGGCAGTCACTGACTGCACCCACCTGCAAGGGGATCGCTAATCCCCCTTCAAAGTGCAGGCGGGTTCCCAGCTGCACTGTGAAAACACGGAGCGGCTTCAAAACAGCTGCTCCATTTTTCACAGGAATGCGCTCCCCCAGGGCAACATGAGTTTGCGGCTGCCCTGGGGGCAGCATATTTTATGTAATATAGCGCACTTTCCCAGTTTGTGCCTGGGGATCCTGTTTTCTGGTGTGCCAGACGCAAACAGTGAAAGTGCACCCTAATACATAATATGGCACTCTGTGTCTTAAAATGGATGACCGCAACTACAAAGCCTGGAGAATCAACTTTAGGGTTTGCAGGGGAGTCATGCTCATGCAGGGGCACCCTCACACCTCACATATAACCAAGCACCCTACCCTCAGGACTAAGGGGCCTTCCATAGGGGTGACCTATAGGTTTTAAGTGCAGTGACCTCAGATATAACAAAAAGTTTAATTGTCATGAGAGGTGCAAAAACTATCTCACACAGGTTGCAAAGCATGCCTGTAGTCAGAGTTTAAGTGGACTCCCATGGGTGGCACAATACATGTTGCAGCCAATGGGAGACCCTGGTGTACTTATGCCCTGGGTACCTTATTACTGTATACTAGGGACTTATAAAGGTGCACCAGCAGCCAATTGTGGCAATACAAAGTCAAGTCAAGTCAAGTCATGGAATTTGTATAGCGCACTACATACCCAGAGGGTTTCAAGGCGCTTAGGAAGGAGAGGAGGGTTACTTGTCAAATATCCATGTTTTAAGTTGCTTTCTGAATGCTAGGTGGTTCTGGGTAAGGCGAAGGTACGCGGGGAGTGAGTTCCATGTTTTGGCAGCCAGGTAGGAAAAGGATCTGCCTCCCATGGTGGTCTTGTTGATGCGAGGTACAGTGGCGAGGGCTTGGCTGGAAGAACGTAGTTGGCGGGAGGGGGTGTAGAAGGACAGTCGTGAATTGAGGCAATCTGGTCCGATGTCGTAGAGTGATTTGTGTGCGTGGGTAAGCAGGCGGAAAGTGATCCTCTTATTGACGGGTAGCCAGTGGAGGTCTTTAAGGTGATCGGAGATGTGTTCGTTGCGTGGGATGTCTAATATGAGCCTGGCTGAGGCGTTTTGGATTCGTTGGAGCTTCTTCTGGAGTTTTGCGGTAGTACCTGCGTAGAGGGTGTTTCCGTAGTCCAGTCGGCTCGTGACCAGAGCGTGGGTGACTGTTTTCCTCGTTTCGGAGGGGATCCAGCGAAATGTTTTCCTGAGCATGCGAAGAATGTTGAAGCAAGAAGAGGAAACGGCGCTGACTTGTCTGTTCATTGAGAGTGAAGAATCCAGGATGACGCCTAGGTTTCGTGCGTGGTCTGTCGGAATGGGTGCTTTTCCGAGGGCTTCTGGCCACCAGGAGTCGTCCCAAGCAGAGGGGGATGTACCTAAGATGAGGACTTCTGTTTTGTCCGAGTTCAGTTTCAGACGGCTTTGTTTCATCCATTCGGCAACTTCTTTCATTCCTTCGTGTAGGTTAGTTTTGGCGGTGCTGGGGTCATTGGTGAGGGAGAGGATCAGTTGAGTGTCGTCTGCGTAAGAGATGATGTTGAGGTTGTGTTGGCGTGCGATGGCTGCGAGGGGGCTCATGTATACGTTGAAGAGGGTGGGACTGAGTGAGGATCCTTGAGGTACGCCGCAGATGACTTCAGAGGCCTCGGATTTGAATGGAGGAAGGCGGACTCTCTGGGTTCTTCCGGTGAGGAACGAGGTGATCCATTCAAGTGCTTTTCCTTGGATTCCGATGTTATTGAGGCGTTGTAAAAGGGTGCTGTGGCAGACTGTGTCGAATGCTGCAGAGAGGTCAAGGAGGATGAGGGCGACTGTGTCTCCATTGTCCAGTAGAGTTCGAATGTCGTCTGTTGCTGCGATGAGGGCGGTCTCAGTGCTGTGTTTTGCTCGGAAGCCAGATTGTGAGGGGTCGAGGGATTTGTTGGCTTCGAGGAAGGCGGCGAGCTGGTTGTTGACAGCCTTTTCGATGACTTTGGCCGGGAATGGGAGAAGCGAGATGGGGCTGTAATTTTTGAGTTCGGTGGGGTCTGCTGTTGGTTTTTTCAGGAGGGCGGTGAGTTCAGCGTGTTTCCAGTCTTCCGGGAAGGTGGCGGAGTTGAGGGAGCAGTTGATGACGTCTCGGAGGTGTGGTGCTATGACGGAGTCTGCTTTGTTGAATATGTGGTGAGGACATGGGTCTGTGGGGGATCCTGAGTGGATGGAATTCATCAGCCGGATGGTGTCCTCAGTGGAGATCGGGTTCCAGTTGTTAAGGGTGTTCACGGGGGGAAGATGAACAGCAAATGGTAGGGTGGGTTGGTTTCTGGGTTGGTTGTCAAAGCTGTTGTGGGTGTCTGCAATCTTGTTGTGGAAAAATGAGGCTAGGGAGTCGCAGAGGGCTTGAGATGGGGTGATGTCGTTGGAGTTGGCCGAGGGATTGGAAAATTCCTTGACGATGTTGAAAAGTTCCTTGCTGTTGTGGGCGTTGTTGTCAAGTCGATCTTTGAATGCTGTTTTCTTGGCTTTTCAGATCAGTTGGTGGTGAGTGCGGGTGGCGCTTTTGAAGGCGTCCTTGGTGCTGGTGGTTGGGTCTTTTTTCCAAGCCTTTTCAAGGGAACGGCAGAGTTTCTTGGACTTCTTGAGATCATCGTTGAACCATGAGGCCTTCTTGCTGCCAGGTTTGCTTTGACGTTTTTTCAGTGGTGCTAAGGTGTCGGCGGTGTTGGATAACCATAGGGTGAGGTTGGCGGCGGCTTCGTTGGTGTCAGAAGATAGGGCTGGGGGGTATCGAAGGAGCGATGCGGAGATTTGGTCCGTGGTGATTTTGTTCCAGTTTCTTTGCAGGGTAGGTTGGAGGAGTATGTTGGGTTTTGGTTTGTTGTAGGTGAAGTGAACGCAGCTGTGGTCAGTCCAGAGGAGGTCCGTGGTGTGGCTGAAGGAGACATGGTTGCTGGAGGTGAAGATTGGGTCGAGTGTGTGACCTGCGATGTGGGTGGGGGAAGTGACCAGTTGTTTAAGTCCGAGGTTGGCGAGGTTGTCCAAGAGGGTGGCGGTGTTGCGGTTGTTGCTCTTTTCAAGGTGAAAGTTGAGGTCTCCTAGAAGGATGTAGTCTTTGGAGGGGAGCGCGTGTGGAGTGATGAAGTCCGTGATGTCTTCACTGAATTTAGCTCGGGGTCCTGGTGGTCTGTAGAGGAGGGTGCCTCTGAGTGTGGTCTTGGGGTCGATGTGTATTTGGAAGTGGAGGTGTTCAGAGTTGGCGAGGTTGGCGTCAGAGGTGGTTGAGATGCGGATTGATTTCTTATGGACGATGGCGATCCCTCCTCCTGTGTGGCTGGTACGGTCTTTGCGAGTGATCTTATAGTCTTCAGGGATGGCAATGGTGATGTCTGGTGCGGAGGAAGCGTTCATCCATGTTTCCGTTAGGAAGGCGACGTCTGGAGAGATGGTGTCTAGTAGATTCCATAGGTCAATGGCGTGTCTGTGGACTGATCGGGTGTTGAGAAGGATGCATTGTAGGTGGTTGGGGTCGGGGATCTGTGGTGTGGTCGTAGCGGAGATGTTGACGGTGCCGCTGAATTTGCAGGAGTAGCAGGAGAAAGGTCCATGGGTGTGTCCAGGAGCGGCTTGGACGCAGTTGGTGGAGCGGCCGGGGTTAAGGGCTAGGAGGGTGGCGGCATCGTAGGTAATGCGGGAGGGCTTGGCTGCGCGAGGGGCAGGGGGTCTGGCGCTGGGCGCGGTCCAGGCGCGGACGGGCGTAGACGGGCTTACCTTTGGCGCACCTTCGGCGCGGATTGGGCGCGGTCGCTGCGCGCGGGAAGAACTGTCATATATGGATGGTGGAGGGGGAGGGGCGAGGGCGTCTCAGCTGGGAGGCGGGGCGGGCTCGGGATGACCAAAACAACAACAACAATCAGACAAAATGGAGGCGGAGGGGGGAGCCCAGTGGAAATGCGCGCAAACAGGAAAAGCGGCGCTTTAAATAAATGAAAAATGCAGTTTTAATACAGCGTCTACCAGGCACACAGCAGGCAGCAGTAAATGGCACAAAAGCAAAGCAGCAACGATACCAGTGACGCAGCAGGACACTGGGGAGCGACCACTCAGTCCAGGGGAAACGAGCGAGTCCAAAAGTACTTACTAAAGCCATTTTGGGAGAAGGAGCACAGATGTTAGGGTCCTGGTTAGCAGAATGCCAGCAAACTACAGCCAACACACTTACATCAGGCAAAAAGTGGGGGTAACCATGAAGGCAGATACTCTTTTCCTACAAATCCCCTGCTGCACAGTTTTAATACTGGATCACATAAGATGGCTCGCTCTCTTTTTACAGCATGTGGGAACCCCGGAGATGTGTTAAGCAGTGCTAAATTATATGACATGTTGCCTGACCACCAGAAAGATATATTGACTCTGGAAATACCGACTGTTCTTAATGTTTTGCCTTCTGTACTGTAATGTGCACTTTTATGGTTGTTTGTGCAGCCAAATCAAGTGATTTTGTCTATATGATAAGAATGAATATGTGAATAAAATATGTTTATAAACTTATGAAAATGTATATTAGTAAACTGAACTTATGGGTCAAATCACAGTACAATTTATTTTTTTGTCAAACCCAGTGAAATTCACTTAAAGAAACCCAAGATTACAGGGATGTTATAGTTAGGAAATAGCATAAAAAAACTATAGAAATTTGCTGAAAATAACCAAAGGTTCTGGGAAGTTACAGTTAGGAAACAGAATTTAAAAAACCTTAGAAATTCATAGAACAAAACAATGGTTACACAGATGTTATAGTAAGGTTTACATTTTACACACACAAAACCACAGAAATTCAGCAGTTGTAGTTATCTAAAGTAACTGTAACTCGTACCCTAAGATAACTATAACTTGCGCCGTTGCCATTCATTGCTAATCATCCATATATTACATCAGTCATGACATCTTTTATGACATCATTGATAATGCCACTGCCATGCACAGTTTTCTTATCCATATTTACCTTAGGGCACGAGTTATAGTTACTCAAGATAACTAGAACTGCTGAGTTCCTATGGTTTTGTGTGTGTAAAATCGGAATCTAATTAGGACGTCCCCATAACCTTAGTTATTTTTCTGTGAATTTCTATGGTTTTGGAATACTATTTCCTAACTATAAAGCCTTTGTAGCTTTTGCTGATATCTCAAAACAACACCCTTTCAGGGTCAGAGTGCTGCATAAATTATGCAAAATAGAAACGGAGAACTCTAGGTAGGAACCACGTTTAGGTGGAGAGCAGCTACTGTATAGAGCACCCTACAACACCAGCAACACTGAATCTGCTCACTTCAAAATTGTGTTTTTCTAGCAGAATTTATAAGCATAGTATTAGCACAGTGCTAACCACGCCGAGCAAGAAAGAGTCAAAGTCTTTGGCCATTTCTACGGCAGTCTTTAAGAATAGGATTAGAACAGTGCCATCCACGCCAAGCTGTAAAATAACAAAATATATTTTACCACTCCAGGTACAGTATTACAGCTTTGGATCGGTAAAATACCATCCAAGCCAACCTGGAACGTATAAAAGAAACCCCTGTAATTAATATGTTACTTCACTTTAGTAACACATTATCTGGTAGCAATACGATCTAGCCGCAGATTTCTTACCTTTCAGTACCCCCAGTCGCCAGACTGGATCCGGCAACTTTTCTACACCAGTACTTATAAGCATCAGTGGAGAGCGTTGAACGACTAACAATGTAGTCCACCTGAAGTAACATCAACAGACTTGTCAGAACCCTTACCCCTCGTTTGAACACGATTACTATGGAACATTCTTTGAAAAAGAATGCACGACAAGGAAGAGGTTCTTGGTCAGCATGCATGCGACTCCGGCATACCAAGATGGCCGCCAGAGTCGCGTGGAGTTAGCATTCTAGTCTTCCAGCCTCATCGTCATCGCAGCTGAGGTGAGGCGCTGTCAACCGGAGAGCTGCGCACTTCACCGCGTATCTTGCCCCAGGTAGAAGCTAATCTAGGAGTTTGTGTGGAGAGTAGTCTAAGTCCCGTTCGCAGAGTTTTTTCCCTTTCAGAGTTGTCAAGCCCTATTCCCCAGTCAAGAGAAGATCACGCAGAGAACCTCGCAATACGAAAATCTGCTGTTATCTGTGATGCATTGTCGAGTGCGTTTTCCTGTCGGTGACAGCTGAGGAGGAGTCGGCGTGTTTCTGCGCTCCGTTTCTCTGTGAAGAGCGTGAACGGAACACTATATAGATAAGTGGTATCCTGAGACTTGTGAGAAAGAAAAAACAGTGAATTACGTAATTCTGAAGAACCTTGTTGTCAGATATTAACCTGAGAACTGTGTTGTGAAAAAAGAATAGTTTTGTGAGGAGAAAGGTCAAAGTGAAGAGAGTTACAATAGCTTATATGAACTATCGAACTGTTCAGTCGAGTCAAGAGAGTTCATGAGGAGAAAACCGAGTGATAAGCTACAGAGTTTGCCATACTGAAATAAGTACAAGGAAGCAGGACGTTGAAACGCATAACCTATCGATACACAGAGAGAAGGTGCAATTCAGCTTACAAGATCATAAAGACACGCAGATGGTACAGAAGAGAGGCTAGCTCTGGAGAGTTTCTTGGTAGGTCAGAACCCATAGGGAGATAGTAGATTAGGTTAGAGAGATAGAGTTAGGAACTAATGTCATGTTTCTCTCTTCCATGTTTGCATTAGTCATGACAAGATTTGCAGACCGGATCTGAAGACAAGAACCTGCCAGAACAGTCTCTTCTCTTCTCTCTCTTTTGTTATTTTATCCAATCCCCCTTCCCTCGGGATGATGGCTTAGAGACTCATGTCTTCTGTGGGCTCTGGGTTATTGTTCAGAGTGGATTTGGGAATCGGCATCTCTGTTCCTGTGCAGACCAATCCTACAGAGTTTTCTGCGATCCTGACAAGACTCCACATAAGCCCTCCTCTGGCATGCCGACGTCAGTTTCTTACGCAACTACTTTTCGTGCTAAAACGGCCAGCCACGTATAGAAACTGCTATGAAAACAGTGTGCTTAAAAAGAAATCTTTGTTTTGAAAAAACGTTTATATTATTTATTATTGAATGTATATCAAGGAAGGGAAATAGAGTGCATAGAGGTGATCTGGAAGAAAAGGAGAATCAGTTCGCAGAATAGGGAGGATGGGTGGGTTGGTAAGGAATCTGCAGATAGATCTTGTCTCCACCAGAATAAGGTGTTTGGGAAGGTAAGTAATTTATTGATCGGATAGAGATATCTAGTCGCAGATTCTTTATTTTTATTTATTTACTTTAGAAGTTTTATATAATGCTGGCTAGACCCAGAGGTATCAGAGCGCTTTACATGAGTATGAAGATAGTAACAGAAGAGGACAATATATAAACAGCATAGCATACCAACAAGTTAACAAAAGTGAAACGGCTAGAAAGTCTACATATCAAATACACAGATAGATAGAGCAATAGCTATATACATATATGGCATGGAAATGGGAGAACAAATTCAGGTAAAATTTTAGTATATGTATCAAATACAGAGATAGAACAATAGCTATATACATATATGGCATGGAAATGGGAGAACAAATTCAGGTAAACATTCAGGTAAAATTCAAGTATATGTATCAAATACACAGATAGATAGAGCAATGGCTATATACAAATAAGGCATGGAGATGGGAGAACAAATTCAGGGCACAGGATAAGACCCCCCACCCCCCAATATTGATTGAGGAGGTGCGTTTTGAGGTCTTTTTATATCTTTGAATGAGATACCCAAGCAATAACATCCCGGAGCAGTCTGCAAACTGATCCCAAGAAAGATCCCCGGTCAGGCTGTCTGTTCTGTAGAAGAAAGGATTGAGAGGCTGGCTGTCAGGAAGGGAAGTGATTAAGAAAACATCCCACCAGAAACATTGTGGCTAACCCCACACGGTACGAAATCATGGGATAAAAACAATCGCAGAATAAGAGGAGTGGGAAAGAACACTCCACATAAACATATTACTACAACACCTCCTGTAAAGTGAACCCGGCCAATAGAACAGGGCTTTGAGCCATAGTAGGGAGCAATGCAAAGAACACCAACCAATAGTTAAAAAATGCATTGCGAGCAAGAACATATAAAAGGATGTGGGTGGAAATCACATACCTACTTTAGGGTTATGATCAGGTAGTCGAGGCCATTGAAAAGAAAACAGCAGAGGAGGAACAACCCTCCAGAATGGAGAATAAAGAATATAGTATATGAAGACCAAAGCCACAAGTGAAGGCCCAAATCAAATAACCAGTGTAAAGACTCGAAGTTGTAGATGGAGAGGCAGTGCCTACAGCCTAACAAGTGTGAGGTCCAGAGCAAAATAGGCTCTTGTTTGCATGTAACAAACCACGTCCGGCCAAAAAGCTATGTAACATCATGGGTGAGGAACCCCACGTCACCCAAAATTGTAATTGGTAAGCTCATTAGTACAAGGGAAGAGAACGCCCCCTAGGAGCGAAAATGTAGCTGCGTCGCAAGAAATGAAGGAAACTCCCCAAGGAACACCAAGTTCAGCACAAATCCACCCATAGAGTGTGGTCAGGGAAGGCAAGTATGAGAAGAAGGGAAGATGAAAACTAGCCATGAAGGGGCAGAAGGCACGTCGGAATGACAGCCAGGCCAGTAACGAAATAGTGGGAACGATACCGGATATGTCACGGAAAAGCCCCTAATCCATAAGTGAAAAGCAACAGCAGTCTCGCACAAGGCAGAGGCAGATTAAAACCGGCCATGCAGAAGCATAGAAGAGAAAGGGTCAGCTAAGTAGGTCACCCACGTCGATATGAACATGGCATGTCCGCAAAGAGCCTAAGAGGAAAAGGGGGAAAGAGGGCAGGAGCCCGTCTCGCCCACATATAGCGAAAACTAGAGGTGCTAATGCCTCAAGAGAGAAAGATGGGACACCATCTGGGACAGGACCAGACAATGCACCCTATGCCAATATCCTTCCCCTTCCCTTGCGTTAGCCAGGAAGAAAGGCACAGATAGAGTGGATGTAAAGGACCCCCTGGCAAGTGTGTACAAACTCTCAAACCGGAGCGGGCGTGGGGTGCAAAAAGGACCCCCAAGCACCAGCTTCCGACTTGCACCGCTGTACAGCATGTGGAGCCCCTTATAAGGGGTACTATGGTGTCAGAAACATATGGAGGAATACCTGTAAGCATACAGAGGAAGTAAGGGAACAAAGCAACTGTGCATCTGCACAATACCATGAAAACCACTCAACCAGAACTTGGGTAGAAAAATGGAGAACACCTGCAGCTGCCAGTGTAGAAACCAGGCAGGGTCCAGAAAATAATAGGTGCCCCAAAACAACAATGGACCACAACCGGTCATCGACAAGGCAGAATGCAAGAAAAGAAAAAACCCGCCAGGGCAGGCACACAGGACCAGATGCCACTTGGAGGTGCTGAGTGAAAAAAGAAGAAACCAACAGGCACTGCACTAAAATGGCTCACACAGAAATGGAGACCATCCCCGGCCAGACTGGGTACAGTGGGGGAAGAGAGGGCTGTATAGCAACCAGGGATTACGATTTTGTTCCACTCAGTCTATTTCTAAAATGGCGCAAGGCAGAGTTGGCTTGAGAGCCAAACCGATATTGCCCACTGAAGGGCATGTACATCAAGGCGAACTAAACAGCCTCAGAGAAGCCAGAGGTGCATAGCCAGGTGCGCTGGCGAAGAACTACTGAACGGGCCATGGCTTATCTGATGGAATCTGTATCCATGCCACAACAAATCTGCAATTTAGCCGCCGAAAGGCCATCCGGAACCAGCTCAGTAAGAGTGTTCCAAGAGTCATCGGGGATAAAGGGGAAAAGGAGTGAGACCGCACATGAGAAAAATAGCCCAAAAAGCAAGCTGTACTAAGGCACCGCAAAGCAGATCTGGTGGTAGAAAAGAGATAACATGAGCATCTTAACTTTTAGACTCCCTGTCTGGGGGGATGTCGGGCACGGCGCTGCTTGAAGCAGGCTGACGGGAAAGGCAGAGTGGGTCTCCAGGGGCAGTAAGGTACCTATGATCTATACACCAGTGCATGGAGGCCTTTGAAAAAGGTTTAGCCCACGTGCCCAACAGGATATCAAAGAGAGCTTCTCTGAAGGAGAGCACAGGTTCAGTTCTCATCTGACCCTGATGAATGAAGCACTCCAAGTAGGGGATCAAGAGCCAACTCCACAGCAGGAATTGCAGCTCCAGAACCACAGGCCCAAGTATGGGCGAAGAATCAAGACCATTCGCTTCACCAAGGTCAGACACCCAATGAAACTCCGGAGGAGGATGATGGACGCCAGTTATGTCATTACTGATATCACCAAAATACCTGTGTCACAAGGGAAAAATAGCAGGGGGCTCCTCTGAAAGCAGAGGAAGGTAGCCTGGAAAGAACTAGTCTACCAACGTTGTTCCCGATGTCGACTGGTGTCAAAGAGATGACACCCTGGCGTCGAGGAGGACAAAGTAAGGGCAATCGGCGATGACGGATCCAACACAGGCGGTCCAGGTGGGTCACCCAAAGGGCTGTGCACCAGAGTCGATAAAGTATTGAGCACAGATTTGGGGGGCCTCACTAACACGGAGGAGGGTCACGCCAGTTTGGAGTTCAGTCAAGGCCTCAAAGACCTCCTTGGGGCCAAGACACGCACCAGAGGGAGGCTGGGAAGCAAAAATGGCATGGAGGGAGAGATAGTATTCCCTCATCTGAGCCAGTGTCGCCTGTGTGCCGTGAAACACCGGATGGTGCAGAAGAGTTGCTTACTCAGGTGTAGAATTTGGAGGAATAGGAGGCGTGTCAGGGGTACAGCACTGACTGCCTACTTCATGACTTACCAGACGACAGAGTATGAAGGACTTCAGGAGCAGGCCCTCAAGTGGTCCACGAAGGGTACCGCAACTGGCGAGTGGCCTTCGACCACCCCACTGCTATCAGTTTTATCTGGCGCTCCAGCAAAGTCGATGACTAAAGCTGAAGACATGAGCTGCACCGTTTGGAGTCAGGGTGCGCGCCCAGACACCACATGGATGAGGGTGTGGGGTCAACATCGTAGTTCACAGGACCCCGAAGATAGCTAGAAAAAAACACTGTTTCGTAGACAACGACAAGTTAGGCAAAAATAGCCAGATGTACTGCTCCCCTGATTAGCGTAGAAATAAAGAAACTGACATCAGCATGCCAGTCTGGCACCTGTGTACAATTCAAAGGTAAAGAATCTGCAGCTAGACGTCTCTATCAGATATTGTGCCTGGAGTGGTAAAAGGCTGTCATTTTACAGCTCGGCATGGATGGCACTCTACTAATCCTATGCTTAAAGACTTTACTCTAGAAATGGCAAGACTTTGTCCATTTCTAGAGCAGCGTGGATAGCACTGTACTAATTCTATGCTTAAAAACTTTACTAGAATACAGACCTTTGAGGTGAGCATATTCAGTGTGAGAGTGAATGTGTGTGTGGTTCGGTGGGGGGATGTGACTGCCCAAAGATGTGTGAATAGTTAAATCAGTAGGTATATGAGGTTAAGACTGCATGTTAGAACAGTTGTTTGGGTGAGTGAATATCTTTATGGGTTTGGTGATGAGCAAATATACCTCTCAATGGTACATGCCCAACACAATAGAAAAATATATGCAGTGTATGTGACAGTTGTTGTATATAAATAAGTATACACAAGACTCAGAGATTGTATGAGTGACTGTATGGATAACTGTATACTTGTAATAGTGATTTTATGACACACTAAGTATGAGTTACTATCTATATGAATAAATGAAGTGGTGTTTGTATAAGTGCGAAGCTGACTAAATGTAAGTATGATCCATTGTTTGCATAAGTGATTAGGATGACTGCATAAGTGAATAGGATGTGTGCTGGTGTGTAATGTCGAAATAGGTGCATAAGTATATTTGATAGTGTTCTATTGATCATTGACAGCATGTACGAGTGAATCTGTAGGTAAGTGATTAGATGTGTGTAGATCTAGGAATCACTGACTGGGGTTTTAGAAACTTGTATTGGTGTGTCAATGGATTCAAATATGGTACTCTGTATTTTACAGTGAGTGATGAAAGGTTATACTAGTGTATGATGAGATGTATCTGATTGTCACGTGGATGATGTCATCAGTGATGTCATTTGAGATGTCATCAGTGATGTCACTGACCATGTCATGAATGATGTAATAAGTGACATCATCAGCAGTGGATTGCAGGTGCGCGTGTTATAGTTAGCAGAACTAAATATAACGGAGGAATTTCAATGCTTTTGTACGAGTAAAATGTCCAGCTAACTATAACAGCCCTGAAACTTATGTTTTTTTCAGTGAATTTCTAATGTTTTTTAAATGCTAATTCCTAACTATAACATGTCTGAAACCTAAATTTTTTTCAGTGAATTTCAAAGGTCTTTTAAATGATAATTTTTAAATGTAATAATAGTTATATGTATTTTTTTATACTGATTTTCTACAGTTTTTGAACTGTTTATTTATACATATTTTATTTATTAAATTACATGATATATTTTCAATATAAATGGAAACAAATGTTTTTTAAAATATTGAAACTGAAATATTGTTTTGTTTTGGCGCAGTGAATGGATTAGTACTTGGTGCTGAATGGGTCACTAGAGGAGTGCAAGAGGAGTGACAGGGTGTTTCCTGGAAGTGTATGGATACTGACGGGGGAATTGGAGGTGTGAAAGACAAGTGTGTAGGTGGTTAGAGGACTGCATGCATAGTGGATAGGCGTTTGAAGCAGTCCATGTGCTCAGGCCTGGGTCACTGGATGAGTACTTGGGTACTGACTGAATGATCAGAGTACTGCAAGGAGAGTGCCTGGGTGAAATTAGAAGTGTTTGGGTTTTGACGCAGTAAATGGATTAGTACATGGTGCTGAATGGGTCACTAGAGCAGCGCAAGGGGAGTGACAGGGTGTTTGCTGGAGTGTATGGATACTGACTAGGGAATTGAAGGTGTGAAAGACAAGTGTGGTTAGAGTGTGTAGGTGGTTTGAGGACTCTATGCGTAGTGGATAGGCATTTGAAGCAGTCTATGTGCTAAGGCCTGGCTCACTGGATGAGTACTTGTGTACTGACTGAATGATTAGAGTACTGCAAGGAGAGTGCCTGGGTGAATTTATAAGTCTTTGGGTTTTGGTGCAGTGAATGGATTAGTACATGATGCTGAATGGGTCACTAGAGGAGGAGCACAAGGGGAGTGACAGCGTGTTTGCTGGAAGTGTATGTATACTGACTGGGGAATTGAAGGAGTGAAAGATAAGTGTGTAGGTGGTCAGAGGACTGCATGCATAGTAGATAGGCATTGAAGTAGTCCATGTGCTAAGGCCTGGCTCACTACATGAGTACTTGGGTACTGACTGAATGATTAGGGGGGCCGCATGCAAAGACTCACCACGCCATCGGGCAGCCGTGAGGGAAACGGCGGTGATTTTGTCAGATAGGGAGCGCCGGGAGACTCCCTGAACTCCGACCCGGTTGCGGGTTGCTTCTACGCCATTGGGCAGCCGTGAGGGGAACGGCACTACATCCCCCAGAAGCCTCGGGGGCAGCGGCACACCTGTGATGGGTGCAGAGCGCCAGGAGGTGCTACTTAACATCCTGCGGCAGCGAGCGCTGTGGGGGCCGCATGCAAAGACTCACCACGCCATCGGGCAGCCGTGAGGGAAACGGCAGTGATTTTGGCAAATAGGGAGCGCCGGGAGACTCCCTGAACTCCGACCCGGTTGCGGGTTGCTTCTACGCCATCGGGCTGCCGTGAGGGGAATGGCACTACATCCCCCAGAAGCCTCGGGGGCGGCGGCGCACCTGTGACGGGTGCAGAGCGCCAGGAGGCGCTACTTAACATCCCCCGGCAGCGAGCGCTGTGGGGGCCACATGCAAAGACTCACCACGCCATCGGGCAGCCGTGAGGGAAACGGCGGTGATTTTGGCACATAGGGAGCGCCGGGAGACTCCCTGAACTCCGACCCGGTTGCGGGTTGCTTCTACGCCATCGGGCAGCCGTGAGGGGAACGGCACTACATCCCCAGGAAGCCTCAGGGGCGGCGGTGCACCTGTGACGGGTGCAGAGCGCCAGGAGGCGCTACTTAACATCTCGCGCCCTCTCGCCCCGCGAGTCGCGCCCGTGGGAGCGCCCGGGTCTAAGCACGGGCAAAGGGCGGGCCGTCTGTGGCCGTCAGGGGCAGGAAAAGGCAGGGCAGGGCCATAGACCCTGTGCAAATTATCCGGTGACCCTCATCTCCCCGGTAAAGTGACTGAAAGTGCTTAAGGACTAATTGTAACTGCTGCGCCATTAACATTGGGTGTTGAGTCCATTGGCTTAGTTTGCGAATAGGTTAGCTCTCATTAAAGTATACTTGTATTCATGCCGGGGTCAAAGAAGGACAAGGCTATTGTGGGGGCGGGCTCCATTGACAAATTTTTAGTAAAAATGGTAAATAAGATCAATAATGATAGAAGTGTTTCCCTGGGTAGAGGTAATCTTTGAGATCAGGAGGGTCCTTCCCCCCCGGAGGTTCTTTCAGAGACTGACATTGTCACCGATATCGGACCCGAGGTAGTCAACGCAGTAGAAGCACTGATTCACCGGGCTCCAGCTATAGAAGTCCTTGACAAGTCTCTCTCGGATTCGGAGGAGGAGGTGGTACCTGCCCACACACACACTAGACCCGTTAGAACTTGCAGGAAGCAGCAAAGCAAAAGGGGGGGAAGGCACACTTATAAAAGAAGGGTAGATACCCACCTGCCAGACAACCACACCTCCCCTGAGTCAACTGCGACCTTAGAGGGTAAGAACGAGGAAAATATAATCCTGAGCCCAGATCAGTTCGGCTTGTTAATTCGTACCTTAGAAGCCAAATTTGAATCAAAACTAGCGGAATCTCTCCAACCTCTAGTGTGCAAGCTGGATAATGTTACCGCAGAGGTAAAAAGACTAGGAGGATTGTTAGCGAAACAGTTAGCCCACATAGATAAGGTTAACCCCCCACCCCCCTCAACTAGAATAGATCCCCCTGAGAGTGGTGGGAAGAAGGTAGCCAAGGTGGATAAAAAAACGCATGCCTCACAACAGTCTACCAGAGTTGACCTAGAATCCCCCGGTCCTTCTGTTCCACCCCCACTTCCACCAGTTAGGTCAGTAGTACACCCAAAGCCAGGGCCTGTTACCAATCCGATTGCCGCCCCAAGTAGGAGAAGCAATTTTATTAATCTCCCCCCGGATTGTGCCCCCTATGTAATTGAGTTGGCAAACGTCCCGCCTCAAAACTCGCTTTCGGTTGAGTCACCTGAGGAGTCACATGATTCCCTCAAAAATAAAGTTGTATCCTGGTTGAGCTCAAATTGTGGTTTTCCTACAAAATATGCAGGAGAAATTATCACAACGAGGAGGGCAAATTGGATTGGTCCCACACGCAAAACCTGTAGCAGTGATTGCGTGATAGTAAATTTTAAATATCCTCAACATGTGGCCACAGTCCTGCTAAGGACAGCCTAGATGACTAACGATGACAACAGCATCTGTGTGCGTCCTTTGGGATATTTTTATAATCATCTTACAGGAGCCCCCACCCCTAGCCTAGGATTGAGTCCCTTTACACCGTTTGGGCCTCGGTCCATTTGTCTAAGTCAGCGACTAGGTAGGGAGAACTTCTTTAGATTTGGACCTCACATCGCAACACATAACAGGTTTGACGCACTCTCAGGACTTGAGATGTGCGATTGACGGCGGGCCGGAGAGGGTATGGTTGATGAAGCTATAGTGGACCCTGCCCCTATGGCTCCTGTACCTTCTCCTGTTAACGATGGATATAAACCGGTAATGGGTACCCCTGACAAGGGGGATAAGGTCAGGCTGTTAAGTTGGAATATTGCCGGTCTACGGTCCAAGAGAGAAGACCCCCAACTGGTTAAACTTTGTAAAGCTATATGACATTGTCGCCCTGCAGGAGACTTGGGATATGGAATGCAATTTTTGGTTGGATGGCTTTACTTCATTTTTTGTACCTGCTTTGCCCTCTCCAGCTGGAAGGAATAGAGGGGGTCTTTTGATGTTGGTCTCGGTGAATGTAAAGGGTAAAATTATAAAGGTTGATCGCGCCACACATAATTTCCTTGTTATAGAGGTAACCTTGGTTGATGGCAGCAAAATACTCTTCGTAAACTGTTATAACTCACCACATGGCTACCCTGCTAATGAGCATTTAGTGTGGCTAACAGATTTTTTAACTGCCTATAAGGAAAAGCAAACCACTTATTGTCATTTTATTTTGTTGGGTGATTTTAATGTACATTTGTGTTCAAATTGTGACCTAATCGATTCAGATGGCCCTGACAGTATTTCCCCCCCGCACTTTGAACATAGCCAGAAGGGGGAGGTTCTTGAAAACCTACTAGCTAGTAATGATCTGTATGAGGCAGAGTTTTATGATAAAAGTTCACGTGTAGCTACATATACTGGAAGGGACTGTGAATCGATAATTGATTACATTTTTCTATTGTTAGGTCTTCTTAAATATGTGATTTTATATAATGCTTTACCCATGCCCCGTGGGGATGGAGTTAGCTAATGGTTTCTCTCTCCTAAATTCTTCTGTTACTCCACAGGCTGTATTACCAGTTAAAGCTAAAGATCAGGGGAGGAGGATCAAATGGGGACAGGTAGTTCCAGATGATTTTTTTCTTAACATAACGTCAATGGCTGCAGAAGATTTAAATATTTGTGTCAATCCTCTCTCTAAGGGCGAGGAGGTTTTAACTTCCTTTGAAGGTATCTGTCGGTTAGTGGCCATGAATTGAACAGCTAAAGACCAGGGAGATAAAAATAGACCGGAAATGAGCTGGTTTGATAATAACTGCAGTAAAGCCCATAACCTCCTTAAAAAAGCACTTAATGCTACCTTTGAGACTCTTTGGGGCTATATGTGGTGACGCTGTTGGGGCTCGGGAGGCGACTTCCAAGGGCCTTAGACCCTCACGAGTTGTGGGAGTTGTCGGGGGGGGTGTGTTGTGATCGGGATGTTGGGATCCTTTGGTATGGCTGGCCCTGGGTCCTCGGTTTTGGATCCGGGTCTATCCATGCCGCGACAGATACTTCAGTGTTCTATGAGGTATAGGGGTGGGGGGAGTTGGGATGGGGATGTGGGGGGCGTTGGTTTGTTGTTGGGGGGGGGGGTTCAGGACTGGGGTGGGGTGGGGGGGCCTGGGGATGGGTGGGTGAAACCGCACGTGTATATTACTGCTGAATTGAGTGAGTGGTGGGGTGCGTTAGGGTGGCGCGGGGGGCCTAGTGGGGGAGACCATCTGGATAATGGCTGATCAGACTGCTATGCTTCCCAATAAGTCCGTTCGTGTTGTAACATGGAATGTGAGGGGGATGCTAGATAAAATCAAACGTGGAGCAGTGTTGCGCTGGGGGAAAATGGAGGCGGTGGATGTGCTGTTGCTCCAAGAAACTCATATGCTGGGCTCCAAGGTCCTTAGCCTTCAGAGGTTTGGCTTTCAACAGGTCTACCATGCCGGCTTTACGAGGGGATCGAGAGGGGTGGCCATCTTGGTTCATCGCAGGGTGGCCTATGTTCATGAAAAGCAGTGGATAGACCCTCAGGGCCGCTTTTTCTTTATCAAGGGAAGGATGGGTGCCGAACCTGTGGTTTTTGGTAGTGTTTATGCCCCTCCCCCTATGCAGTGGGCCCTGTCGGAGAGACTATTTGCGATATGGGATGAAATCCCGGATGTGTTGACGGTGGTTGGGGGCGATTGGAAAGAGGTTATGGATGTGGGCTCAGACCGCCAGAGACGATTGCCTGTGGCTGTGGATCCCTCTCCCCCTGCCCCGCATACTAGGCTGCGTGCGACAGCGGACAGCTTGGGCTGGGTGGATGTATGGCGCCATTTCCATCCGGCTGCGCGCGAGTTCACGTATGTGTCGGCGTTGCATGGCTCCTTTTCGAGACTCGATTACATCTTTATGCCTGGTGCCTGTTTGAGTCGTGTGAGTGACGCTGCTATCCTGCCCAGCGGTCTGTCCGACCACTCCCCCGTTGTGGCTACCATAGACCTTCCCACGAAACGGCAGCCGTTCCGTTGGCGGATGTCCCCGTGGCATCTACAGCAACCTGACTATGTGCATCACTTGTGCGAGGCGATTGATAATTATTGGCGCGATAACCTTGTGGAGGACATTGACGTGGTGGTGGTGTGGGAGGCGCTGAAGCCCACGATACGGGGAGTAGACATCGCTTGGTGTGCAGCCGCCCGACGGAAACATCGGGAGGCCATTACGGCCGCAGCCGCTCGGGTGGAGATCTTGGAACAGCGTGGCTGAGAGGGGGGGGATGAGGCTGTGATACGGCAGCTCCTGCAGGCGCAGCAATCCTATGCCTCGGTCTTACACGATGAGGCCAGACAGGCGTGGCTCGCCACGCGCAGTAGGATTTATCAGTGGGGCGACAAGTCCTGCACGATGCTCCACAGGCTGTGTCAGGCTACTTTCCAGCCACTCACGTTGCCGGGCCTCACGGCCGAGGATGGCTCGGTGGTGACAGACCCGGCCCACCCCGCGGCTAGCTTTGCCCATTATTTTGAGGCACAGTATGCCCCCCGGGATACCCTGGAGGCGGAGGAGGTATCCGCATATCTCGATGGCCTGTCGCCACAGGCCGTCTCCGATGACACCAGAACTGCGCTGGACGTTCCGCTCTCAGCTGAGGAACTCGGAAAAGTGCTGGGGCAGCTCAATACAGGGAAGGCGCCGGGCCCAAGCGGTTACCTGTGCGAATTTTACAAGAAGTTTCACCTCCAGCTGGGGTCTCAGTACAGACGCGCGCTTGAGGCAGCACGGGTCCAGGGGGAGCTACCGCCAGATTGGCGCCACGCCGAGATCGTGGTGTTTCTGAAGCCGGGCAGGGCCCCTGACAGGCACGACTCGTACCGGCCCATTTCGCTATTAAACATAGAAGCCAAAATCTTTGCGAAGGCCCTGGCAAACCGCCTACTGCCCTATATTACGGACCTGGTCCACCCTGACCAGGCCGGGTTCATGCCCCGTAGAGCCACTCGCCATAATATCCGGCGGGCACAGGTGGCGGTGGATGCCATGGGGGCTCGGGACGAACAGGCGGCACTCCTGCTAGCGGATATGGACAGGGCCTTTGACTCTGTGAGTTGGGCATACTTGTTTGCACTCTTGCCCCGCCTTAACCTGGGTCCGGTGTTCCTATCGTACCTGAAATTACTGTACACCAATGTCACGGCCTCGGTTCGGGTGGCCGGTGCCACGTCGGGTGCTTTCGGATTGGTCGGGGGACCCGACAGGGTTGCCCACTGTCCCCGTACTTGTTTGCCCTGGCGATGGAGCCCCTGGCATCTCGGGTGCGTGCTGATGCACAGATACGCGGGTTTGTGTGGAGTGGCGAACTAGTGGATAGAATTGCATTATATGCGGATGAAATCCTCTTTTTCCTCACAGACCTGCAGCACTCAGGACCCCGGGTTCTGGAGGTCATGCGCATATTTGGCGAGATCTCCGGCCTTCGGCTCAATCTTCACAAGTCAACCTTATGGGTGCTGGGCGGCGGGGCCGTGGCGGACCCCTGGGCAGCAGGACTGTGCGTGGCAACAGATGGGCTGAAATATATTGGCGTCTTTCTCTCGAGTCGCCGTTGCTTGGGACCGTGGTATCCTGCCGGTGTGGGAACGGGTCCAGGCCGATGTCAAGACTTGGTCCAGAATGCCCCTCACCATCTTTGGAAGATCTGCCATCTTCAAAATGGTGGCGCTCCCACGCCTATTGTACCAGGTGCAGAACTTCCCTTACCCTATTGGCCCGCAGTGGTTTCGCCAGGTTAATTCGGCGCTAGGCCATTTTCTGTGGGCTGGCGGTGCGGCCAGAGTGGCGTTGAAGAAATGCTTCCTATCTACCTATTGCGGGGGCCTGGCCACCTCTGATCTCCTATCTTACTACCAGGCTTCTCAATTACTTGTCCTTAACGAGTGGTGGTATAGCGACAGGGGGGACCCGGCATATGCTTTGGAGCGATCGCTTATGGGCGATAACACACTACACACCATTCTATACTCAGCCCGTTTGCGTCGTGCACTGCCGTCGGTCACAAGAGTGGTCTTTGCGGTGTGGAGACAGGCCCTACGCCGCATGGGCTGGTGGGGCAAATTGACGGCGGAGACACCGCTATGGCATAATGGCCTGGTCCCAGAGCTTTCGGCCCTGGCCGGATTTGAGGGTTGGGAGGCGATTGGTATCTCGCTACTGGGCCAGGTGATGTCCGGCACTACCCTTAAATCTTTTGAGGAACTTCGCACGGAGTTCCAAATGCCTCAGTCCCAGTTCTTCCGCTATTTACAATTGTGCCATGCCCTCACCCCGAGCATTGCCCATCTAGACTCCCTCCCAGAGTTTAGCCCGGTTGAGGCGAAGGTCTTTATGGGAGACCTGGGTGATAGGAAGGTATCCCGTATCTACCAGACACTGGTAATCCACTGCTCCTCTACCCTACTCTCTCTTCGGGCGGCATGGGAAGTGGACGTAGGCCCCCTAGATGAGGACGATTGGAGGGAGGCCCTAGAATCCCCGCGTGGGACCGCCATCGCTGTGCGACTCCGGCTCATCCAATTCAAATACCTGCACAGGGCCTATTACACCCGTGAACGATTGTGGAAGGCTGGGTTGATTGAATCCCCGGAGTGCCTGCGCTGTGGGGCTGTGCCTGGATCCCTGTTGCATACTGTGTGGTTGTGTGCTCGGTTGTCTGGCTTTTGGAGAGGCGTGTGGAGCTGTCTATCTGAGGTCCTGGGTTGGGATCTTCCCCGCACCCATCGACTGGGGTTGCTGCATGTTATGGAGGGCATTGGTGGGAACATCTATAAACGCCACCTGCTGCTTTTGGGGCTTGTTGTTGCCAAGCGGGATCTAGCCCGGGCGTGGAAGGGAGTGAGGGCCCCCCCCCCTGTCTGCGTGGAAAGCTGGATTGGACTATTACATGGGACTTGAAAAACCGATCTTTGAGGCAAGGGTCTGCCCACGCAAACACTACAAAATTTGGAAGCGGTGGGCCGACTACAGAGGTCTGACGCTGGATCCCCCAGCGGAACGAGAAGAGGACATTTGATTGTGCGAAAATTGTTGGCCCGATTCTGCGACACACCTGTCGCACTGCACCTACACCCTTTATTTGCTGCTACATGTACACGTGCGTGGGGGAGGGGGGATGGGGGGGTTTCTGGGAACTGGGGGGGTCGGGAGTTGGCGGGGTAGGGTGGGTTGGGGGTTTATTCATATTGAGCTTATTTTCGGTGCCTGATTGAACATTTGCTACTCATCTGATACATTGTATCTGTACCAATGTTCCCTCTAATTGTTATCCTCTGTGTGCGGCAGTGCAAGCTCCCTGTGCACTGCAACCAAAGCTATGTGCACCAAGCAACTGGACATGCAAGCGAGTGCTGTGCTCAGCAGTATAAATCTGTGGCAATTACCACTCCAAACTTCTGTTTACAACGAGAGCAAAAACAGGTACATTACACTCACATATAGCTCTATATAATAAGGTCTTGAGACAGTTTTGCCACGTACATACATACCTTTGAGACATGAATCGTTTACTCCTGTAGCACCTACCCCCTAGGTTTAGAAAAGGACTGAACATAGAAGGTTGAAACATTATAATATGTTTCTGAACAGCAGGGTTGATGCACGCAGTTAGAAGGAGGCAGTTATTATTGAGTTTGAACCCAGATCCATGCTGGTCATATCAGTGAAATATGCTGACATTTTTACTAATGTAAATTACCGACACCAAGGCACATTGAGCAGCGCCCGCATGTTGTCTGCTTTATTGTTATGAACAAAAATATGCAGACTGTGAATGGGTTCTCTTATTTACAATTTAAGTTGGCCCAAAACAAAGCCCTCGTTCAAAGTGCAAGCAGCCCTACTTTTATTAAAAAATAAAGCCTGGCTGGGGGTCACGGGAGCCTAATACATATACACCAAGCAATGGAGGGGAAACAAAGGTACATAACTTATCACTTTACAAGTCAAGTACTTAAGAGAAACATTTGAGGCAGGCTTTTGACTTTGTTTACCCCTTGTATAGGAACTGTATGCAGGTGCTGTAAAAAGGTAGGCATATGTTAAGAGTGCATAGCTGGGAGAAACAAAAAGTCAGGATTTAAAATGTAACATTGCCTGGGCTATGTCTGTATTTATAAGACTTTACTACTATGCAATGGAACCCTTTTTAGCAGCATTATAAGACAAATTGATAAAGAAAACCATAAGGTTCCAAACCCATGCATTTCACTTTGCAAGCAGCTTGTTTATGCTGGTTCATAGCTTACTGTGCTATATTATATGGGTTGCGATTTCTGAACTGCAAGTAAAAAAGGATATATGTCAAAAGCAAAAACCCACTTACCTATCTACAATTACATTTGAGATTTGCATGTCACATAGTGTGCTTCACAGGAGATGCATTAGCCCTCTATGCAGCATAATGAATCAAAACTTTAACTAGACAAAACACAGATCTCTCCAGCAACTGCATTAGCCATTAGAGCTCTCCTACCGTTACTATTGCTACCTGAGATTTTCTGAGCACCCAAATATCTCTGCAGAAGGTTTCTTAACACAATACGATATTTAAAATGTCAGCCTTTGTAATCAGTTTAGCCAGAACAGATTTACTGTCACATTTGTACTTTTAGACAATTTATTTGCTGCAGGGTTTGAAAAAAGTAGAGGTATAAGATGACAGCCACACTGATTTTTATGACTCCGTTTCTCGAGCCTGCAACCCCTTTCTGTTGTCATGTCTTGACCACCAATTTATAAATTGGCACATCTATGAGGTCTTTGTAGTGGGTTCATAGTGAATTGGCAAAAAAAGTGCATGCATTGCCTTGGACCATATCCCCCCATGAGTGACTAGTCCTGTGGGGCCGGATATATCGGGTCCCTGAGGTGGCTTCATGGAACTTGTACACAGTATATTGCTCTTGTTAATTTGAGCAGAAGTCAACCAGACGATGAAACCAAGCAAGCAGCTGAGAAAAAGGCTGATATTGCAAATATATGAACTTTTCTGCCACCCCTGTCACTCCTCTACAACCCAATGTGACGCTAGCAGTGCTTTAAAGGAGTCGGTACTGCCAGGTACTGAGTAAGTGCACTTCTTTATTGTGAGAGGCAGAGTACCTGCACTTCTCTGCTGAGGTGCAATACTTTTAGTTGGACCAGCACTTCTCAGAAGTAAGTAAGTGCTCCGGTAAATGGGTGCCTGCACTTCAATTTTAAACAGAAACATTTTTCTATTTCAAGCACTGTGCGACAGGAGTCACTTTCTTTAAAAGGGAAGCGCACATGATGTGCACCTAACCACAAACCTACCCTGGGGTTCACTCTATAGCATGGAAAGACCTCTGCGCAGGCGCATAATCATCTTACAAGCGGATACAGCCTGCTGCAGGGGTGTACGCTCTCCTCAGCCATGCAGGGGAACTTTCTCTGTCTCATCAGGACAATACATATTGGTACCTATCACTACACTATCACTACACTATTAAGAACTCGGATGCCTGTAGGTAAGGTTCCACGAGTAAATAATATATAAAAAATGTTCCAGATTTGGCCGTTTTGCTCCACAGAAACAGATTAATTCTGTGTTTGCTACAGTGAATGTTGGCATTTTGTTTACCTATTTGTTCGGACTATGGATGTCTGCAGTTTCCTGCTACCCCAGTCTGCTGCTACACTCTCCCTTAACTGGCACAATAGGGATTTCTCTTTAAAGCAGGCTTTTCCAAGTAGTAGCCTGTGAGCTGTTCGAGGCTCTGCACCTACCTGTGAGTAGCCAGTCTGTGTCCTACCGTGCCCAGTCTCAGGAACCCTGGCCCAGCAGTTATAACATGGCACGAGTTATATTAAAAAATGACACATTTTTTGTAGGCTCGGGAAGATGTCGTCGTTTGCCCAGAATCCCAGGATGTCAAGACCACGCTTACACTAGAACTGGGTTCTCCACTCAGAAGTCTGCAGCCCAATGACCCCCTGATGTCCCATTCTCTCCCCATGACAGAATTTTCACAAGCCCCTGTGAAATCTCAGGGGAAGGTGGGAGGTGTAAAGGGCCCGCTTGATCATTCATCACCTGCTCCAGCTCTAGTAATATTGTAGGATCGTTTCCTTTTAATCGTATCCTCCCCTCTTTCCTCTTGACCTTTCTAATCGTAAACTGATGCACTCTGCTCGGTTATTTTACAATAATAAACAAAGAGCATGCAGGATGGAGGCGCCAGCTCGTGCTTAGAGGGGCGGTGTATGGGGTTTATTTCTTGGGTGGCGTGCCTCAAGGCACAGAGAGAAAGAGTTGCCCCAGTCTTTTTATTTCAGGTACTACGCAAGAGCATCCCTTCAATAAATATCTGTCAGGAAAAAATACAACTAATTGCCCAGGACATTAACAGGGTATACACCTGTTACAACGCATTTCTTACAACGCACTACTGTTACAACGCGACTTTTACAACGCATACCATTACAACGCATTGCGCTGGGGGGCGCTCTAGGATAGGGAATAAGTATAATTTACTATCCAACACCTTCCCTCGGGTCCACGGGGACTGGAGTTAGAATAGTAAATTATACTTACCACTATCCAGCACCTCAAAGCGCTATGCGTTGTAATGGTATGCGTTGTAATGGTCGCGTTGTAAGGGTAGGTAGTTGTAATGGTATGCGTTGTAACATGGTACATCCCATTAACAGTAGACGAAAAGGGATAAATGTGCAGAGCAGGCTTGTTTGATGATTCTTTTCTTTTTTTTTAACCACGCAACAGCTTAAAAATGTCCTGTGAGACGGTAACAAGAGGTGCACGAGGTTCAGGAGGCACTGCCGGTGTGTTTGGGGTCACCTGCTGCTGATACGTGTTTTCAGCACTGCCTGAAGTCAAGGGAAAGGCTCGTGGGGATGGGGGCATGAAGGCCAAGCTGCCTGCTTTTCTACTCCGGCCTCTAGCGCTGCATTCCCACCAATGTGAGCCAAGCTAAATCAACTTTAAAGGACCAGCAGACGCCAGATGAGACGCCGGAGCCTCCATTCTCAGACGTACACTGACCGTGCCTTGCATCAGCATCCTTCAATCAAGTATGACTAAAGGCGGCGCACCTATACCCCGATCCGATCCGTATCAGGCCGACCTTACACGTGACGATTCAATGCTACCAAGAGGGGAGGAGGGGCGGGTATTTACAAGCATTCACACGGTCATTAGTGGCTACTTGATTGAGGGACCCCCCCCCTATAGCCCGGGCTGCAGCAGCCTCTGGTCAGGCCGGGAGGGTGCATCATATCTTTTGTGCCCGTAACAGCTGCTTTACCGTCTTTTTAAACATGCTGCCACGGCTCCTAGCACTTTACAAAGAAAGTGACAGTTTTATTACCGTTCCGCATCATGTCTTTGGGTATGTGGTCTCGGGAACGGGCTCTTTGTGACCTGCGCGCTTTGGAAGGGTGTGTGCGCGCTGGTGGAAAGCCCCGTGGGCGCGCGCGCACCCGCGCACGTTAGAGGGAACTATGGTCTGTACTGTTGGTGGTGATCTCCGATCTGTGGGGTGCCACGATTTTATTGCCTACTTTGCTCAATAAAATTGGTTGTAAAAAAAAAAAAGCACTTAATGCTCGTCCGAGGGATAAAGTCTTAGTGGTGCAGCTCAGAAAGGATTATTCCAGGGCAATCCAAGCACGTAAAAATGAATTAAAGTGTGAAGCTTGGGCCGAGCTCATGGACAAAGCTACCCTAAAAAATAGTGCCAAGTTTTGGTCAATTATTAATACCCCATTGTTCTCTCGTGACCAAAACAATGGTGTTGTAACTTAACATCCCTGAGGAAGACTGGCTTAGCCATTTTGAAAAAATCTACGGTAGTAACATGGAGCAGGAATCTTTTGAGGTCCCTGCGTCCGAACTCCCCTTGGCGCCAGTTAGATTTGATATAGTTGAAGTCATTAAAGCAATCGAGAGTACTGCGGGTCGAAAGGCCCCGGGCCCTGATGGGGTTCCCTCTGATATGTTTAAGGCAAACTCTTTGTACTGGGCTGATATTTTAACTAACGTTTTTAATGCCTCAGCCATTGTGGGATTTCCTAAATCTTGGTCCAGAGCTACTATAATCCCCGTGTTTAAAAAAGGTCAGAGGGGAGACCCAAGATGCTATAGGCCTATATCATTGTTGGACTCCTCTATTAAAATCTTAGGGAAGGTTGTCCTGGCTAGAATAACATCTTGGGCCAATGGGAATAATATTCTGACAGATGTACAATACGGCTTTAGAGCGGGGAGGAGCACGGAGGACCAATGCCTCAATCTTCACCTCATAATATCCAAGT
Source organism: Lissotriton vulgaris (assembly GCF_964263255.1). NCBI lineage: Eukaryota > Metazoa > Chordata > Amphibia > Caudata > Salamandridae > Lissotriton > Lissotriton vulgaris. The sequence continues at coordinate 1,504,347,467 of NC_141695.1, read as the reverse complement.
ACACGAGGGCAAAAAGGGGATCCATATTCCTAGGCTTCATGGACCTATCCACAGCCTTTGATCTAGTTAATAGATCAAGGCTGTGGACTATGCTTTTGAAAATGGGCCTTGATTGCTCATTGGTGCATTTCCTGGCGGAGTTGCATAAAGATCTGAATGCCTCCATTAGGATGACAACAGAGGGGAAATGTACAGCGAGTTTTAGGTCCTGCAGAGGGGTGCGCCAAGGCTGTATTTTGGCCCCCATGTTATTCACGTTATACGTGAATTCATTGGAGGCTAACCTAACAGCTGTCACGCAGGATATTCCGTGCATGGGGGGTACGCCAATTCCGGTGCTCCTCTATGCCGACGATGCGGTGCTGATAGCCAGGACCCCGATTGCCCTGCAAAAGCTGCTTGATTCCTTTGGGACTTTTATGTCCAGATTAGATTTGGTGATTAACAGTGGCAAATCCCATACAATGTCAGTGGGTTGCTCTAAAAGTAAAGATAAAACCTTTTTCTGTGGCAGTGAGGTTATCTCTAGCATAAAGGTTTTCACCTACTTGGGTGTAGTATTTGATCAAAGGGGTACTTGGATACCACAGCTAACATCCAAAGCGAATGCAGTGAGAAGTTCTGCCTCCGCAGTTTTGGGGTTCGCTAAAAGACTAGGGGGAAACCCACAGAGGCGATCCTGGCTATTTACAAAGCCAAGACAGTCTCCATTGCAAGATATGGGGCTGCAATTTGGGGGTTTGTAAAACCTGACCGCATCCAAACGGAGGAAAACAAATTCTTGCGGTCATTGCTGGGCCTACCTCAGTCAACAGCGACATACTCCCTACACCTTGAGCTAGGACTGGGATACATCACAGACATGTTAAAACTAGCACCCATCCTGTTATGGATTAAGCTCTGGCTAAATCCGAACCTTAGTCTTAATCATAAAATCATAAAAGATTGTCTCAAACTAGATCACATGAGGGGTATTCAGTGGTTATCCTATGTAGAGACCTTGGCTGTGAAGCTAGGACGCCCTGAGATTTTTGCTAGACCAGAATCCCTGTGTAAAGCAGATCTAGTGTGGGTGAAGATTAACTTCACTAGGCTCTGTGTTGCCGAGCGTGAAGCGGATGAGCTAGGTAAACCCTCAGTGAGGGCACATGTAATGGTAACCACATCTCCTGAGTTGGCTCCTTATTTGTCAGTGGTGACAAACTTTTTCCATAGATGGTTACTGACAAAATTCCGTTTCAATCAAATCCATATGGTTCTTTGGGATGTGAAAGGTTGGTGTAGGCTTGAGGATTCTACTCCATGTAAATGTGATGACCAGTCCGCCCAGGACACTGCGCACTTTAGTTTTTTTGCCCCTGGTATTCCGAACCCCGGAATCGGTTTGTAAAACCAATGCTGAAAGAGATGAGATTTTCCCAGTATAAGCCCGCATTGCTATTTCTGCAAATGATGGAAACCCCCGTAATTATGTACTGTATCGCCAGTTTTCTGGCTGCATCTGTAAGAATCAGGAGATCAAGATTGGACTCTTAACGCTGAAAGCTAACTATTCTGTATCATGTATTTAAATAAGGGATTGTTGGGCCCGAATGGAAATGGAATTGTGTAATTGTCTTTTTATAACGGGTTTTAATCGCCATTATGACTGAAATTGTATTAATTGACTTTTAAACATGTTTTAAATAGTTTTATAAATGTCTAGTATACTTTTATGATTTTAATTAATCGAATAAAGTGGTTTTGACTTGATTAGAGTACTGCAAGGAGAGTGCCTGGGTGAATGTATAAGTGGTTGGCTTTGGTGCAGTGAATGGATTAGTGCATGGTGCTGGATGGGTCACTGGAGGAGTGCAAGGGGAGTGACACTGTGTTTGCTGGAGTGTATGGATACTGCCTGGGGAATTGAAGGTGTTAAAGACAAGTGTGAAGGCCATTCACAGCTGTGTTTGTAAATTAAATAGATCATAAAAGAACCAATTAAATTCACTGAAAAAACAGTTATTGTTATGAGCGCACACAACACAAGCCATAACCCGCGGGATCTGCCATGCTCAAAGCACCAATGGCATATAACACAAAAAATAATTAGCAGGAAAACAACATGTTTTGTAGCACACGTGCTATGTGCGTTCATAACTATAACTGGTGAAGTTCCGTCGTTTTATGTATCTGAGCCCGAACCATAAGTCGTTTTTTAACTGTGGGTTTTCAGTGAATATATACACATACGTGTACGTGCAGTTAGATGGAGAATGTTTGTGCATTAAGTTTTTGGTGAGAAGTGAGATAAAAAGAATATCAATGGGACTGAGTCACACAAGATGTCTCCCTGCCCACCCACAATGAAAATGTATGGAACAGTAATGAGCCAATTTCTAAATACAAAATATCCTGTTTGGACTTGAGTCCAGAAGCTGATGTGAACTTTCATCTCAATTCATTTAATATGAATGGTTGCTCCCGTCTGATCTTCTGATTTGATAACAGTTCAGACTGTATTATATTGGATTTGGAGATTAGTGCACCTAAAATACTTGAACATCTGGTGTGCTGAATGAATATTATCCTCTTGCAAAATAATCCCAAATGCAGTGACACTCAGAGCCTTCTAAAGAAATGAAATCGTGCCCCAGCGCAGAGAAAGCGGATCTTGTTAATTGTCGTAATTAGGTATATTTAAGTCATTTACACAGTCTTTTGGTGGTAAGGTGGGAGCTGCAGAAGGAATCACTCTTCCTGTTAGTCAGCATGTGCAAACAAGAGGCTATGTGACGTTGTATAGCTTGCAGAGAATATCAAATTAGATTATCTAGATCATTCTTTGTGTGTGATGTCCAGTCACTGAGATCGCTTCCCACAAGTGAATCACTGGAAAAAATGCCATGCTACAGACAATAAGACTGATATTTACTTAAAGTGGACTTTTTTGGCGGCCTCCTCCTGCTCCTCAGGCTGGCACCACCTCAGAAGCTGTTGCAGGAAGGCTGCACTCCACACATCAGGTAGGGAGTCAATGGAATCTCAGTTTCCATAATATTCATGACTGGTGGGGAAAAGGGTGAGGGCATCTGAATCAGTCAACAGGACGTGCATATGTAGACCAGGGTAACTGCAGATTACTCTCCTGTGCACTCAGCCTCGTCTCCACCTGAGAAGTGTGCGCTGTCGGTGCACTAGCTTTGGACTCAGAGTGCAGACAGAGGAGATGTGTGATCCCTGCGAGCGAAGGGCACCAGGCATCAAACACACTGATGCCAACAACTGATTTAAAGAGGTGCCGCTGGACCGGCAGCTCAACAGCTGCAGTGCCAGGGAGTGGTTCCAACTTAGATGGACAGAGGTGTGAGCTTGTGGCTGGAAGCATGCACATAGCAGGCCTCAGCAGCCTCCCTGCTCATGACAGAAGCAGGGGCAGTGGGGCACGTCTCATGAATCCACTCTGCGTCTGTTCTTCATGACTCAGCCATGTGCACAACCGTTTGTACTGGCAGCTTTGTTACAGATATCATTAATGTTTAAATTATTAGTTAGTCGCCTAAGCGATCAATGGTTTAACAGAAGCAAGGAAGAAACAGAATGTTATAAATAATGTTATTGAATAATTTTAATTTTTCTCACACACAATGTATAATATGGCAACAGAAAATATTACTACATTTGCAAAATCAATTAACAGTAGTATATGACAGCTTTTGCTAATAACATGGAGAAAACCAATACCATGTTCTAGAAATTACTTTCCATGATACAATTAATAACACTAGGGAGAGAGGAGGAGCTACGACAGCAAGCAAGATGGCCGCATAGTCTCCCGGCTCCGCTGACCTCCGTCTTTCGCTCGAATATCCTGTCATCTATCCTGATTTCCCGCCCCATATCCGTGTATATGAACTAATCTGCAGTCCGATGGAGCGATCCCGAGACTTTTCCGACATTGTGGAGTGGAGTAATGTCGAGGTTTGATTTGAGGCCTAACCCAGTCCGGAAGCCGGGGTCTCGAGTGCTGGTCCAGCCGGGTCCTAGTTGAACAACAGGAGGGAGGGACCTCATGGCCATGAGGTACCGCTCAATCTCCTCCGGCGTCGCGCCGTGCCCAGGGACCCGAAGGTGTGGGGCAGGCGGCGACGCTTGCGACTCCCTCGGAGCCGCGTGAGCGGTGTCGCCCGTACCCCCGGCGCATCGTGCGAGCGTCGGGGTGGGTCGGAGGAGCGATGACATCGCTCCGACCTCTCATGCCTCTTACCTGAGGACTTAGAGCCTAACACCCGATGTCCACTCCCGGAGCTGCGATGACTCCGACCCCGCGACAGGTCCATCGACCTCCCGTGGGACGGTTACCTGGACCTGGAACGGCGCGGGCCGACTGCCGGAGCTCGAGTCGCTTGCGGGACCGCTCCCGCCTAGCTTTAGACGTCAGGGCCCGGCAGTCGGAGGAGGTGCGGTCGTCGTGGTCGAGGCCTAAACACTTCAGGCACTGGCGATGGGGGTCCGTAACCGACATCAGTCGGTCGCACTTTGAACAGGGTTTGAACCCGGGCATCCCTACCGGCACCGATAGAGTCGAAGACCCGAAGAAAGGAATGATCAAAAAGATCAAAAAGTTCAGTCAAAAAATGACTAGGGGTAGAGCTTCTCCGGATCTGCTCTACCTGGCGCAGAAAAAAGAAGAACTGACGTCAGCACGCATGGGCGGCGTCTAAGTACTCCGAGGACGTCATTCCGGCGCTAACGATGCCGACGACGGACGCGGAGCCGCGGGCGACGCCTACCGACGCGCAGGGGTATTGCTACGCAAAAATTTCCGGATCCAGTCTGACGGCTGGGGATATTCTAAGGTAAGGAATCTATCACTAACGTGTCTCTTTCAGATATGCTCAGACGTGAGTCCCGTGCTCTCTATGCCACTGGAATCAAGCTATCCTGGCTGATGACGGCTGATAACCAGAAACCGGTTCTAGGATGCTTGATTCCGGTCCAGGGAAGACATGGCTTGGCAATTCAGGCTGGACTGTTCCCATGAGGCACAGGGTCAAGACTGATTTGCATATTGCCATGTCTGAACTAGGGTGGTGTGGTGAGCAAAATAACGATGGATTAAACCCAGATCTGTGACTGGGGGTGAATGTTTTGCCATTGTGCAACATTCCGTCCATCAATTGTTATTTTTGCAACTGTCTTACCAATGGCACCAACAAGGTTGTAAACAAGCATTTGCAATGCAAATAGGTCTCGCATTTGTGAGTTTAAGCTATTGGCATTGTAAATGACAATGTCTTTTATTTAGGTTTTAAAAACCAAAACATAAATGAAAGGCATTGTCATTTACAATGTCAATAGCTCAAACTCACGTAATTGCGAGACCTATTGCATTGCAAATGCTTGTTCTTAAATGAGGTCCTAGGTATGTACTGAGGATTAGATCATGAAGGCGCAGATCTAAACACGCACTAATGAGTATTGAGCGCTACGGAACGAATGAATGTTGCACTTGTGTCCATGCAGCCAAGAATTCTTAAGTTATGGTGCAAATCTTAAAATATTAGAATCCAAACTGGAACACACATTCAAAATTAATGAGTGAATCTTTCAGTACACCTTCCGTCGTCTGATCGGCGAGCCGCAGAAACAAGCATTGGCTCTGTTCGTGAACGCAAGCTTTGGGGTCCGCTAGTGCACCTCGAGCGGGGCGCACAACTGAGAGAGACAGTCATTTGCGGAAGTGTCACACTAGCTTGTGTTGTGGCAGTGTTCTGTGTGATTACATACCTCAAGACTCACTCCCCGCCTTGGAAAACTCTGATCCGGGATAGGTCAGCAGCAGCTCAAGTCCAGAGGCTGCAGATAAAGATCGCAGTGATGTCACAGAAAATGCCGTCATTTAACATTTGACTTGGTAACATCAGAGGAAGAAACAATATTGAAGTTAAAACAAATTAATATAACAACAACACCCACCTCACTAAAACAGATAAACTAAAATCACACAACTGCGTGTGAAATATATGTGTGTCGAAATATGGAAAAGGTACTGCGACAATGTGGATTAAAATATTGGGGGTTGTGTGTTAAGTATAAACTCCGTTGGACATGTCGAAGTAATTTATTTCACAAGACAACACAGCGCAGCATGCGTGAGCGTCGCAGCCAGGCACTCAATCTGTCAACTGTCCAAACTAACGTCAGCTGTCAACATTCCAGCTGACTAAACCAATTACGCGCTAGGGATAGCTTGCACATAGAGTTAGTGGAAATAGAAAAAGGGTACAGACACAACACATCTCCTTCCCTAATGAGGAGGAAAAAAGGAACACTCTACTTGGTTAAAACAATACACAACACGATGCTATTCGCACACAAAGTCATCATATCTACTGAGTTTGTTCAGATGTCTGCCAAAACTGCTGGTGCTTGCCATAGTCCCTTCAGCATCACACATAGACGCACCGGCCGATGCTAGCGCAGTTCCCTCATCGCTGAGTGAGGATTCTCCAGTCTCTTTGTACGTAGGGTTACTCCCTGCTTCTTCATCTTCATTCTCCTCTTGTCTATTTCCTGAAGTGTGAGTTTCACACGTGTCTTGTGACACCTCTGAGATATCTGTGCTGAAGTCCTCATGTTCACCCACCGACTCAATGTTCCCAATGTCTCGTCTAGCCTGCTCACTACGTGTCGCGGGCGATTCACTATCGCAATCCTCTTCTTGTTTGGACTCTTCTTCCAAAAGTTGTGATCTTCCGTAGCTGTTATCCTTTTGCACTGGGCATTGTTCTCTGCCTTTCTGTTGGTTAGTTTCCGATCTATGACAGAGAGACATTGCAGAGGCATGCCATACTCTTCCATCACTGAGCAAGGCTGAATTGCAGAAAACCTTCACGACTTCCAAGGGTGCAGAGAATTTGTTATCTCCTTTGGTAATGTGTCCGCTTTTCTTCACTCTGACACAGTCTCCCACCTTGATGTTAACTTCCTTGCACTTCCTACTCTTGTCATATTTCTCTTTATAAGCATCCTGTGCTTTCTTGATCTTATCTCTGATAGCATCCACTGACCATTCCTTTCTCACTGCTGGTTTGATCCATCCAATATTGTCCTTAGAGATGGGGGTCCTTCCCCTCATAACTTCGAAGGGGCTCACCAACGTTTTTCTCCCGGGGTGATTCTGTATCCCCAAACCATCTTGTTCACTTCTTTCCTCCAGCATTTTCCGTTATTATTGGCAAGTTGGATGATCCCTTTTATCACTCTATTGAATCTTTCCACCGCTCCATTACCTGCAGGGTGATATACTGACATAGTTCTATGTTTGATGCCCCTTCTTTCTACAAATTTCTTGAAGGCGTCTGAAGTGAATTGGCTACCGTTATCACTGACAATTGTCTTTGGGATCCCTTCCCTGATGAATACTTCTTCCATGAACTTTAGCACATCACTGGTTTCTACTTTACCACAAACCTTTACTTCAGGCCACTTTGAGAGGTGGTCAACTAGCACTAGGATATACACCCCTTCATCCTGCCATTTCACGGGTCCCATGACGTCAATGCCAACTCTTTCCCATGGTACGTCCGGGCATTGCAATGGCTGAAGTGGTGGTCGTAGGGTCGTCTGGGTTTTGTCTGAATTTTGGCATTCTATGCATTCCCTTATGGCTCTCTCCACCTGCATGTCACAACCCGGCCACCAAAACCAACATTTTACTCTTTGTTTGGTTTTGTTTATGCTCAAATGTCCTTCGTGGCATATCTTGATTATCCTTTCTCTGAGGCCTATTGGTGGTACCACTTTACCTTGCCTTAGGATGAGATTGTCTTCCACCGATAGCTAATTTCTCAGTTCCCAGAGTATCCGCAATTCATTTTCCAAGTATTTTTTCTATGGCCATCCTTTTACAATGTGATCCTTGATGACTTGAATTTCCTTATCATTTGAACATTCCTCTATCCATTCGCTCCTTTTTATGGTAGAAAATTCTTCACTGATGCTAGCAACACAAAGATCATCTTCTTGCGCTACAGTACCCGTGTTTTTCAAAGGAAGCCTGCTTAAGAAGTCTGCCACCACATGTTTCGCCACTGGTAGGTACTGTACGTCATAGTTATAATCCAACAGTCTGATTGACATTCGTGCCAAACGTGGTGAAGCATTGTACAGCCCTTTCACAGTCAATACCTTGGTAAGAGGTTTGTGATCACACCTCAAAGTTATCTTCTTTCCCCAGATATACTGGCGGAAATGCTCCATTCCTCAAACGCACGCCAACGCTTCTCTTTCGAGTATCTTTCTTCTGTTGCCGTTAGCGAGCATGAGGCAAATGCGATCATCACTGCACTACCATTGCTCTCAATCTGGGTGAGTACAGCGCCAAGCCCTTTCCCACTTGCGTCTGTAGTTATCACGCACTCCAGTTTTCCATCATATCCTTGCAGAGCCGGTGCTTCACAAATTTCCTTCTTCAGTTGCTTGAAGCTCTCTTCACATGCACTGGTCCACTCATATTTGCTCTTATTTTTTAGAAGTGTTCTGATGTTTTATGTTTTTGTTGAGAAGTCTTTTATGAATTTAGAGTAATACTCCACCAGTCCTAAGAATGCCCTTAGTTCTTCTTTGTTGGTGGGTAATGGTGCTTCTTTAATTGCTCTGATGAGTTCTTTCTTTGGTCTTATTCCTTCACTTGAGATTTCACGTCCAAGATAGTTGACTCGATCTTTACTGAATTTGCATTTCTTAAATTCAGCTGTTAATCCACATTTCTCCAATTTCTTCAGTACCTGTATTAGTCTGCTATCATGTTCATTTTGATCTTTCCCCATGACCAGAATGTCATCTTGGAAGATGAGTATTTTTTCCACGCCCTTAAAAATTTCTTGCATCAGCCTTTGGAATAACGCCGCAGCAGATGCTATGCCAAAAGGTACTCTCTTGAACCTGAAACACCCAAATGGTGAGATGAAAGTGGTGAGGTGTTTGCTTTCAGGGTGTAATGGTACTTGGTGGTATGCCGCCGCCAGGTCGATAGTAGAGAATACTTTCATGCCTTTTGTGAGGGACAGCATTTCTCCAATTCTTGGCAGAGGGTATTGATCGATGAGGATGTTTTTATTGAGGTCCCTCAGGTCCATACATAGTCTCAATTTTCCATTGGATTTCCTCGCGACCACGAAGGGCGCGACCCACTCAGCTGATTCAGTGGGCTCTATAATGTCTGCATCCAGTAGCTTATCAATTTCTTTTCTGACTTCATCTCTCAGTGTTAAAGGTACATGTCTTACTTTATGTACATATGGGATAGCATTGTCCTTTAACTTGATTTTGTGTTGGAAACCCTTCAATTTCCCTATTTTTCCGTTGAACACCTTTGGAAACCTTTCCCAACACACCACAGCATGCGTGAGCGTCGCAGCCAGGCACTCAATCTGTCAACTGTCCAAACTAACGTCAGCTGTCAACATTCCAGCTGACTAAACCAATTATGCTCTAGGGATAGCTCGCGCATAGAGTTAGTGGAAATAGAAAAAGGGTACAGACACAACATTGTGTAATCGCACCGAGTAATGGCAAAGCTCTTTTTTAAAAATTTTCGGCTGAAATTCGCGCTGTGTGCGCGAATCTTGCGGATTCTTTTTTTTTAAAAAAATGCTTTTTTTGGCCCTGGGGGTCCTTGTGGGACCCCCTAAGCAGGACTAGGGGGTCAGAGTGTTTCTACCCTGCCCCCTTTTTGCATGGTTTTTTCTCTGCTTTCTTGTGCCTCGGTTCTACCGAGGCACAAGATGGCTGTCAACACTTCCTGGTTTGAAGTGTTGACAGCCAATTAGCATAAAGCTCATGCTCGGGAGGATCTGCGGCCCTAGATATATATGTGTTTTTACTTTTGAATTTCTCAGCAATTGGATCTCTCAGAAGCCCCCGCCTAAACAAATAATTAAGAAAATTTACTGGGATTGGGTAGACGCAATGGAGCAGAAGAACCAGAAATGGGGATCACTGACCACCCAGTTCTTAGATCATATGCCCAGTAGGAAGTTGGAACCATTTTAGGATTTCATTAGAATACCACGAGATAGATCGATCTTCCTAAAAATGAGATACGGGACATTACCCCTCAACAAATTTACAGAAAGACGGAAAGGATCCAGGGCCACAAATAGCACTTGCCTTGCCCTTGTTGCCCGTGCAAATCAGAAACGTTACCCCATTTCCTGTTTGGCTGTATGGCTTATAAGAGGGCTAGGCTGAGATGGCTGAAACCAGTGTGTATAGAATTGGGGGTCAGAGATTTCCGGGTTGCTCTACGTATCTTTACAACTGATACAACATCCCTTCTCACTGTATGTGGAGTGACAACATTTCTTTCATGTGCCTGGCTCATCCGTACTAGGATGTTAAACACCAACAAAGCATAGATTTTACTTTACATTGTTATCAATACATATCTATTTTTATACTGTTGTACTTTAGTATTGTCATCAAACCTTTTTTAAACTAAATAATATTTTGTTTTTTAATGTATGAATTACACACTCCTATTAATATGCTTTTATGATATGACAATATCGAATAAAGTATTACAACAACATAAAAAAAACTACTGAACGGATTTAAACCATTTAACAAAAACGCACCTTTCCGAACCAAGGGCTACCTCTTTGCCAAATTTGATGTAATTCCGTTCAGCAGTTCGGCTGTAGCTGCGATTAAAGGTTCCTATGGAAAATTGCATAGGGAAAACTTGTTTTGGAACCCCCTTTTTTCTCAGTCCCCGTGTGACGAATCTCCCCGAAACTTTCAAGATAGGAGCGGACCGGAGCTGGCCAAATGTTTTGAAAATTTCACCAAGATTCGTCAACCGGCGCCAAAGTTATTGGGAATAGAATGTTGCATATTTCCTATGGAAAATAGGACCTAACTACACCTACCTACTGGCGACCGGCAGTAGTTAATTAATATATATATATATATATATATATATATATATATATATATATATATATATATATATATATATATATATATATATATATCTATACACACACACACATAGGTATTAGTAAAAAATTGCTCTTGTATATAAAATAAAAACTTTGGCTCAATATTTTCATCTTCATTGTTGTACGCCTTTACTTATTCCTCAAACCACCTCCTGTGAGCAAGACCATTTGTTACACAGCAGTGTCTTGGGAGCCCAACTCTCTTAAGTACTTAGAGGCAAACAGCAGTAATCTCATCCCTGAAATTGCCAGGTAGTTCCTGCAACTTCAAGGATAAGGGAAAAACCTGGACAACATCAGAAAATGAGTCCTATACTCTCGGTAATTTGATAAATTCTGCAGAAGCAATACCATCGCTAGTAGATAATTTAAGTTGAGGTTCTTGCTCTTTGGTTTCAAAATTGGATTAGGTCACCATATGCTACTTCTTTTGATATCAAACATTTTGTGTATAATATGCTATCAAATACACAAAAGGTCATTTGGAGAAATCCTTGTAATTAGCGTAACCATTGGCAATTGGTCAGGGTAGCATTTCAACCCAAAGTTCTTCTGCCCACTATGCCACCTCCGATTGGACCCAGCAATATGGTGATCAGCCTTGGTCCTTCTCAAATAGGACCAGTCCAGTGTGAACTACCAAGCCAGGTCCTTTTGGTGCAGAAACACAAGCAATCCAAGATCTGTTTCGACCTGATTGGGTCTCTTCAGTCAGGAGCAGCCTGGTTCCAGTGGCACTGTAAGCAAGCGACCCTCATTTGAGCATACTCATGGCCACTTTGGGTGTTACATACAATATGCAAACTGTGATGCAAGAAATGCTTGCAATTAGTTTAACCATTGACAAGCTCTCATGGCAGCATTCCAACCCATTTTTCATTTGCCCACCATGCCACCTCAGATTAGACCCGGCCATACGCTAAATAGCCTTGTTCTTGATCCAATAGTAACATTCCAGCCCAAACTGCCAAGCCAGGTGGTCTCTGAACCTTAACACAAGCAACCCAAATCCTGTTTTGGTCTGACTGGGCCTCTGCAGTCAGGAGCTGGTTGGTCCCAGAGGACACACTGATCAAAGGACCGACATCTGGAAACACTCCTGGCCACTTAAAACGTTACATCAAATATACAAAATAATATGCTGATCTACTGCAGCAATATGTATCCAAAATGAAACTACTTTCTCAAAAGTTCCTATGTTTACTCTGAAAAACAATGTTCAAAGATGACCTCACTCTTTATACCACACTATTTATCATCGGTGGGTATAGTTGACAAGTAATACATATATCAGTCTTCTTTCCCCTGGTTGAGTGTCATATCCAATTTCCCTGAGCATTACCTAATTTCTCAAGGAAGTGGCGGCTAGGCAAAAACGGTAACATGTTTTTTTACATATACACCCTCGGGTGCTATATTGTTTAGAATGACCTTCTTAAAGATATATACGTATTTACCACTATAGATGAAGTACAAAGAATGAGAAAACCCACATGGTGTATTCAGTTACACAGCATTCCACAAAGAAAGTGATAATGGAAACCATCGACAACAAGCATTTGCAATGCAATAGGTCTCGCATTAGTAAAGTTTGAGTTATTGGTATTGTAAATGACACATTTTTATTTATGTGTTGGTTTTGAAAATAGCGAAATTTATAGCTTTGTCATTTACAATGCCAATAGTTATAACTTTCGCAAATGTGACACCTATAGCATTTATAATGCAATATGTGTTGTATTTACGTGACTTAGATGTATTCTTATTACAAATAACTATGGCTTTTATTATTTTTTAATACTTAAATAAAAGTTATTGTAATTTATAATGGCAATAGTTTAAACTTTTGTGAAGATTATGTTCAGTGTATTTTATTGTGACGAAAATCCAACAACAGAAGTGAAATATTAACATCTTTTTGTGACATTTGTAATAAAGCTTGAAACATTGAGACGATATATTTGAACCAGTTGTTGTTGAATTGTTTCACAGATTGATGCTGTGGTGGCGCTGAGTGATGTGGTGGCGATGAGTGATGCTGTGGCGTTCAGTGATCCTGTGGTAGCGCATAGTGATGTTGTGGTGCCCCTCAGTGATTCTGTGGTGGTGCGGAGTGATGCTGTGGAGTGAGGGCGATAGATAGACAGATAGAGTGAGGGCGATAGAGTGAGGGCGATAGATAGATTGAGGGCAATAGATAGATAGAGTGAGGGCGATAGATAGAGTGAGGGTGATAGATAGAGTGAGGGCGATAGAGTGAGGGCGATAGATCGAGTGAGGGCGATAGATGGATAGAGTGAGGGCGATAGATGGATAGAGTGAGGGCGATAGATGGATAGAGTGAGGGCGATAGATGGATAGAGTGAGGGTGAGAGATGGATAGAGTGAGGGAGATACATAGATAGATAGATGGTTGTGTGTGCGGTTGTGGGTGTGTGTGTGTGTGTGTGTGGTTGTGTGTGTGGGGTTGTGTGTGTGTGTGTGGGGTTGGCTCAGCGAGACCTAAAAAGGACTATATGCATTGAGTTAAAATATATAGGTGTCTTCCTCCGTCTGTTCAGCACGGAACAATGACATTCCACAAGAATTCTGCTTTCACATACATCTTCCAGAGGGGAGTACAAGAACCCAGCAGCTGCACCCATGCAGCATGTAAATACAAACGGGAGACTGCAGCACAGGCACTCTTTACAAGTGCAGGTCTAAACTTTCAACAAAAAAGCAACCAAACTGGTGTAAACCTATCTGACTGGATAAACAAAAGTGTTAGTCACGAGTCATCTGTGTGAACAGCAGAGAGGAAATGCCAAGTGCTGATGAGCTGTTGAGCTTCAGGCTGGGCCTGGAACAAACTGGCATCAGACAGCTGCTCTCAGCTCTGACAAAGTTTTACAATGGAGGCTAATTAAGCGAACGGGCAAAAGGAGCTTTAAACGCCCGTAATCTTCACAGAAGGTAATGGCATCAGCGGCTTTGCTTCAGTTCCAGTACAAGCGAGGACACTCCCTGGCACCCTTTAAACTAGACATGTTTCTGCAGCGCCCATACGCACTTTGGCATGGCTTCGGTGTGCTATGTGCAGCCAGCAGCCTCCTTTCCTCCGTGGTCCCGAAGGAGGTTGAGATGCTGTGTTACTGCTACCTCTATTAACACTTTTTAAATTTTTATTTATTTATTTGATGCGATTTTATATAGCGCAAACCCGAAGGTGTCAGAGCGCTTTACATAACAACCAGTTGCAAAACATAAGGTCAAAGGATTACGTGCATTACATAAAAGATACAAACAAAAAAAATTGCAAATGTACAAGATGTAAAGTCACACAAAGAAGAGACTGGTGATTAGAGTTATCTCTATATACATGGGGAAGGGCTATGAATGGATAACTCTAAGAGTCACATAGGAATGGTAGAGAGTACAAAGGTCTACGCATATTAGACGGTGTATATGCGCATTGTGCAGTTTGTCACGGCTTCTGGGCGCTTTAGAAGGCCCAGCCTCCTCCCCACCTCAGTCTTATGGTTCTGTCTCAGGGCGGGTGACATGCAGCGTGTGACGCTGTATTACTGTCGTAAATATTTAATTTACCATCTTAATTTCTATGCAGGTAAGTACTTAATCAATAATAACTCAATCGGAAAGAAAGAAAACAGAGTCCGTGGTGTTAGAGTTCTTAGGGGTTTTATTCCTTAAAAAGGAATCGTTCCGGAATTGGATATCATGTTCCTGCAACCACACAGGGTTCAGGAAGGGATAGAGCAATGTTTTATTGACAATACATAGCTTATATACTTAATTTACATCATAGAAAGCAATATAATAGGCGTAACAGCTGAGAGTAGACAAGATAACAGCATCCACGTGTTACTAGTACGTAATCAGAAGGCGTGGACTAGGCGTAACTGAAGGTGTGCTCTAGAAACGTCACAGGTAGGTGTCACATGTGGGTGGCACTTAAACAGAAATGTTGCAATGTCAGCAGAAATCGGAGGCTTGGATGCGCGCGCAGCTGCATGACGTGTGATTGGCGTGAAACTGGAGGGTGCAGGGGGCTTGACATTTACACTGACGGAAAGAGACAGAAGTCTGGCATGTCAGATCAACTTGTGCTTCTATCATATCTGGTATCTGATGTTTTAGGAACTGGGCTATCTGGGCGGAAAGGTCTCTGGGGCAGAAGCTATTCTATACTGACTGTGAGTGCGTGTATAAGCACCTGAGTGTCTGCATGAGAAGCGTGGGGGCATGGGCCTTCCATGGGAGCATGGTAACAGAGGCTATGAATTACTTGCACGGAGACAGTAAGGCCAGGCCCTTTTGCTCTACAGCTGGAGGAATGTTTACTTAAACTAGTAGGCAGGAATGCATCTTCGGAGAGCGGAACAGATAACTCGAAGGTTGTAGTCAGTCTTGGCAGGCAGCAGGCTGAGCTAAGCGTGGTGGGCCGCGCTGGAAGTAAGGCAGAGTTCACAGGTACGGGGGCAGCCTGGGCTGAGGCTTTCAGAGTCAGTAGGAAGAAAGAGGCTCGATGGCAGAAATTCAGGGCCTACTTTGCCAGAGCTGAAAAACATGTAAAGTGCACTACAAAAAGACGTTGGCATAGCATACTTAGGAACGGACTATCCAACCCATTCAGGGTGGGTCTGAAAGAGGACATGTTAACGTTGGACGCAAATGTATTTGCGTCTTCATAGCTGGCACAGGAGGGAAGTTACATGCACTTTAACTCGTACATGGAGACGGTGGGGTACACGATAGGGAACATAACTTGACCAAAAATTTATATTTCCTCATTACCACTGCGATCACCAACCTCAACACACCTCTGTCTAGGAATCCTGCGCCGTCATCTTGTGGGTTTCGGTTCACAGAGTTGGGCGTCCTTTACGAGGCGCTATATCTTCTCAGATGACACTCACTCTTGCAGTGGACGCACCTCGAGGCATGGCCGCATGGTGCCTACGCGATGGAGGGGTAGGTGGAGCATAGGGAACATCAGAATCTACGGTGGATTTGTTGCACAAACAGACAAGCACACACAGAACACAAATAGAGACAGACGCACAACAGACACAAAGACACATTCCCGCAATGGCAAATGACTCAGGCAAACACAGCCAGACACAAATACCCACAAACCTGCACAAAAACACACTCAGAAACACAATCACAAAGTCGCGCTCATACGCACACATACATGCAGACACAATCAGAAGCACAAACACCCATAATCAAAATATTACGAGCCAGGAAGGCGCCAGAGACTGAATACACAAGGTGTAGTGCCTGTCTGTGGTGCAGCATCCGGAGTGAGTGTTCTCTCGAGTGGGGCGAGGGCTCATTTTGTGGGAGGGCGGGCCACCCCCCACGGTAAGGTCTGAGGTGGGGGCGAGCCGGGCCGCTGGAGATAGGGGTGACAGTTGGCAATGGAAGCCAGAGCCCCTGGCCGGGCGGGGGTCGTCAGACGGGAGTCTCCGTCCCTGCCCGGGAGATTACTGCGTCTCCCTCACCACATTCCCCGCAGTCCTGCCAGCTTGCACAGACCCCCGCCCCCACCCATGAATCATGGGCTTGTCACCCTGCACCAGGCCAGAGACACCGCTGTAGCACGTTTATAGCACTTTAAGAGGCGGGTGGACTGGCCACTTCATGGTGGTGAGGTGCCTGGGATTGAGGTAGCGCTATGAGGGTCTTCAGACCTCTCCCAGGCGCCCATGGGGTGTCGAGGCTGGTTTGTGTGTGGGACAAAAGACGAGTGCAGCAGCTCCTGAGAGATGCAGAGAGGTGAACTGTGCGCTCCCGGTGGGACCCGTGTAACCACCCGTTTACCTAAGGCTAGAGCGGTGACCTCGAAGCTGGGGAAACCAGCTTCGAGTTTCGGCAGGGATTCACAACATCCTGTGATTATGGGCAAATCACCATCTCCCCGCGCCTAGTAAAATGAATGTGTCCGTCTGTAATGCAGCTAGTGCTCATGCAAAGCGCTCGGATACCTTGGGGTCGAGCTAACACTATTTTAAACTTTAAAAAACAAATAACTAAATAGACTATTTGTATCAGAGTGTGTTCTGTCATTGAATTCGGGGCAATTTCAATGCATCAACAGTTACCTGGATCAAATACTGTTACTATAGTATAGTGGGCCAATGCGCACTGCAGAGATCTTTGTGTAACACGCAAGTAACAGATTCCGATCCAGATAAGGGAGGGGGTTTGGTCGATCAGCTACCAAAATAAAGGTTTGGCAGAGTTTGGCATCTGAAGTCCTGGGTCCCAGGAGGGGGCTCGGGTGAAGACCAGCGCTGCGGAGGAGACACGGAACACGCCGAACGAGCCCGGTGAGTGGTGGGGGGGTAGTGTACGCGCGTGTGTCTGTGTGTGTTCGAGTGTGTCTGTGCGTGTGTCTGTCTGTGTGCGCGTGGGTCTGTTTAAGGGGGGTGCGTGTGTGTATGCAGTGTGTGTCTGTGTATGCGTGTGGCTGTGTATGTGCGCATGCGTGAGTGTGGCTGTGTGAGTGTTTGCGCACAGGAATATGAGGCACGAGAGGGGCACGGCGCTGTGCGCGCCCACGAGGTAAAATCTCCGGCAGGAGAAGCGCGTGTCAGTCTGCTGTCCACATTCCCCCCAGAGTGATAACATAAGTTGTCGAGCCCTAGACAGCAAAAGCTTTGCTTTTGCTTTCGTCTAGGCTCGACCTAAAAATGGAAGACAAATTGAAAATCTACACACAAGACAGGTGTGTGTGTCTTAATGTTGAATTTTTTTCCCAGCAGTAGCATGTCACTGGTGCAAGGTATCACAGTACGTTGTTGTCCATGGAGTTGCGCAAAACCACGATGAGTGACGTTGGGGAACAACATGGGCCCGTAAGAACTGGTGATGTCAGATCTACTCCAATTGTTTGCATTCCCATATAATCTTAAAACAGAGGGCTGAGCCAGAGAAAAATAAGATAATCGTTAGGGCAGAAGGGAGTTGTCATATCCAACAGACATAACCTTATCAGAGTTGAGTAACTTGTTCCTTTGATGGGTATTTGCTCCTAATGATATCCATGCAACTGTGAAACAGAAGTGCTGAATACGCTCACTTTTCATTGAGCCGCCACTGTTTGCCGCACCGGCCTTTTCCTGCTTTCCTGGCAATGAGGAAGGGTTGCAACATAATCGACAGGGGCTGGTGTGCCATAGAGCCAAGGGAGGCGGGCAAAGGTCGGGCCAAGACAGGCCCGTCTTAGGCTGGGCAATCCCTCTGAAGATCTACATTTGGGACAGCAGTGAAGAGGATCTACATACAGAGGTACTGCTACACCGAATTGTTTGCTTTGGTAGTGTGGATCTCTTTATATTCATGCTGCATCATATTTGTATCACACCTAGGCTGTTGGACTATCGGTAAAAGGAAGGGCACTACTGAGGTCCCTAGCGTTCCACCACCACAAACTCGCACCACAATCGATAATTATCTAATGCAGGCCGTGGATATGGTTTCCAATGAAATTAGACTGGTGGAGCAACGTTTTCCCCTCACTTCCCCAGGTCACTCTCAATGTCTCGGCTGCCCTGACCCCCACGTGCCTTCTCCCTCGAGGTTATCTAATGTCACTGTGCCAAGCCCACTAGTTGCTCCAATTGCTGTCGCTCATCATGTCTCTGAAGTCATGATTAATGAGGACACGCTAACTGGCACAGGTGACAAATCACATTCTTCTGCAGAAGGCCAAGTAACAGTTAAATCCTACCTGTACGCTAGGCCCAGACCAAGACTCAGACTCAGAAAATGGGCTAAAATCAAAGCGTTGGAGGAATTCTGTGAAACCTGTGAGAGACAAACCTTCAGCAACTAAGGGCAAACCTGCACCTCGCAAAAAAGGCCTTGTAATGAGGATGTGCTAGTGTCAACATCTGCCACCTCAGAAGAATCCTGGAAGCAATTGAGAATTCATATAGGTGACTTGTTGGACATCAGATTTAATCCTATCCTTGATCGCCTTGTACACATCGAGGCTACACTGGCAAAGACATCAGCTACTAGGGCCCCAGTGCTTCCAGTGACTCCATCAACTCAGGTCGATGATAAAGGGGGAGGCAGGGTGGCTATCAACCAAGTATTTGCTCCTGATAATGGTCTAGAATTAAATGGAGTTTCACAGCTCTATGGAGAGCAAACCTCAACAGCTAAGCAGATAGAAAGACTACATCCTAGTCCGGCCCCTCTTCCTGTGACTGACCTCCCTCCTGCATCCTCCCCCTATGTAATTATTCTAACTAACGTACCCAGCCTTCCAGCTGACTGTGTGGAAACCACAAGGGGCCTTGTTAGACTTGGCTGTCTCTAGTTGGCAGAGGTATACACTTCTGGCAAATAGGGACTCACCTCCTCTAGTCAGGGCAAGGGGATCACACACTTAGATAACCCCTGCTCACCCCCTTGGTAGCTTGGCAAAGCAGACAGGCTTATCTCAGAGGCAGTGCGTTAAGCATTTATGACCACATACAGTAATAAAGTGAATACACTACAAATGGACACGACACAGTAGTATTATAAAAATAAGGATTTTTATAAAAGGCTTAGCACAAGACCAAATAACGACAAAAATATACCACAATCTTATAAATACTCTTGGAAGGAAAAATAATAGTTCAAGTGTAGTTTCTTCTTAGCACAAAGTCTTTAGTATCAAAAGCAACTCTTCTTCTTTAAAACACAGTTCTTAGCAACAATGTAACCCACACGGGAGTCACACGACGTCGAGGCAAAGTTAATCCAAAGGTTCGGCGTCGACCGCGAGGAGCGCTACGTCGAGCCCGGAGTCGCACAGACCCCCACAACACAGTACCTTGGAAAAGCGAAGCACACGATGATCAGCGGCGTCGAGATGTCCGGCGTCGCATCTTCGGCGTCCATCGGGCCTCGGAGTCGGGGCGACCTGCAGCAGCGTCGACAGATGTCAGGCAGGACAGCGCTCCCGAGGCGAAGCAGGATACGGCGTCGTCGTCGATGTCGATGATGATGTTGCAAGAGTGAGCAGCGCTCACGGCGTCTTGAGGGCTCGAAGTCGATGCGATCAGCAGCGGTGCAGACACGGGGTCACTTGGAGCTGGAGCCGAACTCACTACTCACTGGCGTTGCTGCTGGCGTCGATCGGGCCCGGCGGCCGGCGTCGAGGAAGCGGGACACTGGAGCCGTTACTCACGATGTCGAGCTGGATTCGGCGGCGCCCGGCGGCGTCGAGATTGCTGGATTCTTTCAGAGGTGCTGGACTTTAAGGTTCCAGCAACAAGCACTTTTAGCAGATGAAGTCCTTTAGCCCTGTGACTTCAACAGGAGGCTGGCACTCTTCCAGCCCTTGGAGATTTTCTTTAGCAAAGCTTGAGAGTACACACACAGTTCCTCTCTCCTGGTTCCTTGGCAAAAATAAAGAAGCAACTGCAGGATTCCCCCCAGCAAACAGCACACTGGCAGAAGGGGTGGGCAAGTCCTTGGATCAGCAGGCTTCTTGTCCTTGGTTCAGGGTTCCTTGTCAGAAGTGATCTAAATTCTTGGTTCAGGTGTCCTTCTCTTATACCCCTTTTTGGCTTTGATCCCTTTGTCCATGCAGGGGAATTTCCCCACATCCTGGGGTTGTTGTGGGTGTAGCCAGGCAGAGGCACCTGGCCTATTCACTGTGCAGGGCTGGGTCCTCAGACGCCCAGCAGGAGGTGGAGCCAGCATTGTCACTGGCAGGAGCAGAGCTATCGGTCTCCTGGTAGGAGGTGGGGTCAGGATCGTCCCTGGCAGGCACAGAGCCATCAGTCGCCTGGCAGGAGGTGGAGCCAGCATTGTGTCAGGCAGGGCAGGCTATCAGGAGCTACTCTTCCCCTACTCTCAATGCAAATGTCCCACTCATCCCACACTGACTCACTCAGACCTCTGGAGCCACCCAGCTCCTGTCACACACACACCAAACCAGCAGAAACCAGAAATAGTTAGACAAGAAAATAGCCACCTTCTAAAAGTGCTATTTTCAAACCCAGAGTCCAAAAACCATCCACACAAACGGATGCGTGATTAAACCCCGAGTTCAGGGATACCAAAGTCGACATTGCACCATGCTCCCCGAGCCAGCTAGGATTATAGCATTAATAATCCTGGCAGCCCATTCTAACTAATGGAGAGCAGGTAACCTCACAATAGTGAAAAACGAATATGGCTGTAATTCACTATTAGGACATGCCAACTTGGTCAGGCTTGTCCTACCTTATGCTTACAATGCACCCTGCCCGTGGGCCTACCATAGGGGTGACTAACATGAAGTTAAGGGAAGGTTTGGGGACTTGCAAGTAAGTCTACTTGCGCAGTCAGCGTGACAGTACCAGACTGCACGTAGGTCTAGCAATGGCAGACCTGTAGACATACTTTTACTAGGCCGCTCTTGTGGGTGGCACAACATGTGCTGCAGGCCCACGAGCAGCATTTGTATTTACAAGCCCTGGCACTCCTGGTGCACTAGACTAGGGACTGACAGTAAACCAAATAAGCCAAACATGGAATTCAATCAATATAGTAATTTTACATAGGGAGCACTTGCACTGTGGCACTGATCAGCAGTGGCACAGTGCCCAAAGAAATATACCAGCAAAAACATCGTAAACAGAGGAGGCAAACAGAAAAAAAATATGGAGGAGAGACTCAAGCCAATGATGTCAGGTCTAACAGGCCTCATGAACAAAACTATACACTGGTTGAACACTGTGTGTGCTGATTGGGACTTAAAGAGGTTTTGCTGGCAAGACGTGTGGGGAGGATTGGTGGAATGGGCAAACGGTATAATGGTGAGGATATAGTGATTAACTTCTGCAACCCCACCTCTTGTCAATGAAATACTGGGCCTAGCTCGGGCTGGCATGGTTAAATCCAGTTCTAACAATGCAGAAGAGGGAAGTGGACCTCAAACGAGACAACACCCACACTGTTGTAACCCTACATTTCACAAATTTGATAGTGTTTCAGGTCTAGTGCGCATAATCCTGTATGCACCGCATCCTCTGCCCAACAAAGGTGCTACCCTCCCTGTGAGGAAATACGTTCAAAAACAAAGTCCGGGGGTGCACCACATACAAACGGGTACTAAGCACAAATGTTGTTTGGAAGCAGATGGTAATGAATTTCGGACAATACAGTAAGGTTATTTTTTTCTTTTTGTGGGTGTTCTTAAAAGCAGCCAACGCGTTTCGTCCACTAGCAAATGGACTTCAGGGCAAAGAAATATAATCTGGACAAATGAAAAGTGCTCGCCTTATCATTTGCAGCATTATAGAAGCCACCTTGGGAGAAGCTGGACGATATTTACAAAGTGCATTACACAGGGCTTTTTTGCGCAATTCAAAATATGAAAAAGGAATACTAATGAATTATACTCGTATACAGATGGGACAGTTCATCTCTTCTTGTTTGTACTTAAATTGACAAACAGCTTGCTTTGGGTTTTGCGCCATAGGGAAGTTACATCTGTGTGAGAAAACTATTTATTGAGGTTGCGACAGGACTGAATTTTACCATGACCAGAATATATTTCTTCGCTCTGAAGAAGTCCATTTGCTAGTGGATGAAACACATTGGCTGGTTTTAAGAACACCCATAAGAAGCACAAATAAAAAAAGAAGAACCTTCACTGTATTGTCTGGAATTCATTACCATCTGCTTCGGAGCAACATTGTTTTGTAAAACTTTTTATTGATAAACAGACATCAGCAATTCAATCACATTTCAGAGGAAGTGGTACATCAGGCTTCATGGGGACAGTAGGTAATACACATCGTAAAGAATAAATTATGGAAGGTCTAAGGTGAAGGGGGATCTACATTACTGAAAACCAGGGGAGGTTGACATGTATCCCCTCTGTAGGAGTTCCACAAGCCCCAAACACGGGTCCATTTCTTGGGACATCCACGGGCCACATATACCGTTTTTTCCCAAAACATTGCAGAATCCAAGTCTTTTTCCCAGCGGCGCTCCCCATCGCTGGGCAATGTTTCTCTTGGCAAGCAATAATCCCAAGGTAACACACTGTGTCAAGCAGACATTCAAATCTGTTGGCTCCCATATATGTAATAAACACCTGCGGGCTTCCATACGGAGTTGTGTGGATAAAACAGTGTTAATATCGTGAATGTTACGCCAATAGGGTTGGATCAGTTCGCATTCCCAAACGTTGTCAATAAAAGCACCCAACTGGCCACATCCTCGTCTACAGTCACCCCGGTCAGCCCTCCCCGCCCTCCCCATCCGCACCAATTGAGGCCCCGTCACGTATACCCGGTGTAGGAATTTTAGCGGGACAAGTCGGAGACGAGCTGGTATTGCCACTACTTTGGGCAAGGAGACAGCCTCCTGTCACTCCTCATCGTCCATCTCAATGCCATCCCTGGACCCCTTCTCCCGAAGGGCCCGGAAAGGATCTGGCATGTTATTGACCAGCTTTTTGTTCATCAATGAAATGGGACTGTCAGGAATATGGCCGTCCAATATTCCATCCTCTAGCGGGGAAGATTCAGGCGGCGTGGCCCCGGGCTGCAGATGAGTGCGTAATGCATGTCTGACCTGTGTGTTGCGAAAGAGTTCCGAGTCGGCTAATTTGATTTGTTGCTGCAATACTGCGAATGACTAATGTCTGATTTTTCCCACAGATCACCTATATGAGAAATGCCTATTAGGTCCCATTTGTCGAACCCCTTACTCCTCCACAAATTACCCACTTGTTCAGAGTCCCATAATGGTGTTTCGAGTGTAAGCTTCCGCCCCCAACAAAGGCATTTAGGGACAGTGTGCCAGACATGTACAGCGTGTTTAGTGGGGCCCGTGAGTGTGTAGCGCTGGGGCCAAGAGTAGAGGGCTCTGTTGAAGTTCACCCCAGAAAGGAGTCATCTATCCATACTGTAACCCGGGTCTCCTGGTTGGGCGTACGTGCAGTGGTTGATAGAGGACAAGTGGGCCTTCCAGTCTCCTGGTTGGTCGTTCGTGCAGTGGTTGATAGAGGACAAGTGGGCCGCCCAGCCGAGCAACATTTGTGCTTGATACCCGTTTGTATGTGGTGCACCCCTGGACCATATGTTTTTAAATCCAGTTTTGTTAAGATCCTGCCACTAGGTTTCTTATACAGGAATCTGGTGACTTCTACACTCAGCTCAGAAGGATCAACAGCACCAAAGAGACCCCTTTAGACCTTTATTATACCCAACAGTAACCCTGAGAAATAGATTGACGGTGTTGTAAGGGTTGGAGGACAATGATTGAGTGCATAGTAAGGAGCTTGACTGCATTGGCACTTTGGAAACTGGAGGCATGCTTAGTAGAGAGAGATCTGTAGCTCATCTGCCTACTGCCGCCCCCCCTATTATGTGATAGTAACTTGGATAAGGTGGCCGCCTATGTCTATCACCCAAATATACAGGAAGGGCCTGATATGAGAGTATCTGTGGTAGCGGATGGTGAATATCCCTCCTGTGTCAATTTCCTAAGCTGAAATGTTGCAGGCTTAGCTTCAAATGTCTCAATTGAAGGTTGGCAATCCTTTATTATTGACTTTGACATCATTTTCATGTAGGAAATTTGGGACCTGAAAGAGGTAGTTTTTTATGGATATATGTGTATTAGCCTGCTAGCTGAAGCGTTTCCAGCTGGACGAGCCAAAGGGGGGCTGTTGGTGTGGTTTAAAGTTAATATAGGTTGATCTATCACTCCTCTACTTCCAGATGAGGGTGAGGTACAGGTTTTGTGCCTCTGTTAGAATGGTAACTATAGGGTACATATGATACACTTTTATAATACCAACTTTTCTAGCAAGGCTGACTGCAATTTATAGGGTCTGTTTAACGTAATCGACCTGCTAGTTAAAAAGGAGGCTTGGGCAGGCGATTTTAATGCTAAATTAGGGTATATGCCCCCTTTATCACCAACTATTTTTGATCCACTTGCCTGAGAAACTGAGCAAAATGCCATGAATGTCAGGGGTCATGTTTTGTCCTCTTTACTGGCAAGCGTGATCTATTTAATAAGGTCTCTAACATTGCTGGCCCTGAAATCCCAACCGTTATAGGGAGGGGTGCCGGGAGCATTATAGATTACATCTTTACGTTGCAGGGTCTGTCATCAGCCATTATCAGTAGTAAGGTGCCTGCAGAGATATATAGTGATCACAAACTTATTGCAGTGCAGTGTGGCCCTGCAAAGACGATATAAGGCTAGGCCTACGCAAGTTTTAACTGTAAAGGACGAAGAGCGCAGAGTGGCTTGGCAAACTGCAAATTTGCAGCATGGGGGAGACGCAGCGTTTCAGCGCCACTAGGACCCGGGAGCGCAGTGGTCACCTGTGAGCAGCGGCCCTCCCCCTTGACACCGGGGGCATTCAAGAGCACCTCGCGCCTCCCGCTCCGCGGGAGACGCAGCGTTTCAGCAGCACCAGGACCCGGGAGCGCAGTGGTCACCTGTGAGCAGCGGCCCCTCCCCCTTGACATCGGACGAGGCCGGGCCGGGCCACCCCTCTCGTTTCTCCAGAACTAGACTGGTACTCATACTGACTTAATATGCCCCATGGGCACCTACTTTTAATGTTTTCATTTTTTCTTTACAATTGCTGTATTTAGCCTGTGGTCAAAGTTAGCTTCTATATCTATTCTGGCTTATTAACTAAGGTTCTATCATTATCGTGCCAGCTATCATAGTGACTGTTTGTTTATCTTTTTATACTTTTTTCTTTTTTGTATAGTTCATCACCACTGCCCTAATCAGTCTTTATCTCTATTGGTGCTTTGTAGGGCCTTTTCTCATCACTAATATTTGAGCATCATGGGTAAATCCAGTAAGGTCCGCCGCAGCACAGCCAATGACCAGACAGTCAGCAGCAGCTAACCAACCTATTCCAACGCTCACAGCAATCGATAAAATGCTTCAACAAACAATTGGAGTTGTTGCTACAGCTATTGAAACACGGAGAGACGACTCTTTAACCCCGGCGTTCGCCCCAACTCAGGCCTTAGGGGACACCTCAGAAGCCTTGATAAATCCCTCCGATTCTGCTTCATTCCTTATGTCTTTTGCTGATCTACCCTGTGCCCAACTCGCCCCTGAAGACCCCATCCCTTTAGTAGATGCACCGCCCCACATATCCCCAGGTGTGAAAAAGGCTCCCAAACCCCAAACCAGGCGAAGTAAGACGCATTCTGCATATAACTTGAGGAAAAAAATCTACTCCAGCCAGTGTTGCTCCGCATGAGGAGTTCAGTTCTTCTGGACCTCCACTGTGGGCAACACAATTGCTAAATGATCTCCAGGCTCACTTAGAACTGTGTATAGCTTCTCACTTTAAATCACTTTCTTCTAGCATAGATAGATTGACTTCTTTTATCAATTATAAAAACACGGGGAGTGCCAAGGCTTCTAATTTCCTAGGTAACCCCGACACAAGTGTAGGTCATGGCTCATGTTTGTCTACTACTACCTTAACTACCGCCATTGCTTCGGCTATCCCACCCCAACCTTTGATCGCCACCCAGACAAAGAAGTCCACCATACCAGTAGATACTTCTACCAAGGCTAGGAGTACTAGCACATCTACTATTGCTCCGGGGAGTACAGATGCTAGTATGCAACCCTTGCTGACATCCACCGCGCTTCCGCACTCAGCAGGGCACCCTTATAATCCCCTTCTCTCCCCTGAAACTATAGACGCTAGCCATTGCTTGCAGCTCCCCCCCCCGAGGCAGCACCGTACGTGGTGGTGCTGACAGGTGTACCATCATTGACCAGTGCACGGGGTGAAACCTATCCTGAGCTTAAGAACAAGGTAATTCATTGGCTATCTAGGTATCGCCCCCTTAACCCCTTCGATGCTCATGGCGAGCTCAGCTCGTCATGAGGCACGGTTGAGCTGTGCTCATGAACAATGGAATAACTTGGGACCCAGCACAGGAGGGGAAAACCATAAGCAGCGATGGTGTTAAGGGACGCGCTCAGGGGGAGATTCTCTTTTCACGCAGAGTTAACTGGTTGGGAAAAAGACCAAAAGACATCGAAGGTGACTGTATTGTGGTGAATTTTAGGGATCTCTCTGCTGTTAGGTACCTCTTGGGGTTTAGTGGGCCAGCTCTTCCAGGTACCAATAATACCTACCACCTGGGATACTTTTACTGCCAAAGTTTGGCCTCTGCAACTCTGTACCAACCTCTCCTGCCCCATAGCGACACCTTCCTTGAGTACAACATCTCAGTGGCAAACAGATTTAGGGTTTTGAGTTGTGTGGAATGACAGCCTTCTGTTGCCCCCACTACGGACTCGTCTACTGTTCCTTCTCCTGCCCAGGGCATATCCATCAATGATGGGCAGGAGCTTCTTATCCTGACAAAGTCAACATCTACCCCATCTGGCGCTGTCTCGGGACCATCGGTACATCGTCCCACTTTGATAGCGTCTTGGAACGTAGCCGGTTTGGGGCCTAAGCTTTAAAACCCTGAGTGAGGGAAGTTGGTGGACAATTACGACCTCTGTCTATTCCAGGAGACCTGGCTCCTGTCTGCTCCAACTAGGGAGGGCTATGCATCTTACCATCAAGCAGCTATTCAGGGACCCAGGGGAAGACCCTCGGGTGGGTTGTGTACTTGGGTGGCAGTCCATTTGGGGTGTGCAGTTAAGGTATTAGACACCAATTGTTTGGATATCTTGTGCCTCTTATTGACATTTGATGGTGGCATGGTATTGGCAGTGATCAATATCTATTTACGAACTACACCCCAACAAAAGGGTCTATCCATTCTTGAGGCATTGGAAGTTCTCTTATCTTCCTTTCCACCATTGTACAATATAATAATTGGGGCAGACTTAAACTGTCACTTCAAGCCGCTTTTGGGGATTCCCCACGTTACATCGGACGAAGACGAGATTCATTTAATACCGGAGTGTTCTATGTATCCCGCTAAACTTCTTTCACCGATGTCACTTGCAATCAATAAGATGGTAGTGGCATTCTCCCTTAGGGCCTGCAATGGCAGGCTCTCCCCAGATATACCTGGGTTGCGCACATATAATAGAATAGGGAAGTCCACGACTATCGATTACATCTTGGTGAACTTAGGACTTTGGCCCCAACTTAAATCATTCACCGTTATCCCAAGAGTGGACAGTGACCACAATTTACTGTCTCTTGAATGAGTTAAATCTCTTGGGAAACCAACATCACAGGACGGCCCCAGCACTCCCACTTATCGTAATCTTTTACTTACAGCAGGTGATAGGCGGCTAAGATGGGAAAGGGTGACGCAGGATCCTGTCAAGCTGGCCAAACTATATAACCAGGTAGTAGGGGCCCTAATGAAGGTCAGCGACTTGAGTCGTCGTAATCTTGAGCCCTCATACTACATAGCCCTCCAGTCTATCCATAATTCTTTTTTTTCTACACTGGCTGATCTTTTTTCAGTCACTGTACCTGGTAGGGGGTCCAGGCCAAGGTCTGAGCACTGGTTCAATAAAAGCTGTAGGGAGGCGAAATCATCCCTGTTAAAGGAGGTGAAATCGGGCTCTCAGCAGACAATCAGGAAAGCACGGCAGACATATAAAACCTTGATCAATGCGGCCAAGGCAGAGTGGGAGGCTGCCAGATGGGAGCATTTGAAAGCAGCCCTTGAAGCCCGGGACTTTAGGGCTTTTTGGAATTTGGTATGCGGAGGCCCGGCTACAGGGCTCCCCGCTGTTACTCCTAACCTTAGTGAGGAGGTTTGGCTCGCTCACTTCAAGCCACTCTACTCCTTAGGGGGTGAGGCTTCTGTGGTTGATCCAAAAGAACTTGTAACCATTTACGATCAAGTGCCCCCGAAGATCGATGACCTCAGCGCTCAACCTTTTACGTTGGCGGAAGTTAAAGCAGCCATTAGGAGTTTGATTCCGGGGAAGGCGCCAGGCCTTGACAGGATACCTGGTGATCTATTCAGGTCCGAGCCAAGGGTCTGGACGCCATATATATGCACCTTTTTCAATGCCATTATGCAGGGCTTGGCCATTCCTTCGACTTGGCTGGGTGCCGAAATTATACCCATTTACAAAAAGGCTTCCCCTCTGGACCCGGCCAACTACCGCCCCATTAGCTTGATTGACGTCCTCCAGAAGCTCTTCACCAGAGTCCTCCTTTCCAGGTTGCAGTGTTGGATGGACGACCACCACATCCTAACCTCCCTGCAGGCAGGTTTTCGGGCGGGGGTCTCAACGATTGATCAGCTGTTCAGGCTCCAGCTGGTCTTCTGGAGGACTGTTACTATTGGGGAGGGCAGCCTGTTCCTGATTTTTGTGGACCTCCGGTCCGCGTTTGACCTGGTTCAGAGGGATAAGCTATGGATTGTTCTTGAGTAGATGGGGGCCCCAGTTTATCTGTGTGACCTTTTTAAGCGCCTGCACCAGGGTACATACGCCAGGGTTAGGTACGGGAGGGGAGGGGAGGTGAGCTGTCTACCCCGTTTTCTGTTGAAAGGGGTGTGAGGCAGGGGAGTGTTTTAGCCCCCACCCTATTTATTAATGGTTTGATTGCTTTTTTATTGGGTGCTAAAGATCTCGACTCCCCGAGCCTAGCTGGTCGGAAAATACCGGCTCTGATGTTTGCCGACGATACCCTCCTACGGTCTAAATTAGTGGGGGGTATCCAGCGAACTCTAGAGGTTTTTTCTGGGTTTTGCAAGTTTGACGTAAATAATTAATTTACTCTCTTAATTTCTATGCAGGTAAGTACTTAATCAATAATAACTCAATCGGAAAGAAAGAAAACAGAGTCCGTGGTGTTAGAGTTCTTAGGGGTTTTTTTTATTCCTCAAAAAGGAATGGTCTTGACCAGGATATCATGTTCTGACCACCACAGGGGTGTCAGAAGGGATAGAGCAATGCTTTATTACATTACATAGCTTATATACTTAATTTATGTCATAGGAAACAGTTATAATGGGCGTAACAGCTGAGAGAAGACAAGATAACAGTATACACGTGTTACAAGTGCGTAATCAGAAGGCGTGAACTAGAGGTGTGTGCTAGAAACGTCACAGGTAGGTGTCACAAAAGGGGTGGCACTACCAGAAATGTTGCAGTGTCAGCAGAAATCGGAAGCTTGGATGCGCGCGCAACTGTATGACGTGTGATTGACGTGAAGCTGGAGGGTGCAGGGGACTTGACATTTACACTGACGGAAAGAGACAGAAGTCTGGCATGTCAGATCAACTTGTGCTTCTATCATATCGGATATCTGGTGTTTAGGAACTAAGCTATCTGGGCGGAAAGGTCTCTAGGGCAGAAGCTATTCTATACTTGCTGTGAGTGCGTGTATAAGCGCCTGAGTGTCTGTATGAGAAGCGTGGGGGCATGGGCCTTCCATGGGAGCATGGCAACAAGGGCTATGAATTACTTGAATTACTTGAACAGAGACAGGCCGGCCCTTTGGCTCTGCAGCTGAGGGGAATGTTTACTGAAACTAGCAGGCAGGAATGTATTTTCGGGGAGCGGAACAGATAACTCGAAGGTTATAGTCAATCTTGGCAGGCAGCAGGCTGAGCTGAGCGCGAGGGGCCGCGCTGAAAGTAAGTCAGAGTTCACGGGTGCAGAGGCAGCTTGGGCAGAGGCCCTTGGAGTCAGAAGCCAGGGAAGAGGCTCGGTGGCAGAAATTCAGGGCCTACTCAGCTAGAGCTGAAAAACATAGAAGTACACTACAAAAAGACGTTGGCATAGCATACTTAGGAACGGACCATTCAACCCATTCAAGGTGGGTCTGAAAGAGGACATGTTAACGTTGGACGCAAATGTATTTGCGTCTTCATAGCTGGTACAGGAGGGAAGTTACATGCACTTTAATTCGTACATGGAGACGGTGGGGTGCGCGCTAGGGAACACATCTTGACCATAACATTTATATTTCCTCATTCCCTCCTTGTTCCCTACGGACCCTTCATGATATATTAATCATCATAAATTGATCAGTTTGTTCTTGCAACATCATTTGCTCATCTTTCTTTCTTTGACGGTTTGAGAGGAAACTGGAATGTTCAATGCACGATGTGGCACACAGTCCACATATCGCCGGCCCACACTGTAGGCAGAGGCAGCAGCTGAACACTATGACAAGGCCAAAACCTAGGAAGGATAGGATCTTCCATCCCCAAGCAGTTAACGTTGTCCAGAACCAACCGGACCAAGTCCAGGTGCCTGGATTCTGATGTATCTGATTTGCAATTTTATGCAGACGGGTAATAGCTTGATAGACAGATGGCGCATTTTGTGGGATGAAAACGCAGCAACTTGACCCGATGACCTTACAGGCTCCACCTCTATCTGCCAAGATGACGTCAATAACAAGACGATTTTGAAGGACAACAACCCGCATAGCAGATTGCTCCTCTGTTAAGTTACCTAAAGCGGAGGCAGTTTCATGTACTACAACTTCAAGGGTTCTAGTTAATCTACGTATTAATTTACTGTTTTGGACAGGTCCTAAAAAGAAAAAGAATCCCTTATTAAAATCAGTGTACTGTTCCCATGCCGTTTCTGTGTAGTCGACAAGTGGGATATCTCTTTTGGGTCTATTCTTTACTAGATTTGTATTTCTATGGTAATCAGGGGGAGCTAAAAAAACAGGTGGCAGAAGGAATGCAATATAACAGGTACCATCCCAATCTGGAGGCAAACGTATGTATGCGGTATGACCACAAACAAAATAGGAGTGATTGATAGCTTTAAAGGATGATTTACCATGATCACTGAATTCGACCACAGTAGTGCATTTACTATGACCTAAGTGTACTGACCCTTTCTTTCGGACACATAATTCACCAGTGACTGGTAATACTAGCATATGGGGCAGAACTGGTGCAACTTCGGATTCAACAGTAAGGATCATAAGGCTAATTGTGTAGTTACCTAATCCATATACTTCATTTTCTAGATCAGTTCCTATTCGAGTGGGGAGTCCCTCCTTATCAGGGTAACAGACGTCGAGCAGGACTAAGTTCAAGTTTCCCCAAACCCAGCCCCCATCGAATACAGCAATATCAGGGTCTAAGGAATTAATTATTTTAAACCATGCACCACAGGAGCCATTGTGAGTGAACGGGTACGGAAAGAGGGGCAGAGCTCCCTTGTAATTCTGGTAGGGAGGGAGTCGGCCACATATCCAGCAGTCTGTAGCATTGTTCGTCTGATGGGAGTGGTGTAACATACTAATGAATGTATTGTTGCGCAGCGCAAGTCTGTAAGAGAGTTCGTGTGCAGGTAATTCACTAAAAGTGTGTTCAGCAGAGACATTGTAAACAGATTGTTCACGCTTGAAAATAGGCCAGTAGATAGGTAGCAGAAGGCTAGCAACAATAACTAAAATACTTAGAATAAACATGATTAATAGTGTCACTATACAGTGACTACGGAGTGATTTACAATATGCACCTTTTTTAACTTGTCTCTCTCTATCTCGATCTAGGGGATACATGTCAGAAACTATTTAACCGATTCACCTAGGGGAGGACTTAAACAATTAAACTGTCTGACTTGCTAGATCGGAGTTTCGACCTGTACTCTTCTTGGGGAGTTTTTTCTCGTTCGGATACTGTAAAGTCTTTTGGCTCAACACAGTCTTTGGTGGGGGTGGACGAGTCTCGATCAGGTTTCAGTTCAAAAATTTTTTTCACATGACTCGTGTGGACCCACCCCTTTCTCCCTTCGATCTTCACGGCGGTCCTCGTGGTGAGAAGGACGGTCTTCGGAGATTTCCAGCGGGGCTCCAGCGGACTCTTCCTGTCGAAATTTCGGACCAGTACCAGGTCCCCAGGACGGACCTCGTGCGGCTTTACATCAGTGTTGTCAGGGAAGGCTGCGGCAACCTGTGAACGACATGATTGGAGTGCAGACATCAAGGAGGCAAGGTAATCTGTCAACATGTTACAATCAACATCAGTGATCTTTTTCGGAATGGGCGTCCCCCACATATTCGGTGGTCTGCCAAAAACCACTTCGTACGGGGATAGCCCTGATCTCGAGTGGGCAACCATTCTCATGTAGAATAGTGCCACGGGCAGGGCGACTATCCAGTCGACCCCTTTCTCCTGACATATTTTTGCAAGTCGGATCTTTAGTGTCTGGTTATGCCTTTCTACGAGGCCTGCTGCTTCAGGATGTCGGACACAATGAAATTTCCACTGGTATCCTAACAGTAAAGAAACCTGCTTCATTAACTCGGACGAGAATGGCTGTCCGTTATCTGAGTAGACGACACGGGGCAAACCGTATCGTGGGAAGAATTCACGAACCAACTGCCGGGCAGTGGTCGGAGCAGTATAGTCTGGAACTGGGTATGCTTCGGTCCAACGGGACAGAGCACAAACAACTACAAGGACATACTTGAATCCTCGACATCGGTCCATCTGGATATAATCCATCTGGAGGACTTCAAAAGGGTGATCGGGAGGATGAAATCCACCTTGCTCTACAGGGACGCTTTTACCTGGATTGAACTGACAACAGATCATGCAAGTACGCACTTTCTGTTTTGCTGCTGCTCGTAAGTGTTTATTGCTCCAGAGATTTTGTAAACTGTCTAACATCGCTTTCTCTCCTAGATGTGCTGGGCTATGTGCTGTATTAATCATAACTTGAACCATAGAGTCAGGGAGAAACCATGTACATTTTCCCTTCGTCATCCAACCTTGATCTGTCTGGATCCCTCCTAGTTCAATCCATTTCTTTATTTCATCTGGGGTAGCATGTGCCTGAATGTCAATTACATCTAGAGCGGGATCCTTGACTGCCATACACTTTGTCGGTACTATTGTCTTTGTCACATCAGTTGTCTGGGTGTGAGTCAGTGCTGTATGTTTTGCTGTCTGGTCTGCCAGGTCGTTACCCTGGGAAACAGAATCTGTGACCTTAGTATGTGCTTTACACTTCATGACTGATATGCCCGAGGGCAAATGTATTGCTTCTAGCAGGGCTTGAATGAGGGGACCGTGTTGTATCTTGGCACCATGAGAGGTCAAAAAACCTCTTTCTTGCCATAACATGCCGAAGTCGTGTACGACTCCGAAAGCATAACGGGAATCAGTGTATATGTTAACATTTCTGTTCTTGGCTAGTATACAAGCTTGGGTCAGAGCGACGAGCTCTGCTGCTTGAGCAGACAGTGTGTCAATACGATGTGTTTCTTTAACTTCGGTTTCAGTGGTCACTGCATATGCGGCCACTAATTCTCCTGTACTTGTTCTCATGCATGAACCGTCCACATAAAGTGTCAGGTCTGGATTTGTCAGTGGGACATCTGTTAAGTCTCGTCGTGGCTTTGTTACTGCATTAATGATTTCTATACAATCATGCGGGGCTGGATCTGTCATAATTGTAGGTAACAGTGTTGCGGGGTTCAGAATACTGCAGCGTCTGATTTCTATGTGTGGCTGGAACAGCGTTAATTCATAACCTGTCAGTCGTGCTATAGTCAAGTGCTGAGTCTGGGTTCTGTTTAACAGAACCTCTACAGAGTGTGGAACTTGTACTGTTAATTGATGGCCTAACACAATTGAATCACTCTGTCTGATGGCTAATGCTGTTGCTGCTACTGACTTCAAGCACGCAGGGAGTGCCTGGGCTACTGAATCCAATGTACTTGAGAAATAAGCGCAAGGCTTATGTGAACCTGCTTGATCTTGAGTGAGGACAGACAAAGCTGTACCATCACGTTCTGTAACAAAAAGTGTAAACGGTTTACTGTAACAAGGTGTCGCTAAAACTGGTGCTTGGCATAAGGCTTTCTTTAATTCTTCAAAAGCTTGTGTGTGTTCCTGAGTCCAAGGGAGGGCAGTCGAAGTCGCGGCCTCCTGTGTTGTTAACTGGATGAGTGGTTTAGCTAGAAATGCATATTGAGGAATCCATTGTCTGCAGTATGAGGTGAGGCCTATGAAGGCCCGCACTTCCTTTTGTGTCTGGGGTTGTGGCATATTTACAATTAACTGAATGCGATCGGGAGTGAGCTGTCTCCCCACTTTGGACAGCAAGTGACCCAAGTATACAACTTGCTGAACACAGAATTGTAGCTTCGAAGGAGACACCTTGTGTCCCTTGTCGGCCAAAAAATGTAAAACTGTCAGTGATGCTTGTTCACATTCGGGTTCACTTCGTGCGGTGATCAGCAGATCATCGACGTATTGCAGCAAAGCTGTGTTAACTGGCATTTGAATACAATCTAGTTGTCTTTTCAGTGCTTGACTGTAGATGCTGGGGCTTTCTGTGAATCCTTGAGGTGCGCGTGAAAATTTGAAGCTGCGTCCATTTAAACTGAATCCGAAGAGATATTGGCTCTCTGGATCAATAGGCACGCTGAAGAAGGCGTTCTTGAGGTCAATTACAGTAAAGAACGTCGCTTCTGAATCAATAGCAGTCAATAGGGATGAGATGTCGGGAACCACAGGGTACTGTGGAATAATGCATTTGTTTAGTTCTCGAAGATCAATCACCAGCCGATATACTGGCGGTGCATTGGGATCAGTACGTTTAAGAATCGGAATAATGGGTGAATTACAGACATTGGAGTCGGTCTCTACGACCACTCCTTGGGCAATGAGCTCATCAATGATTTTCAGTAAAGCCACTACAGCATCGGGTGGTAACTTGTATTGTCTTATTCTTGGTAAAACAACACCTGCCTTGAGTGTAACGCGGTATGGAGTGATATGCATGCAACCTACATCAGTTGGGCCTTTTGCCCACAAGTAATCTGGCACATTTTTTAATCTGACATCGAATTCTCGCAAAACATAATGACCCTTGAAATCCCGTAGAAAGAGTCTAACTCCCTCCGGGGAACAGCATATTATAGCTCCTAGAGCCTTCAATGTTTTAATTCCTAACAGATTTTCCGGGCATGATTTTGTAAGTAACAAGTCTGTAACACGTGATAATGGGCCCACAGCCAGGGGGACTGGTTCTGATACCTCATTTACAATAGGCTGTCCTGAAAAACCCAGGGAAACATTCTGTGAGCCTGAGAGGGGTGCCCCTGGGACTTCATCATGGCTGATCGTAGTGCGACTTGCCCCTGTGTCAATTAAAAACTTTCTGTCTTTTCCCAATACGTGACTGTGTACATAAGGACCTTCTTGATCTACAGGAATCTCAATAAGAGGCAAGCCACCTTCCCTCTCTAGGCTGTTTCATGTATATCGGGGATAATCTGGATATGCGGACTGGGCGTACTGGTACATCTGCTGTGAAACTTGCTGAGACGCGGCAATGGGCTGTGGCTGTGGTACCGCTACTGTCTGGGCTGGAGGCGAAGAAGCATGCATAGGCTGTGTATTCTGTGTATTCTGTGAAGACTGATGCTGGTTATGATCTTGTCTAGGCGGATGCGGTCTTTCTTTGGTTTTACCTGTCGCTATATTATGTTTCAGGACCGGGCATTCATGTACGTAATGACCTGGCTGCTTACAATAATTACATGTCCCTTTAACGGGAGCTGTAGTGTGACTTGTCTGAGTCCCACCCTTTCTCTGACCATCGGCTGGGACCGTCTGAGCTACTAACATTTTCATCTTCGTGTCTTTCATGCGTTTTTGTTCCTGATCTTGTTCTTCCCTAATTCTGTTCTGATGATATTGGAGCATCTGTAACATCTGGGATGGTGTATTTGCCTGCCAAGTACTTTCAACTTTGTACACTCGGTTTTTAACTAATGGTAGGGAATTCTCGACTAGTTTTGATACAAAAAGATGCGGATATGACTCGCTACTTGGTTTGAGGCCACTGTTAATAATAAAACGTTTCTTGAATCTCGAATAGAAGTCACTAGTATCTTCATCATGTTTCTGTTTACAGGACGAGATCGCGTCCCAATCTTCCTTTCTAGTCGTCAATAATCTTGGCAGGACCTGTACTATCAAACCTGGTAATGCTTTAGTTTTGTCCCCAAGGCCTACCCCTGGGACCCGTTTACTTTCTTCATCTTCTATTTCTGCCCATGCAATCTTCGTGTCTCCCACCTCCCATTCTTTTTCCTTTAGTTTCTCGTAGATGCCCGTGGGCAACAGTACTTTTAACATTTTCATGATGTCATCATATGTGTAATCCCCCATCAGTAACATGTCTTTAAGCTCTCTGTGAAAACCTGCGGGATCTTTATCATGACACGGTACTAGTTTCTTCATTTCTAACAGTTCTAACTTGGTCAGAGGCGTGTGTACATATACACGTTTCAAGAGGTGATCCGTACCCATAACAGGGTGTACTTCTCGTAAGGGGTTCTGACTTTCAATGCCACCCCCGCATTGCATGTGGTACATCTTCCTTTCTGGAGGCGGGGCGGGAACATATTCGGAGCTGATGAAAGTGTCATATCTACGGCGTTGTTCTAGAATTATTTGTATTAACTTGGTACTTAAGCCTCTCCATCTATCCATGAGTAGTGCTTCTAATGTTTCGTGTAAGGGACCTGGATCAGAATGATGTTTTCTGTATTTGATGAGGAGGTGCTGAATCATGTATACACCTGCTAATTTCTGCTCGTCTGGGGAGAGGTTCAGAAATGTCTGCGCTACTGTGTCATCATTATATATGTCTGTATTTTCGGCCCATGATACAGCTGATCGGGCTAGTTCTTGTTCATCCATAGAATTGAGTACGTGGTACCCAACTCGATCTCGAAGCCTTTTATCAGTTTCCTGGAACTGATGCTCAGCAGAATTCGGATTTGTCAAGGCAGAGAAGAAAACTCTCTTGCTTTCTGGACGGATGCCTTTCCTAAGGTAATTTCCCTTACCTACATATGCTATAGTATCTGCAGCTCTTTCTGGTTCTTCAAGTGCTTCTTCCTCCTCGGAGGAAGCTTTTTCTTTCTCTTTTTGGTGTACTTCTAGCACTGCTTTCCTAATTTTCCTATACATTGTGGCTATGCAGGTCCCTTTATCATGTTTTCCTTCAGCTATATTTTGACCCCACTTGTTCAGTGCATCTAATTCACTCTGATCTGTTCCGGGCCTATCTCGTTCTCTTATTAGACAGTTTATGAAAAATCGTAGTATCTGTGCTTGAATGTCAACTTTCTGTTTCTCCATGGCCTCCTTAATACTGTCAGGGTCTTTCCCTGTCTGAACAAACTCATATATTCTATCTAGACGATCCTTCATACCTACATAACATAGCAACATATCAGTAGCAGATCTTAACCGTAGTGATGCCAATATCATTAGGTCGTCTTTTCCGGGTACTGGATCGTATCTGCAAACTGAAATGTTTTCTTTAAATGCGTCAAAGCGGGGTGACCTGAACGTGAGAGGACTCTGTATATCCCTGAGATTTAATCTGTGTGTCAATGGCGGGGTCCGAAGACCCGCGGTCGCACCTCCTGAAGCGGAGGCTTGTGCATTATCTCCCTGTGGAGTCTGTTTTTGAACTTGAATTTGTCGTTTTGTTAGATCAGGTAAACGTGGTTTCGGTAGGTCTGTTTTGGGTGCGGGAAGTGGCGGGGCTGGCGGAACGGGGGAGGTCTGTCGCGGTACTGGCGGAACATGATCTGGGGGTGGGGTGCCCCCGTCCCCGTCAGTAGGCAAGGTACGAACAGGCAGATTGGTGTAAGCCGGTGCTACATCCTCTAGATAAGAATTTAGGAATATATCTTTAGTAGTCTTATGCATTACTTTAGTTGGAACTAATGGTGACGGTAAGTTTTTCGGTATTTCTGATAGGGCCTCAGGTGTACCCTCGGCCACAAGATACATACCGTTCACAAGATTATGTCGTGCGCGGTCTATCTGTTCAGTTTTTACTCGGATCCCCTCGGCAACTAGTTCATTTTCTTGTGCTTTCTCTGATTCTTTAAGTCTGTCTTCTCTACGGAGTGCTCTTTCAGCACGTTTATGTGATTCCTTACGCCAAAATTCTATGGCGTCTTTCTGAGATTGTCTGGCTTTCTTTTTCCATAGTGCTTCCTCGACCTTCATGATGCACTCGGCATCCCATGTTCCGTTAACGGGCCATCGGTGTCTTTCGTCTAGGTGTTTAGTATAATCAGTCCATAAGTCTAGATACAATATGGCGTCTATGCCATGTTTATGGTACATAAAGTTACCTGGAGTGTCCCTAGGGGGGATAGGAATTTCTTCCTCTAGTATCCCTTTCCTAGTTCCTATCTGCTTTAATTTGTTGAAAAACGGCATTTTGCTTACTTAATACTGAATGCTCAATCCTTAGTTTACTTAATACTGGGTATAGCTAATTTTACAAGAGACACAATAATTCACATAAAAAAACGGTCACATTCACATTCATACCACGACATTAATCACATAAAAAGACATTTGAGACATAGATGACTACCCCCTATACTGGATGTACTGCTAAACAGTACAGATACACTGATGTAAAAGTACAGAAATTCAGGATTTCAGAATACTAGATATACTGCTAAACAGTACAGATACACTGCCTAAAAACAGTGCAGACCGGACTTGTGTACCCAAACCCGTCTAGATACGTCCCAGCAATGGTACTCACCGGGAAGCACGGAAAACAGAAGGCCTCGGAAAACTTGACTGGACTCGACTCGACACTTCGGAAAACTTCGGAAACCTGGTGGGCCTCTCGACACCTCGGACCTTGCTTCTTTCGGCTAGGCTCTGATCGGGATCCTCCGCACTCCTCACCGCCTCGTCTGGGTACTGATCGCAGTCTTCGTCACCTCCGTGGGTCAGAGGGAGATGCAGGAAATCCTGCAGGTACGCGTAGATTCCGTCTAACTGATGGCAGGGGACACAGCTTGCAAATGCACCAACCGGCGCGTGAGGTGGGGGAGGAGTCCCTGTTCGGGCGCCAAATGACGTAAATAATTAATTTACTCTCTTAATTTCTATGCAGGTAAGTACTTAATCAATAATAACTCAATCTGAAAGAAAGAAAACAGAGTCCGTGGTGTTAGAGTTCTTAGGGGTTTTTTTTATTCCTCAAAAAGGAATGGTCTTGACCAGGATATCATGTTCTGACCACCACAGGGGTGTCAGAAGGGATAGAGCAATGCTTTATTACATTACATAGCTTATATACTTAATTTATGTCATAGGAAACAGTTATAATGGGCGTAACAGCTGAGAGAAGACAAGATAACAGTATACACGTGTTACAAGTGCGTAATCAGAAGGCGTGAACTAGAGGTGTGTGCTAGAAACGTCACAGGTAGGTGTCACAAAAGGGGTGGCACTACCAGAAATGTTGCAGTGTCAGCAGAAATCGGAAGCTTGGATGCGCGCGCAACTGTATGACGTGTGATTGACGTGAAGCTGGAGGGTGCAGGGGACTTGACATTTACACTGACGGAAAGAGACAGAAGTCTGGCATGTCAGATCAACTTGTGCTTCTATCATATCGGATATCTGGTGTTTAGGAACTAAGCTATCTGGGCGGAAAGGTCTCTAGGGCAGAAGCTATTCTATACTTGCT
Source organism: Lissotriton vulgaris (assembly GCF_964263255.1). NCBI lineage: Eukaryota > Metazoa > Chordata > Amphibia > Caudata > Salamandridae > Lissotriton > Lissotriton vulgaris. The sequence goes on along the minus strand of NC_141695.1, from coordinate 1,504,307,016 downwards.
GTGAGTGCGTGTATAAGCGCCTGAGTGTCTGTATGAGAAGCGTGGGGGCATGGGCCTTCCATGGGAGCATGGCAACAAGGGCTATGAATTACTTGAATTACTTGAACAGAGACAGGCCGGCCCTTTGGCTCTGCAGCTGAGGGGAATGTTTACTGAAACTAGCAGGCAGGAATGTATTTTCGGGGAGCGGAACAGATAACTCGAAGGTTATAGTCAATCTTGGCAGGCAGCAGGCTGAGCTGAGCGCGAGGGGCCGCGCTGAAAGTAAGTCAGAGTTCACGGGTGCAGAGGCAGCTTGGGCAGAGGCCCTTGGAGTCAGAAGCCAGGGAAGAGGCTCGGTGGCAGAAATTCAGGGCCTACTCAGCTAGAGCTGAAAAACATAGAAGTACACTACAAAAAGACGTTGGCATAGCATACTTAGGAACGGACCATTCAACCCATTCAAGGTGGGTCTGAAAGAAGACATGTTAACGTTGGACGCAAATGTATTTGCGTCTTCATAGCTGGTACAGGAGGGAAGTTACATGCACTTTAATTCGTACATGGAGACGGTGGGGTGCGCGCTAGGGAACACATCTTGACCATAAAATTTATATTTCCTCATTCCCTCCTTGTTCCCTACGGACCCTTCATGATATATTAATCATCATAAATTGATCAGTTTGTTCTTGCAACATCATTTGCTCATCTTTCTTTCTTTGACGGTTTGAGAGGAAACTGGAATGTTCAATGCACGATGTGGCACACAGTCCACATATCGCCGGCCCACACTGTAGGCAGAGGCAGCAGCTGAACACTATGACAAGGCCAAAACCTAGGAAGGATAGGATCTTCCATCCCCAAGCAGTTAACGTTGTCCAGAACCAACCGGACCAAGTCCAGGTGCCTGGATTCTGATGTATCTGATTTGCAATTTTATGCAGACGGGTAATAGCTTGATAGACAGATGGCGCATTTTGTGGGATGAAAACGCAGCAACTTGACCCGATGACCTTACAGGCTCCACCTCTATCTGCCAAGATGACGTCAATAACAAGACGATTTTGAAGGACAACAACCCGCATAGCAGATTGCTCCTCTGTTAAGTTACCTAAAGCGGAGGCAGTTTCATGTACTACAACTTCAAGGGTTCTAGTTAATCTACGTATTAATTTACTGTTTTGGACAGGTCCTAAAAAGAAAAAGAATCCCTTATTAAAATCAGTGTACTGTTCCCATGCCGTTTCTGTGTAGTCGACAAGTGGGATATCTCTTTTGGGTCTATTCTTTACTAGATTTGTATTTCTATGGTAATCAGGGGGAGCTAAAAAAACAGGTGGCAGAAGGAATGCAATATAACAGGTACCATCCCAATCTGGAGGCAAACGTATGTATGCGGTATGACCACAAACAAAATAGGAGTGATTGATAGCTTTAAAGGATGATTTACCATGATCACTGAATTCGACCACAGTAGTGCATTTACTATGACCTAAGTGTACTGACCCTTTCTTTCGGACACATAATTCACCAGTGACTGGTAATACTAGCATATGGGGCAGAACTGGTGCAACTTCGGATTCAACAGTAAGGATCATAAGGCTAATTGTGTAGTTACCTAATCCATATACTTCATTTTCTAGATCAGTTCCTATTCGAGTGGGGAGTCCCTCCTTATCAGGGTAACAGACGTCGAGCAGGACTAAGTTCAAGTTTCCCCAAACCCAGCCCCCATCGAATACAGCAATATCAGGGTCTAAGGAATTAATTATTTTAAACCATGCACCACAGGAGCCATTGTGAGTGAACGGGTACGGAAAGAGGGGCAGAGCTCCCTTGTAATTCTGGTAGGGAGGGAGTCGGCCACATATCCAGCAGTCTGTAGCATTGTTCGTCTGATGGGAGTGGTGTAACATACTAATGAATGTATTGTTGCGCAGCGCAAGTCTGTAAGAGAGTTCGTGTGCAGGTAATTCACTAAAAGTGTGTTCAGCAGAGACATTGTAAACAGATTGTTCACGCTTGAAAATAGGCCAGTAGATAGGTAGCAGAAGGCTAGCAACAATAACTAAAATACTTAGAATAAACATGATTAATAGTGTCACTATACAGTGACTACGGAGTGATTTACAATATGCACCTTTTTTAACTTGTCTCTCTCTATCTCGATCTAGGGGATACATGTCAGAAACTATTTAACCGATTCACCTAGGGGAGGACTTAAACAATTAAACTGTCTGACTTGCTAGATCGGAGTTTCGACCTGTACTCTTCTTGGGGAGTTTTTTCTCGTTCGGATACTGTAAAGTCTTTTGGCTCAACACAGTCTTTGGTGGGGGTGGACGAGTCTCGATCAGGTTTCAGTTCAAAAATCTTTTTCACATGACTCGTGTGGACCCACCCCTTTCTCCCTTCGATCTTCACGGCGGTCCTCGTGGTGAGAAGGACGGTCTTCGGAGATTTCCAGCGGGGCTCCAGCGGACTCTTCCTGTCGAAATTTCGGACCAGTACCAGGTCCCCAGGACGGACCTCGTGCGGCTTTACATCAGTGTTGTCAGGGAAGGCTGCGGCAACCTGTGAACGACATGATTGGAGTGCAGACATCAAGGAGGCAAGGTAATCTGTCAACATGTTACAATCAACATCAGTGATCTTTTTCGGAATGGGCGTCCCCCACATATTCGGTGGTCTGCCAAAAACCACTTCGTACGGGGATAGCCCTGATCTCGAGTGGGCAACCATTCTCATGTAGAATAGTGCCACGGGCAGGGCGACTATCCAGTCGACCCCTTTCTCCTGACATATTTTTGCAAGTCGGATCTTTAGTGTCTGGTTATGCCTTTCTACGAGGCCTGCTGCTTCAGGATGTCGGACACAATGAAATTTCCACTGGTATCCTAACAGTAAAGAAACCTGCTTCATTAACTCGGACGAGAATGGCTGTCCGTTATCTGAGTAGACGACACGGGGCAAACCGTATCGTGGGAAGAATTCACGAACCAACTGCCGGGCAGTGGTCGGAGCAGTATAGTCTGGAACTGGGTATGCTTCGGTCCAACGGGACAGAGCACAAACAACTACAAGGACATACTTGAATCCTCGACATCGGTCCATCTGGATATAATCCATCTGGAGGACTTCAAAAGGGTGATCGGGAGGATGAAATCCACCTTGCTCTACAGGGACGCTTTTACCTGGATTGAACTGACAACAGATCATGCAAGTACGCACTTTCTGTTTTGCTGCTGCTCGTAAGTGTTTATTGCTCCAGAGATTTTGTAAACTGTCTAACATCGCTTTCTCTCCTAGATGTGCTGGGCTATGTGCTGTATTAATCATAACTTGAACCATAGAGTCAGGGAGAAACCATGTACATTTTCCCTTCGTCATCCAACCTTGATCTGTCTGGATCCCTCCTAGTTCAATCCATTTCTTTATTTCATCTGGGGTAGCATGTGCCTGAATGTCAATTACATCTAGAGCGGGATCCTTGACTGCCATACACTTTGTCGGTACTATTGTCTTTGTCACATCAGTTGTCTGGGTGTGAGTCAGTGCTGTATGTTTTGCTGTCTGGTCTGCCAGGTCGTTACCCTGGGAAACAGAATCTGTGACCTTAGTATGTGCTTTACACTTCATGACTGATATGCCCGAGGGCAAATGTATTGCTTCTAGCAGGGCTTGAATGAGGGGACCGTGTTGTATCTTGGCACCATGAGAGGTCAAAAAACCTCTTTCTTGCGATAACATGCCGAAGTCGTGTACGACTCCGAAAGCATAACGGGAATCAGTGTATATGTTAACATTTCTGTTCTTGGCTAGTATACAAGCTTGGGTCAGAGCGACGAGCTCTGCTGCTTGAGCAGACAGTGTGTCAATACGATGTGTTTCTTTAACTTCGGTTTCAGTGGTCACTGCATATGCGGCCACTAATTCTCCTGTACTTGTTCTCATGCATGAACCGTCCACATAAAGTGTCAGGTCTGGATTTGTCAGTGGGACATCTGTTAAGTCTCGTCGTGGCTTTGTTACTGCATTAATGATTTCTATACAATCATGCGGGGCTGGATCTGTCATAATTGTAGGTAACAGTGTTGCGGGGTTCAGAATACTGCAGCGTCTGATTTCTATGTGTGGCTGGAACAGCGTTAATTCATAACCTGTCAGTCGTGCTATAGTCAAGTGCTGAGTCTGGGTTCTGTTTAACAGAACCTCTACAGAGTGTGGAACTTGTACTGTTAATTGATGGCCTAACACAATTGAATCACTCTGTCTGATGGCTAATGCTGTTGCTGCTACTGACTTCAAGCACGCAGGGAGTGCCTGGGCTACTGAATCCAATGTACTTGAGAAATAAGCGCAAGGCTTATGTGAACCTGCTTGATCTTGAGTGAGGACAGACAAAGCTGTACCATCACGTTCTGTAACAAAAAGTGTAAACGGTTTACTGTAACAAGGTGTCGCTAAAACTGGTGCTTGGCATAAGGCTTTCTTTAATTCTTCAAAAGCTTGTGTGTGTTCCTGAGTCCAAGGGAGGGCAGTCGAAGTCGCGGCCTCCTGTGTTGTTAACTGGATGAGTGGTTTAGCTAGAAATGCATATTGAGGAATCCATTGTCTGCAGTATGAGGTGAGGCCTATGAAGGCCCGCACTTCCTTTTGTGTCTGGGGTTGTGGCATATTTACAATTAACTGAATGCGATCGGGAGTGAGCTGTCTCCCCACTTTGGACAGCAAGTGACCCAAGTATACAACTTGCTGAACACAGAATTGTAGCTTCGAAGGAGACACCTTGTGTCCCTTGTCGGCCAAAAAATGTAAAACTGTCAGTGATGCTTGTTCACATTCGGGTTCACTTCGTGCGGTGATCAGCAGATCATCGACGTATTGCAGCAAAGCTGTGTTAACTGGCATTTGAATACAATCTAGTTGTCTTTTCAGTGCTTGACTGTAGATGCTGGGGCTTTCTGTGAATCCTTGAGGTGCGCGTGAAAATTTGAAGCTGCGTCCATTTAAACTGAATCCGAAGAGATATTGGCTCTCTGGATCAATAGGCACGCTGAAGAAGGCGTTCTTGAGGTCAATTACAGTAAAGAACGTCGCTTCTGAATCAATAGCAGTCAATAGGGATGAGATGTCGGGAACCACAGGGTACTGTGGAATAATGCATTTGTTTAGTTCTCGAAGATCAATCACCAGCCGATATACTGGCGGTGCATTGGGATCAGTACGTTTAAGAATCGGAATAATGGGTGAATTACAGACATTGGAGTCGGTCTCTACGACCACTCCTTGGGCAATGAGCTCATCAATGATTTTCAGTAAAGCCACTACAGCATCGGGTGGTAACTTGTATTGTCTTATTCTTGGTAAAACAACACCTGCCGTGAGTGTAACGCGGTATGGAGTGATATGCATGCAACCTACATCAGTTGGGCCTTTTGCCCACAAGTAATCTGGCACATTTTTTAATCTGACATCGAATTCTCGCAAAACATAATGACCCTTGAAATCCCGTAGAAAGAGTCTAACTCCCTCCGGGGAACAGCATATTATAGCTCCTAGAGCCTTCCATGTTTTAATTCCTAACAGATTTTCCGGGCATGATTTTGTAAGTAACAAGTCTGTAACACGTGATAATGGGCCCACAGCCAGGGGGACTGGTTCTGATACCTCATTTACAATAGGCTGTCCTGAAAAACCCAGGGAAACATTCTGTGAGCCTGAGAGGGGTGCCCCTGGGACTTCATCATGGCTGATCGTAGTGCGACTTGCCCCTGTGTCAATTAAAAACTTTCTGTCTTTTCCCAATACGTGACTGTGTACATAAGGACCTTCTTGATCTACAGGAATCTCAATAAGAGGCAAGCCACCTTCCCTCTCTAGGCTGTTTCATGTATATCGGGGATAATCTGGATATGCGGACTGGGCGTACTGGTACATCTGCTGTGAAACTTGCTGAGACGCGGCAATGGGCTGTGGCTGTGGTACCGCTACTGTCTGGGCTGGAGGCGAAGAAGCATGCATAGGCTGTGTATTCTGTGTATTCTGTGAAGACTGATGCTGGTTATGATCTTGTCTAGGCGGATGCGGTCTTTCTTTGGTTTTACCTGTCGCTATATTATGTTTCAGGACCGGGCATTCATGTACGTAATGACCTGGCTGCTTACAATAATTACATGTCCCTTTAACGGGAGCTGTAGTGTGACTTGTCTGAGTCCCACCCTTTCTCTGACCATCGGCTGGGACCGTCTGAGCTACTAACATTTTCATCTTCGTGTCTTTCATGCGTTTTTGTTCCTGATCTTGTTCTTCCCTAATTCTGTTCTGATGATATTGGAGCATCTGTAACATCTGGGATGGTGTATTTGCCTGCCAAGTACTTTCAACTTTGTACACTCGGTTTTTAACTAATGGTAGGGAATTCTCGACTAGTTTTGATACAAAAAGATGCGGATATGACTCGCTACTTGGTTTGAGGCCACTGTTAATAATAAAACATTTCTTGAATCTCGAATAGAAGTCACTAGTATCTTCATCATGTTTCTGTTTACAGGACGAGATCGCGTCCCAATCTTCCTTTCTAGTCGTCAATAATCTTGGCAGGACCTGTACTATCAAACCTGGTAATGCTTTAGTTTTGTCCCCAAGGCCTACCCCTGGGACCCGTTTACTTTCTTCATCTTCTATTTCTGCCCATGCAATCTTCGTGTCTCCCACCTCCCATTCTTTTTCCTTTAGTTTCTCGTAGATGCCCGTGGGCAACAGTACTTTTAACATTTTCATGATGTCATCATATGTGTAATCCCCCATCAGTAACATGTCTTTAAGCTCTCTGTGAAAACCTGCGGGATCTTTATCATGACACGGTACTAGTTTCTTCATTTCTAACAGTTCTAACTTGGTCAGAGGCGTGTGTACATATACACGTTTCAAGAGGTGATCCGTACCCATAACAGGGTGTACTTCTCGTAAGGGGTTCTGACTTTCAATGCCACCCCCGCATTGCATGTGGTACATCTTCCTTTCTGGAGGCGGGGCGGGAACATATTCGGAGCTGATGAAAGTGTCATATCTACGGCGTTGTTCTAGAATTATTTGTATTAACTTGGTACTTAAGCCTCTCCATCTATCCATGAGTAGTGCTTCTAATGTTTCGTGTAAGGGACCTGGATCAGAATGATGTTTTCTGTATTTGATGAGGAGGTGCTGAATCATGTATACACCTGCTAATTTCTGCTCGTCTGGGGAGAGGTTCAGAAATGTCTGCGCTACTGTGTCATCATTATATATGTCTGTATTTTCGGCCCATGATACAGCTGATCGGGCTAGTTCTTGTTCATCCATAGAATTGAGTACGTGGTACCCAACTCGATCTCGAAGCCTTTTATCAGTTTCCTGGAACTGATGCTCAGCAGAATTCGGATTTGTCAAGGCAGAGAAGAAAACTCTCTTGCTTTCTGGACGGATGCCTTTCCTAAGGTAATTTCCCTTACCTACATATGCTATAGTATCTGCAGCTCTTTCTGGTTCTTCAAGTGCTTCTTCCTCCTCGGAGGAAGCTTTTTCTTTCTCTTTTTGGTGTACTTCTAGCACTGCTTTCCTAATTTTCCTATACATTGTGGCTATGCAGGTCCCTTTATCATGTTTTCCTTCAGCTATATTTTGACCCCACTTGTTCAGTGCATCTAATTCACTCTGATCTGTTCCGGGCCTATCTCGTTCTCTTATTAGACAGTTTATGAAAAATCGTAGTATCTGTGCTTGAATGTCAACTTTCTGTTTCTCCATGGCCTCCTTAATACTGTCAGGGTCTTTCCCTGTCTGAACAAACTCATATATTCTATCTAGACGATCCTTCATACCTACATAACATAGCAACATATCAGTAGCAGATCTTAACCGTAGTGATGCCAATATCATTAGGTCGTCTTTTCCGGGTACTGGATCGTATCTGCAAACTGAAATGTTTTCTTTAAATGCGTCAAAGCGGGGTGACCTGAACGTGAGAGGACTCTGTATATCCCTGAGATTTAATCTGTGTGTCAATGGCGGGGTCCGAAGACCCGCGGTCGCACCTCCTGAAGCGGAGGCTTGTGCATTATCTCCCTGTGGAGTCTGTTTTTGAACTTGAATTTGTCGTTTTGTTAGATCAGGTAAACGTGGTTTCGGTAGGTCTGTTTTGGGTGCGGGAAGTGGCGGGGCTGGCGGAACGGGGGAGGTCTGTCGCGGTACTGGCGGAACATGATCTGGGGGTGGGGTGCCCCCGTCCCCGTCAGTAGGCAAGGTACGAACAGGCAGATTGGTGTAAGCCGGTGCTACATCCTCTAGATAAGAATTTAGGAATATATCTTTAGTAGTCTTATGCATTACTTTAGTTGGAACTAATGGTGACTGTAAGTTTTTCGGTATTTCTGATAGGGCCTCAGGTGTACCCTCGGCCACAAGATACATACCGTTCACAAGATTATGTCGTGCGCGGTCTATCTGTTCAGTTTTTACTCGGATCCCCTCGGCAACTAGTTCATTTTCTTGTGCTTTCTCTGATTCTTTAAGTCTGTCTTCTCTACGGAGTGCTCTTTCAGCACGTTTATGTGATTCCTTACGCCAAAATTCTATGGCGTCTTTCTGAGATTGTCTGGCTTTCTTTTTCCATAGTGCTTCCTCGACCTTCATGATGCACTCGGCATCCCATGTTCCGTTAACGGGCCATCGGTGTCTTTCGTCTAGGTGTTTAGTATAATCAGTCCATAAGTCTAGATACAATATGGCGTCTATGCCATGTTTATGGTACATAAAGTTACCTGGAGTGTCCCTAGGGGGGATAGGAATTTCTTCCTCTAGTATCCCTTTCCTAGTTCCTATCTGCTTTAATTTGTTGAAAAACGGCATTTTGCTTACTTAATACTGAATGCTCAATCCTTAGTTTACTTAATACTGGGTATAGCTAATTTTACAAGAGACACAATAATTCACATAAAAAAACGGTCACATTCACATTCATACCACGACATTAATCACATAAAAAGACATTTGAGACATAGATGACTACCCCCTATACTGGATGTACTGCTAAACAGTACAGATACACTGATGTAAAAGTACAGAAATTCAGGATTTCAGAATACTAGATATACTGCTAAACAGTACAGATACACTGCCTAAAAACAGTGCAGACCGGACTTGTGTACCCAAACCCGTCTAGATACGTCCCAGCAATGGTACTCACCGGGAAGCACGGAAAACAGAAGGCCTCGGAAAACTTGACTGGACTCGACTCGACACTTCGGAAAACTTCGGAAAACTTCGGAAACCTGGTGGGCCTCTCGACACCTCGGACCTTGCTTCTTTCGGCTAGGCTCTGATCGGGATCCTCCGCACTCCTCACCGCCTCGTCTGGGTACTGATCGCAGTCTTCGTCACCTCCGTGGGTCAGAGGGAGATGCAGGAAATCCTGCCGGTACGCGTAGATTCCGTCTAACTGATGGCAGGGGACACAGCTTGCAAATGCACCAACCGGCGCGTGAGGTGGGGGAGGAGTCCCTGTTCGGGCGCCAAATGACGTAAATAATTAATTTACTCTCTTAATTTCTATGCAGGTAAGTACTTAATCAATAATAACTCAATCGGAAAGAAAGAAAACAGAGTCCGTGGTGTTAGAGTTCTTAGGGGTTTTTTTTATTCCTCAAAAAGGAATGGTCTTGACCAGGATATCATGTTCTGACCACCACAGGGGTGTCAGAAGGGATAGAGCAATGCTTTATTACATTACATAGCTTATATACTTAATTTATGTCATAGGAAACAGTTATAATGGGCGTAACAGCTGAGAGAAGACAAGATAACAGTATACACGTGTTACAAGTGCGTAATCAGAAGGCGTGAACTAGAGGTGTGTGCTAGAAACGTCACAGGTAGGTGTCACAAAAGGGGTGGCACTACCAGAAATGTTGCAGTGTCAGCAGAAATCGGAAGCTTGGATGCGCGCGCAACTGTATGACGTGTGATTGACGTGAAGCTGGAGGGTGCAGGGGACTTGACATTTACACTGACGGAAAGAGACAGAAGTCTGGCATGTCAGATCAACTTGTGCTTCTATCATATCGGATATCTGGTGTTTAGGAACTAAGCTATCTGGGCGGAAAGGTCTCTAGGGCAGAAGCTATTCTATACTTGCTGTGAGTGCGTGTATAAGCGCCTGAGTGTCTGTATGAGAAGCGTGGGGGCATGGGCCTTCCATGGGAGCATGGCAACAAGGGCTATGAATTACTTGAATTACTTGAACAGAGACAGGCCGGCCCTTTGGCTCTGCAGCTGAGGGGAATGTTTACTGAAACTAGCAGGCAGGAATGTATTTTCGGGGAGCGGAACAGATAACTCGAAGGTTATAGTCAATCTTGGCAGGCAGCAGGCTGAGCTGAGCGCGAGGGGCCGCGCTGAAAGTAAGTCAGAGTTCACGGGTGCAGAGGCAGCTTGGGCAGAGGCCCTTGGAGTCAGAAGCCAGGGAAGAGGCTCGGTGGCAGAAATTCAGGGCCTACTCAGCTAGAGCTGAAAAACATAGAAGTACACTACAAAAAGACGTTGGCATAGCATACTTAGGAACGGACCATTCAACCCATTCAAGGTGGGTCTGAAAGAGGACATGTTAACGTTGGACGCAAATGTATTTGCGTCTTCATAGCTGGTACAGGAGGGAAGTTACATGCACTTTAATTCGTACATGGAGACGGTGGGGTGCGCGCTAGGGAACACATCTTGACCATAAAATTTATATTTCCTCATTCCCTCCTTGTTCCCTACGGACCCTTCATGATATATTAATCATCATAAATTGATCAGTTTGTTCTTGCAACATCATTTGCTCATCTTTCTTTCTTTGACGGTTTGAGAGGAAACTGGAATGTTCAATGCACGATGTGGCACACAGTCCACATATCGCCGGCCCACACTGTAGGCAGAGGCAGCAGCTGAACACTATGACAAGGCCAAAACCTAGGAAGGATAGGATCTTCCATCCCCAAGCAGTTAACGTTGTCCAGAACCAACCGGACCAAGTCCAGGTGCCTGGATTCTGATGTATCTGATTTGCAATTTTATGCAGACGGGTAATAGCTTGATAGACAGATGGCGCATTTTGTGGGATGAAAACGCAGCAACTTGACCCGATGACCTTACAGGCTCCACCTCTATCTGCCAAGATGACGTCAATAACAAGACGATTTTGAAGGACAACAACCCGCATAGCAGATTGCTCCTCTGTTAAGTTACCTAAAGCGGAGGCAGTTTCATGTACTACAACTTCAAGGGTTCTAGTTAATCTACGTATTAATTTACTGTTTTGGACAGGTCCTAAAAAGAAAAAGAATCCCTTATTAAAATCAGTGTACTGTTCCCATGCCGTTTCTGTGTAGTCGACAAGTGGGATATCTCTTTTGGGTCTATTCTTTACTAGATTTGTATTTCTATGGTAATCAGGGGGAGCTAAAAAAACAGGTGGCAGAAGGAATGCAATATAACAGGTACCATCCCAATCTGGAGGCAAACGTATGTATGCGGTATGACCACAAACAAAATAGGAGTGATTGATAGCTTTAAAGGATGATTTACCATGATCACTGAATTCGACCACAGTAGTGCATTTACTATGACCTAAGTGTACTGACCCTTTCTTTCGGACACATAATTCACCAGTGACTGGTAATACTAGCATATGGGGCAGAACTGGTGCAACTTCGGATTCAACAGTAAGGATCATAAGGCTAATTGTGTAGTTACCTAATCCATATACTTCATTTTCTAGATCAGTTCCTATTCGAGTGGGGAGTCCCTCCTTATCAGGGTAACAGACGTCGAGCAGGACTAAGTTCAAGTTTCCCCAAACCCAGCCCCCATCGAATACAGCAATATCAGGGTCTAAGGAATTAATTATTTTAAACCATGCACCACAGGAGCCATTGTGAGTGAACGGGTACGGAAAGAGGGGCAGAGCTCCCTTGTAATTCTGGTAGGGAGGGAGTCGGCCACATATCCAGCAGTCTGTAGCATTGTTCGTCTGATGGGAGTGGTGTAACATACTAATGAATGTATTGTTGCGCAGCGCAAGTCTGTAAGAGAGTTCGTGTGCAGGTAATTCACTAAAAGTGTGTTCAGCAGAGACATTGTAAACAGATTGTTCACGCTTGAAAATAGGCCAGTAGATAGGTAGCAGAAGGCTAGCAACAATAACTAAAATACTTAGAATAAACATGATTAATAGTGTCACTATACAGTGACTACGGAGTGATTTACAATATGCACCTTTTTTAACTTGTCTCTCTCTATCTCGATCTAGGGGATACATGTCAGAAACTATTTAACCGATTCACCTAGGGGAGGACTTAAACAATTAAACTGTCTGACTTGCTAGATCGGAGTTTCGACCTGTACTCTTCTTGGGGAGTTTTTTCTCGTTCGGATACTGTAAAGTCTTTTGGCTCAACACAGTCTTTGGTGGGGGTGGACGAGTCTCGATCAGGTTTCAGTTCAAAAATTTTTTTCACATGACTCGTGTGGACCCACCCCTTTCTCCCTTCGATCTTCACGGCGGTCCTCGTGGTGAGAAGGACGGTCTTCGGAGATTTCCAGCGGGGCTCCAGCGGACTCTTCCTGTCGAAATTTCGGACCAGTACCAGGTCCCCAGGACGGACCTCGTGCGGCTTTACATCAGTGTTGTCAGGGAAGGCTGCGGCAACCTGTGAACGACATGATTGGAGTGCAGACATCAAGGAGGCAAGGTAATCTGTCAACATGTTACAATCAACATCAGTGATCTTTTTCGGAATGGGCGTCCCCCACATATTCGGTGGTCTGCCAAAAACCACTTCGTACGGGGATAGCCCTGATCTCGAGTGGGCAACCATTCTCATGTAGAATAGTGCCACGGGCAGGGCGACTATCCAGTCGACCCCTTTCTCCTGACATATTTTTGCAAGTCGGATCTTTAGTGTCTGGTTATGCCTTTCTACGAGGCCTGCTGCTTCAGGATGTCGGACACAATGAAATTTCCACTGGTATCCTAACAGTAAAGAAACCTGCTTCATTAACTCGGACGAGAATGGCTGTCCGTTATCTGAGTAGACGACACGGGGCAAACCGTATCGTGGGAAGAATTCACGAACCAACTGCCGGGCAGTGGTCGGAGCAGTATAGTCTGGAACTGGGTATGCTTCGGTCCAACGGGACAGAGCACAAACAACTACAAGGACATACTTGAATCCTCGACATCGGTCCATCTGGATATAATCCATCTGGAGGACTTCAAAAGGGTGATCGGGAGGATGAAATCCACCTTGCTCTACAGGGACGCTTTTACCTGGATTGAACTGACAACAGATCATGCAAGTACGCACTTTCTGTTTTGCTGCTGCTCGTAAGTGTTTATTGCTCCAGAGATTTTGTAAACTGTCTAACATCGCTTTCTCTCCTAGATGTGCTGGGCTATGTGCTGTATTAATCATAACTTGAACCATAGAGTCAGGGAGAAACCATGTACATTTTCCCTTCGTCATCCAACCTTGATCTGTCTGGATCCCTCCTAGTTCAATCCATTTCTTTATTTCATCTGGGGTAGCATGTGCCTGAATGTCAATTACATCTAGAGCGGGATCCTTGACTGCCATACACTTTGTCGGTACTATTGTCTTTGTCACATCAGTTGTCTGGGTGTGAGTCAGTGCTGTATGTTTTGCTGTCTGGTCTGCCAGGTCGTTACCCTGGGAAACAGAATCTGTGACCTTAGTATGTGCTTTACACTTCATGACTGATATGCCCGAGGGCAAATGTATTGCTTCTAGCAGGGCTTGAATGAGGGGACCGTGTTGTATCTTGGCACCATGAGAGGTCAAAAAACCTCTTTCTTGCCATAACATGCCGAAGTCGTGTACGACTCCGAAAGCATAACGGGAATCAGTGTATATGTTAACATTTCTGTTCTTGGCTAGTATACAAGCTTGGGTCAGAGCGACGAGCTCTGCTGCTTGAGCAGACAGTGTGTCAATACGATGTGTTTCTTTAACTTCGGTTTCAGTGGTCACTGCATATGCGGCCACTAATTCTCCTGTACTTGTTCTCATGCATGAACCGTCCACATAAAGTGTCAGGTCTGGATTTGTCAGTGGGACATCTGTTAAGTCTCGTCGTGGCTTTGTTACTGCATTAATGATTTCTATACAATCATGCGGGGCTGGATCTGTCATAATTGTAGGTAACAGTGTTGCGGGGTTCAGAATACTGCAGCGTCTGATTTCTATGTGTGGCTGGAACAGCGTTAATTCATAACCTGTCAGTCGTGCTATAGTCAAGTGCTGAGTCTGGGTTCTGTTTAACAGAACCTCTACAGAGTGTGGAACTTGTACTGTTAATTGATGGCCTAACACAATTGAATCACTCTGTCTGATGGCTAATGCTGTTGCTGCTACTGACTTCAAGCACGCAGGGAGTGCCTGGGCTACTGAATCCAATGTACTTGAGAAATAAGCGCAAGGCTTATGTGAACCTGCTTGATCTTGAGTGAGGACAGACAAAGCTGTACCATCACGTTCTGTAACAAAAAGTGTAAACGGTTTACTGTAACAAGGTGTCGCTAAAACTGGTGCTTGGCATAAGGCTTTCTTTAATTCTTCAAAAGCTTGTGTGTGTTCCTGAGTCCAAGGGAGGGCAGTCGAAGTCGCGGCCTCCTGTGTTGTTAACTGGATGAGTGGTTTAGCTAGAAATGCATATTGAGGAATCCATTGTCTGCAGTATGAGGTGAGGCCTATGAAGGCCCGCACTTCCTTTTGTGTCTGGGGTTGTGGCATATTTACAATTAACTGAATGCGATCGGGAGTGAGCTGTCTCCCCACTTTGGACAGCAAGTGACCCAAGTATACAACTTGCTGAACACAGAATTGTAGCTTCGAAGGAGACACCTTGTGTCCCTTGTCGGCCAAAAAATGTAAAACTGTCAGTGATGCTTGTTCACATTCGGGTTCACTTCGTGCGGTGATCAGCAGATCATCGACGTATTGCAGCAAAGCTGTGTTAACTGGCATTTGAATACAATCTAGTTGTCTTTTCAGTGCTTGACTGTAGATGCTGGGGCTTTCTGTGAATCCTTGAGGTGCGCGTGAAAATTTGAAGCTGCGTCCATTTAAACTGAATCCGAAGAGATATTGGCTCTCTGGATCAATAGGCACGCTGAAGAAGGCGTTCTTGAGGTCAATTACAGTAAAGAACGTCGCTTCTGAATCAATAGCAGTCAATAGGGATGAGATGTCGGGAACCACAGGGTACTGTGGAATAATGCATTTGTTTAGTTCTCGAAGATCAATCACCAGCCGATATACTGGCGGTGCATTGGGATCAGTACGTTTAAGAATCGGAATAATGGGTGAATTACAGACATTGGAGTCGGTCTCTACGACCACTCCTTGGGCAATGAGCTCATCAATGATTTTCAGTAAAGCCACTACAGCATCGGGTGGTAACTTGTATTGTCTTATTCTTGGTAAAACAACACCTGCCTTGAGTGTAACGCGGTATGGAGTGATATGCATGCAACCTACATCAGTTGGGCCTTTTGCCCACAAGTAATCTGGCACATTTTTTAATCTGACATCGAATTCTCGCAAAACATAATGACCCTTGAAATCCCGTAGAAAGAGTCTAACTCCCTCCGGGGAACAGCATATTATAGCTCCTAGAGCCTTCAATGTTTTAATTCCTAACAGATTTTCCGGGCATGATTTTGTAAGTAACAAGTCTGTAACACGTGATAATGGGCCCACAGCCAGGGGGACTGGTTCTGATACCTCATTTACAATAGGCTGTCCTGAAAAACCCAGGGAAACATTCTGTGAGCCTGAGAGGGGTGCCCCTGGGACTTCATCATGGCTGATCGTAGTGCGACTTGCCCCTGTGTCAATTAAAAACTTTCTGTCTTTTCCCAATACGTGACTGTGTACATAAGGACCTTCTTGATCTACAGGAATCTCAATAAGAGGCAAGCCACCTTCCCTCTCTAGGCTGTTTCATGTATATCGGGGATAATCTGGATATGCGGACTGGGCGTACTGGTACATCTGCTGTGAAACTTGCTGAGACGCGGCAATGGGCTGTGGCTGTGGTACCGCTACTGTCTGTGCTGGAGGCGAAGAAGCATGCATAGGCTGTGTATTCTGTGTATTCTGTGAAGACTGATGCTGGTTATGATCTTGTCTAGGCGGATGCGGTCTTTCTTTGGTTTTACCTGTCGCTATATTATGTTTCAGGAACGGGCATTCATGTACGTAATGACCTGGCTGCTTACAATAATTACATGTCCCTTTAACGGGAGCTGTAGTGTGACTTGTCTGAGTCCCACCCTTTCTCTGACCATCGGCTGGGACCGTCTGAGCTACTAACATTTTCATCTTCGTGTCTTTCATGCGTTTTTGTTCCTGATCTTGTTCTTCCCTAATTCTGTTCTGATGATATTGGAGCATCTGTAACATCTGGGATGGTGTATTTGCCTGCCAAGTACTTTCAACTTTGTACACTCGGTTTTTAACTAATGGTAGGGAATTCTCGACTAGTTTTGATACAAAAAGATGCGGATATGACTCGCTACTTGGTTTGAGGCCACTGTTAATAATAAAACATTTCTTGAATCTCGAATAGAAGTCACTAGTATCTTCATCATGTTTCTGTTTACAGGACGAGATCGCGTCCCAATCTTCCTTTCTAGTCGTCAATAATCTTGGCAGGACCTGTACTATCAAACCTGGTAATGCTTTAGTTTTGTCCCCAAGGCCTACCCCTGGGACCCGTTTACTTTCTTCATCTTCTATTTCTGCCCATGCAATCTTCGTGTCTCCCACCTCCCATTCTTTTTCCTTTAGTTTCTCGTAGATGCCCGTGGGCAACAGTACTTTTAACATTTTCATGATGTCATCATATGTGTAATCCCCCATCAGTAACATGTCTTTAAGCTCTCTGTGAAAACCTGCGGGATCTTTATCATGACACGGTACTAGTTTCTTCATTTCTAACAGTTCTAACTTGGTCAGAGGCGTGTGTACATATACACGTTTCAAGAGGTGATCCGTACCCATAACAGGGTGTACTTCTCGTAAGGGGTTCTGACTTTCAATGCCACCCCCGCATTGCATGTGGTACATCTTCCTTTCTGGAGGCGGGGCGGGAACATATTCGGAGCTGATGAAAGTGTCATATCTACGGCGTTGTTCTAGAATTATTTGTATTAACTTGGTACTTAAGCCTCTCCATCTATCCATGAGTAGTGCTTCTAATGTTTCGTGTAAGGGACCTGGATCAGAATGATGTTTTCTGTATTTGATGAGGAGGTGCTGAATCATGTATACACCTGCTAATTTCTGCTCGTCTGGGGAGAGGTTCAGAAATGTCTGCGCTACTGTGTCATCATTATATATGTCTGTATTTTCGGCCCATGATACAGCTGATCGGGCTAGTTCTTGTTCATCCATAGAATTGAGTACGTGGTACCCAACTCGATCTCGAAGCCTTTTATCAGTTTCCTGGAACTGATGCTCAGCAGAATTCGGATTTGTCAAGGCAGAGAAGAAAACTCTCTTGCTTTCTGGACGGATGCCTTTCCTAAGGTAATTTCCCTTACCTACATATGCTATAGTATCTGCAGCTCTTTCTGGTTCTTCAAGTGCTTCTTCCTCCTCGGAGGAAGCTTTTTCTTTCTCTTTTTGGTGTACTTCTAGCACTGCTTTCCTAATTTTCCTATACATTGTGGCTATGCAGGTCCCTTTATCATGTTTTCCTTCAGCTATATTTTGACCCCACTTGTTCAGTGCATCTAATTCACTCTGATCTGTTCCGGGCCTATCTCGTTCTCTTATTAGACAGTTTATGAAAAATCGTAGTATCTGTGCTTGAATGTCAACTTTCTGTTTCTCCATGGCCTCCTTAATACTGTCAGGGTCTTTCCCTGTCTGAACAAACTCATATATTCTATCTAGACGATCCTTCATACCTACATAACATAGCAACATATCAGTAGCAGATCTTAACCGTAGTGATGCCAATATCATTAGGTCGTCTTTTCCGGGTACTGGATCGTATCTGCAAACTGAAATGTTTTCTTTAAATGCGTCAAAGCGGGGTGACCTGAACGTGAGAGGACTCTGTATATCCCTGAGATTTAATCTGTGTGTCAATGGCGGGGTCCGAGGACCCGCGGTCGCACCTCCTGAAGCGGAGGCTTGTGCATTATCTCCCTGTGGAGTCTGTTTTTGAACTTGAATTTGTCGTTTTGTTAGATCAGGTAAACGTGGTTTCGGTAGGTCTGTTTTGGGTGCGGGAAGTGGCGGGGCTGGCGGAACGGGGGAGGTCTGTCGCGGTACTGGCGGAACATGATCTGGGGGTGGGGTGCCCCCGTCCCCGTCAGTAGGCAAGGTACGAACAGGCAGATTGGTGTAAGCCGGTGCTACATCCTCTAGATAAGAATTTAGGAATATATCTTTAGTAGTCTTATGCATTACTTTAGTTGGAACTAATGGTGACGGTAAGTTTTTCGGTATTTCTGATAGGGCCTCAGGTGTACCCTCGGCCACAAGATACATACCGTTCACAAGATTATGTCGTGCGCGGTCTATCTGTTCAGTTTTTACTCGGATCCCCTCGGCAACTAGTTCATTTTCTTGTGCTTTCTCTGATTCTTTAAGTCTGTCTTCTCTACGGAGTGCTCTTTCAGCACGTTTATGTGATTCCTTACGCCAAAATTCTATGGCGTCTTTCTGAGATTGTCTGGCTTTCTTTTTCCATAGTGCTTCCTCGACCTTCATGATGCACTCGGCATCCCATGTTCCGTTAACGGGCCATCGGTGTCTTTCGTCTAGGTGTTTAGTATAATCAGTCCATAAGTCTAGATACAATATGGCGTCTATGCCATGTTTATGGTACATAAAGTTACCTGGAGTGTCCCTAGGGGGGATAGGAATTTCTTCCTCTAGTATCCCTTTCCTAGTTCCTATCTGCTTTAATTTGTTGAAAAACGGCATTTTGCTTACTTAATACTGAATGCTCAATCCTTAGTTTACTTAATACTGGGTATAGCTAATTTTACAAGAGACACAATAATTCACATAAAAAAACGGTCACATTCACATTCATACCACGACATTAATCACATAAAAAGATATTTGAGACATAGATGACTACCCCCTATACTGGATGTACTGCTAAACAGTACAGATACACTGATGTAAAAGTACAGAAATTCAGGATTTCAGAATACTAGATATACTGCTAAACAGTACAGATACACTGCCTAAAAACAGTGCAGACCGGACTTGTGTACCCAAACCCGTCTAGATACGTCCCAGCAATGGTACTCACCGGGAAGCACGGAAAACAGAAGGCCTCGGAAAACTTGACTGGACTCGACTCGACACTTCGGAAAACTTCGGAAAACTTCGGAAACCTGGTGGGCCTCTCGACACCTCGGACCTTGCTTCTTTCGGCTAGGCTCTGATCGGGATCCTCCGCACTCCTCACCGCCTCGTCTGGGTACTGATCGCAGTCTTCGTCACCTCCGTGGGTCAGAGGGAGATGCAGGAAATCCTGCCGGTACGCGTAGATTCCGTCTAACTGATGGCAGGGGACACAGCTTGCAAATGCACCAACCGGCGCGTGAGGTGGGGGAGGAGTCCCTGTTCGGGCGCCAAATGACGTAAATAATTAATTTACTCTCTTAATTTCTATGCAGGTAAGTACTTAATCAATAATAACTCAATCGGAAAGAAAGAAAACAGAGTCCGTGGTGTTAGAGTTCTTAGGGGTTTTTTTTATTCCTCAAAAAGGAATGGTCTTGACCAGGATATCATGTTCTGACCACCACAGGGGTGTCAGAAGGGATAGAGCAATGCTTTATTACATTACATAGCTTATATACTTAATTTATGTCATAGGAAACAGTTATAATGGGCGTAACAGCTGAGAGAAGACAAGATAACAGTATACACGTGTTACAAGTGCGTAATCAGAAGGCGTGAACTAGAGGTGTGTGCTAGAAACGTCACAGGTAGGTGTCACAAAAGGGGTGGCACTACCAGAAATGTTGCAGTGTCAGCAGAAATCGGAAGCTTGGATGCGCGCGCAACTGTATGACGTGTGATTGACGTGAAGCTGGAGGGTGCAGGGGACTTGACATTTACACTGACGGAAAGAGACAGAAGTCTGGCATGTCAGATCAACTTGTGCTTCTATCATATCGGATATCTGGTGTTTAGGAACTAAGCTATCTGGGCGGAAAGGTCTCTAGGGCAGAAGCTATTCTATACTTGCTGTGAGTGCGTGTATAAGCGCCTGAGTGTCTGTATGAGAAGCGTGGGGGCATGGGCCTTCCATGGGAGCATGGCAACAAGGGCTATGAATTACTTGAATTACTTGAACAGAGACAGGCCGGCCCTTTGGCTCTGCAGCTGAGGGGAATGTTTACTGAAACTAGCAGGCAGGAATGTATTTTCGGGGAGCGGAACAGATAACTCGAAGGTTATAGTCAATCTTGGCAGGCAGCAGGCTGAGCTGAGCGCGAGGGGCCGCGCTGAAAGTAAGTCAGAGTTCACGGGTGCAGAGGCAGCTTGGGCAGAGGCCCTTGGAGTCAGAAGCCAGGGAAGAGGCTCGGTGGCAGAAATTCAGGGCCTACTCAGCTAGAGCTGAAAAACATAGAAGTACACTACAAAAAGACGTTGGCATAGCATACTTAGGAACGGACCATTCAACCCATTCAAGGTGGGTCTGAAAGAGGACATGTTAACGTTGGACGCAAATGTATTTGCGTCTTCATAGCTGGTACAGGAGGGAAGTTACATGCACTTTAATTCGTACATAGAGACGGTGGGGTGCGCGCTAGGGAACACATCTTGACCATAAAATTTATATTTCCTCAAGTTGAGGAATTTAGAAATCAACCTTACCAAAACCAAGTATATGGTCTTTAATATGAAATACCCTAATTGTCCCCACCCCCACCTGGGGGGCAAGCCTCTGGACCGGGTGTCCACCTTTGAGTATTTAGGGGTCACTATAAATGACAGAATGGACTGGGCCCCGCATATTACTAAAGCCAATCTGAAGCTTACACAATCCACGGGTGGCATCTTAAAAGTTTTAATGAATCATCTCTTAAATTGGTGGGACCCCCTTGTAAAATGTGTGTCCATACTAGTATCGATGCCCGGATGGCTGCTGGCGCAAGACGCCTCTTAGTTCCCATTCCGAATAATTACCAAATAAAGAGACGGGCGCTGGGAGCCGGAATCAGAGAACAGAGTTTATTACTCATGAGGAGAGCCAGTCATTTCGGACACGAAACACAGTGTCTGTTGGGAGGTGCTCTAACAAGTGAGCTGAGACCTCGTCTTTTATACCTTACAAAACACATAGCATTACAATCATGACATTGTGAAACACAGAAAAGACATCCTCATGATCCTCGTGTCAATCCTACCCCTCATATGTTCACAATAGGGACCCTTGACCTGCTGATAAGAGGGGAGGGTAATCACGCAGCTGAGTGTTCCGCCAATTTTTAGGATGTGTGCGCCTGATCATAGCCCAGGGGGTGGGGTGCCCAGGATCAATAGTGGGTCCTTTGAAGAGGAGTGATTCCATACAATAAGCAGTAAACAGTATCTCCTGGCTTAGGCGATGACCTCAGACATGTGTGGACAGTCAATCGCGGAGGGAGGGTTTACTAACAGATGGGTTATTCATGAAAGGAGAGGAGGTGCTGGTCAGGCGCGGCCGTGACTCCCAAGGACAGGGTCTTGCAGAAGAAGAAGGTTTATGACTTGCCCGTGTGAGGGAGAAGGGAGGGGGAGCCAGGGGGTGTACAGGGACAGAGTCGCACAGAGAGAGAGAGAGAGATCTTATGACTTATGCGTGAGAGAGCGGGGGCAGTCAGGTGCAACTGGGGAGGGCTATGTCAGCTAAGGCAAAGGATGCCTCTCCAAGAGGGAATGGGGGGTTTGCGTGGGTCAAGCAGGAGGGTTGCCTTTCAGGGCAGGGTCGCGCAGAGGGAGGGGGGGGGGGGGGGGGTTTCATAGTCTATGTATGTGAGAGAGAGAGGGGGGGGCTCAGATACGCGCAGAAGGGAAGCCAGTGATTCTAATGAGCAGGAAAAAGGCCAGGGTGCCTAAAATGGCTGTCATGTACATATGGGTGCGGGCTTTTACTGGCAGGGAGGTGCGGACAATATTTTACGGTATTCATGGTGCTTGCAGGGAGAGGAGTGGGAAAAAGGGAAATGAACGCTGTTTATGTACATCGATTTCTCTAATTTCCACAGTCGCCCCTTTTTACATTACAGAGTTCATTTTTGTAATTGGTGGGGGTACAAATAAACAGGCGTGGTTGAAGAATTAGCATTTGTCAATACTAACATTTGGCATATAATCATGGACAATTGATGTGATGGGCAGAATGCAGCACATAGGAAATTGCATTTGTCGAGTTCCTAACATTCAAACGCACTACATAGCATAAATGTTTCTGACTTAAAAATGTGACCAATGAACATTTTGACCAAGTAGTTGAGGGCGGAATTCAGTTCAACATGCGAGATCTCTTCGTCACAGTGTCTTTTTAGCAGTGAGCCATCACTGGTAGGCTCTAGTCCGTATCCTCTCGTTGGCGCTGTTGAGCACCGGCGGTGGAGCTATAGGTACAGCTCGTATTCAACCCTTCGCGTTGCAAGGTGCGGTCTGTCCTCTGCCGTTAGACCACAGTCCTGTTCCCTAACAAGTCCTTTTTAGTGGCGCCTTATGCTCGGCACCTATATTTCCGTGGTAACACCCTATTCCCACCTGAGTGCCGTTCTTCTTTTTGGCGTGAAGTCACATGGAAAAGAGGGTGGATGTGGTTCAAATAGTCGATAGGAGAGAGAGCGGAGTTGGGTCAGAGTTCCTGGGACACACAAAAGGGACCAGGGGAGCAAAGGATAACAAGCAGGCAGGCCCATCAATCGGGCCCAAAGAAGGGGGACGGAGACTCCAGGCACACGTGGGTTAGCAGACGGAGGGCTTCAGGGCAGCCCGTCAAGTTTCATTTTCCACGTTTGAAATTGCTGTCTCGTTCTGTATCTTGTTGCTCTGCAGCTCCACCTTTGGTCGAGGTCACATGTGTCTCAAGATCTGCAACTAGGCTGTACGTCACGTCCGACCCTTCTCCTCCGGTGATCGTGAATCTTTGAATAGGTACAAAACAAGCTTTTAGAGAACTGGCAGACGAAGACATTTATGCATGTGAATTCCTCCCTTAATCCTACGTACTTGGGAGATACGCTCATCGGTCACAGTCAGAGGTCTATTACCAAGCAGTGCATATGTCGGCATTCCTACTGAGTTCATGCCAAGTTTATTCATCGTCCTATTTATAACTCAAGTGGGGATAAATAAGATTCCCATCAACTGTGCATTTCATCATATTCAACATTTCGGAACATTTCCCTTCAAGGCTGGCTAACCTTTTCAAACAGGGCGGGGGCGCTATCATTGATAGTCAGGGTAAAAACAAGTTTTTCTCGAGGGACGACAGTTACTCATGGTCATCATGTTTATATCCGGGACAGCAGCTGGGGCCTATCAAAATGGGGCGGGGATGCTTCGGGCGCTCGCGCTTGGGTGCAAAAAGGGGGGTGGGGCAATCTGGGCATTGGGGGTCAATCTAGACGTTGGCGTTCGTCTCTGATGAACAGCAAAATAAGGTGCCATTGACATACAGTTCCCCTATAAAAGGCCAGATTGGGGGACCTTAGTCGTCTTACCTGTCCTTTCCTTCTCAGCCAATTCGAGTTCATTCATTTTGCAGAAAGGAGAGGTAGTAATATGGCGAGATACAATCATTTTAGTTTCGGTCAATTTCGCCGAACGTCTTCGCGTTCAATAAGTATCCAATCAGACTGGTGCCATCGAGGCACGATTTTTACCATAAAAAGGAAGAGGAAATAGGGATACTCCCATAGAGAGTGTGAGCCGTCCGCAATCTAAACGAGCCATTTGGTACACGTATGACATGTAGAGAGAGAGAGACAGAGTGAGGGAGAGAGATAGAGAAAGGGAGAGACGTGTACAAAAATAGGTCATTTAGTGCGTTCACAACACAGAACAGCAGGGGGTCAGGTAACGGAGAGACGCAAACAAAGGGAGAACATAAACCCCTACAGTACACACACACACAAACTCAGACGAAGGAAGACAGTACCTGTATTACATATATAAGACATTCACAACAAAACAGAAAACAATAGTTGGCCAACAAGATCTATTTTTTATATCCTACTTATCTTTTACTATCCTATTTACCTACGTGCTTAGCTCTTTCTACCTTTCCCTCCTTTTCCCTCTCGCTTGTTATCTCTTCGAGCGTTCTCAATTGCCAATACTTACACCTCGATTAGTCGATCAGAAATGAACCTGGTCGCGCTATTTACCCATGGTTGGATCTTAAACCATTTTCCAGTTTCTTCCTTTGGGGGGGGGGGGGGGGGGAGTTCTTCAGGCTGAGGCAACGGCAAGTATTAATCGGGAGAACAGTCGGACAGCTTGGCTAGATCTATAAGAGCGTGAGAAGAGGGGAGCAGTATATTTTGAACATCAGCAACATTTCTAACTTCCCAGACGGGAGCAGTCTTGGTAACCCTTACCCGTGCATTTTTCTTTTGTCCTTTCCCTACCTAGTCAAACGTCTAGTTACATTCTTTAACGTGTTATTTCAAGTCAATTTTCGTCATACAGTACCCGTCAAGTCTCTATGTCCATCCTCCTAGTCGCTATGTTCTAAGGAGGAACAGTCATGTTTAAGTCTACGTCTTTTAAAAACTTATCGTCATAAGGACTATGCTCATATTCCCTCCTTCCCTTTTTCGTCGGTGGTTCGATCATCGTTCTCCCATACTTCAGCCGATGTTCCAACGCGACCTGCAGAAGGGAGGAGAAAGAAGGGGTGGGGGGGGCAGCATTCAAACCGCATCAGCATGCAGTAATCCGGAAATGTTTTTACCTACCACATACTCGACATATCTCCGCGTAGTGCATTTCTTTACCATCTCGGCGTTTAAGCCCAGAGGGACCAGTAATGTCAGATAGATAATCATTGACGATCTGCGTATCCACACGGGTTACTTGGTCGCGACCCCTTTTGGTTGTGTGCAAGGGTGGCGGTCAGGTGGCATTTCTGTGGTGTCATTTTAAAGCGTCTAAAACACTTTTCCGGCTGCCTGTGACACATAATGTAGCTGCTAAATATCGGGTCCTTTTTAACCTTCAGCCTTCATCATGCTTTCTCGTTG
The DNA here is from genome assembly GCF_964263255.1 of Lissotriton vulgaris. Lineage (NCBI taxonomy): Eukaryota > Metazoa > Chordata > Amphibia > Caudata > Salamandridae > Lissotriton > Lissotriton vulgaris. Next base: position 1,504,281,704 of record NC_141695.1, on the reverse strand, counting down.
CTCACAGTAGTAATACATTCAAAACTCATTAATGCAACCGTTTCAACTATGCTTTCTTTTTCAAAATACTTTTAATAAAAAGTGCTGGTGTATAAATACAGGCCTACAACCCAGTGAACCGGCCACGGAGCAGATTGGAACTGTACATAGGAAGAAAGAAGTTGGTGGCAGTTCATTGCATAAAGTGCGGCAGTGCAATAAAATCGTATCGAACTTTCCTACAGAACAAGCATGGTGCATGTCAAGAATTCAGTTTCTCAATTAATTCATTAATTCATTATCCAAATGCTCACTCAGTTCTCAAATTACACCAATTCATTGTTCCCAATCATAATTAGTACCCACCCTAAATCAGTTCATTGTCAAAACACATCATCAATATCTGTATTGCTTTTCTCCTCTAAGCACATAATCACTATCCATTTTATCGACTTTCATTGTCCAAAAATGCATACATATCTCAGAGCATCAATATTCGAGCAATCCGGGTGAACAGGGAGTTCGAAAGTTTCGTTTCGTGTATCGGCGCCATTTTGGGCGAGGTCAGGCAGGTTCCGGTATAGTCAGAATGTCTTCAATGACTCATGGTTGGACCAGAACCTTCCGTTGGCAGTTCAAAAAGTTTTTCGCAATGTGGTAACAGTCTAACAATGTAACAGTCTAACAATATGGACCATCAGTTCAAAGAGTGGCGAGGGCGGCAACAATTTTCCTACCGGGTCATTCTGGTGTTCCACCGGAACTGAACAAGTCTGTACCTTGGCTGTGCTTTAGCCATTTCCAAACTGAGGCTGGCGCCGGCAGGAGTGCGTCGATGTCGCGGTTCCCAGTGAGAGGGACGGGGGCGCCCATGCGGAGGGGTCGGGGGGCCCCCCCGGCTCTCATAGAATCTTCAAAGTTGAGGAGAGAAGGCAGGGGCGTGTGCCTGTCCCGGGCAAAAGACCGCTTTTTGATGTGGACCCCCCTTTAAGCAAGAGCGTTGGGGTGTCGCTGGAAGCCTCCACCTGGAGGGAGGTGGGGGAGGCTCGTTCGCGCCGCCTCCCCCTTCCAGCGACCCTGCGCCGTTCCTCGGCTCCACCGCTTCGGTATGGGCCGTGCCGGCTATTGAAGATGAGGGGGTGGTCGGTGGCTGAGGCAAGACAGCCCCCCCCCCCTTTGACATGTGGCGGGACTACCTGCAATTGTCCAGGCGTCGACATGTGGTGGGACTACCTGTAAGCGCCGCCGTCCTCGCTTCGGCTTCGGCCTTCCTTGCGGGCCGGATCAGGCGAGAGAAAGAGAGGGGGGGTGGTCGGTGGCTGAGGCAAGACAGCCCCCCCCCGTGGCCTGCAGGGCAGCAGAAGAGGAGAGAAGGAGAGGCCATCCCGGTTTTCTGGGCCGTCCGCCCCACAGCCTCCCCTTCCGACTGCGGCCAGGCGAGTCCCGCATGTCTCAAGGCCTCGCCTTCCGGATGGGCGTAACCGCAGACCTGTGGCGCTTCGGGAGTTTCCGGAATGGGGGTAGGTACCTATTGATTTGTATCTATTTCATGTGACCGTTATTTGGGCGTGGTGAGCAACGTGGCAAACATGTTTGGAGCAGGAGTAGGCAGCGGAACCTAGCTACCTCGTGGCTGTCTTGCTATCAAATTTTTCGCCATTTTATATTTCTTATTACGAACTGTTTCTAATGTTTCTTATTTTTAGTGAAGTCAAAAGCTCATCAGGGGGTTACTGACTTAGCCTGATTTCTTTTTATTTTTATTCTTCTTTTCCTTAGCGTGTTTCGAGCTAAAGTTTCTTGTTAATAGGGTGCGGTGATCACTTCATATTTTTATGTGTCCTTTTCATTAGGGGCACTCCTGGACGGACCAGACGAGTTACCTCCAATAAATGGTCCGGGGTGGAACTAGATTATCGATCAAAAGGGGAACATATATTCCTTCATTAGGGTATCATCCTGGACAGACCAAATGATGTACTTCCACTTACTAGGGTAGCCTCCAGGACGGACCAGATGGTCTACTTCCACTAAATGGCCCATGAGTGGGGAGCATATGTCCTCCATAAGGGTAGCCTCCTGGACGGACCATGCGAGCTACCCCCCAAATAATCAATCAGTGGGGAGTGGGTAGGACTGACGAATTCACAAAGGGGCATAACCTACCCTTTACTACTTGCAAAGACTAGACAGAATATTTCTATTCCACGTTGTTTGCAAATAGAAAATACCTCAAACGAAACAATTCCTGGAACAACAATGTCCAGGCAACCAATCAATCAGTGGGGAGAAAAACAGGCATGACGGATTACAACGGGGACAAACGTCTGCATTACCTGCCCTTCGCTATCCATAAAGGAAGACAGAATATTTCTATTCGTCTCTGTTTGTAGACAGGGAAGATCTCAAAGAGCAACAATCGATTATTAATTGATTCCAAACAATCAGTGGGGAGAAAAGTAGGCATGACGGATTACAACGGGGACAAAAGTCTGCATTACCTACCCTTCTCTATCTGCAAAGAGAGACGACGTTCCTATTCGCCGCTGTTTGCAAACAGAGAATGTCTCGTTCTCAAATAAGAGAACCAATATTTCAAGTAGCCTCCAAAGCTAAATGAACCAATAACAACAATATCAGTATTCAAATACCGATTCCAATACAATCAATCAACCAATCAGGTGGATAGAACCACCCTACCAATCAGGCGTAAAAACACCCTACTTAATCTTACCCGGACCGGACCATGCGGATAGTTCTTCATCTTCCCCTTCCAGCGCCCGATCGTTCTCTTACTCTTTGCAGCATTCCTGTGGGCTTCCAGTCAGGACAGTAGGTCACTCGAGAGAGGTCCGTTCAGAATCGGTGAAGTTCATCCACTCGGCAGCCGGACGAGGGCCCTCTCAAGGCAGGTATACTCCGATCATTTAGATATTCACCTCATCGTCTGGATCTCTCTTACTGGACCTCATGTCACTGATGGACCCCGCGTTGGGACGCCAATTGTAAAATGTGTGTCCATACTAGTATCGATGCCCGGATGGCTGCTGGCGCAAGACGCCTCTTAGTTCCCATTCCGAATAATTACCAAATAAAGAGACGGGCGCTGGGAGCCGGAATCAGAGAACAGAGTTTATTACTCATGAGGAGAGCCAGTCATTTCGGACACGAAACACAGTGTCTGTTGGGAGGTGCTCTAACAAGTGAGCTGAGACCTCGTCTTTTATACCTTACAAAACACATAGCATTACAATCATGACATTGTGAAACACAGAAAAGACATCCTCATGATCCTCGTGTCAATCCTACCCCTCATATGTTCACAATAGGGACCCTTGACCTGCTGATAAGAGGGGAGGGTAATCACGCAGCTGAGTGTTCCGCCAATTTTTAGGATGTGTGCGCCTGATCATAGCCCAGGGGGTGGGGTGCCCAGGATCAATAGTGGGTCCTTTGAAGAGGAGTGATTCCATACAATAAGCAGTAAACAGTATCTCCTGGCTTAGGCGATGACCTCAGACATGTGTGGACAGTCAATCGCGGAGGGAGGGTTTACTAACAGATGGGTTATTCATGAAAGGAGAGGAGGTGCTGGTCAGGCGCGGCCGTGACTCCCAAGGACAGGGTCTTGCAGAAGAAGGTTTATGACTTGCCCGTGTGAGGGCGAAGGGAGGGGGAGCCAGGGGGTGTACAGGGACAGAGTCGCACAGAGAGAGAGAGAGAGATCTTATGACTTATGCGTGAGAGAGCGGGGGCAGTCAGGTGCAACTGGGGAGGGCTATGTCAGCTAAGGCAAAGGATGCCTCTCCAAGAGGGAATGGGGGGTTTGCGTGGGTCAAGCAGGAGGGTTGCCTTTCAGGGCAGGGTCGCGCAGAGGGAGGGGGGGGGGTTTCATAGTCTATGTATGTGAGAGAGAGAGGGGGGGGCTCAGATACGCGCAGAAGGGAAGCCGGTGATTCTAATGAGCAGGAAAAAGGCCAGGGTGCCTAAAATGGCTGTCATGTACATATGGGTGCGGGCTTTTACTGGCAGGGAGGTGCGGACAATATTTTACGGTATTCATGGTGCTTGCAGGGAGAGGAGTGGGAAAAAGGGAAATGAACGCTGTTTATGTACATCGATTTCTCTAATTTCCACACCCTGTTGAAATGTATAAAGTCCAGGCGAGAGCCGGTGCGCTATATGGTGCGGACATGTGGGGGCATGTTAATGTTGCGCCCCTTATTCATACCGAGAACAGCTTTCTGAGGCGCCTCTTAAGACTCCCCCAGAGTACTCCCCTTATTCCACTTAGGCTAGATCTGGGTTTGGCCCCTTTACAAGATGTCATTTCGAACCATCCGCTGCTATATTGGAGACGCCTCTGGGCCACCAGGGAACTAGAGAGTTATAGGGAAGATTTACGGGACTTGTTGGATAGTAGGGGAGCTGAGAAAATACCCTGGCTCAATTACATCCTGAAGATTTCTCGGGCCATAGGTAGGGGAGACCTCTGGTCCTCACCCGAGGAGTCCAGTGCCTTGCTTCCTACGGCACTGAGAGAGTACGGTTTATCCCTTTTAATATCCAACTCTTCCTCGGGTAGGTTAACCAAAACCTTCCTAGAAACCAAGGCCCATCCTAAATTTGAGAGCTGGCTGGACGACATAAAGCCTCCTTTAGCCAGGAAATTATATGTCCAGTTCAGGCATGATTCACTTCCCCTACGGGACATTACAGAGAAATGGCTAAAACCCGCGTCCCCGATGTCTGGCATCTGCCCGGGGTGTTCGGGAGGTAAGGAGACAGCCCAGCACGTTTTACTCCTCTGCCCCTCGTACCATCGGCCGAAAGCCAGATGGATAGTACTACTCTGTCAGTCTAGCTGGCTCCGACCCCGCGACCTGTCCCTCGACCTCCTGTGGGACCGGGACCTCTCGCGGCACGGGCCGACTGCCGGAGTTAGAGTCGCTTGCGGGACCGCTCCGGCATAGCTTTCTAAGTCAGGGCCCGGCAGTCGGGGCAGGTCTTGTCGTCGTGGTCGACACCGAGACAGTGGAGACACCGACGGTGAGGGTCGGTGACCGACATCAGTCGGTCGCAATCCTCACAAGGCTTGAAACCTGGCATCCCTATCGGCACCGTCCGGAGTCGCAAGACTCAAGAAAAATGATCAAAAAGGGATCAAAAAGTCTAGTCAAAAAGTGACTAAAGTACTGCTTTTTCCAGATCTGCGCTTGCTGGCGCGGAAAAAAGAAGAACTGACGTCAGCACGCAGAGGCCGCGTGTAAGTACTCCGACGATGTCATCACGGCGCCCACGACGACGGATGCGGAGCTGCAGACGCCTACCGACGCGCAAGGGTACTGCTACGCAAAAAATTCCGGATCCAGTCTGACGCCTGGGGATAGTCTAAGGTAAGGAATCTATTACTAACATGTCTCTTTCAGATGTTGTTTGCAGTTCGGGTGTGTTTATGTCATGGCGCACCTCAACAATCGTCCCCATCTTTAAAAAAGGAAATGTGCATGATGTAAAGTGTTACTGCCTGATATCCCTTCTTGACTCCACAGCCAAAATTATTGGTAGAGTAGTTTTGATCGTCTTTTAGTTTGGATAAATAAATACAATACCCTCTTCCAAACCCAATCTGGGTTCAAGAAAGGGGCTCGAGACCATTGAACAGTGCCTCAACCTCCATTTAATCGTGGCAAAATATAAAAACGCCAAGGGTGTCTCTATACACCTGGTGTTTATGGATTTGTCGAACGCATTTGATTATGTATGCAGATCCAACCTGTGGTCTATTTAGGAGAGTATGGGTGTTGATGGGGGCCTTGTTTCATTCTTAAGACTCCTACTCTATGACCTTACAGCAGTAGTAAGATTTGGTAATGTAGATGAATGCATTGAATCCTTTAGAGTTGAGCGAGGGGTGCGCCAGGGATGTGTTCTTGCCCTGATCCTCTTCCAGCTATACACAAACAGGTTGGACAGGACATTGGCTTCTGTTGGGGTGGACTTCCCTTGTGTCGGGCAAAAAGAGGTGCCCGCGCTTCTATATGCAGATGATGCAGTCCTCCTGGCAAGGAGGGCCAATGGACTTAAGAGCCTGATTTTTAGCTATGCTAGTTTCTTTGAAAGATCTAGATTTGGAGACTAACCTTGCTAAAACATTCACAATGGTATGTGGCCCCAGTAACACCAAAACCCTACCTTAAATATAGATGGTAAAGAATTAGATAAGCTAGTTTACATATTTGGGCTTGGAGTTTGACGATAGGTGCATCTGGCCAACTTGCATCAAAGGGAAAATGCTACTTACCCAGTTTGCATCTGTGCTCGGCATGTAGAGCTGTAGAGTCACATGCTATGCGTAGATCGCCATCTGGTGTTGGGCCCAGATGTTTGCACTTTGTTTTTGTTCAAAGAAGTCTTTACAGTAACGAGGTAGGTGACTCCCCCTTTCGGTTATAGTGTGCATGGTCTTTGACTCCATTATCCTCAACGTTCTTGTTTCTCGATCACGTATTCCTGCTTTCGCGTATCCAATCTATTTCACAACTTCGATCGAAAAACATCGTGCAATGCCCTTTGGCCAAGCCCCGTCGACCGAATTTGCAGTAGATGGAAAGGACTTCATTCCAGTTCTGCCCCGGGTGCCACTCCAAGTACCCCCGCACCGATCTTCACAATGTGTGCAATTTGTGTTCATCGCCTGAAGACAACTACGAAACCTGCCGATCCTTCCGATCAAAAATGACGCTCCGTGACCGTCAGGCTCGACGTCACGTGATGTAGCAAAATAAAGACTGCAGGGACTCCGCTCCAGACATGTACGGAGAAGATGTCAGCTAAGAGATCCTCGAAGAACATGGAGCGGAGGCAGAGGAGGAACAACAAATTAATGTGTCAGAGGAAGACTCCGGCATTGAGGAAGGCATCACACCGGGTCAGCGTACAGTGAGTTAAGACATTCCGCTGTCCCAAAAAGTACCTTTTGAAAAGGCTTCAGTCCCTCCGATGCCTTCGGACCAAGGTCGATTCAGAAAAGGGGGTGGTGATGGACAGAGTATCTGAATTAAGCAGAACACTCGTACCCAGTCAACAGATCAGGGCTTGATCCATCACCGTTTTTTAGCTCACTGCACCATCCCAGCTCAGAACCTGGCTACATGCAAATTAGTCTGTCCCTGGCCCAGTGCATCATGGGAACAGGGCAGACCAAACTACCAAGCCAATTCTTTTATTGGAAAGGAAACAAGCTTCCGGGGACCGGTTTCTGGCATTACAGCCGTCTTCGGCCCGGCTTGCTTGAATCCTGATGGTGCAGTGAGTAAAGGGACTCACATCTGAGTATACCCTTCCACGCTTCCTTTCCAGTACAAGAATTGGCTTGGTAGTTTGGTCTGCCCTGTTCCCATGATGCACTGGGCCAGGGACAGACTAATTTGCATGTAGCCAGGTTCTGAGCTGGGATGGTGCAGTGAGCTAAAAAACGGTGCTGGATCAAGCCCTGATCTGTTGACTGGGTACGAGTGTTCTGCTTAACTCAGATACTCTGTCCATCACCACCCCCTTTTCTGATTCGGACCAAGGTCGGCACCGAGAGAAACTAGCTTTTCACATTGCTATCACATCACTCAGGAGAGCGAGTGAGCTTCAGGCACTAACCATAGAAGAACCATTTTTACAAGTTGACCTACACAAAGTGGTTTTTCGTACTAATCTTAAATTCTTACCCAAAGTAGTGTATGCATTCCACATCAACCAATCTGAGTTGCCTCTGTTCTTTCCTCAACCAGATTCTGTGGCAGAACATGCTCTACACACTTTAGATGTAAAAAGAGTATCTAAAAGAAACACGTTAGTTATAGATTCCTTACCTTAGAATTACCCACAGGCGTCAGACTGGATCCGGAAAGTTTTTTCGCCAGCAGTATCTCTGCGCTTCGGAAGGTGGCGTCGGTCAACTCTGCGTCCGTCGTCAGGGTCGTGGTGTGTCTTTTTTGCCTGGAGCGCGACCGCGACCCCATGTCGTGCTCAGACTGCGGGTCGATGGCGCCAAAGGCTTTACAGGAGCTGTCCTGAAAGCGGCTTGAGCACCGGCAGTCGGCACCGTGCCGTTCGAGGTCCCGGTTGCGAGGGAGGTCGAGGGACCGGTCGCGGAGCCACCATCATTCCAGTTCCAAGTCTTCGAAGTCTTCACACTCTGGGTCATGAAAGTCAAAGCATCAGAAGAAGTCTACAGCTCACATGCCTCGAACAAAGGATAACTCGCTACACATGAGCAGTAGGCACTACTTCGCTCACCATGATTATTGGAAAAAACCTATTGCACCAATTTCGGAGATATATAATCAGAAATGTATGCCAATTTTAACTTATGGAATGGGTATTTGGGGATGCAGGGGTTATGCAGAAGGAGGAAATTCTGCTACCTGTTACTGGGCGTTCCCCCCTCGACCCCGCATTTTTCACTGCACCAGGAGTTAGGCATGAATTATGTGCAGGATACTATTAATGCTGCCCCTTTGTCCCTCTGGTGTGCAATAACGGCAAATAAGGAAGCTGACCTCAACCGGGCAGTCACTAGAGATTGCCTGCTGTGTGACTGTGGTTTGGCAATTTCCTGGCTAAAATATATAATAAAGACTGCTTCTTGACCCTTGGTTGCGCCCATCTGTTTGTGCACTCTGAAACAATCTTGAAAAAGGATAAACACTGGGTACAGGATAGTTTTGTCAATCATAGGCAGGTAACTAGGGAATTAATGGAAGTGGTCAAAGCCCTGGTTAGGGATAGTTTTGTCAAGCATAGACAGGAAACTAAGAAATTAATGGAAGTGGTCAAACCCCTGGTTAGGGATTATTGCATTATCCATATGGTGCCAAAGATTGCCCCTTATCTTAAATATGTGACAAACGTGTACAAGATAACCTTATGGGAAAGATTAAGCTAAGGTTAGGTTCCGCCTGTTGGCTTATACGTTTTCTGCTAGGTCAATACTCCTCAACTTGCATTAGCAATTGCCCATGTGGCGACCAATCCAGTCAAACTTTATTACATTTTGTATTTTTCTGCAAAATTATCTGCCGTTTACAAGGAGGTTTTTATTACCGCTGTTGTGTAGGTGTACATTTTCGAAGTGTTAAGCTGCTCTATTCTTTTTTACTACAACTCAATAATTGTGATACATGTTTTTCAGTTGCTCATTTTCTGAAGCGCATTCTAGCATAAAGAAAGAGCATGATGTTTTAACAATAATGTGTGTGTGTATATATATATATATATAGATATGAATGTCAGCAGCCCTTCATGCCAAGAACAGATGCATACTGGTAAGTAGCATATTCCGTTCGAGGCATGAGGGCTGCTGAATTCATATCTGTGCATAGAATAAATAGCAGTTACCTCCTTACCGGCGGGTGCCCGTGCCAGCTGCAGCCGTCTGAAAGAAAGTTCTGAGAACAGCCTGTCCTACAGCAGCTTGCTGTTTGGAGTGTACATCTACGCAGTAGTGTTTGGTAAATGTATGTATGGTGGTCCATGTGGCTGCTCTACATATATCCTCTAGAGGAATGTTACCCAGGAAAGCCATGGAAGCCCCTAACTTGCGTGTGGAATGCGCTCTAGGGGGAACTGTTAACGTGCGCTTAGCCTTTTGATAACAGATCTGGATGCACTTAACAATCCACCTGGCTATACCTGACTTGGAGATGGGGTTGCCTTTATGTTGTGGAGAGAAGGCAACGAACAGCTGTTTAGTCTTCCGAAAGTCTTTTGTCCTGTCAATGTAATACAGGAGAGCCCTTTTGACATCCAAGGTGTGCAGTGCTCTGTCTGACACTGAGTCAGGGTTAGGAAAGAAAACTGGCAGTTCTATGTTCTGGTTAAGGTGGAACTGCGAAACCACCTTTGGCATGAATTTAGGGTTGGTGCGAAGCACCACCCTATTTGCATGAATTTGCAGGTAGGGTTCCTGAATCGTGAGGGCTTGCAGCTCACTGACCCTCCGCAGCGATGTAATAGCTATTAGGAAGGCCACCTTCCAGGTAAGAAACTGTATTTCACAGGAATGGAGTGGCTCAAAGGGTGGCCCCATGAGTCTGGTGAGAACGATGTTTAGGTTCCAGACTGGTGAAGGGGGGTGTCTGGGAGGGATTACTCTCTTAAGGCCTTCCAAAAAGGCTTTAATGGCAGGCACCCTGAAAACGGAAAGGTGCTGCCTGTTTTGAAGGTAAGCGGCTATGGCCGCCAAATGGATCCTGATCGAACTGTATGCCAGGTTGCATTGGTACAGATGCAACAAGTAACATATGATGTTTTGCGTAGACGCGTCCAACGGATTATTGTCATTGTTGGAGCAGTAAATAACAAACCGCTTCCATTTGGCTGCATAGCAGGCCCTGGTAGTCGGTCGTCTTGCCTCCCTGATGATGTTCATGCACTCAGGAGGCAAGTTCAGGTATCCAAACTCTATGACCTCAGGAGCCAAATCGCAAGGTTCAGCTGTTGGGGATCTGGGTGCTGAATGTCGCCATGGCTCTGCGTGAGGAGGCTGGGAGTGAGGCGCAGCCGCTGGTGAGGCACCACTGAAAGTTCCAGGAACGTGGTGTACCAAGCTTGCCGTGCCCACGTTGGAGCAACCAGGATGAGTGTCATGGAGTGATGTCGCAGTTTGCGCGCCACCAGAGGTATGAGGGGGGCTGGCGGAAAAGCGTACGCAAATCTGCCTGACCAGTTCATCCATATCGCATTGCCCTGAGACTGCGGGTGTGGGAACCTGGCGGCGAAGTTTGGGCATTTTGCGTTCTCGCTTGTGGCGAAGAGGTCGATGTCTGGATGACCCCACCGTTGGAAGTATGGATGGAGTACTGACGGGTGGATCTCCCACTCGTGCATCTGATGACTGTGCCTGCTGAGAAGGTCCGCCATCTGGTTGTCGACACCCGGGAGATGCTCCGCCATGAGGAAGATGTTCCTCTGAATGGCCCACTTCCACATGCTCTGGGCTAGGTGAGACAATTGCGGGGAGTGCATGCCTCCCTGCTTCTGGATGTAATACATGGCGGTCATGTTGTCCGTCCGGACTAACACGACCTTGTTGCACAGGTGCAACTTGAATGCTTTCAGCGCCATGAAGATTGCCATCAGCTCCAACACATTGATATGCATTTTCTGCTGTTGATTTGTCCATAGTCCCTGCACCGTGTAGTGGAGGACATGCGCTCCCCAGCCCTGGAGAGATGCGTCCGTAGTTAGCACTATTTGTGGGACAGGCTCCTGGAACGGTCGTCCCCTGCAAAGGTTTTGTAGATTCCACCAATGCAGAGAGTTGTAAGCACGACCGGTCACCAACACTAGGTCTTTCAGATGGCCATGAGCCTGGTTCCACTGTCGGGCTAAGCATTCTTGAAGGGGACGCATGTGCAGTCTCGCGTGCGGGACTATGAATATGCAGGAGGCCATCATACCGATCAGTTGCATGAACACCTGCGCTGGGAGGGATCGCTGAGGTTGGAACCTCCGAATGAGCAGCTGCATGCTGTTGACCCTGGCAGGGTTCGGCTGCGCTGTGGCCGACTGGGTGTTTAGTGTCGCGCCTAGGTACTGTTGCACATGGGCTGGCTGCAGGTGAGACTTCGCGTAGTTGAGGGAGAACCCCAAACTGTGAAGGAGGTGAATGGTCCGCGACATATCGCGGCCGCACTGCTCGGCCGACTTGGCCTGAACGAGCCAGTCGTCCAGGTAGGGATACACGTGAACACCGTGCCTGCGAAGGTGCGCTGCCACAGTCGCCAAGCACTTGGTGAAGACCCTGGGAGCCGTAGTGACCCCGAACGGCAGAACCTTGAACTGGTAATGCTGATTGTTGATAGTGAACCTGAGATATTTTTTGTGACTTGGATGAATGGGAATGTGGAAATATGCATCCTTGAGGTCCAGGGTGGCTAGGAAGTCGCCCTGACGGAGCAGCGGCAGGACCTGTTGTAAGGTTAGCATGTGAAAGTGCTCTGAAAGGATGTATTGGTTGAGGGGTCTGAGGTCTAGAATGGGCCACAGGGATCCGTCCTTTTTTGGAATCAAGAAGTACAGAGAGTACACCCCTGTACCCCGCTCTTCTACAGGCACGAGTTCTATGGCTCCTTTTTGCAGCATGGAGAGTACTTCTTGCTGCAATAAGTGCGTGTGCTCTGCGGACATAGGACGGTTTCTTGGGGGTATGTTGGGGGGGGGGGGGTGGAGGTTAGTTCTAGACAATAGCCGTATCGGATAAGTTGTCTCACCCACCTGTGTTGTAATGTCTTCCCAAAGAGGCAGGAACTGCTGGAGTCTTCCCCCGACAGGTGTTAGATGGTCGGGGGGCAGTGACAAGAAGTCACTGTTTGTTGGGAGCGGAGGACCTGGCGTTGTTATTGCCGCGTCCTCTTCCCTTGGCGCTGTTCCCACGGTATCCACCCCTGGTGTTTTTCGTGTAGGTAGACTGCGTGTTCCCCTTGGCGTATTGGGAGTGCTGTAGAGCCTGTCCTCTTGTGGCTCCCCTGCTACCGGAGCGACGAAAGGAAGTGCCCCGAAACTGCTGGGACTGCAGAGCCCCCATTGATTTCGCTGTCTCAGTGTCTTTTTTCATTTTTTCAAGGGTTGTGTCAACCTCCGGTCCAAACAGGAAGTCTGGGTTAACCGGCTGATTGAGAAGAGTAGTTTGGATCTCGGATTTAAAGCCTGAGATGCGCAGCCATGCATGGCGTCGCAGCATCACGCTAGTATTAATTGCCCTTGCGGCTGTGTCCGCTGCGTCCAGAGCGCATTTGATTGACGCATTGGAGACTAATTTTCCCTCTTGTATAACCATTTCTGCACCTTCTCTGTACATATCAGGCATGTGCTGCACTAACTGTTCTAGTGTATCGTAGTGCGCCCTGTCGTATCTAGCCAACAGGGCCTGTGTATTGGCTATTCTCCAAATGTTAGCAGCTTGCGCTGCCACACACTTTCCAGACGCTTCAAAGATCTTCGACTCTTTGTCCGGAGGGGGAGCGTCACCACTGGTTTGAGAGTTAGCCCTTTTGCGCGCATTAGCCACCACGAGGGAGTCCAAGGGGAGCTGTCCTTTGATATAGGTGGGGTCCACTGGTGCAGGCCTGTATTTTTTGTCAATCCGGTGGTTAATAACCCTGGCTTTGGTTGGCTCCTTGAAAATGTCCGGTGCATGCTTGAGGACCCCTTTAAGCATGGGCAGTGTTTTAGTGGAGCGTTCAGATGTTGAGAAGGTGTCAAATAAGAAATCCTCCTCCACTGGCTCGGCATGCATGTCGACGTCATGGTTAAGGGCAGCACGCTCAATTAATGCATTAAATGCTGCGGTGTCCTCCGTTGGAGATGGTTTTACATTGTAGGACTGTGAGTCTGGAGCAGTATGGGGGTCATCAGGGTCATCGCCTTGATCCCCTGTCCCTGACCATTGATGCGAGTCATCCTGATCAGGGTCTGTGTGGTAAGAGTATGCCATTTGGCCATAGTCTGTATGTAAGTCTTCCTCACTCTGAGCTGGAGAATTAGGCACATGTTGTGAATAGTCCTGAACAGGTTCAAAAAGAACAGGAGATGTAGAGAAGACCATCTTCTTTTTGAGTGGAATCCTGTAGCCCTCCAACGGATGTTCTGGCGTGACCTTCCGCTAGTGGACAGTAAGCCTGCCGGTCTCCGAGTCAATCAAGAGTTTAGCCTGGTTGTCATATGAAGGCTCATGATAGACAACCTGTTCGTGCGTGGCCTTGGAGGACACCTTCGATGTCTTGGAAGCCTCTGCGGCTTCATGGCGTTCTAGATGCTTTGGGCGGGCGGAAGTCCAAACTTTATTTGCGCCGAGCCCGTAGGTTTCGAGCCTGAAGCGGCTGACTAGGGCCTCTTCGACACCTGTGTAGGCCGCTCGCTTGCCCGCGGTTGAGTCGAGCTCCCGGCGCGTTGGGCCCCCATCTTTGGGCATCGCCGACACCTTCGGGGCCTCCTTGGTTGTCGATTCTGCGCGTTTTCCAAGCATAGGCTTGAGGCCAGGCAGGTTTGTCTCGAGACTTTTCCTCGACGGAAGGTCTTTGGTCTTCTCGCCATGTTTGGTCGTCGACGTCAGCGCCGACGCCGAGCCCTTCGAGGCGACGTACTTGCTGGACGAGGCCTGTTTCGATGACCCAGTCTTGGAGCCGACGGCCATCTTCGACGCCGAAGGATCGTCGGCAGCCTTTGTTTGGACGTGCGTCGACGTCGAACCGACCACCATCTTGAGTAGTTTCGGTTTCGACTCCAACTGTTTCGGTTTCGATTTCGTGTAATCGACCGAAGGCTCCTTGGAAAGGGTCTTAGCCTGGCTTTGGCACGGGGCTGTAGACCGTGCAGAAGGATCTTGGCTAAGGCCTTTCGGCGATGCCTCGACCGGAGCCGGAGGGGGCTGTATTGTAGTGATAGGCCCCGTAACTGCGGGCGGGCTCGGCTCTCCATTGGAGTCGTCATCGACGGCCCCAAGGGCCTCATCGTCGTCCCCTACCTTGACGACGTCTTGGTCATGGACGTATTCCTCAGCTTGGTCGTCCACCTCGAAGTTGGAGTCCTGCTCCGACGCCGGTTCCGACATTTCCTCTGGAACGTCTTCCTCGTCCTCCTCCTCTTCAGGGAGGACCTCTTCGTCTCCGGCATCGAAGATGTTCGCAGGTGCAGGGGCCGTCTGTTGGGCCGACTGCCTCGCCGCGCGTCGAAGTTTGATAGTCTTCTTCGAGCGGAACTTCGAGCAGGCGAAACATTTTGACTCGTCGTGGTCGGGGGACAAACACGTATTGCACACTGGGCGCACATCTAAGTTGGAATATTTCGAATTACAAACGGGACACCGCTTGAACGGGGTCCGTTCCATCGTCGACGTAGTCTGGGCCTGTGTAGTCGAAATAAATCTCGTCTTTCGACGTCGATTGTAGAACTCGAAAGGGACAGGCACCGAACGATACAATACCGACACTGTGAAGGCCTTTTGGCCTTAGGAGTAAGAGTACAAGTTTTGGAAACTGGAGTCGAGATAAGGACATCCGAACCCAATGGCGGAAAAAAACAATCTGAGGATGGAGAGGATGCTCATGCACACTGTAGTCCAGGGGAGGAGCCACCTATCTCGTGATACTTCGAAGACTCTTCCAGGACAACAATGTGCAATCATCCGGACCCAACACTAGGCGGCAATCTATGCACAGATATGAATTCAGCAGCCCTCATGCCTCGAACATAAACTAACCTTGCACGAATTTCAGGGTCCGTATTAGTCTGTTCCTGTTGAGCTGGACTTGCTGGGCGAAGTACGCTGCATTATATATATATATATATATATATATATATATATATATATATATATATACACACACACACACACACACCCTCCTGTATTATGAATTGCCATTATTTTATTACGATGTTGCACTTGGCCATGTGCACTTTAAATTCTCCAAAGCAGCAACTAGTAGACAGGAGTATTTTTGCAAAAAATGTTGCCACCCTCATAATTGAGGTCTCTGAATTGTTTGAAGTATTTTTTATTTTTTCTATGCAGGTTAAAGGTTTTTATTGAGTGAATTTGTAATTCTAATACTTATATTGCATGACTTTGTGTATCTTTTATGATCTACCATCGAAAGATCGAATAAAGACAATGTTGATGATAAATTGAGACTTCTATCAAAGTGGCTCTGCCCTCTCTCCAACTCATTCAAACTGTAGTGCTCAGCAAAAAACAAAGACGCCTAGATCGCTGCTGGACAAATGGATTGGAAAACCTTGCAGAAGAGCCGAGGCAACTGCTTTTTTCATCATTACATCAGTATGGAAGCCCTCAGGGGTGGGGTCTTGAATCTTTACCCGACAAATAGTAGTATTTAATCTACAGTGAAACCTAGCTAGAGACCATTTGTTTTTTGACCAATTTGTTGTGAAATGAAAATTTAAGACAATAAAAAGATCACTGTTGATCCTGAAGTCTGCTTATGGATTATGTGATTGCGTGCCAATCCAGGACTCAATCTGAGCATTTATAGTACTTATTGTGGTATCTTCCAGGTAGACAACAGCATGGCCTAGGGTTAAATACATTCAGTGATCTGATCATCAACTAAGATCGTGTACAAAGAGTTGACAGTATTGGTCTGTGTGCATGGAGAATCTCTGGGATACAGCAGCTCTTTGGATTAGCTGAAACTGGTCCAACACTAGGATAGTGCACAAACCCCTCTTTATTGTTGGCTTATATCTAGGCACATATACATTTTGAAATGGCATCATATCAGAATTGCTACTAAAACGGCTGATAAGACTGTGCACAAGATTCACCAACACGCTCCATCAGTCGGTACTGTCCTGATGCATACTACATGAGTGTACAGCTGTGGATCAATTGATTTACCCAACTGATGGAGCATGCTGGTGTTTGCTTGCTTTGGGTGCAGGGAAAAGCCCATAATAACTCCTCCAGGAACATATTACTTTTGTACATTGATTACCGAGTTCCATGGGGGAATATTGGGTTGCCCGGTTGGGTAAGTATATATGCCCCTAACATCACTTTTGGTTGCGGCCAGACTCCATTGCTAACACTGTAGATCACCACCTAACACCAGTGACATGTCACTTCAGGACAATTTTCCTGATCCAGCCGGGAGCCTATGAAGAATGATCATATAAGGAATTAGCTCAGGCCATTCGCCTTTAGATATTAGCCTTGCAGCACACATTTGACCACACACTCAAATTATCCAGGCGCTTGAATATGCACAATAAGAGCAAAAGAAGCCAAAATGTTGTGTAGTTATTATTTCATTCTCTTAGGTTTACATAGTAAATCATTTGTTCAGTTTATAAATATTACAGACACATTACATGTATCCATAACTTTGCACACGGTGGGCTATAAACAGAGGCTTTGGGATTAAACTAGGGTGGATAGCATTACAAACCAATGTGCAGTAAAAGGATGCTAAGAACAAATAAATTTCTCCTGGGCAACCAAGCTATGCACAAAACGCATACCAGTCACCTGAGATGAAACCACAGGTTACCCTTTATGTTGAAAATAAAGCAATCGGAAACATGCACCACTAAGGGTCATATCAGAAATGCAATACAACACCATTTCAGAAAGGTTTCTGCACCCTAAACTTAAAAAACAAAACAAAAAAAAACACAACAGAACACAAAGCAACAAACTGGAAAAACATTTTGAAAGCATGATGCGGAACATGTTACACAATTTCAATGTCATTGGAATGGCAGTTTTACTCATGCATAGATTGTGGGTTATTATTCAAAAACAACACAGTGGACGCTGCAAATGTTTTTGTACTTCTAACAATTAATAGGGTATAAAACTGTGTGAAAAACTAAATTTCAAAATAACACCAGTAACGAGATGGAATGCAAAATATTAACAAGTACAAAAACATGTAAACTGAAGACCCTGCTTAAGTGGGCATATTGCCCCTCCATACCGTCCTTTCTCGAAGTCTGAAATATCAGCAAAAAGATTTAGGAACGAAAAAATGCCATACACAGATTGTCCATACAACACCATGATCATATTCTTCCAGCAATGTAATGTCACCATTTAGCTCTAGAGGAACAACCTGCCAAAATCAGATTAGTAACATGTTAACCTAGTAACTAGTAACATTTCTAGTTTAAAAAAAATCACGAGAGCCATGAAGATTTCAGATACCTCTGTATTATCTGGAAGGTGTGCACAAGCTAGCCCTGCCATTATTTTTAAGGAACAATCCTTAAACTATTCTATTAGAAATTAAAAAGTAACTGTATATTTTGAAAGGAGCTCATTTATACTTGTTATGAATGATAACTGTATTGATGGACTATTGATTAAATATTGATCTACACATAAACCAAGAGAAACAAAGCAAGGTATCTAATTTGATACACATCACTTAAATAAACAATAAAAATGTATTCTACAACCATTGTCAAGAAAATGTTTTGGCTCTTCAAGCTTCTTCAAAAGTGGCACATAGTCGTCATCTTTACGGGTCTTCAAAAGACCATTTATCGTTCCATTATACTCAACTGCTTGGCTGTGGAGATAATTTAAACACATTTGACCAGCGGCATTCTAAGACTTGAAGACCTCTACAAAAAGACGCAACAAAATTCAAATCAATGTTTCAACATTATTATTTTCCTGGTTAGTAAATTTCACAGCCATCCTTTATGAGACAATCTGTTGAGATATTCCAAAGTTCATTCTCTCACAGATCCCTGAAGTCAGTCTGTAGCACGTGCAATAAGGCATGCTTGGTGCCACTGAATTTTCCGGAGCTCTGTTGTGCCAACAACTCCAAAATCGAGGTCAATCTCTGAATGCCAGCACTAGCCAAAGAATCTTTTCACTAAACACATGTTGAACAGCAAAGTGCAATCTGCTGTACTTTCCCAAGGTCCATAAGAAGCTGTTTTACACGGTGCTTTAACTGGGGTAACCTCGCCAGCGGTTCTGGAGGTTCTAGTTCTCCTGTATAATCCAAAAAACTTTCCAAAACTGCAAATAAAAGGAAAACAATTTTAGAAAATAGTAACTATTTGTGTATGTTTGTGACT
The DNA here is from genome assembly GCF_964263255.1 of Lissotriton vulgaris. Classification (NCBI taxonomy): domain Eukaryota; kingdom Metazoa; phylum Chordata; class Amphibia; order Caudata; family Salamandridae; genus Lissotriton; species Lissotriton vulgaris. The sequence continues at coordinate 1,504,263,113 of NC_141695.1, read as the reverse complement.
GAAAATAATAACAGGTGACTCATACCGACTTCCACCTTGATTACTCAAGTGACTGACTGATGGAGTTGCACCTATTTGGCTATTCTCAAGTACTTTGAAGACCATAACACTTTTTATACATATTTGTTACACAGAAATGTTAAGCCTTTTGATTCCTCCCATTATACGTCATTAGTATGCTATTGGTTCTATGAAAATGAAATAAAGACACAAATCTCTATTTGAAAAATGCTACTTACTCTTTAAACATCTGTTAGTAATATGTAGTGCTGTAGATTGAAAAGCTTAGCATACTCTTGCCATCTAGAGTTGGACTCAGACATTTGGAAGTTGTTTTTCTTCTAAGAAAGGTCTTAAGTCACACAATACAAGGTGACTCCTCCTCTCAATTTACTTTGCAATGGACGCCGAATTCATGTTAGATTGCTTTCCGCACAGTAGATGTAGGGCTGTATGGAGTGTGAATGAAAGGTAAGGTGTATTATTGCAATAAACAGAGAACAAATGTATTTTATAGATGTGCCTCACTGCACACTCATCCAGGGAGGAGGGTGGGTGCATGTGAATCTACATCTGTATACTCTAGCAACACCTGCTTACAGGGTGAGTAATGTTTGCTGTTCGTAGCATGTGTGGCTGTAGATACTCATGCTTAGCAAAGACTGAGTAGCTGTGGTGGCTAGTGTGTGGATGATGCAGAGGTGTGAAACAATGTTCTTAGTACTACCCACCAACTAAGGCTGGTTGGTGACCTAATGTGCCTGCAGAATAATTCTTAGTTAACGTATGTGATGTTGACCATGCAGTTGCCTTTCAGATTTTAGTTAAGGTGATGTTGCAGAGAAAGGCAATAGTGGCTCTTTTCTTACAAATAGAGTGTGCCCTGGATGGCTGTGAAGTACCATTTTGGACTTGAGGTATTACGTTTGTATACATTTTACAATCCACCTGGGTATGGCAGCTTAGAAAATGGTCTGCCCCTTATGAGGTTTGGTAAATGAGAAACATATAGATTTATGTGAGGAATGGTTAGGTAATATCTAAGTAATACATAGGAGAAATTCTAACATCTAAGTATGCAATGCCTCTCAGCAACAGAGTCAGTCTGTGACACTGGGAATGAGGGAGAACAGATCAGAAAACTGCCTCAGCAACTGGTGGCAGTCATTCTGTTGCTCAGGGGTCAGGGTGGAAGAGAGGTTCACACCATCCACTGACCCATCTCTCTCTGCCGCAGACAGGAGGTCAGGAAGAGACTCAGTCTCCTCTTCCATTCCAGCATCTGTTGCAGTGGAAGAGGTGTGGCGCAGCAGCCTGGGAGACTGATGCCGGATGCTAGGGATCATGTTTCGATCCCCGGCACCGGCGGCAGGGGTCTGCCCAGCACCATGTGACTCTGGGCAATAGCTTGCTTAATCTTCCCAACGGTCCCCAGAGCCAGCAAAACCTCCGGGTAGCTGTGCGCTTTACAAATACAGGTTTATTATTATTATTGTGTAATACACTGCTGTCATGCTGTTTGTTTTGATTAAAACTACCTTCCATCAAATGGAGAAAAGCCTGGATAGCGAGTTGTATGACCAGGAGCTCTAAGTTGTTGATGTGATGACACGGAAATTAAGAAGGCCACTGCCCCTGTATTGTGTGGTGCTGCAAGTGAGTGTCCTATTCCAGGAGAAAGGCCTTCATGGCAATAGTCACATGGGGGATTGGGTTGGCTAAAGGCCTTCCTCACCATATTAGTGGGTGTCCACCATTTCAGAGTGGTTCACTTTGGCCTGAGCAAACACTAGTTCTTCCCCCTGAGCTTGTGAGCACTGGACTCTCAAAACTCTCTTGCAAGGGTCTTATATGCAACCTTGCATATGGTACTATTGCGATACAAGATGCCATCATTCTCAGAAGGGTATTGTGCGCACAGAAACAGACCGACTACTTTGAAAAAGAGGCAGCAATTACTGTACTTTGATCACCTTTTTTTGGGGATACACCTTTACAGTGACTGTGTTGAGTAGGACGCCAGTAAACAGGATTTTGTGATGTTTATCGTAAAACCCAGTCCGTGAAGGCCGAACTCTGTTGCCTGTGAGTGTGCTGGGCACTGTATTTTGCTGCTTCTCTTGATAAACCTATCATCCAGGTATGGGGATACGTAAATTCCTTGGCGGCGAAGGTCTGCCACAAAGACGTATAGACATTTTGTGAATAGCGATAGGGCCATGGTGCCCCCAAAAGGAAAAACTCTGAACTCATAATGATGGACATTTACCACAAAGTGGATGTACTGGTGATGCGCAGGGTGGATGGGAATAAGAAGCACAGTCATAAAGTCATCTTGCTTCAGAAGAGGGATGACCATGTCATTCTTGAAGTGTTCTGTTAGGATGTAATGGTTGAGGGCCTGAGATTGAGGTCTAGCCTGAGCGATCCATCCTTCTTTGAGATGAGGAAGTGCAGTGATTTTATCACTGTCCCCTGGTGTGGGGGTAGAGGCTACATAGTGTCTTTTAATATTAGTAAATTGTCTTCTTGGAGGAAGGGAATGTGTTTGATACAAAGCTTGTATGTGCTGGAGCGGGATGTTGGGAGAGGTGGCAAGTAACTGTGCTGTATAAATGTCTATCACTGATTGGTCAAAGGTGATTTGCTTTTTTTGGATTAGGAAACAGCCTAGTCTCCCTTTGATAGGACATGTGCTATTGGTTGTGGTGGTGGGGGGAGGAATTGGCATTTGGTCTCTTGCCTCATAATTTGTGAATCCCTTTGTAGGCCCCTCTATCATACTGTCTACTGCCCAATGTTGGGAGGACTGTAGTTTCCTCTGATAGGAGTGAGCTTGCGCAGGGAATGCAGGCTTTAACACTCCCCTAGATTGGTGTTTGTTAAAGGTCCCCATAAAAGTGGTGCTTCACAGAGGTCCACTGACGAAGCAGTCTCTATATCCGTTATCTTTGATTAGTTCCAACAGATCGTCAAACTGCAGGTTAAAGAGATGTTCTCTGTTGGATGGTAGGTTGATGAGATGTAGTTGTAGTTCACATATAAACCCGAGATACGATTGGTATGGCGGCACAGGATGTTTGCGTCATGCCTCTAGAGGCGGTTTCAGCAGTGTCCAATGTACAGCATATGTTCACACTGCAAAGAAATGTCCCTTCTTACACATTTTCTTCCCCCTTCTATGAAATTGCTCCTGGTGATGTTTGAGATATTTCATCTCCACCCACTATGCTCAATCATATCTGGATAGGAGGGCTAATGAGTTGGCAATTCGCCAATGAGTAGCGGTTCCTACCTCAACTCTCTTGCTTGCCACATCTATTCTTTTACTCTTCTTGTCAGGTGGAGGAGTGTCGACGCAGGCATGTTTGTGTGTAGTATGTACGAGGGAATCTGGGTGAACTTGCGCCTTGATGTATGTAGGGTCATTAAGGGATGGTTTGAACTTTTTTGTCCAACCGAGGGGTGACAACCCTGGCTCTAACAGGGTCTTTAAAACTTTCTGGGGCAGACATGAGCATCCCTTTTGGCACGGGTAGGAAAGAGATGTCCCTCTCTGACATGGAGTGTGTCTCAACCAGGAAGACTACTACTTCCTGAAACATATGAATGTCTAGTTTATGGTAGGAGGCAGCACACGGAATGACCTCATTTTATGAGGAGGTATTTTCAGGAGTTGAGGATCTAATAGGGTAATGAACTGTATCCCATGGTGGATCTTCAATATAATATTCTTACAGATGTTAAGGTTATCGATATTTCTATAGCGCAAACTAATACCCGAAGGTGTCCTGGCACTGCATACGAAGTCCTCAAGAGTTACTGACAGGGGTCATTGGGGGACATTATTAGATAGCAAAAAGCCAAGTTTAAAGAGATTTCCTGAAGTCCAGATGGTTTGTCAGGCACCTTAGCTGCAAGGGAAGATCATTCCATGTCTTGGATGCTCCCAGCACGGCTTCTGCCCCCCGAAGTTGGACCTCTTTACAGAGGGCACTGATATCAGTTTGGCTGTAGAGGAGCGCAGTTATCTACCTGGAACATAGGGCTGAAATTGTAGTTTAAGATGAAGGGGTCCATTACCTTGAAGGAATTTATGGACCACACAGAGGGCTTTGAATGTGACAAGTTTTTTAACAGGCAGCCAATGGAGCTTTCTAATCTCAGTCGAGATAGAAGCATGCTTGGGTAAGTTGGTGAGTAATCTGGCAGCTGCATTTTGCAGGATCTGAAGTTTCTTCATCAGGCCATCCTGAATATTAAGATATAGACTATTGCAATAGTCCAATCTGGACATAGCTAAGGCAGTGATAACTATCCGTTTGCTGTCTTTAGGTAGAAGGGGCATGATTTTTTTTACAGGATCTGAGAACAAAGGTCGTAGCAGAAATCACCGAATTCACAGATTACCTGTTGGTCCCTCTCCTAATGGTCTGTCGTAAAGATCAAATGGTCCATATACGTTGCTCTGTGGGGAGATGTAATAAGGTGACCCTGGCTGGAAGTCTGACAGAGGCACAGATATCAGAGAAGTGGGGGAGGTTTGGAAGGCAGTGGTGGCTGCATGCTTGGCAGAGGTATAGGGCTGGCTGCACTGACCTGTATTTTTGTGTGAGGAAGGCTTTGGATCAGTACTTTTCTTGAAGGCAGTTTTCTGTTGGGTGGTGTAGGGTCATATAGTAGAGACATATGGTTGAAATCGATCCTGTGAGTGGATCAATCAAGACACGCTCTTGCCTAGTATCCAGTTCTTCCTGAAGTCGCTTAGGTATAGGGGCTTCAGCATCCCCCTAATGGGGGATGGTTGAGGCTTGATCTGATTTGTCGCTTTTTGCACCTGTGAGTGATGCCATATCAGAACAGAGTCAGATTGCGGTGTTGAGGGCGTCAGCAACGTCGATGGCTGTTTGGGTGTCAACGAATACCGTTGAGCAAAGGAAGTGGTAGACAGAACATGAGGCTTCGGAGCAGTGAAGGGTCTGATCGTTGAATGTGAAAAGCTCACTACACATGGTTTTGGAGCCAAAGACTGGATATGGGTTGCTTTGGTGGGAGGCTTGCCACACTTGGACCATTTGTGTTTGTTCCAACCAGACCATATTGGGGATCACTGGCCTTTGTACTAAATTAGCGCTGCCAACATGCTTGAGGATCAATGCCCTACTCCATTGGGAGTGGTGATCTACCTTGGCACAAGGAGTGGACTTTTGCTGGACTGCACTCACAGTTTGTGGAATAGTTTGCATTTATGGGCCGAACTTCGAGCTTGTCATCAGATCCACTGGGCTGCCGGCTCACTGGTCATTGTACAAGCTTGAAGCCAGATGGTCCAGGCTACTCCTCCTTGGGGTGCTGAAAGCATCTTCTTCCCAGACATTGTCTGGAGTAGCTGAGAGGTCCTCTTGCTGCATGTAACATATCCAGACACACTTCCTTTGATAACTGAAAGATTTTCTTCTACTTGAATGCTACGCATATCAGGCAGCCTGCGTGGTCATGTTAGGACGAAAAGCATAGACTGAGGACCTGATGGTGATCAGTCCATGGGTACTTAGTGCAGCATCGAGGACGGTATTCAAACGCGGACCGTTCCATAAACCATGCTCATTCTTGAAGGTGATGCCACGTGGAGGGAAGACGTTAACTCCTAAGGGGGATAGCGTTTGACACGGCTCAACCGATACTCAGAAGGACAAGTTACGTACCTTCGGTGACGCGTTATCTAGTAGAGACTATTTAGCTACAGATTCTTTACTTACCCTTGAATTATACCCAGGCGTTAGCCTGGGTCCGGACATTTTTCTGACGAGCAGTATCACAGGGCAACTGTAGGTGGCGTAGTCCAGCGCTGCGTTTTCCTCACTGGAAGTGACGTTTGCGGTGCCTATATAGGAGCCACGTCGTACAAGTTACTTACCTTCGGTAACGATATATCTGAAAGAAACATTAGTTAGTTATAGATTCCTCACCTTGGAATTACCCCCAAGCGTCAGACTGGATACGGAAAGCTTTTTCATCAGCAGTACCTCTGTGCGTCAGAAGGTAGCGTCGGTCGGCTCCGCGTCCGTCGTCCTGATGACGTAGCGGCAGCTACTTAAATGCATCCCTCGCATGCTGACGTCAATTCTGTACAGGACTTTCTGCGCCAGAAACGCAGAACCATGCAAGACACTGACCATTGGTGCACAAACTAGGGCTCCGAAAGGATGTCCTTAACCCTAGAAATCAGTTCGCAGAACGGGGAGGATGGGCGGGGCGGTAAGGAATCTATAACCAGCTAATGGTTCTTACAGATATATGGTTACGGAAGGTAAGTAGTTGGTGCATCTGAAAGAAACACGCTAGTTATAGATTTCTTACCTTAGAATAGATACCCCAGCAATACCAAACCCGGTGGTGGGTCTACAAACCAGGATCACACCAGAAACGTCCAAAGAAGCGGTCTCTCCGGACTTGGCTGTCCAGGCAGTAGGGTTTGGTGAATGTGTGCAGCGATGCCCACGTGGCTGCCTGACAGAAATCATTTAGAGGCACTCCCCTTCCCAAGGCAGTAGTGGCCTGTCGCCTTGGTGGAATGAGCCCGTAGCCCGACTGGAGGTTCCTTTTTAGCTAGAGAGTAACAAGCCTTAATACACAACACGACCCATCCAGAAATGGTGCGTTTGTGTAAGGCCTGACCCTTCTTTGCACCCATGTAACCAACAAAAAGTTGGTCATCCACCTGGAACTGCTTTGTGCGGTCCTGGAAGGAGAGCGCACATTTTTAGTCCAGACGGTGGAGCCTCTCTTCTTCCTTTGAAGGATGCGGAGGTGGAAAGAAGGTGGGCAAAGTAATGGTCTGCCCGATGTGGAAGGCAGTGACCACCTTAGGAAGAAAGGTTGGATGGATCCTGAGAACCACCTTGTCAGGTTGAACAGACATGAAAGGAGGTTTTGAAGAAAGAGCCTGGAGCTCACTCACCCTTCTAGCAGCAGTGATGGCTACCAGGAAAGCGGTGTTAAGAGTCAAAAGACGTAAAGGACAGTTGTTAAGCGGCTCAAAGGAAGTGCACATTAAATAAGTTCGCACAAGATTCAAGTCCAACTGAGGCATAACTAAAGGGATTGGAGGAAAAAGATGAGTTATGCCTTCTAAGAAATGGTTAACTACCGAGGACATGAAAAGAGAAGGCTGATCTGGCAGCCGAAGGAAGGCAGATATGGCCATATGTAGCCCTTTATAGTGCCCAGAATAGAGCCCTGTTGGGCTAAAGAGAGAAGGAACAAAAGTACTTCAGAGAGAGGGGCAGAAAGAGGATCCACAGCCTTTGCGGTCTTTGTGGAGGGACGTCTGGCTGCCAAGATTATGTCACAGACTTCGGGAGGCAGATTGAATGATGTCAACTGCCGCCGCTCAATCTCCAAGCAAGGAGGTGGAGACTGGACAGTTTCAGTACCGTCCCCTGCTGCTGTGACAGAAGATCCTACCGGAGAGGCAGTCAGATCGGAGGATCGATGGCCATGATGAGCAGCTCGGGATACCAGACTCTTCGTGCCCAATATGGGGCCACAAGAATGACTTGTTCCCGGTCGTGTCTGATCTTCTTCAGCACTCTGGGCAGAAGTGGTATAGGCGGAAAGGCGTACAACAGACCGCAACTCCACTCACGAAGAAAAGCGGCGTCAAGCGAGCGCAGCCGTGGAGATTCCAACGTGCAGACTTGCTGACACTGTGCATTCTCTTCGGTGGCGAATAGATCTAACCAAGGCTCTCCCCACTGTTGAAAGAGACCTTGCACCACCTCCAAGTGAAGACGCCATTCGTGATCCATCATGCACCAGCAGCTGAGTTCATCCGCCCTGGTGTTCAGAGAACCTGCCAGGTGTTAAACCACCAAGGAAATGCCTTGATGTTCCAGCGATGTCCAGAGGCGGAGGGCCTCCGCCCTGTTTGTTGCAATATTACATGGAGGTGGTGTAGTCCGTAAACACCTGCACTACTCTTCCCCGGACAGCGGGAAGGAATGCCTTCAGTGCAAGACGAATCGCCCTGAGCTCCAGAAGGTTGATTTGAAGCCCGGACTCCGCCGGAGACAAGAGGCCTGTGATTTCCGCCTCTCCCATGTGGCCGCCCCATCTCAGAAGGTAGGCGTCCATCACCACAGTGTGGTCTGGTTGGTTAAGGGAAAGGGAGAGGGATCTGCCATTGAGCGAATCCTGGTTTATAAGCCACCACTGCAGTTGTCAAGCAGTGCTCTCCGAGATCTGGACGCAATCGGACAGATTCCCCTTATGCTGCGCCCACTGGAACTTCAGGTCCCACTACAGAGCCCGCTTATGCCACCTGCCATGATCGATCAGCAGGGTGCAAGAGGCCATGAGGCCCAGCAGCCTCAGGATAATTCTTACCGAAACCTGGGACAGAGGCTGAAGGATCGGAATAATAGCCCGAGTATCTCGGACTCGCTTTTTGGGAGGATAGACCCGAAACAGCGTCATTTCCAGAACCGCTCCGAAGAAGAGGAGTTTTTGAGAGGGAATCGGGTGCGACTTCGGCACATTGATGGAGAGCCCCAGCAAATGCAGGAGGTCTGCCGTAGTCTGGAGGTGGGAGACGACTGCTTGGGGCAAGCCCGCCTTCAACAACCAGTCGAGAAAGGGGAAGACTGGAACCCAGGAGCTCTGCAGATGGCTGCAAACACCACAATCACCTTCGTGAACAACCGAGGTGCACTGGTGAGGCCGACAGGGAGCGTGGTAAACAAAGTGCTCGTGGCCCATCGCAAAGCACAGGTAGCGCCAATGAGCAGGCAGGATGGGGATATGGAAATAGGCATCCTGCAATCCCAATGGTACCATCCACTCTCCTGGGTCCAGAACAGACAGGACCTGAGCAAGAGAGAGCATCTTGAACTTTTCTGAGGAAGTAGTTAAGGGCTCTGCGGTCGAGGATAGGATGAAGACTCCGTCCACCTTTGGAACCAGAAAATAGCAACCACAGCCTATTTCTGGTCTAGTAACCTTCGCTACAGCTCCCTGGCCAAGAGAGTTTTGACTTCCTCTCGAAGTAAGGCAAGGTGATCCTCAGTCAGCCGATTGTAAGTTGGAGGCATGGACGGAGGGATAGTCTCAAAGGGGAGACAGTAGCCCCTTCGGACTATTTGCAACGCCCACCTGTCCGAGGTGATATCCCCGCCAGTGGTGCAGGTGATGGCGGATCCTGCCACCAATTGGATGTCTGCGATCTGGGAGGATCAGACTAGGAAGGTTTGGAGGTGGAAGGGGTTGTGCCCTGACCTGACTTCAGGCATCCCGGCCCACGGGGTCGTGGAGAAACTTATCCACTGCCAAACAGAGGTTGCCGAAGTTGCGTGGTCCTGCGGCTGTGGTAGTGCTGGCAAAGTTGGAAGCCTCTTCTGTAGCCAAGAAAGGAGCGAAAGGCGGACACAGGCCAGGATGACATCGAGAGGTTCAAGGACTTAGCTGTAGCCCGCAACTCCTTGAAGAATTCTAGCACCGCTTCCGCCCTGTCTTTGAAGAGCAGGAGCCATCAAAGGGCATGTCCAAAAGATTGGCTTGGCCATCTCCTGAGGAGCCAGTCGTTCTCAACCAGGCGTGGCGCATAACAGCCACCGTCCAAGAAATCGCTCTGCCCAGTGAGTTTGTCATGTCTAGGCCATAGCATATGGCAACCTTTGTTGCAGCTATCCTGTCTGCGACAGCTTGGGAGAGGACAGCCCATGTCTCCTCCGGGATTTGTGGCAGCACTTGCCCACAGTTTCCCATAGCGAATGGGAATAACCACTTAAGAGGCATGCAGTGTTTACTGACTGCAATGTTAGGCTGGTGGAGGAGAAGATTTTCTTACCAAAGCTGTCCAGATTTTTGGATTCCCTGTCCGGAGGCACCATAGACATACCAGGTGATGGTCCTTGACAAACATGGTGCAGTGACAGGCCACGCACATCGTGAACCCAGAAGTCTTCTTGCTGGACATCCTACACACCAAAAAGTTCAACAAAAAGTCAAACAAAGCTCTGTTAAAAATTGACGGGGCGCGGGCAAGATGGCGGACGTAGTAGTGTCCGAGTGAGCAGCAGCCTAGATGTTCTCGCTATGCTGGTTTCCCATCACGTAGAGAAGCGGCATCACAAAGTTATGGAGGAAAGTGTACTTGCCTAAAAAGATGGAGTTAACTTTGAGAGCCCTACTTACGTTCTTATTAGGATGCGGCTGGATGTTTGGTGCAGCTTTCGTAGATCGCAGCAGCTGGCGCGGAGGTTCCCGGCTCTTCCATTAACTCGTGCGCGGAGCACAGAGCGGGGCAGGGCGGACTGCTGTGCCGATTTGAAGGCGGTAGGGGCAGTGTTTAGAGGTCGCCGGCTACGCGCTCAGTGCTCTCAGGGAAGAAGCTCTAGGAGGAATTACGGCTGAAATACCATGGCTCCCAAGAATCCTACCGCTGGCGTGGTAGCTAAAACTGCGAAGACAAAAACTAGGAATGTAACAGCGGCAGCAGCAGCTCCAGAGCAGATTGAAGGTACTGTTATTCTCAACTCAGCAGATAACTTAAATTTTCAAGCACTAGCGCATACACAACACCAAACGCCAACCTGGGGGCAATTCTGTGACTCTTGAGGCCAATAAATCCGCACCCTTACATTCACAGATGGGGGATTCTGGGACCTGTAGTTCTGGCGCAATACCGAAAATACCGGGAATGTTTAAAAAAAAAAAAAGAATACGAACTCAGAGAAAGGAGGCCAAACAGCTGGGGGCAAGGCCATTGCTTCTGATAATTCAAATGTGCCCTCGACACTGGGATTCAATCAGGTTTCTTCAGGGGGACTGACTGTTGGTCTTACCAGCAATCCAAAGGCGAGAGTAAATCCGGCTGTGCAGAAAGCCTGATCAGCGCAGGCTCCAGCATTTCCAGCCCTTACATCTCCTCTCCTAGTCATCCAAGAGTCCCCAGGCACATTGCAGGCTGAAATTAATTTTCAGGAGGCGCCGACATTGCTGGGTGATACTGAATCCATTGACTCAGCTGGAAACTTTTATTCTTTGTCGGATTTGTACAATGCCCTGGAGTCAGAGAGCCTAGAGGGGGAGTGGAGGGATGATATAAGTGTTAACAGTCAGGTTAGCTCAACACAGGATCTGCAGAGCTCAGAGGGCGAAGATGAGGGGGATATGCAAGCACCATTCTCTGGTAGATGTGAATGGGGGGGGGGGGGGAGAGGAAAATACTGTGCTTAAAGCACAAAATGACTTCACTGGTTCTACCCCCCATACCTTGGTCTCCCCGATAGTATCCAGGTCTGCAGAAGTACCGGACCGGTCTCCGACACCTGAGATTACATTGGCAACCTTATATCAGGTCATGATTCAGCATCGGGAGGAGACAAGGGCGGAGAATCTGCACACGCAAGGCGCAGTCCGCAGGCTACAAAACAACTTAAGGCGTGTAGCCAAATCCTGTAATGAAATTACTGCAAGAGTTGTCGAAGCTGAAGAAAGGATCTCGTCGATCGAAGACACCATGACTCAGCATAAATCACAGCTATCCTCTCTGGAAGGCCTCAGGGATGAGATTAACTGGAAGCTGGTTGACCTTGAAAATAGGTCTAGACGTAACAATCTACTCATCCTGGGCATTCCGGAGGGGAGCGAGGGAGGTGATGTCAGGAAATTTGTTAGTGAACTTTTTTCGGAGGCCTTTCCGGAACTCACTCATTGGAATTGGGATATGGAACTTCAAAGGACTTACAGATTTCCCTTTCAAAGAAATATTCGAACTCACGCAAATTCTAAACCAAGAGCTATATTGATTTGTTTAAACAACTTTTTGGCAGAGAGGCTCTAAATGATTTGGCCAGACCTGATAGGAAACAAAGGGGGAAAGATCTGGAGTTTTTTGTTCGCCCTGATTACTGCCATGCCACTGTCCAACAGCGCTGGCAATTTTGCCAATTAATTCCACTCTTTCAGGCTAAGGGCGCCCAGGCCTTTCTCCTTAACCCCTCAAAATTGAAAGTAATATACAAAGAGCGATCATACTTCCTAGCATCGGAGGGGGCTGTCAAAGAATTATTAGCTTGATTTTGATTCATATTGGTTTTATTCGTGATGCACATGGTGCCCGAGGCTTTTGTGTTTTTTTCTTTGTATTTCAGGTTTTTTTTCTCCTTTTCTCTCTTTTTGATTGTGCTGGAAATGTATCATTACAGTTTGTTCTCCTGCTTCTCTCTTAGTTATGTATCTGGTTGATAAGGAAATTATTGCACTGTAATGTGATGGAAATCGAATTGCGAGACACAAGTTGATTCTCACGACATCAATGTCAGGGGCTATTCAGTCCCTTTTGCCCTTTTTGCGTTGGGGCTCAGGGGGGGGGGGGGTGAGTGTGGGTGGTTCGGGAGGCACGAGGGAGGGGGCAGGCCCGGTCAGGATCGTTGGAACCAAGAGCAATGTTGGGTGTAATGGGATAGATAATTTGAATGTGATTATGAACACTTTTTTGACTGGTTTGTTACAGTTTTCAATAGATATATTTGGGGGATCAATGTTGTGGTGTAAAAAGATATTATTAAGATGGGAAACCGGAGGATCTGTTCTTGGAACATTTGTGGTCTCAACAACAGAAAAAAAAGGGGGTCTGTGCTCAAATTATACAGACCATGAGGATAGACTTATTATGTCTTCAGGAAAGGCCCCTTACTTGGAACAATAGGCATTTATTTAATGAATTGGGTCTGTATCTATTGGGATGCACCCGCCAAGGTACCACTACAAAGGGGGTGGCGATTCTCATGAGGATTGGGCTTTCTTAAACGCTCTAAGGCTGATCAAAATGGGCGATGGATGATTCTTGAGATCAGTATAGACAGCAAAGATTGGACAATATGCTCAATTTACTCCCCAAATTTGGATGACCTCGATATTCTGAATTTCTTAAGCTTAGAACTAGCTGCCTGGCCTTCTCCTCTAGTAATTTGTGGGGATTTGAATATTCATCTGGGAGCTGGCTTGGATATACGGGGTGAGTCAATATATCCTGGTCTAAAAAAAGAAGTCATACAAGGCATTGAGAGGGTTGGTACTGGATTTTGGTTTGTCTGATGTGGGCTATGTAAAACCGCCATTATCGCCAGGTTATACATTTTTCTCAGCCCCGCACCAGAAGTTTGTCCGGTTGGACTACTTTTTTTTTATAGATACTGGGCTTATTAATCGTACTTTGTTTGAGTTAATCCCTAGAATAATCTCAGACCACAATCCGGTGCGGATAGAGATTAAAACAGAGGTAGGATTCAAAGCAGAAGTAAGACTGTGGTCGTTCGACCGGAAACTGTTGGCAGACCCACTATATATCGACTCTATGGGTAACTGGATTAGGGAATTTTTTCAGTTTAACAGAGGAACTGCTTCTGTCCAAAATGTGTGGGATGCTTTTAAAGCCGGGGTCCGCGGGCATTAACTAGCATACTCGATTAAGAAACAAAGATATTCGGAATAAACTGGACGGATACTACAAGGTGGTACAGGAATGGGAGGAGAAGTTAGTGACAGCTATTGGTCTATCCCAAGATGCAGAACATATCCAAAATACTTTGCTAAACATAAGGCAAGGCTATATGAAGTATTTGCGACGAACCTGGCGGAGCAGATAGCAATCTTTAGATCACAGGTTTACGAAATAGGGGAAATTTCTGGTAGGATTTTGGCTAAAAAAATAAGGCAAAAGGAGGCATTCAACTATATTAATGCAATACAGGATGAGGCAGGCCAGATTCGTAATAAGCCGGAAGAAATCCTTGAGGTTATTAGGCAGTTTTACTCAAAGTTTTACGAGCAGGATCTTATAGGGTATAATAGTGATTAAATTGTGACTTATCACTGCAGATAATATCTCGAAATTAACCACCGCTCAGGCACAAATTCTGGACTCCGATAATACTTGGGAGGAAATAGAGTTGGCCCTGATGTCTCTTCCGGCTGGAAAAGCCATGGGACCTGACTGTATTCCTCTCAAATTTTTTAGATTACTTCGAATACTATTGAAACAGGATTTGCTGGCTACTTTCTTGGCAGCACAGAAAGGGGCGGCGCCCGTCTCTTGGAGACAATTTACAATCATGGCGTTTCTTAAAAAAGATAAATCTCCCCTCAATCTGGCCTCTTATAGGCCGATTTCGTTAATAAATGCCGACAGCAAAGTCTTCTCAAAAATCCTAGCCTCTCGAAGCGCAGGGATAATATCTTGCATAGTCTCACGATGGCAGCACAGGTTTATTCCCAAGCAGGATACCACGGATCACGTTCGGAGGGCCATTGCTTTGATGGACTGGACACAGGGCACTAATACAGCTATAGGGGTCATCCTGTTGGATGCCGAGAAGGCATTCGACAGGGTGGCCTGGCCCTATCTCTGGGATCTCACAGCCTTGAAAGGGTTTGGCCCACGTATGATTATGGCCTTGAAAGCTCTGTACGAATCACCATGCTCTAGCATAAAACTTGGATCAAATAAATCTGATTTGTTTCCTATTTTTCGTGGTACGAGGCAAGGCTGTCCGTCCTCTCCGCTTCTTTTCGCTATTTACATAGATCTTTATCTGAATGAAGTGAATCAGGCGGCGGATATAACCCCAGTAGAGGTAGCGGGTACCAGTTACAGAGCATTAGCCTACGCGGACAATGTGGTGGTGGTCACCACAGATATTGTAAAGGCTTTGCCAAAGATTGAGGCGCTTGCTTCTCAGTTTGGTGCCTTTTCAGGTTATAAACTAAACATGCCCAAGACTCAAACATTATATGTTGGACAGAATCCCCCTGCACATCTCAACATAGTACCAGCTGCACCTACTTGGGAATCAAGATTACAACCCCGGTGTCCGCTATCCCAGAGTTAAACTTTGGTCTAGTTGTTAAGAAGGCTAATTCCACATTGGAGCATATCGACCACCTACATTTGTCTTTATATGGGAGGAATAATGTCTTAAAGATGTTAGTACTCCCGAAACTGTTATATTTATTTAGAACTGTTCCTCTTGAATTTCCTCTTAGCTTTTTTAAACAATTAGAGAGGATGGCTGGGAGATTCGTATATGGCTATAAACGTCACCGCAGAGCCTATAAAAAATTATTCTTCCGAAGGCAAAGGGGGGGGGGGGTATTCCACATTTCATTTTTTATTATTTTGCGTCGGTATTACAATTTATTACTCCCTTGGTAATAGGTGCTAAAGCTCCAATTCTAGAATCTCATTCTCCATCTATATTTGAGTTTGCTCTAGGGTTTGAAGCCCGAGGCTGCTTGTTAAAAAATGTAGAGAATAGTTACTACACAAAAACTAAATTTAAGATTCTGCAAGCAGCATACCGGGCTTGGACTTTAATTCAGCGTCATGTAGGGATACCAAGAATTTTGAGATATACTCCTTTGACCTCCCAACATATTCTTCCCCCCATCTTTAGAGATTACACAATGACTAGATGGCGTAATACTGGATTTAGCTCTCTTGGTGATTTATGGCAGAACAATTGTAGGATATCCTTTACAGATCTTTGCCTCAAGTTTAGTCTCACAAACATTGATTATTTTAAATATCTTCAGCTGCATAGTTGTTTTAATACCTTAACACCTTTGGAACGCGCGGGACTCTACAAGATCCCCTTGATTTATAGCTTCTATAATAAAAAAAGGATTCTTTTTTTCTAATTTTTTAAAATATCTTTGTACCCAGATGACTTATTGAATATTCAAGAGAGGTGGGACGAGAAGTTGGATTCTAATAATGTTATGGTTGAAGAGTCTATTTCATTGGCTAACTCCATCTTGCTGTCAGGTAGAACTCGCACACAGCATTACATGGCTCTTTGTGACCTCTACTATTCCCCTGCAAAACATTTTAAGTGGGGTACTACAGCTGGTACGCTATGTAGCAGATGTGGTCTACCTGCAGCTGATGCAGTTCACATGTTCTTCTCTTGTTCAAAATTATTCCCAGTATTGTGGGCAATTCAATCCTTTTTATCTATACTGTATGGATCTCCAGTAGAATTAACAGCAGAGCTAGTATTGATAGGGATTTCTGCAGATACAGTGGCAGATGAGAAGAGAAACCTGCTGTATATATCAATGGCGATTTTCCGGGGCTGCATTACTCAGGAATGAATTAGCCCAGAACCACCATCTTTCTCCACATGGAGGGCTCGTCTCCTAGCTTTGTTTAACCTAGAACATGCCATATATAAAACAAAGGGGCGGAAAAAAAGCGCTCTGAGAGAAAATGTGGGTGCCGGTCCAGCAGTGTATCCTGGGGGAATTGGGATAGCTGTACTCTTTTGATCTTTTATTACTTATGTCTGTTAATTGATGTAAACTGTAAGCCAATGTAAAAATATTCTTTTTTTGGTCTCTTGATAGCTTCAGCTCTACTTTTTTTTGCTCTATCCCTTTCAGTTTGTATTCTTGTTTTTTTGCTCTTGGCTGTCTTTATATACAAAGTGAGATGTATGTAGTTTTTTATTATCTGTGAATATATTGAAATATGTTTGTACCCTGACCTGCTTGCAATAAAAAATTCAAAAAAAAAATAAAATTTGACAGTGTGTAAATGATAAATCTGCACTGGCTGGCGCAGAAAGAAAGAAAAGAACTGACGTCAGCACGTCGGGGTGGTGCCTATATAGACACAGACGTAACGACGACCTTGAGGACTCCAATGCCACCTATCAGTGCGTGGGGTACTGCTATCAAAAATCTTCCAGATCTTCCTGACGCCTGGAAGTTCACAGGTAAGGAATCTGCGGCTAGTTGTCTCTATCAGATAGGGATCTTCTTGATCTCGAGGTGCAAATGTGAACAAAACTGGTGTAGGCTGGAAAGGTAGGAGAACCACTGAATGAGGTTGTTAGTGAATCCCATTGGAGAATTGTGTGTATGAGAGTGGGATTGTCGATGGCAGGAAAGAGGAAGGGTCATCCTCATATGTTGCCAGGAGCACACTGTACAAGATGTTTAAAGAACCTGGTTCATCGCTGCAGCGTGCTCTAAAGCCATACTTGTAGTCATGCACGAGATAGTAGGCATTGGTCTGATCTAGGAGTTGAGTGTAGACTGCTTTTTCAATGATCTTGCCGATGTAAGGTGTGTGAGTAATGGGCTGATAATTGGTGAGATTATCAGCCTCTAGTGTAGGTTTCTTCAGATGTGAGAGAATTTGCCTCGTCTCACGAGCATACCTTCAGTGAAGGAGAAACAGTAAATAGTGAGGTGTGAGTGCACTTGTTTGGAGAGAAATCTGATAAACTGGCAGTTCGGGCTGGACTGTTCCCATTGGGCGCAGAGTCAAGACTGATTTGCATATGGCTGGGTCCAAACTGGAAAGGCATGGTGAGCAAAAAAACGATGGATTTAGGCCCAGATCTCTGTACTGGGTTGAATGTATGACATTGTTCTGCATTCTGTCCATCAATTGTTCTTTTTGCATATGTCACCCTGAGTGGAACAGGTATGCCCAGAAGTGGGTCTCGTGCTCCCCATGCCACTGGAGTCAAGCTATCCTGGCTGATGAGGGCTGAAAGCCCGAAACCGGTCCAAGGAAGCTCGTTTCCAGTCCAGGGAGGACCTGGCCTGGCAGTTCGGACTGGACTGTTCCCATTGGGCGCAGGGTCAAGAATGAGTTGCATATGGCTGGGTGCCTTCATTTTGCAATTTACATGTATGATCTACTTTGAGACAAAAATTACTCTGAAAACATCACTCTGATAAGACTAGAGAATTTAGAAAAACCCCATCTGAACCACAATCTTCAACCTCTTCCATCAGCAAGATTTTTTTTCTTTTAAACTTACGGTGCATTTTACCCCAGTGAACACCAGTGGCATGGTTGGGGTGGGCTTTTTTGCAAAAAGGAAGGGGTTTGGTCCGATTGGGAAGGAGGGGGGTAGGACCACAGAATCAATACCAAGAAAAGTTTACCCACACCTCCATTCATTTGGGATCGGAAATCCGATCACGACAAAAGATAGACTAAATTAATTGTGTCTGTCTTGGCAATGGTTAATTGCCTCTTATTTTGATTTATTTCATGAAGAGGAAATTATTTTTTGATAGGCCAAATTAGGAACACATTATCAACCAAACAAAATATCACAATGATATAAAACAAAATCTGCACAAAAATCAATTGTTATATATTATGCATAAATTACCACAAAAATTGACAATACATTTAAACACATGAAAAATTCTCAAAAAATTTAATGCATGAATACATTCAAAATCATAAAGCATGTCAAAAAAAGCTGTTTTTATACAGACTATTTACATGTATATATATTCAATTGCATTGCATTACGCATTGAATCAGAAAGTGCAAGAGAAAAAGATTCCCGACTTCTAAAAAGCAACAAATCCTGATATATTAAGTGGGTAAAGCATTAATCTTCACATAGCCGACGCGTTTCGAGTTCTGGCATGCCAATTACCAAACTCTCATCAGGGAAGCTTTAATCCTGTCTTTGACAACTGTGTACTAACAGTGTGAAGTTCTGGCGTTTGATTATTCTCCTACGAAGTGCTATCACAGTGTAAATGACACTGGAATCATTCCCGGTGTAGCACAGTTCTTTACTGCGAACAATTCAGTGAGCAACAGACTCCAATTAACCCCATGCGCCTTTAGCTGAATTTGCTTTCCGTTCAAAATAATTGGAACCAATAGAGACCGATATCAGCTTGCAAACAAACAGCGACCATCGAAAATAAAGAACTGTGCTACACCGGGAATGATTCCAGTGTCATTTACACTGTGATAGCACTTCGTAGAAGAATAATCAAATGCCAGAACTTCACACTGTTAGTACACAGTTGTCAAAGACAGGATTAAAGCTGCCCTGATGAGAGTTTGGTAATTGGCAGGCCAGAACTCAAAACGCGTCGGCTATGTGAAGATTAATGCTTTACCCACTTAATATATCAGGATTTGTTGCTTTTTAGAAGTCAGGAATCTTTTTCTCTTGCACTTTCTGATTCAATGCGTAATGCAATGCAATTGAATATATATACATGTAAATAGTCTGTATAGAAACAGCTTTTTTTGACATGCTTTATGATTTTGAATGTATTCATGCATTGAATTTTTTGAGAATTTTTCATGTGTTTAAATGTATTGTCAATTTTTGTGGTAATTTATGCATAATATATAACAATTGATTTTTGTGCAGATTTTGTTTTATATCAATGTGATATTTTGTTTGGTTGATAATGTGTTCCTAATTTGGCCTATCAAAAAATAATTTCCTCTTCATGAAATAAATCAAAATAAAAGAGGCAATTAACCATTGCCAAGACAGACACAATTAATTTAGTCTATCTTTTGTCGTGATCGGATTTCCGATCCCAAATGAATGGAGGTGTGGGTAAACTTTTCTTGGTATTGATGGTTGGGGTGGGGGCACTGAAAGACCAAAACTGTGGGGGCAAAAAGATAATATGTATACTTTTCTAATGTACTTACCGGTTTCTCGCTCTCAGCGTTTTCTTCATTCTTCTGGCTTCAGCACTGTCCAAAGCACCTAATGGAGCCTCAGGCAACCCCCTTTTGCAAATACAGACACTTCTCTCATGCTGCAGATGAGCAGTATGAGAGAAGTGCCAGGATTGGCTGGAGCGGGCTGCCTCGACGTTCCAGCAGGCACAAGATGGATGTGCCTGCTCTCTACTCCGCTGTCAGACAGCTAGGTGGAGAGGTATACACTGCACATCAGGCTGCCCATTGCAAGACAGCTGGCAAAAGTGACTTGCACAGTAAAAACTTATGGCGTAAGCACCACTCCCCTCCTGCCAGTCACCAGCAATGCCCAGCCCCCAAACACTGCTTGGGCTTGTAGCATTGAAAAGTTAAACAGTAATTCATTTTATTATTCACTTTTGCGCCCGCAACTGGCAACAGGAGGGGTGACGCTCCTCTTTCCGTAACGTGGGGGGGGACGGGAGGGGGGGGGGGGGGGGGGGGGGGCGGAGGAAGTAGGGTTAACACACTAATAGACCTGGCTGCATTAACCAGCAATTAAGTGTGCTATTAGTACCAGAAAACTAGCTCCAGGCGCAAAATACTCTTTAGGCGACTCCTAAAACCGTATGGCATGCTTATGTAGCTTATTTTTAATAAATAAGTAACTTCTAAAAATGTAAGCAGTTTTATTCCTTAACTCCACAAAACCTTCGCTTGTGTTATGAGGTAGTTCAGGGACATCACAGAAGACTATCAAGTATGCGTGCACTCAGGGGGAAGCTGTAGATAGCTACAGCAGGGGCTACCGGGTCGTGTAATTGGAATACGTTTATCCCTTTTACTAGGAGGACTGAACGTGTTGATGACCCTAACTTGACCCCATGTAGTCCCTATCCCAGACTGACTACCAGGGAGCTCCACTGTAGATGGCACCTGAATTTGAACGGTAATGTTTTTTTTTTACTTTATTTACCAGTTCCAGAATATAAGACCAAAAACTTTCCAAGCTCCAGTTCAATTGCAGTATTACAATCCAGTGCAGAGTGCAGGTAGTTGCCAACTTAACATTGAGTTATCACCATGTTGTATAGTCCAAACTGGTTAATCAATTCTACTGTCTCAAGGGCGCCGCATCTGTTACTCTCAGTTCACACATTGACTCATTACTGAAATACACAGCTAATAATGTTCGGGAAAAATAAAAACATTACATATCAACGATTAACCCCTTCACTGCGGCGGCTATTCCGCTGCAGTGCTAAGGGGGCGGGGCGGCCGCGCAGCGGACGCATGCTGGTGACGGAACCGCTCCGTCACCAGCCGTGGTTGCACTGTGCTCATGACAGAGCGGTTCCGTCACGGCCCGCCCGCTCAATAGAACGTTCAGCGCAGGCGCGGAATCTGCGCCGCGCAGGCGTTCCGAGCGGGCCGTGAACCGCTCCGTCATCAGCACAGCGCGACCGCGGCTGATGACGGAGTGGTTCCGTCACCAGCAGGGGAGGGGTTAATATACAATTGCAGTTGGATTAGCCAATACCTGCTGGTACCAGTCCATGCTCTAGTTGTGATGTGGGCTGTGACGTGGAGGTGCAATGTTTGAAAGGGCCCCAAATGTCCAGTGGACGGGAAGTGCTAGGAAGAGTGGAGGCATACAAATCATAGTTGGTGTTGCAGTATGCTAAACTGCTCCGCCATTCCTTAAGTGTGGGGGCAGCTATTCGTCCCCATTTGAGTGCTATTTACCTTTCGGCCAGTAGCAGCCCCAAGGCAGTAAATTTCCGGACGGCTTTGGGAAATTACATACGTACCCCAAAAACGCAACCTCCGGAGTGGGAACAATATCTAAGCCAATCATTTCCCAGTGTACGATAAATGTCGGCCCAGTACGTAGTTATTTTACAACAGTACCAGGCGAGGTGCACGAAATCTGCATGTGGAGCTTTGCATTTTAAACAATGAGGTCTGTCTATATATATTCTATTTGCCATCTCAGGGGTTACATAGATTCTGCGCAGGAATTTAAAATGGATCAATTTGTGGCGGCTGTTCAAGGAGACCTCCTTAGTTTGACTACAACATTTAGCTCATTGGTTATCCGTAATGGGATGGCACAGATCAGTTTCCCAAAGAGCCCTTATTTTGATGTTGTGTATCGGGATAATATCAGTAAACGGCTGGTATAACTTGGAGACCAGATGCTCACCCGTGGTGCTGTCTAGAATTGTGGATAGCGGGGAGAAAGAATCAGGTTCAATGGGGAAGCCAGGAATTGTAGCCCTCAAAGCCGACTGAAGGCGATTAAGTACAAAAGTGTCCATGAAAGTAGCTTCATTAAATCTATCACCATCTGAAACAGAAAATGCGTGCCCTTCGCTGTATAGATCCCCAATAGTGGATATGTCATACTTTGAGAGAGTGCTATCTTTTCTCCCGTAATTGGAATCCAGCGTTTATTTGGGATAGGTAATTTCGGGGAGTATAGTACCGGAGATCCCAGTATTATTTGATATATTTGATATTTATTAATTTTTATATAGCGCAACTATCGCTCCGGAAGGAGCATCTTGGCGCTGAGCAATCAGAAGAAACCAACTTGGGAAATGGGAATCATATGGCTGCGAGGACCAAAGAGTCGGGTCGGAGGAAGATCCAAGTCTTCAGAAGTTTTCTGAAAAGGGTTTCTGAAGGGGCGTGCCTGAGGTTAGGGGGAAGGCCGTTCCAAGCTTTAGCCGCCAGGAGTGAAAAGGTTTTTCCACCTTTCGTTTTGAGCTTAAACCTGGGTATGGTAACCAGATTAGCTCCTGATGACCTCAGGCAGCGCGAGGGAGTGTACTGAGGAAAGCGCTTGACAAGATAGGAGGGGCCTGTGTTCTTAGTGGCCTTAAAGACAATGACAAGGAGTTTAAAAAGGATCCTTTTGTGGAGGGGCAGCCAATGAAGGGTGTTGAGGGCCGCCGAGGCTGAGGACCTTCTCGGAAGTCCGAGAACGAGCCTGGCCGCCGCGTGCTGGACGCTCTGTAGCTTCTTCAGGGTGGACTTTTTTATACCTGCCAGGAGACCATTGCAATAATCGAGTCTGGACAGGATCAAAGCCACGGCCACTGATTTCCTGGCGGAAATAGGGAGGAAGTCGAAGAATTTCTTTAGCTGTCTAATGATGTTAAAGCAGCACCCTGCAGTAATGCGCGCATGGTCGTCAAAACTGAGGGACGAGTCGAATTGGACACCCAGATTGCGGGCCGATAAAACTGCACTGGGAGGTGCCTCAGAGTGTTGGGGCCACCAATCTTTTGGAGAAAAAAGGGTGTCTTTGCCTAAGGGTATAATCTCAGTTTTGGCGCTGTTGCACTTGAGGTGATTATTATTGAGCCATGCGAAGACTTGGGAAAGGCAATTCTGGAATCTAAGAGCGGCATCGGGGAGTTTTTTGTCAAGGGTGACAACAAGTTGGGTGTCGTCAGCGTAAGATGTTACAAGGATGCCATGCGATTCAATCAGGGTAAGCAGGGGGGCCATGTAAATATTGAAGAAAAGTGGGCTCAGAATGGATCCCTGGGGCACACCTGATAGAATGGTTCTTTCGCTGGAGAGAAAGGGGCCAAGTGAGACTGTTTGTGATCTGTTAGACAGAAATGAAGATATCCATTTCAGAGCGGTATCCGACACACCGATTTCGCGCATTCTGTGGATGAGGATTGCATGGGAGATGGTATCGAATGCTGCGGTTAAGTCGAGCAGGATGAGAACTGCGTGTTTCCCCTCATCCTGCAGGAACTTGATGGTGTCGGATAACTCGATCAGAGCAGTTTCAGTAGAATGGCCGGAGCGGAAACCAGATTGCTGAGGATGGAGAATATGATTGTTTTCCACGAAGGCTTTTAGCTCAGCATGTACTATTTGCTCGGTTATCTTGCCTAATGCTGGAAGTAGGGAAATTGGGCGCATGTTGGAGAGGTCTGTCGGGGGTTTATTATGCTATTATGACTAGCTTCCTCCAGGCCCAACTAGTGGTGGAGACCGTCTGGATGTCTGTGGGGTCATGAGGGTAACCCAGAGGTAATATCGTATTCAGTGTGTCCGGAAGAACCAGATCTGCCTCTGGACGCAAATAGGGGATCCTGGAGTCTGGATGAAACCAGGATTGTCCATAACCGCATTGCGCTATGAGGTAGTATAATTGTAAGTTAGGGACTCCAAAGCCTCCTCTGTGATATGGAAGTGTCATTACCTCCCAACGTTTGCCTAACCAGGTCAATCTGATGAGATTAGTGTATAAAGACTTAAAGAATCGATTCGTCAGAGGGATGGGGATATTGTTGAATACAGGAATTTGGACAAGACAATCATTTTAATCAGTGCAACTCGCCCGGCTATCGAAAGTGGGAGTCCTAGCCACCTATCTACTTGCATTTCCAAGTTGTGCACTGCCATGCTGTAGTTAAGACCGTATGATTTCTGTAGTCTTCAAGTGTATATTAATCCCCAGATAAGTCACTGAGTCCGAACACCAGGCCAGTGAGTATTCGCATTCCTATGTAGTGGTACCCATAATAAGGGGGAATATCACTGACTTGTGCCAGTTTATACCAAGACCGGAGAAACTGCCAAACCTGATGACCTCTCTGATTAATGGCTTTAGATTATTTTGAGGGTCTCTAATGTATAATATGGTCAGCGTATAAGGACACCAGTAAGGGCCCGGTGTTGAATTGGAGCCCCCTCTGTAAGTGTCGCTCTTGGAAGTGTCTAACAAGGGGGTCCATTGCTAATATGAAAAGGAGTGGTGACACGGGGCAATCCCTGTCTGGTGACAGGATAATGTAAAAGAGCGGGACAGCTTGCCGGTTAGTCGATGTCTGGAGGAGGGTTCTGGATACAGTAGAGCAATGAGATTTACAAAACCAAAGGGCATACCTGGCCTCCGCATAACTATCCACAGAAATGGCCACTCCAGGGAATCGAAGGGTTTTTCAGAGTCCAGCAACACTTCTGGTGCCGGAGTCGCTGGGTTGATTCGATGTAAGACTGTAAAGATGGTGCGAAGATTTAAGGAACTAGATCTATGGGGCACAAACCCGGACTGGACCGGAGGTATTTTATCCAGTGAAAGAGTGAGCCGCAGAGCGATCATTTTGCTAATATTTTATAATCTAAATTTAATAATGACAAAGGTCTTTATGACTCGCACTGCAAGGGGTCTTTGCCAGGTTTGGGCAACAAAACAATCACTGCTTCCCGAAGAGTGGGTTGCAACTGATTCCATTCTATGGATTCGTTGTAAACTTCTAGGAGCTTCGGGGCTAACATGTCCTTATACTTTTATAAAAGTCACCCATGAAGCCATCGAGACCAGGAGCCATAGAGCCGTTCAGTGCATCAATAGCACTAATTTTTTCGGCAGTGGAAAAGGGCTCGGCAAGGAAATCCTGAATGTATTTTTCCATGTATACCAGTGCAATCTCAGCGAAATAATCATCTCGCTCCGAGGAGTCGTGTACAAGCTTGGAAGTGAACAATATTTCATAATATGTTAGAAATGCATCTCAGATGTTTCAGTTAAAGTGAGTCCAGAGTCAGCCGGAGTTCTTTGATGTATGATCTAGAATAAGGCGGCCTCAGTCAAATATTCAGGAGATGTAGATGGGTCCAGGATATCATTTCCTCGGGACAGAGCGGCAGTACGCGGGGGGTGGCCGTGATTATTAGAGCAGGCTCAGGGATCAGGCTGATAAAACACGACACGGACATTTCAGGCAGATGGTTGATAGCTTCTCTGATGGTGGGAAGTGCCCCTTTGGTCTGTGCAGTATACTATGGCCCGAATCTAGATGCCCGAGGGCTTTGATAAAACTTAAAACGAACTTAATAGAGACAACTGGCCCGATAATTGTAGGGGGAGATTTTAATCTTATTTTTGATAGAGATCTTGATAGAACATCGAGGGTGAAGTTTTCCCCCCCAAAAAAAAACAGTCTAGAACTTAAGAACATCATGAGGGATTTTAATTTGATGGACATTTGGAGACTTAAAAACCCAGGGGGAAGAGATTACTCTTTCTACAGTAGAAGATATGGGCACCATTCGAGGATAGATTTTTTCCTGGTAGATAAGAACCTCTCATCGGCAGTCGACTCTGTATCTTATGTCCCTGCAATTCTGTCAGACCACTCAATGGTGGAAATGGTAGTCAACATGATACAGAAAAAACTTCATAGGAGATGGACACTGGATCGGACGCTGCTGCTGGAAGAAGGAGTGCGACAGAATTTAGTTACCCAGTCTGAAGAATTTTTCAGGGTCAATACAGGGTCAGCAAATAACCAAATAGTCTGGGAATCCTATAAAGCTTTCTCCCGAGGCTTATTAACAACCCTGATGATCAGGAGGAATAGACTGAGGAAAGAGAGAAGGGAAGCACGGATTTCTAGAATCAAGCTTAAGGAACTGGAGTTACAGAGGGCATCGGCAGAGGAGTCGGACAACAGGCAAATACTTCAGAGAGAGCTCGATTGTCTGCGAGCAGAATTTCAAGCAGGGTTGGACAAAGATCTAAAGGAAAAGTGGGATAGTAGTAATTTACAACAGTTTGCTTACGGCGAGAAGTGTGGACGTCTCTTGGCATGGAAGGCCCGAGCCGACAGAACAAGAAACCAGATACACAGCTTGGTTTTATCAGGTACAGGGGAAAAAACTAACAAGGATGACTGTATCAGAGAAGAAGCAAAGAGATACATGCAGTCTCTTTATGGACCTAACTCCTCTGGGGATAAGCAACAAGCAGAATCCTGGTTTGCAAATGTCCAGCTCCCTAAGTTATCTGAGATTGACTGTTCTTACCTTAGTTCAGAAATCAAAGAAGGGGAAGTCAGGGCTCAGGTGTCAAAAATGGCTAAGGGCAAAGCCGCAGGCCCAGACGGGCTCCCAGTGGAGCTGTTTAAGACCGTTTTAGAGCAGATCATAGGGGTTCTGACCCTATTATTTAACGAAGTCTTACTCAGGGGAGGACAGGTCCCCAGGTCATGGGCGGAGGCAACGGTCACATTATTGTTGAAGCCAAATAAGGATCCGAGCAGGATTGAGTCATACAGGTCCATTTCACTTCTTAATGTTGATTATAAAATATTCGCGGGGGTATTGGCTACGAGATTAGCAAAGGTAGTAAAAACTGTAGTACATTGCGACCAAAGGGGCTTCATCCCGGATAGGCAGCTCAATGAACTGACCTTTCAAGTGGTAGCTGCAATTGATGTAGCTCAAGAAAAGAAACTGCCTCTGACCATAGTAGCAGTAGACGCTGCGAAGGCATTCGACCAAGTGGACTGGAACTATTTGTGGTTGGCGATGGAAAAATTTGGCTTTCCGACGAACTATATAACAGCCATTAAGCTTTTATACTCAGACCCAACAGCAAAGGTCCTAGTAAATGGTTCTTTGACAGAGCAGTTTCATATTTCCCGAGGCACTCGTCAGGGATGTCCCTTATCCCCTCTTTTGTTTGACTTGTATATAGAGCCTTTCGTTTGTTTATTAAGAGCCGATCCTATAATTAAACCTTTTAAGATTGCGGAAGTGGAGTTTAAGTTAGCTTTGTACGCAGATGACCTGTTAATGTATACTATAAATCCGGATGTGGCAA
Source organism: Lissotriton vulgaris (assembly GCF_964263255.1). Taxonomy (NCBI): domain Eukaryota; kingdom Metazoa; phylum Chordata; class Amphibia; order Caudata; family Salamandridae; genus Lissotriton; species Lissotriton vulgaris. The sequence continues at coordinate 1,504,235,973 of NC_141695.1, read as the reverse complement.
TCCCTAGACTATTAGATCTTGCAATGGGGTTTGGTAACATTTCGGGGTACGCTATCAATGCTGAAAAGACGGAAATAATGGAATGGAACCAGCAGTCTAGCTCGTTAGGGAAGAAGAATAAAATGAGGTACCTGGGAATCCACTTGGTTAATGAGATAGATGAAATCCCCAAAATTAATCTAGAAAGGATCATTAAAGATACAATTGCTTTATTGCAACGCTGGTCCTCTCTGCCTTTAAACATATACGGGAGAGTGAATCTCCTGAAAATGATAGTGCTCCCTAAGGTCACTTTTTTATTTAATGCCATCCCATTATCCTTTCCAGCACCCTTAATTAAAAAACTACAAGGAAAACTGGGCTCATTCATTTGGAATGCCAAAGGCCCTCGCATAGCGTGGAAGAAATTAAGAAGGGGTCTCAAGACGGGAGGACTCGCCTTTCCAGATTTAATGCTGTATTGCCACGCTTTTCATTTTAAGCATTTTAGAATTATGGCGGGTCATATGGACCAATCATCAATGGGGCTGCTATTCTCTGTGTTATTAAAGGAGGTTCCTCAGGGTTCCAGTTTTTTTCTTTATAAGTTTGGAGACCCAAAATTTTTAAAAAAAGTAAGGTTGAAGATCTTAAGGTCAGCCTTGAAAAATTGGGTATTCGTAAGGACTAAATTAAACATTATCTATTACGCACCACAGGCACCCATATGGGACTCACCAGGCCTCCCAGCCTGCCTTAATGATCAACTGTCACTACCTTTGAAACAGGCAGGGCTGCAGAGGTGGGGAGATCTGCAGGGAGATGGCCAACTCTTAAGCTGGGACGCATTGTCCAATTTAACTAGGGGGGCCCTGACGCGGTTTAAATACTACCAATTGTCAGGCTGGTGGACAACGAGATTTCGGATACCTAATGATAATAACCCCCCTAACCCTAAATTTGATGCGGTAGCCAGAAGGGGTAAGTGGAAAAGCCAAATATCTTTTTGGTATACGGCAATGTTAGAAGGGGAGGATGTGACGGAGGTTGAAATCAGTAAATTATGGTGTAACGCTCTCACCCCGACTAATGGGCCTCTTTTGGATTCTTGGTGCGATTCCTTCAGGGTGTTGAATGCCGTAATTAAGCCGGCTGCGTTGAAAAGGAATCACCTATTCACAATGTATAGGGTCTATATAACTCCGAAGAAATTGGCAAAATTTTCAAATATGGACTACAATTGCCCAAGGTGTGGTCTCTTGAAGGCTGACGATGTTCATATGTTTATGGATTGTCCTGATTTAGCGGAATATTGGGGGAAGATAAAGGAATTTCTGGAAGAAGTCCTCTTAATGCCTATAGCACTCCCAAGGTTTACAGTCATGTTTGGGCTTGTGATGAACTATCAAGTTAATGATTTTTCCACCAAATTTGTATTTTTCACCATCCTTTTAGCAAGGCGCGAGATTTGCAGGGCATGGAAAGATCCAACTCCCCCAACCTTTGCTAATTGCCTGAAGCAGATAATGTTGACTTGTAAATCAGATGTGGCATGCGATCCCAGAAGCTTGACGAATGTGTGGGCAGCCTTGGTGGCATGGCAAGCTCGATGATTGGTTTTCCAATGATTTGTCTGGAGCCCTGCTGGTTCCCCGTACTCCTAAGTAGCAAAGGGCGCACTCGGATCGGTGAAAGAAAAGGAGTTTGGAGGGGAAGGTAGTGGCTACTTGAGGGTGCGGGCAAACCAACTTGCATCAGGCCAAAACCAACGAGGGTCAGTACAGAACGGCCAGCAGTGCATGGAGGAGCCAGTGTCCCATCAAGAGTTCCATCTGTGATATATGAGGATTACCAAAAAAGAAAAAAAAAAAGAAGGAAAAAAAAAAATAGAATAAGGCGGCCTCAACAACTATGCTAGTGTGCGACCCGGCCTTTCTCCTTCACCATACCTATGTGCTGTTGTATATTTGCTAAGGAAATGTATTTCCCCATCAGCGGCTTCCCTGAACTCCACCAATAACGCCAAACAGCGCTTTCCTACCTCAGCCACTTATTGTGAGGTGAGCAAGAAGGCATCTAGAGCCGTCAGTTGTTGTTCGATATTAGCTAAAGTTTTCCTCATATCTTTTAAAACCCGGCATGTTTTGCTATGTCAATACCCCTGATGCAGGCCTTAAATGCCTCCCAAAGCATTACCCATGTATCTACTGACCCCATGTTTAGCTCGAAATAGCCCTCAATTGAGTCTCTGATCTCAGAGTCAAAAAATGATCTTTCAACGCACTGCCAGGGAATCTCCACTGACGCTCACAACCCTCTGGTCTGGGGATACAGAGTCTAAACAACACTGGGGCGTGATCTGATTATGTCATAGGGAGTGACATAATTGTTGTGCACCACATGATTGGTTGCGGGGTGAGAAGCCAGTAATCCAACCTAGTCCAGGTGTTGTGCTGAATAGTGTGTAAAGCCTGGGTTTGTCGGGTTGCGGACTCTCCAAATATCTGAGAGTTGGAGTGTCTCGCAAGTGTCTAACAGTACCTGACGAGTGCGAGGCTTAGTGTCCGCGGATTCTGAAGAGCTATCTAGTGTGCGGTCTAGAAGTAAGCTGAAGTTCTCCCCCAGTAGCAGGCTGTCAGTGCCCAAGCGTAGAATTGTGGCGTCTAGTTCTAGAAAGAAATCAAGACAGTCCGTGTTAGGAGCGTAAATGCATACCATAGTAACGGTGCGCCCCATGAGTCTGCCCTCAACAATAGAGAGCCTGCCCTCCCTGTCATTATGGCTGAGGAACAAAGAGAAAGGGAGTATCTTATAGATTAAGAACGCTGTACAGCGAGCATTTGTGCTGTGATTGGAAGAAAAAAACTATGTGGGCCCCAGCTAGCTGCAAACTCTGGTTTCTGATTTGGGCAGATGAGTCTCCTGTAGAAAAGCTATATCCACACTATACCTCTGCAAATACTGCAATACATGTTTGCCTTTTTTGGGGTTGTTGAGTCCCCTTACATTCCAAGTGATGACAGAAAGATTAGAATGGGTTACTAAATTAGGGGCAATAGACATTAAAGCATTGATTCAATACGATGAAACTGTAGTGTGTGGCAAAGAACCTCTGACTGTAATATATGGAACATATAGTATATAGCAAAGTAAAAAACATCCCCTCCCTCCACCCTCCCAACCCTGGGTCCCAATGTGCAAGGATCCCTCTCAAAACAACCAATAACCTAATGCATCCTGTAAACATCTCGTCTGGAAATATAAAGTCTCAGGAAAATGCATTGTGCTCTGTGAATTCAACATTGTGCTACGCACCTAGGGGGGGGAGGCAACGCACCAAGGGTGCTCAGCATAATTAAAGCAGTGCAAAAATGTAATAGCTAATACTGTCTCAATTTTGTTATTGAGCTTAGACTTGCACATAATTTTGCCATCTATGAGGAGATTCATAACACTAGCCGGGCAGCTATGTAGATTATTCATTCGATAAAAGATCAACACTGGCCGCAGAGCCGCTGTTTTGGGGGGTGGGGGGGCGGAAAGAGCCACCTCTAGCCTCTTTCTTGGGCCTCTCTTGGATTGTCAAATATGCGAGACCTGCCCTTAATGTCAACTCGTAGGCGTGCAGGGTACAACATGCCATAGCGGAGACCCAGAGTACTTTCGGTGAGCTTCTTGAACCATAATAGTTAAGTCTGGGAAGAATGACACAGTGAAACCTGCAAGTTAAGTGCACCCCGCTCTCTGGCCAGTCGCAGAGCAGTATCTTTATCTCGGAAGTTCATGATGCATGCTATGATAGGCTGAGGTGGACAGCCAGGGTTAGGACGGGGCCTAAGGAGCGATGGGCTGGCTCCACAACAAATCCAGGGGATGGCCTCCTTTCTGAACATGTCAACGAACATTGTTTCAACAAATATATCCATTCTTTCTGTGTTTGTAGACTCCGGGACCACAATAATGCGGAGGATGTTGCGGCGACTGCGCACCTCTAAATGCACGTTTTTTAAAACAATATCTTTTTTAATTTTTTCCATTCGCTCAAGGCGTTTCGTTGACTGTGCAGCCCTGTCCTCTAGATCAGAGACTCTGCCTTCTGCTGTGTCTAGGCGCCGGTCATGGATGGCTATCCGCACCTCTAGTGAGTCAAGGCATTTATCCAGAGAGTCTGCTGTTCAGCGATTTATACCCTGCTCCTTGTTCTGCTAGCCACGCAGAGTGGGAAGAAGCAGAGTCTGAAGCCAGGCGCGCAGGCCTTCAGACACCTGTACAACCATCGGCCCAGTGCAGCATGTCAACACCCTCTGCTAGGGGTCTTTTTTGCCCATGCTTGTGTGACATTGATCTGAGGGTAAGTCAGCTGATGGGGACCGGAGTAAGACAGATGAGGCAATGGGGGATCGACCTGTTGCTGCATCAACCGGTTGATCCCCCACACCTGCATCTTCAATGAGGGAATCAGCGCAGCTGGTCCAAACTTCGAAGCGATCAGGATTTCATGGAGACAGACAGATTTTGCTAAGCACTTGGACGGAGCTTCAAAGCCGCACGGCCATCTTGGTCCGCCGCTTGGCCACACCCCCAATTTGAACAGGTAAATTGGGATCATTAAATACAGCAATGTCTTATCTGAGGATGGTGAGGCCATGAAATGGTCAACCGACCTACCGTCTTGCTAAGAACAGTGGACTCCTTTAGATCCTCCAGTTTCCCTTCTAACCGGTCAAGGCGGGCCAGTAGAGGGGCAATCTCAGCTTTCAGAGTAGCCCTGAAGTTTCCAGCAAACATTCCATGAATTTGTCCAGGTGCTCTTGAAGAGATAATGCGTGGGCAACGGTAGACACATGCAGGAGTGGTGAGTGTATGATCATAAGGCTGTAAAGGAAAATGCTACTCACCAGTATGAATTTGTCCTTGGCATGTAGAGCTGCAGAGTTGTACACTTTTGCATAGATCGCCATCTGGTGTTGGGCTCGGATGTTTGCATGTTGTTTTTGTCTTCGAAGAAGTGTTGTAGTCACAAGATTGGTGACTCCTTCTGTGGACAGTGCGCATGGGCTGCGGCTCCATCGTTAGTTTTGCCACTAGGGTTAGATGGAGTAGTGAGAAATATAAAGATGTCCATGAGTGATGTATCTAAGATAATACTGGAACAGATAGAGGTACCCGGGGAGGTGGGTGGGCGTGTACAATTCTGCAGCTCTACATGCCAAGAACAGATGCATACCGTTCAAGGCATAAGCTGCAGATTGTACACTTTTTCATTAACTATACGGCAGTTACCTCTTTAGCGGTGCCTACCTGTATCTGTTGCAGTAGTTTGAAATAGTGTTTTCAGTACAGCCTAGCCCACGCTAGCTTGTTGTTTTGCCTGCACATCTACACAATAGTGTTTTGTGAAGGTATGTGGTGTAGCCCAAGTTACGGCTTTGCATACATCATCTAGGGGAATGTTCCCTAAGAATGCCATAGAAGCCCCTAGTTTGCGTGTTGAATGAGCTCTAGGGGGAATGGTTAACATGCGTTTAGCTTTGATGTAGCATATATATAAGCATTTTACAATCCACCTAGCAATTCCTGTTCCGGGTATAGGATTACCTTTATGAGGTGGAGAGAAAGCCACAAAAAGTGGTTTGGTTTTCCTAAATGATTTTGTTCTTTCAATGTAATAGAGTATTGCTCTTTTAACATTAAGGTGTGTAGAGCTCTTTCTGCCACAGAGTCTGGTTGAGGAAACAATACTGGGAGTTCAACAGACTGGTATAGATGGAAGGCAGACACTACTTTGGGTAAAAATCTTGGATTAGTTCTAAGAACTACCTTGATGGAGCTGTAAAAATGGTTCTCGTATGGTTAATGCCTGGAGTTAACTTACTCTCCTGAGAGATGTGATAGCAACCAAAAAGGCTACTTTCCAAGTGAGAAATTGAAGTTTACATTTGTGGAGAGGTTCAAAAGGAGGACCCATTAGTCTGGTAAGGATTATATTAAGGTTCCACCCTGGAGAGGGTGGAGCTCTTGGTGGAATTATTCTTTAAGTCCTTCCATAAAGGCTTTGATAGTGGGGACTCTAAACAATGACAAGTGTCTATTTTGTAGGTAGGCCACTATGGCTGCTAGATGTCACCAAATATATGTATACACTTGGTTACATTGTTGTAGATGCAAGAGATAACAGATGATGTTTTGAATGGAAGCATCTAGTAGGTTGATGTTGTTGTATGTGCAATAAATGACAAACCGTTTCCATTTTGCCGCTTAGCATGCCCGTGTTGTAGGGCGTCTGGCCTCTTTGATAATGTTCATAAAGTCTGGCGGGAGATTAAGGTAGCCAAACTCTAAGATTTAAGGAGCCAGATCGCAAGGTTGAGTTGATTCGGATCGGTGTGTCTTATCTCTCCATGGTAAGAAGTTTGGGTGAGAGATGTAGCTTTTGATGTGGTACTACTGATAGTTCCAATAGAGTTGTGAACCATAGTTGTCTTGCCCATGTTGGAGCAACTAAGATCATTGTGAGGGAGTGTTGTTGAGTTTCTTCACCACTAACGGAATGAGTGGGAGAGGTAGAAAAACGTAAGCAAATTTGTCTGACCAATTCATCCATAGCGCATTGCCTTTGGACAACGGGTGTGGATACCTGGACGCAAAGTTTGGGCATTTTGCGTTTAGGTGTGTGGCAAACATCTGTTTCTGGGTGTCCCCACATGCGAAAGAATGGAAGAAGAACTTGAGGATGAAGTTCTAATTCGTGGATCTGTTGTGCTTGATGGCTGAGCAGATCCGCTATGTTATTGTGTACCCCTGGTAGATGTTCTGCCAGTAAATATATTGTTTGCAGAATCCCTCAGCTCCATATGCTTTGAGCTAGGTGTGATAGCTGTAGGGAGTGTGCCCCCCCCCACCCCCCCCCTTGCTTTTGTATGTATAATACATTGATGTCCTGTTGTCTGTACAAATCAGGACAGCTTTGCCTAGAATGTGTACTTGAAAATATTTCAACGCTAGGAAGATTGCTAACAATTCCAGGTAGTTGATGTGAAATTGTTCTTTTTGGGGGGTCCAGATACCTTGAATGGGATGGGTTTGAAGATGAGCTCCCCAGCCGGGGAGCGATGCATCTGTTAGCACTACCTGTGGGACTGGCTTGAGGAACGACCGCCCTTTGGAAAGGTTCTGTGTGTTCCACCATTGCAGAGAGCGATGGGTGCGGTCGTCCACCAACACCAGATCTGTTAGTTGACCTTGAGCCTGGTTCCACTGATGTTCTAGGCACTCTTGTAGTAAACGCATTTGTAGTCTTGCATGAGGAACGAGAAAGATGCAAGTGGCCATCATCCCTATTAGTTGCATGAACACTTGTGCTGGTAGTGAGTGTTGTGGTTAAAATCTTTGAGATAGTGTTTGTATAGCTGTTATCCTGACTTGGGTGGGATATGCTAGGGCTTTTGAAGTATTTAGTGTAGCTCCTAGATATTATTGTATTGTGGACGGTTGGAGATGGGATTTCTCCAGACTATGAAGCAGTTTTATTGAGTGTGTGTTGAACATAGCTGTTGTGGGATTTAGCTTTTATTAGCCAGTCGTCCAAATAAGGGAAGACATGAACTTGCGGTCTTCTCAAATGGGCTGCAACCACTGCGAGGCACTTGGTGAAAACCCTGGGTGCCGTGGTGATCCTGAATAGTAGAACTTTGAACTGGTAATGTTGCCCATCTACCACAAACCTGAGATATTTCCTGTGAGCGGGATGAATGGAATGTGGAAGAAGGCATCCTTTAGATCTAGAGTGGAGAGAAAGTCGCCTTGCTTAAGTAGTGGAAGAACTAGTTGTAAAGTGACCATGTGGAAGTGGTCTGATTGGATGTAGTAGTTGAGCGGTCTGAGATCTAGTATTGGTCTGAGAGAGCCGTCCTTTTTCAGAATTAGAAAATAAAGGAAATAGACCACTGTGCCTTGATGTGGCATGGGAACCGGTTCTATTGCATTTTTTTGTAATAGTGCAATAACTTCTTGTTTGAGAAGCGTCAGATGTTCTGATGACATTGGACGCTGTTAAGGAGCTATGTTTGGAGGAGTAGAAGTGAATTGAAGGCAATAACCATACTGGATAATTTGTCTTACCCACTTGTCTGTCGTGATGGAATTCCAGACAGGCAAGAACTGTAAGAGGCGTCCCTCGACAGGTGTGGGATAATTGGGGGGAAGCGCAGGGAAGTCACTGTTTGGTATTAGGAGAGCAGCTGGTGTTATTACCCCTGCCTCTGCCCTTGTTGTTGCTTCCCCTATAACCTCATCTATTGTATCCTCTGGAAAAGAAGCACTGGTTGGGACTTTTGTAGGATGAGGAAGGGTGTTCTGTAGTATTTGTTTTGGAGCCTTCTCTATAAAAGGAACGCCGAAAGGAGCCCGTAGGACGGGATATGAAAATAGGCGTCCGGCAAGTCGAAGGCTACCAACCAGTCTTGCGGGTCTAGGGCAGACAAGACCTGAGCAAGTGTGAGCATCTGGAACTTCTCCTTCCAGAGGAAGCTATTGACGTTCTGAAGGTCTGAGATAGGATGCAGGCCCTTGCCCTACCTTGGAACCAGGAAGTAGTGGGCGTAAACCACGACCTACTTCTGGCGTTGGAATGCGCTCACTGGTCCCCTTGGCCAAGAGGGCCGTAACTTCCTGCTGAAGAAGTGCCAAGTGGTCCCCCGATATGCGGTGGGACTGAGGTGGCATGGCTGGAGGGGTAGTCTCGAAGGGGAGGGAGTAGCCCCATCGGACTATCTGCAGAACCCACCTGTCCTAAGTGATGGTGCGCGAGTGGGGGAGGTGATGGCGAATCCTGCCACCCACTTGCGTTTGGTGGGCCTGAAACACCAGACTAGGAAGGTTTGGAGGCAGTGGCAGCAGGGGAGGTGGTGGACTGACCCATCTGCTGGCCCAGTGACTCACCTCGGCGGGTCCCATGTCCGCGGCTGCGCTGGCCTGTGGCTCTGAAACGAACGTGCTTGGGTGCCCCTTCCTTGGCCACAAAAGGAGAAAAAAAAGCAGAAACGGAAGGAGTGCGCATGGAGCCCCTTTGTTGGGCATGGACCAGGTGCCCAAAAGAACGTCAGAAAGTGCGTCATTAAAGGGCAGCAGCAGCTCCGTGGAGTAAGACGCTGGCCAGGAGGTTCGTACTGACGGCCACCGTCGGGAGCTCGAGGTAGAGCGCCTCGGCTGCTCTACACAACACCACAGACTATGTGCCACCCTCCTCCCTTAGCCACGGTAGAAGGAGACAGTAAGCCAGGTTCTGGAGTAAAACCCATGTCACCTGCATCTTCCAAAACCTCTCCCCAGTCCGGGTCTAACTCGCACTTGGCTGCGAGAGGGTCCTCAGACCCCTCTCAGTCCTCAGGTTCCTCCCCGACCTGCTGGGCAGGCGGAAAAGAGGGAGGCGAATGGAGAAAGGGATAGAAATTCCCCATCGGCGTCTGTATCAGCGTCGATAGACACCAGTCCGGGGCTGTCTTCACGTCGGGGTGGAAGCAGAGGACGCTGTCGGCCATGGAGCCGGCCATCACCGGCGGTGGTGCAGTAGACATCGAGTGAGGTCTTACCAAGCCACCCGACAACAAACATGGATCCATGGGGGTCTCGCAGCGCCGAGACGGGAGTGGTTGACGACGTCGGGCCGGAGCCGGCGACGAAGAGCGAGGACCCCCAGTTGGACCCGCGGGGCCCGAAACGTTCCAGCGGGCCCCGATGGGCCAAAAAGGCGGGCCATGGCTGACAGGTTGTCCTGTAGCTGGGCCGGAGTCGCTGACGGACTCAGGAAGGGCGGGTAGGCCGTCGGCAACTGTGCAGGCTCCGCTGGAGATGCGCGGGTGGCACCACCCACACCCTCAGCCATGTCATCCGACAGGCTAGGGGAAGGCGAAGAACAACGACGCTTCTTCGACTTTTTGTGCTTCACCTTACCTGACTCAGAGTGCGAAGACTTCGACGAATGATGGTGGTGGCGGTGGCTCATCGACCGATCCCTCGACCTCCCACTGGACCAGGACCTTGAACGGCGTGGAGCAGATTCCCGGGACTACAGCAACCAGACGGAGTACCTGGTGACTTGTACAAATCTTCCCCTGGCACCTGGGCAGGCGTTCTGAACAATGTATTTAACGCGGCCACAAGTAGCTATTATCCATCTTCCTGGGCAACTTCCATCATCGTCCCGATATTTAAGAAAGGCAACCGGGACGACCCAGCCTGTTATAGGCCCATATCCCTCCTGGACTCTGCAGTTAAAATCTTAGGCAGAGTCCTGTTAATCAAGCTGAGGGAGAGCATAGAGAAAATTGGTGGGCTAGCCGAAATACAATATGGCTTCAGGGAAAAGAGGGGCACAGTGGAACAGTGCTCCAATTTACATCTTCTGATCGCCAAGTACACGGTCGCCAAGGAGGGGTCCTTATTTCTAGCATTTATGGACCTCTCCTCGGCTTTCGACTTGGTGAACAGAACAAAGCTCTGGGCCAGGTTATTGGAGATTGGGATAGACGAGGCCTTGGTTAGATTCATGGCCTCGCTACATCAGGATCTTTCCGCTAAGGTCAGGGTCACCAGGGAGGGAAGATGTAGTGCCAAATTTGACTCTAGGCGTGGAGTAAGGCAGGGATGCATACTAGCTCCCCTCCTGTTTACCATATACATCAACGGACTGGGGAAGTGCCTAGAGAAGACTGGGGGTGACGTTCCGCGTGTAGGAGTATCTAAGATCCCAGCACTCCTATACGCGGACGACGCGGTCCTCATTGCTCGCACTGGTAACGCTCTGCAGAGCTTGCTTGACGCATTCGGTACCTTCATGGACGATCTGGACATGAAGGTCAATGTGGGCAAGTCGCATACAATGGTAGTAGGAGTTCATAGGCACAAAAGGATGATTAAAACCTTCAGGTGTAAGGGTCTGGAGGTTTCCAGAACAACAGTTTTTCCCTATCTAGGGGTGCTCTTTGACGAGAGGGGGACTTGGGGCCCACAGGTTAGAGCAAAAAGCCTATTGGTGGCCAGGTCATCGGCCGCCCTTATGGCCTTTTCCAAAAGACTTGGCGCTCGGCCAATGGAGGCCCTATTGAAGGTTTATAGCTCGAAATGCATGTCAATAGCCATGTACGGTGCGCCAATCTGGGGTTATGCACAACTTGATTCTATTCAGAGAGCAGAGAACAGGTTTTTACGCTCATTACTATCAGTCCCCCCCATCTACCCCAACCTACTCAATATATTCGGAGGTGGGTCTGGATTATATAATTGACAGGATAAACCTGGCCCCATTGATTTACTGGCTAAAGACATGGCTCAATAAAGAGGTCACCCTGAATCACTCTATTATGGAGGACGTCATGTCACTGGAACACCACAAAAAGATTCCTTGGTTGGACTACCTGAGGAGGTCATTCCATCGGTTAGGAAGATTGGAACTATTTGAAACACCTAAAAGAATTACAAACAAGGATATAGTTTCGATCAAAAGGCAATTTTTGTCCCTGGCAAGATCTAGCCGAGAGGAAATAGAACTGCAGAAGCCCTCGGTTAGGACTCATTATCTAACAAAATGTTCCCCCTCCATGGAACTTTACCTTACAATAGTGACAAGACCATTTCATTGGTTCCTCCTGACTAAATTCAGACTAAATCTGATCCCTTACCTACTGGGAAATTATCCATCATGGGCTTAGCCAGAGTCAGCCCCCTTGTGCTCTTGTGACAAGCATTCATTACAGGATACCTCGCACTTCGTCCTGTTTTGCACACTGTTCTCAGTGCCCCGAAGGCAATATTTGCTTCCTATTTTAAGGGAGGCGGGCTTCAGACAAGTTAAACCGGCACTTCTATACTTACAATCAATGAGTGCTGTTCGTATAATCTTTTGCATGGGAAGTTTTTTGACCGCAGCAGCGTGCATTAAAGTCAAACATGTACCTGCTGCGAGCCTATAATGACCCCCTTTCACTGTAGACTAAATTGCTCATTTGCACTGTACATACTGTTGCGGATATTTTTAGCTTTTTAAATATGTATACTGTCTTTTATAAGGTTGCATTGTAAAGCTTTGGTCATGCATTTTAATTTTTTATTTTAACATGATGTACCTATTGTATTTGTAAATGCAATCATCAATTTTTGTATGAAATGTCTTTATGATTTTATCAAAATCGAATAAAAGTATTTTGACTGACTACAGCAACTTTCGGGACCGCGCCTGCTAAGTTTTCGGAGCCATGGCCCGGCATTCGGGGCACGACTCAGAGTCGTGGTGGCTACCGCGGCAGTAGAGACACTCACAATGCGGGTCCATAACCATCATCATGCGGGGACAAGCCACGCAAGACTTAAAACCGGGCATCCCTATACACCTGGACTCAAAAAACAGACATAAGTCCCAAAAATAACTCAGTCAAAAAGTGACTGGGGGTACCGCTCTATCCGGATCTGCGCTTGCTGCCAAGGAAAAAGAACTGACGTCAGCGCGCGTGGGCACGTCTAAGTAGCTCCAACGACGTCATCTTGGCGGCTAAGACACCAGCGACATACGAGTAGCCGCACGACGACTGCCACTGACGCGCAGGGGTTCTGCTGACGAACAATATCCGGATCCAGTCTGACGCCTGGGGGTAGTTATAAGGTAAGGAATCTATCACTTATGTGTTTCTTTCAGATAACTAAAATATAATTTTTCTTCCTATGGGGTTATTCATGGAGTTCCCAATTAGAACTCCCTGCCTAGTGTATCCATCACAAAGTTCACAATGTACAAACGCATGCATGTTTATCATGGGGTTACAACAAGCTAAGCCCTTTTTATCTGTATTTCACACAATATGAGCTGGGGTCTGCATTAATAATGTTTGTTTGGTTTAGGAGCAATAGAACTAATTCACAGGTGGTCTAACATAACTGCTGCTTAAATAAATTCCAGTAAAGATGAGGCTAAACAAAGGGATGGACATTAAGTCTTAGGAACACCTTAATATTTGACCCTGAGCACCAAGTATAGCCCCATTTAGCCCTACGTCAAAGTAGTGAGGCACAGCAAATAAAAGCGCAACCAGAAAGGCGGTGTAGATTAGAAAATACACAATCAAACTAAATAAAGCCATGTCCAGTCAGTATTTGGAAAATATAAGGTTGTTTAAGTTGCACACAACTTACACAATGAAACCACACTTCTGTAGCCTCTCCTGAACAAGAAATGTGTAAGGCCTCTCAGTGGTAAACAATACTGAAACCGATATTATGCTGTTTGCCACAGAGATTACAATATAAATCCCTTTCTACTGTAGAAGTGTGATTGTCCAAAATGTATACCACATCCTACTGTGTTAAGGATTACACCAGGCAAAGTCCTTTCCTAATATATTTGACATGGCAACAATTTTAAAAATGGCTATCGTTATGAACAGAACTGCTTCACAGTAAAACACACAACTGCTAAATACCCTAAAAAATACCAACAAATAGCATGCGCCAAGCCTCCTTTCATCAAATACTGCATTTTAAAGTGGTTTGCTTTAATTCACACAACTACACTGCATACAATTATAAATGTGCTCAAAGAAAACCAGACCTCTCTGGCCCTAAATAGCTAGAAAGCTGTGGAAAAAAAGTCACTCAGTGTTGAGCAATGGAAAGCCCCTTCCTACGGTTTACGTCAGGAAGTTCCCAATGTAGAACCCTTTCTTACCGTATTTGTCAGAGATTATTATGTAAACTCTATCCTATGAAACTTGGGAGAGAGTTCACAATGTAAAGTAGTTTCCTATTAAATTTTAATTCAGATTGCTATTTTATCTGACAGTGGGTTTACGTTACTAATACGAGTATTACATCAAAGAAAATCAAACTACTATTGTGCATTTCTGCATAAGGTGGTCTATCATTGTTTATGCCTCTTCCTATGGGGTCTGTAAGAAAATTCACAAATTAAAATTCCTTCCTATTGTATTTGTCACGGGTTCTAATATGGAAATGCCTTCTGATGATATTTGAAATGCGATCTAAGTTAGTAATGTTTATCATCTGTAAGCAATGGAACTACTTCATAGGCAAGCTAATAAATGCTGCCTAATCAAATCACTGTAAAGAAGAGCTCATTGGAGTGGAACCCAACTTTTTTTCTCAATACTGCTTTTTAAAGCTTTTTTTAATGATTACAAGAGGTACGGCAACCAGCTATCCTTCTAGTTTCTATCTAGCTCTAAACATCATCCATCAAAATCAAGCTCAATGACAGAGCTCAGTCTATGGCAACCAGCTAAAGCGGTTTCTATCTAGATCTAAAAATCACCCATCAAAATCAAGGCTCAGTAATAGTCATCAGTCCGGAAACTAACATTTTTCATGCAAAAGCTGCACATTTTTGACAAAGTGGACATATGGAAAAACAGTTTCTTTACCGTCAAGTTCTTTTTCAATGAAATCCATTCTGTGAGTGACTTCGTCTTGTAGAGATTCAACATGGTTGATGAGGTTAAGTTTCCACTGAAGTTGCGTATTCCGGACACCATCACCAATGTTCTCCATTAGTTTCATTTGCATAACTTCTCCTGGAGAAGATTTCTTAGGAGCATGCTCTCTTACCTGAAGAAAACAAATATAAATTGTTTAATATTTATCCACTAACAACTGACAGTTACTTTCAGTCAATACTGTGGACTTGCTTCCTGTTTACTTCAAAACAGTTTAAGTCTTGTGCATATCAACTACAACTTTGCTATGATAAACCTCACACCAAACCTAACAATCATCCTTCCCCTTTTCTTTCCAACACAAGTTACGCAAGTCTTCTAAAACAACCCATTTAGTGGCAGAAACATTCCACATTACTCCGTTAATAGATCCTACACAGTATCAACGTCAGACACCTAAAATTTTGGACAATCTCTCTTACTCGTTCATATTGCTTTATGAACCCAGTTGTCCGTTTCACAGTCACTCACATAAAAAGACACATTTAAGTCTCCCAATGTCATAAGGCACAATAATTATTCATCTGCCATCACAATAGATATGTCAGTGTGTGCATGCCGTGCTTTTATACCCAATATATCTATTAAAACCAAAGGTTAAAGTGAAGTTATTGTTACTGGTATTTCTGCAGTTTGTGTAGTTGCATGTGTTTGGTAAGAAAACGTTTTGTTGTAGTATTTAGTCTAAATGAGTATCATTTCCCTGCATGAATGTGTTTTTGTTAATGGTGTAATAATAGCAGTATGTTTAGCATCTGTTTTATTGTGTGTGATTTTTTTTGCATTTTTGCTTGATGTGTATTTTATCTTGCGAGTAATTTTTTTTTCTAGAGGGATATTGTTGGTTTTTACTGTGTCTCTACAGAGTAGGTACTGGTGCGTCTAGCTGTCTCTGGCAAGTGAGTCGTACAGTTTTTGAGTATATAGATCTTTGTGATAAAGCCACACTTTGCTCATTACTTATTTTACACAGTGTTGGCTGTTGTAGACTTCTTTGTGAAGTCTCCTTTGTAAGGGAGGATTAAGGCTAGGCTTACAAGGACTGCTCAGTAGGTTGTTGGTATGCTTTTCGAGTCTTCCTCTGACCAGGATTAGGAGACTGACTCTGCATCTAAGTCAGAGGAGGGAGCGGAAGATTCTGGTAGTGATTTTTTTGTCTGAGAGGAATCATCGGACGATGAAGCCACTCTCAATGCAGATAAAGTGCCAGATTTAGAGGAGGACATTGATGTACCAAAAGTGCAGCAAGAGGTATTTGGGCTGCAGTCTGGGGCTGCGCAGCTTTCCATTGGATGAGCTGATCTCTGGGTTGCCCCAACCATGGTGCAGCCGGCGTTGCCTGACTTTACTAGTATCCCAGGATGTAGAGTGGATTCTAAAAACTTTTGTCTATACATTTATTTCAGTTGTTTATGAACGATGTATTTTTGGAGGAGATTGTTGAGCAGACTAATTTGAATGCTGAACAGTATTTGAGGAGAATAGTGCCAGACTTAGGACCCATTCTAGAGCTACCCGGTGGACTCCCACAAATCTGGATGAGTTGAAGTTCTTGGGTTTAACTTTTTTGATGGGCTGGATAAGAAATCTATCAATGTCTTCACATTAGTCTACTAGTCCCTTGATGGCAGCGGCTGTATTTGCGGCAACCATGAATCATGATATTTTGTTTCTTCTGCGTCAGATGATGCATTTTGTCAAAACTGGTTCAGCTTTGGTACGAGATCACCCTGATTGTGACGGTCCTTTTGGCCTGTCCTTGATCACTTTGTAGATTGATGTTCTGAGATCTATGCTCCAGGAAAAGAAATATCTGTTAATGAGTCTTTGGTCTTGTTCAAGCGTCGCTTGCTTTTAAGGCAGTACATTCCTAGCAAGAGGGCATGCTATTGAATTAGGATGTATATGCTGTGTGATTGTAGGACTGGTTATGTCTCTAATTTCAGGGTGTACACCGGTAGGGATTTCAGGATTGACTCCTCTGGTTGTCCGTCCACTTTCGGAGTAAGGGAGAAAATTGTGTAGGAACTCGGTAGAGGACTTTTTTAACAAAGGTCACCATTTATATGTAGATAACTTCTACACTGGCAGTTGTTCAGAGAATTGGGGAAAGTGGACATTGTTGTTTGCGGCACAATCCGCTCTAACAGTAAAGGTTTCCCACAAGAACTTGCTTGTCAAGAGCTTGAGCGAGGACAGTGCAGTTTGTTGTGTAGTGAGGAACTTCTAGCTGTGAAGCTTGCAGACAGGAGAAAACTCTACATGCTGACTACCATCTATGATGAAGGTACTTCACTTGTGACTGTTTGGGTTCAGGTTTCTGAAGTATGCAAACCTGTGTGAATTTTAGACAATGATAGGCACACGGGTGGTGGGTTGGAACCTTACACTGCTCTTTGTAAGGCTTACATTTGGTTTAAGAAGTTGGATATCCATCTTTTCCACTTAGCAACTTTTAACGCTTTTGTTGTATTAAAAAATTGTTGTCCTGAGTCAAGAATGACCCTTTTATTAAGTTTCCGGAGTCTGTGATAGGCAGTCTTGTTGCAGTGGAACAGGCAAGTGTTCCTAGAGTTGGAGTGGTGGAGGATGTGGCTAGATTGAATGATCCCCACTTTGCTGATCACATTCCTCCCAAGGCAACAAAAGTGTTGCACAGTAGGAGATTTAGAACCTGTTGGCAAAGAGGGAAGTAGTAGGAGACTTGTATGTACTGCCCAGTGTGTCCTCCTATACCTGTGCTGTGTGCGCCTGCTTCTTTTAGAATGTACCACACGCAAAATAATTTTTGGGAGCATCCATGAATGGTAAAGTGAATTGCCTGGTCTCTATCTTTTATATTTTTTGTTCAGTTTTAAAGGTTGGCATTAGTGCAATGTATTTATTTTCAGCTTCTGTGTTTGCAGTTTTGGATCTACTTACAATTTGTTTTTTTATACAAAAAAGAAAACACAAACAATGTGATGGCGGTGTGCGTGGACTGGTTTTTGCCAGGCTGTGTGTGTGGACTACAGTTTGGCTGGCGGTGTGTGTGGACTGGCACTCAGCTGGCAGTGTGCGTAGACTGGCGCTCAGCTGGCAGTGTGCGTAGACTGGCGCTCAGCTGGCAGTGTGCGTAGACTTGCGCTCGGCTGGCAGTGTGTGTAGACTGGCGCTCGGCTGGCAGTGTGCGTGGACTGGCCCTCAGCTGGCAGTGTGCGTGGACTGGCCCTCGGCTGGCAGTGTGCGTGGACTGGCGCTCGGCTGGCAGTGTGCGTGGACTGGCGCTCGGCTCTCAGTGTGCGTGGACTGGCGCTCGGCTCTCAGTGTGCGTGGACTGGCGCTCGGCTCTCAGTGTGCGTGGACTGGCGCTCGGCTCTCAGTGTGCGTGGACTGGCGCTCGGCTCTCAGTGTGCGTGGACTGGCGCTCGGCTGGCAATGTGCGTGGACTGGCGCTCGGCTGGCAATGTGCGTGGACCGGCGCTAGCTGGCAGTGTGCGTGGACTGGCGCTCGGCTGGCAGTGTGCTTGGGATGGTGGTGCAATATAGATCATCGGTGCGTGGCCTTAACACAGCTTCAGCAGAACCGAGGGAATTAGGAGGAACAAAAGGAAACGTGTAATGGGAAGGCAGTACCACATCAGACGGAATAACTCCATCATGGTTTCTTGCAGCAGAAACTGCAGAGCACCGGGCAATGCTTGTCCTCATGCATAACAAAAAGGTCCATAGGAGGAGTGTACCAAAGAACGAAGATGGATTGGACAAGGTCCAGATAAAGACTTCACTCATAGTGAGCAGGTTGGGGCTGACTGAGGTCGTTGGAGCACAGGTTCAGTGAGCCCATAAGGTGCTTGATGACCAACCACACAATGCGAGTGAGACCACAAGCACAGCCTCAAAGGCTCTCGACACAAGGGAAGTGAGCCCATGCTGCCTCGCCTTTTGACATACCATATCGCTTTTGTCTTCTCTATTATGACCTGAACTACCGGACAATTGATGGTGGGCAGCAACACCTCGGCGGACAGGCAGATCTCACAAAGTTCGAGCAGGCTGATACGAGATTTCTGCTTTGAGACAGACCACAGGCCTTTTATTTCCACTGCATCAATATGACCGCCTCCTCAAGGGAGGAAGCATTGTTCACTACCACAAGAGAAGGACCAAAAGGCTTTCCACATGCGAGGTAATCCAACAGCAAAGAACTTTGCAGATCCTGAGCTGCTTCTGAAGAAATCCAGATGTCTGCAAGGACTACCCAGTGCTGGGCCAACTAGAAGAGAATACACCACAGGAGAGTCAATGTGTTGCTAAGTGTGACACCAGCAAGCTGCTGGAGGGAGGAAGGCTCAGAAGATATAGAATTGCCAAGATTCAGAAAAAGAGCTCCCTCCTGAAACATCAGGCTCATGGTCTGAATATTCTGACACTGTAGGTGTGGCGGGAAGACATTGAGGGAGAGTGAGTCCAGCTCTGCTCCAATGAAGAGGAGCTGGGGAGAGGGCTAAAAGTGTGAATTTTGATGGAACTTCCCAAGTAGAAGAATAGGGTAATCATGGCCTGCAGGTCATCCAACATCAGTTGCAATGATCTTGCCTTAAGCAACAAATTGTTGATGCTGGAGTTTAGTATTTATATACCATAGCTATTAACCAGGTTTATTTTTTAAAGACCTACTGGTACATACAGGTACCCCAAACCAGTACTAGCAGGAAGAAAAAAGCCAAGTCTTTAATGCATTCATGAGCAATGCAATCACAGATTCTGAAAACAGAGCGGTAGGTTAAGAGCTTCACAAACCAGCAGCTACAGAAAACGCTCCTTTACCCAGGGAAGTAGACCGAAATGTGAGAACATGTAATAGAAAATACCTATTCTGATCTTAAGCAGCAGCTTGGAAAGTATGTCCTAAACTTTTGAGAAAGGATTATTATGATCATTGTAAAATACTTTAGAAGTCTTCCATCAGATAAATTGCTTTAAGTCTAATCTTCTTTTGACTTCTAACCAATGAAACTTGGATCGAGAAGGACAGTATGTTTGTACCTCTTTAACCTAAAAACGTTATATTTGTTCTGTTCCTAATATACATACCCTTCAGGCCTATGCAATCTTGTTCCCTAACATTACTCACCATCAAGACAGTATTTCTCATTGCAATTAATTCTGTGCGCTGTGTTACTGGGCTACAGGCACTGCCAGTGCAACCTCTGTACGCCACCCTCTTCCCCAGTTAAGTTAGTGTTGCAAACTCATGCATTCTCTTTGCCAAAGAGGTATTGTCCTATCATATGTGAAATTCGATCACTCTCTCCCTACTTTTTTCACTCTGCCTCTACCCACTACTAAAGAGACGCTTCACCTACTGTACCCAAGACGGGCTATTCATTTTTCAAGTGAATGCACAAAGGAGACCGAGTGGGTGACCAGCTTTTTAATAGCTTTGCTGATGCTATGGTAAAGGTAGTACAGATGCACAACCTTGCCTAGATGGACTACCCTGTGCTTAAAAGCATGTTATGCCCTGTAAAAAATTAACCGCATAAGGTCCTTCAGGCCCTCTCCACTGGTGCCAAGTCTGACACAATGGCATTGTCAAGAAATGTTCCAGTGCTGGGCATCTGCTAGGCTGCTATGCGCATCTGTACACACCTCACCATCACCAGGCTTTACTGTCTTGACAATCAAGTCTGCAGGGAGGGTCATTTAACATACGAGGCCCTTATTTCCTGGTGTAATCCCCCTCCTCGGACCCTTCACCTATGAGGTACTGTTTTTTTTTTAATCTATTCAAAAGAAATCTGCAATTGAGTGTCCATTAGAAGAACAGTTACTTACCCTCGATGAAGCTCGTTCTGGTGGCTACTCTAATTGCAGATTCCTCACTTCCCTGCCTAAACACCATTCTGTGGAGTGGACTTGTAGTGTTTCTAAAAACGGTCCAGAGTTTGATTTTGCACACTGTCATTCTTCCAATTTATCATGGATGATCTGCATCTGAGGGTGATGAATCGTTCAACAGTAAACTGATTTAATCATGTAGCGGTAGCACTCAAATACAGCTCTGCACCCTCACTTCCAGAGGCAGAACGACGCGACCAGGGAGGCAGATAACACCAACTACTGTAGGATCTATTGCCATGAAAAGTTCTGGATACAGTATGGCACCTGGGGAAATTCAAAAAGTTAGGAATCTGTGGTCAGAAGTACCACAAAAAGAAAGGAATCTGCAGTTAGACGAGTGAGAACATTACTGAAAGTTAGGTATCTTGCTCCTTTAGCTACGAGTTTGTTGGTGTGTCAATGATATGTTCGATAAGTCCACAGAAAAGAATACACACAGTGTGATTTTAGTTGAGAAAGTGTTGTGCCAGGAGCCTACACCTTATGGTGCTCCCATGTTCATCAATCCTAATTCGCACGGGCAATGTATTTAACCTACTATTCTTTTTTCGGTCACACGTGTAACAAATGGTCCCTTAAATAGCGCAACTGTTTAAATGCAAAAATGGGTTTTGAGATTGCATGAATCTTAGTGTTCACAATGTCTCACCTCTTGCTCATGATCTCCTTCATTTTCTTCAACATGGGTGTACAGGTGGTAAGATGAGAGAGAATTTGCTATTCCTTTTGAGGTTTATCTTTGAGAAGAGTTTCTTTGTTTATATTCTTTGATCTTATCCTTGATTTCTGTAGGATATTTCCCGGGTAGTTTTCCCCCTTCTCATTTTATTTGCCAGTTCCTTAAGATTGAATGTCATGGTCGCTCATTTCGCTGCAATTCCTTCTAAATCTCAAGAATTGACCGTAAGGTAGGATCATTCTCAGATATCTGGCATGCGGACTGTCATAACGTAACAGACTGTCGCAATCAGTAGTCTTATAATGTGTCTTTCTTATTAGATAACCATCTTCAATTCTGAGGGTGATATCTAAAAAAGTGACTTCCTTATCAGAGCTAGTATGTGGGAGCCTCAAGTAAGAATCCAGCCTGTTGATCCAATTAAAAAAATATATATATATTTTTTGTTTATTAACCCACAGGACAATCATTTGGCCATTACACTGTCAATTATGCTAAGTAATGGCATTGCCTTTGTGCAAACGTCTAGTATTTTACTGAGAGGCATGTGTGTGTGAATACCTCTGAAGTAGTGGACATTTGTGGTTAGCCCTTTGCTAAGGAAAACCTGAAAATGAAGTTATGCTGAAAGCTGTTTCTGGAAGCAGTCATGTGTAGTTGTGTGTGTCTTTAGAAAAATAATGTAGGTAACTTGACTGTTGCACTGCCAAACAGCTTAATATTTTACTTTCCAATTTTTTGCTTTAAAGAGGTTTGAATGTTTATTTTTCATCAACAATATTTGTATGTATAAACTTAAGTAATGCCTGGCAAATATTAGAAGCGGAGGAATAGCATGAATCATGCGACAGTTCATACAGTCTGCATGCTTTCCTATTAAGAAATGGGTAGAGGATAAGGCTAGTTTTTTTGTTTTCATGACTTAATAAAATTTTACTCTGCATCAAGAGTTACTGCTTGATATAGTGCTAAATACTGTACTGTTGCAGTTTCTAAGAGCTGTAAATAACACATATTCCATTATAGGTGGTGGAAGGTTTTATTTCTGTGTTTTCGTTTACTATGAAGGGTCTTGGAATAAACTGACCAACTGCAAAGAAAATGTTGCAGGCGGTCAAGGCCAAACCGACTGGGCTTTGCCAATACTAGCAAGAAGTTTGAATGAAGAAAAAGACAGAAGTAATACATATTTAAAAAAGTTACAAATTAAATGTAAGCCATGCCCAACATACAGCCGATGCCACTTTTAAACCTGTACTGCCTTTGTTCACATCACACTTTATATTCCATCAATAAAAAATGGAATGCAAACCGACCCCCTCACTTGGACTGTCGGTGCTGCTGCAACTCTCAATGCACACTAATCCCTGGATTCTTTAATGAACGTGCCCGCACAGCACGACTCTTCTACAGACTGGCTTCCGAGTCAGAGAAGGTCATATTGAAGTATCTGTGACAGATGAAAGTGAAAGGGCAGAATTAGCATGTCTCTTCCAAACCTGCTTTGTGGGCTGGAGTGAGTAGGGAGACTAAGATTTGATATCCCACACTGGTGCGGACTTGGAGGTCATCCTCGTTCACAGACCTGCCTTCTTGATTCTCCTCATATCTTTGTGCCAGCAGACTGGATGTGTCTTGGCCTGCAACTCGATCACTGAACCACCAGAAACAAACAGAACGTACCTAATGATAGATAGGCTGCAATCAGAACAAAATCCTGTAACACTGCTGGACAATAGAGGTTCAGTAAACCTTGGCCCTGAACTCTGCTTCGGCCAGGTGATCATCGATGCAAAGGAAATTTGGCAAGGCAGCTTTGAATAACTATAGGTGTCTGTTGAACACATTTAACTTTACTTTTCGTATGCACATTGGAGAAAGATCACTGTGAAACAGATTCATACATGTGCACACTTCCCCCGCTCGTTTTTCTTGGCATATCGTGTTTTCAAGCCCACACACACATCTTTCACATAGGCAGGGGAAACAATCCGTGCCCCATGTTTTCTGTTCTGTATGAATACAAACTTAATGTCAGATAGATAGTATGGCATATTAAAGAATCTGGCAAACACAAGGAGATGATTGACGGAGCGCTGAAACTTTTCAGACACTCAGCCCCAGTCACAGATCTGGGCGGAATCCATCATCATTCTTTAGCTCACTTCGCCACCTCAGTTCAGACCCAGCTATATGCAAATCAGCCTTGACCCTGTGCCTCATGGGAACAGTCCAGCCCGAACTGCCAGGCCAGGTCCTCCCTGGACTCGAAACAAGCATCCTAGGACAGGTTTCAGGTTTTCAGCCCTCATCAGCCAGGATAGCTTTACTCCAGTGGCATGGAGAGCACGGGACCCACGTCTGGGCATACCCGTCACACTCGGGGTGACAAATGCAAAAAGAACGATTAATGGACTGAATGCAGAACAATGTCATACATTCACCCCAGTACAGAGATCTGGGCCTAAATCCATTGTATTCTTGCTCACCATGCCATTCCAGTTTGGACCCAGCCATTGGGCGCAGTGTCAAGACTGATTTGCATATGGCTGGGTCCAAACTGGAATGGCATGGTAAGCAAAAAAACGATGGATTTAGGCCCAGGTCTCGTTTTGCATATATCAAAAAATCTACCACACACAATATTATATGGAAATAATGTCGTTGTACAGTGCTGGGGGTGTGAAATGAAGCACCTTTAGTTGAGGTGTAGTCCAATGTTTCAGTTTCTAAATAAATGATACACCAAAGAGCTGGAACCGTTACAGAAAAATAATCTTATCACATAAGTGCCATTCAGTTTGCAAACATTAAAAGGCCTAACTACACTTACCTTGCAGTAATTATGCTTGGAGTCTCTTTCCATCATGCTTTTGTCCTTGTCCAGCTCCCATCCTAACATTTGAGCTATTGCATCGTCCCCATTCTCCCTTACTCGGTTTACCCCATCGTCCATAGCAGAGCCTCTTGTTTCTACAACTAGTCTTTGCTCTATTGCAGGATAATAAGCTCGAGGTTTTTGGTAACAGTGTTCACTGGTAATATAGGATTCCTCCACAGAAGGAATAGAAGGCCTCTCAACTGCCCCATTGAAAGTCCTATAATTTGTGGAATCTTCCTTGCCACAAATGTCAGGATGAAAACGGTGTCTTGCATAACATTTGTTATCCGCTGTACGCTGTTTCCAAGGTAGGCACCAAAGTTTCAGGTCTTGGTGATCTTTGCTTCTAATGATACAAGAAAACAAAGAAAATTATTATACCGTAATCAAAAAGGAATCCTGGTGATTTGTATAAAGAGAAAGTTACTTGACTGCTGTAGCTGTCTTTTAAATGGATACATTCTTCGTACTCCAGATTCATCATCCTTTTAAATTTGAAGAAAATATTTTTATAACTAGAGACATATCCATACACACACAGTCACTCAAGTCTTCTAATCTTAGTTGTGATGTGCCTTAAGAATAGGGGTACTGGGGCAAATCTTGTTAAGTGCAAACATCTACACAAGTTGAAGAGAAATGATGGATCTGTGAGGGGAAGAATGTATTTAGCAGTAAGATTGTTACCAGACTGATGACACCCCCCAAACAACGAAAATTTGTCTAGAAATGAAATAAGAGAGAAGAATCAAGAACACTGGGTCTAACCTAGAAAATCGTATAGCTTCTCCCAAAATAATTAGTCTTCCTGCCACAAAATGTAGGAAGCACCGCTTGGCAAACAAGAGAACTTATTGTGGCCTAATAGATGTCCAAAAGAAGACCAGATCTCTGCAGGTTGAAAGCGGCTTCTTAAGCTTGGTTCAAATAGACTCTACAACTTCATCATCGTTGACCATAAAAACAAAGAAATCTCTTGTGGTCTATTAAGTAAAACTTCACCATGAGGTAATGATTGGGAAGGGAAAAAGAAAACCGACAGATGGAGACAAAAAAATAGCAATTGGACCTATAGGCCAGGTGGAACTCGGACACAAGTATACTAAGGAATGACATGACTCACAGCAGTACCTTGCATTTCGGACTCATCAGGAATGGTGGTACCAATACAAATATGGCATTTCACAAATTCAGAACAAAGCAATACATAAGACGCTTTGTGATGAACAAAAGCACTGAACAAGAATACAGACTTTAAAGGGAGCCGACTTCAGAAAGGTCAAAACCACATTAAAGTTCCAGGCTAACAAAGATGTTGAGAGAGTCCCTATAAAACCGTTGAATTGTTTTGAGACATCTTTTTTCTTTTTCGAGTTTCCTATAGTGCGAAGTAGACCCGCTTTTATTAGAGCGCTCTACATGAGCACCTGTTGCATTATAGACAGACACATTCGTTTTTTGTTAGGCACAAGAAAATTAAGTGATTTGCCTTACAAAAATGTGCCCATAATCACAGTATGTTGAGCGCCCCTGCCGAGACTCAAACCCAGTTGTCCAGCTTCAAGATCAACCACCCTAGCCATTAGGCCACAACCTCTCCCCTAATCTTGTGTCAGAGATAATGAAATACTAAAACAGTGACTCGCAGAACTATGGATGAACAAACACCTTTAAATCACCACCAACTTGAAAATATCTTTCAGCGACTGGCACATACTGGCTAAGCTGCTCTGAAGAATTCCCCCACTGCATTTGCCTAAGTGGAGTTTAGAATAAGGGCAGACAGACTAAGAAAGTCTGTCTCCTCCAAGTACCTGGCTGTTTTATTAGCGACTGTTAGGACTGAACTTCGGTCAATACTTTACTAAAAACATAACAGAGGGGCTCGCAGAGAGTATTTCTCTGGCCATTGTGCTATTGGCTGATGTGTATATTACTCCGCCCTCTAGGGAGGGCTTCAAATACAATGAATGAGTTGTACTGTTTACAGGAAGAGCAGCAGCTAGTTGGCGGGGACTGTTCGGTAAATGCACCTTCAAAAAAAGGACTTCTACGACGATTCTCCATGGCAAACTTCCAGAAATATATAAAGAAGTATTAGATGCATTATATTTAACAATGGTACTTTTCAATATAACTATTTTTTCGGTGAGGAAAAAGTTACTCACCCTTGGTAATGTTCTTCGTTGATAACCCATCTACCGGCCGCTACCGGCTATCACGCACGGTACACCTGAGCACATCGTTGCTGACAACACAATCCGCTATTCAGCGAAACCAAGAGCGTCTATCGACCACCTAGGACTAACTCCCCATCGGCCAGCACTAGCGGCCGTATGAGCGCCCTGCCACCAAGGGCAGCTACATTCTCCCCGCTCGCCTACTGCTCGGCCCTTGCTCTTATTCCATCGTGGCGACCCCAAGATATCCCACTGGGACACCGCCCTTGAGCCTCCCCCGTGGCACACCGATGCCATTCCTTTTCCTTGGTATAAATAGTTCCAAAAACACCAGGCAAATGTAATGTTCTAGTCCTGATGATTATCCCGTTTTATCTATGAGCAAGGGATCGAAACGTCGACAGTTCTAAATAGTACCACAAAAAATATCTATTATGTCTCAGTATTGTGGTGTCTATTTTGGCTAAACTTGCTATAATTTAATTCTGAATGCAAGTTGGCACAGCTCAAAGAATTTGCCTGTATTTCTGTATTATTCTTTGTTTCTTGTTCTGTTTAATTTGTACGTATTGCTCTCCCATTTCCCCACACTTCCCCCATGACGAAGGGTACAGGCTTGTGCCCCACTATTGATGTTGTTCGAAGTACCTGTTTTTGATCCCAACCATTGTATGAATAAACTTTCTTGTCTGGCTGGACATTGGATCTATATAGTAACCCAACAAGATCTATATTCTATCTTCTTTTGATAACCTACTATTTGCTTAGGACCATTGTTCTTTGTAAAATAACCCCATTTACCTGCCGGCTCATCACCATTTGAATATCCACAGCTCTTCTACTCCCATAGATGGCACTGATTCTGTGTTGATGCAGCAAGGGCGATCTCAAGACATTGCGGAGCCATAAAGCACCTACTCCGTGCGGACAACGGTTTACAGGACCTTTTTTTTTCCTCTGAGTAGAGGTACAATACAATAACATTCTTAGAACCTTATTAACTATTGAAAGTAACCATCCTTCTTGAAGGCCTTACAATTGTAACATGTAACTATACTTTAACCCCTTCCATGCTCATGACGGAACGGTTCCGTCATGAGCGTAAGGTGGCCTGTGCTTTTGACGGAACCGTTCCGTCATGGTTCCATAGGCCCAATGGAACGTTCAGCACCGGGGCAAAATTCGCGCAGCACAGAAGGGGTTAAGAAGGGGAGGAGGGCAGGATTAGTGAGGAATAGGCAAGTAGAGTATCCACCAGAACAAACTTTACCAAAGGTAAGTAACTTTTTCTTCTAATGGGTACTTGTACCTGCAGACTACTCACATTTTGAATAGAATATCAAGCAGTACCCTGTGCAGAAGATGGGCTTGAAGTAAAGGTCAGAGTCTAAAGTTAGATAAGGAAGTCCTGAAGGAAAGAGCAAGCAAAATGGCCGATCTGAAGCACTTCTAAATCAAAGCAGTAATCCTTAGCAAAAGTGTGGCGGAAAACGCATGCTGTCGGTCTGCAAATACCACCCACAGGGCATCCTCTAGCCAAGCCTGAGGTGGAAGACTTGTATCTGGTACAATGGGCTCCTTGCCTTCCTGGGGTTCTTTTTTGTGCCAGAGCAAAATGCATTTTAATGCATAGGATGGTCCACCCTGGACATCTTCGCCCCTCTAGTAGCCTGCGTACCAGACAAAGAGCTGGTCGAATTAGAAACAGTTTGCCCTCTCTTGGTCCAGCCTGTTCAGCCTCTCCTCCTCCATAGTGGGATGCAATGTTGGATATAAAGGAGAGTAAATGACAGACCAAGATGGAAATTGGTAAAAACCTTGGAAAAGAAAACAGCTCTGGTTTGAAGAATCAACTGGTCAGGGAAAAAAAGACAGCAAGGCTGGTGAACGCTTAGTGGCTGTAACTGAATGGATGTCTCACCGAAGTATTGGCAATCAAAAATGAAGTTTTAAAGTTGAAATTAAATTGAGGTACCATTGGGGCATACCAAAAAAGGGTAGGCGGAGACATGCTGGTCAAGACCTTAAGGAAGCATAGACCAATGAGGTGACAAACCATGATACTTGGTACAGAAGACAGAAGAATGACTAGGCTGCCAAGCAACTCTTTGCGGCCCGCACCACACAGCCTTTCCTGTATAAGGAGTAGCTTAAATCCTAGGGTGTCTGATAAATGGGCCATCAGGAGGTACACCTTGTACACAGAACACCAAGCAACAAACCTATTCCATCTTCCAGAGTATACCATCTTGGTAGAATGAGAGAAAGCAGACATCCGGGCAAAGGTAATGTGGATAAACTGGCCAGCTCTATCTCCAGGCATGAAGGTGAAAGCTCTGGAAACTGGGCTCAGGACCTGCCCCTTGGCTGAGATAAGAGATACACCCTAAGAGAAAGATGGAACAGAGGCCTAGGGAAAGAAGTAGAAGCACAAGTTACTACTTGTGTAACGATATATCTGTAAGAGACATTAGTTAGTGATTGATTCCTTACCTTAGAATATCCTCAGGCGTCAGACTGGATCCGGAAAGTTTTGCTTAGCAGTACCCCTGCACGTCGGTAGGTGGCGTCGTGCGGCTCCGCGTCCGTCACTAGCGTCGTGAGCACCGAGAAGACGTCACAGAGACTACTTAGGCGCCACCCATGCGCGCGGACGTCAGTTCTGTATACGACTTTCCGTGCCGAAACGCAGAGCCATGCAAGATACTGACCATTGGTGCATAAAACTAGGGCCCTAAAAGTGAATGACCTTAACCCTAGTAATCAGTTTGCAGAACGGGGAGGATGGGTGGGGCGGTTAGGAATCTATCACTAACTAATGTCTCGTTACACAAGTAGTAACTTGCGCATCTGAAAGAGACAAGTTAGTGATAGATTTCTTACATTAGAATAGATACCCCAGCAATACCAACCATGGTGGTGGGTCTGCAAACAAAAGTAAACCCGAAAGTCAAGGAGAACAGAACAGCCAAAGAAGCAGTCTCTCCGGACTTGACTGTCAAGGCAGTAGTGCTTTGTACACGTGTGCAGCAAGGCCCACGTAGCTGCCTGACAAATGTCCTGCAAGGGAACGCAGCGTCCCAAGGCAGTAGTGGCTGCAGTTGCCCTGGTCGAATGGGCACGCAACCCCACAGGAGGTTCCTCATTGGCCAAGGAGTAACATGCTTTGATGCACAGAATGAACCCACCAGGAAATGGTCAGTTTGTACACAGCCCAACCTTTTTTGACCCCAAGTAGCCAACAAAGAGCTGGTCATCCACCCGGAACAGTGTGAACACTGCAGATAGAAAGCAAGCGCACGTTTTGGGTCCAGAAGGTGGAGCCTCTCCTCTTCCCTGGAAGGATGCGGAGGTGGAAAGAAGGTGGGAAAAGTGAGGGTCTGCCCGATGTGGAAGGGTGTGACCACCTTTGGCAAGAAAGGAGGACGGGTCCTTAAAACCACTTTGTCCTGATGAACAGAAAGGAAA
Organism: Lissotriton vulgaris; assembly: GCF_964263255.1. Lineage (NCBI taxonomy): Eukaryota > Metazoa > Chordata > Amphibia > Caudata > Salamandridae > Lissotriton > Lissotriton vulgaris. Next base: position 1,504,206,402 of record NC_141695.1, on the reverse strand, counting down.
GGAGGTTTAGAAGAAAGCCTAGAGCTCACTCACTCTTCTGGCAGAGGTGATAACTACCAGGAAAGCCGTCTTGAGAGTGAGAAGACGTAAAGGACAGTTATGAATGGGCTCAAAGGGAGCGCACATCAGAAAAGTCAAGACAAGATTTAAGTCCCATTGAGGCATTATGAAAGGCACAGGAGGGAACGTGTGTGTGTGTAATGCCTTTGAGTAAACAGTTAAAAACCGGGGACTTAGAAAGAGAAGGCTGATCAGGAAGCCTAAGGAAGGCTGAAATGGCAGAAAGATAACCTTTGATTGTGCCCAGAACAGAGCCCTGTTGGGCCAAAGATAGAAGAAACAGAAGAATCTCAGAAAGAGGGGCCGAAAGGGGATACACAGCCTTTGCTGTGCACCATGCCACAAATTTGTTCCATCGGCAGGCGCATACCGTTTTATAAGAGGGACACCTAGCTGCCAGAATGACATTACAGAACTCGGGAGGAAGGTCATAAGTCGTCAACTGTCGCCGCCCAATCTCCACGCATGGAGGTGGAGGCTGGACAGGTTCGGGTGGAGGACCGTCCCCTGCTGCTGCGACAGAAGATCTTTTTGAAGAGGCAGACGGATCGGGAGATCGATGCTCATACTGAGTAGCTCGGGATACCATACTCTTGAGCCCAGTCAGGGGCCACAAGAATAACTTGGGCCCGGTTGCTACCGAATCCCACTCTGCGTGGGAGTAACTGCCCAATAAGCAGGCGGTATTAATGGACCGCAACCCCAAGCTGGCCGAGGAGAACAACCTCTAGCCAAACTGGTCCAGCCTTTTAGAGTCTTTATATGGCAGAGCCGTGGGAAAAGCACTCTGCGAATCGAGGCCTGAATAACCAGGCTCTCAGACGTGGGGTGAGTGGTCAAGAAGGTGGGGTCACCAGGCGCCGGTTGATGGTGCCTGGTGACGTTCTTATCCACCAGCGCCCCCGAGGCCAGCTGCAACCAAGTGCCCAAGAGGACTTCGGTGAGCGCCTAATTGAAAGGGAGCAGCGGCTTGGATGACGCATACGGAGTCTGGAGCACCTTTGTAAGGAGGTTAGTCTTAAGGGCCACCGTGGGGAGGTCGAGATGGAGAGCCTCTGCAGCCCGAAGCAGCACCACGGTATAGGTAGCACCCTCCTCCATAGTAGGCAGAGGAGAGGCAAACCCCGGGTCAGAAGACACATCAAGGTAGCCCGCATCTTGGAGGTCGTCCACCCAATCCTCCTCGGAGTCACATTGCCGGGCAAGGGGGTCCTTGGAGCAGTCCCAATCCTCATTCGGCTCCAGAGTAGAGGGTGCCGGCGCTGGAGAGGAGGCCCGCGGCGCCGGAAACAGCGGGGCAGGGGCGGGATAAACGGTACCCAGTGCGGCACCTGTGGCAGAGTCAGGGGTGGAGCCGGAGGCAAGGGCAGCACCGGGAACGGAGCCAGCAGCGCTGCACCTCATGGCGCCGGGGCTGAAGCCAGCGGCGCAGGATCCTCTGGCCACCGGGCCAACAGGATCTGGACAGGGGACTGCGGGGCCCTAAGGCGCGCCAGCGGGAGCCCAGGGCCTAAGGAGGCGGTCCATTGCAGAAAAACTCTTGCATCTGTTAGGGAGTCGCTGATGAACCCAGTGTAGGAGAGTAGGGTCTGCAATCCTATGGTCACCCCAGATTTTTGCTTTTTGCTTCACTGGTTTACGACTTTCCCTGGCTGTAGGCCTGCTAATCAGACCCACAGCCTAGTTGTTCTCTCTCTACATTGACATCCATGTACTTTAGGTGCATATACCAATTGGTATTGGGTCACTCTTAAGTCCTTGTACAGTGTACCATAGGTACCAAGGACATAAGTGAACCCAAGGCCTACCAGGGGCTGCAGCATGTATTATGCCACCCCTGGCTGGCCACCCAAATCTGACGCAACTGGCTGATCAATCAGCTGGGGCAAGGTGGTGTAATCACCCTTTGCTTTAGATATAGTATACCTATATCTAAACCCAAAATGGAGACATATACTCTTATAAGTCACTCCTATGGCAGGCCTTAACAATCCTGGAGGCAGAGTGCTTGGAATTATGTGAGATAGTGCTCTGGCATGAGCTGAGCCTGTCTGCAGCTTTCGGAACCAAGTCCTTTAGCTGTTTCCATGATAACGCTATACCATATACTCTAAAGTGCATTATAATCCTCGCGGTTATTGCTAACTTTGGCATAGCATTATCAAAACATGTTGAGTAAGTTGTCATACGAATTTGAATACTACCCCCTCGCCAATTCAGATGACGGGGGTAGCATTGCACTCTTCTAGAGGGACACAACATGTATGTAACTGTGAACCCCGGTTAAAGTTAACTCAAGCCTCAGCATCACAAAATGGATGCTGCCACCACAGATACGAGTCTGACCCCCTGCAGCTGGGAGTCCTTCCAGCGAGGGGAGCTTGGACAAAGGGTTTCCTGTCAGGGGCGGTGCTGGCACCATCCCAGACAGGGTTTTGTGTATTAGGTAGGACAGGCCTGAAAGGAATGAGACATGCCTGGGGCACACATGGTGCCCTGTGCATACATCGGCTCAAACCAGTTGCTGGGGCAATCCAGCCCCAGCTCTGGCGCGAAACCGGACAAAGGATAGGGGGTGTAACCACCCCCCTTCCTGGTCCCACCCATAGGAGGGACCTAGTGATAGTACAGCCCCCTTTAGTAGGATAAAGGTAGGAGAATGGTCCCATTCCAAATTAGATTAACCTGACTTGAAACTTTACAAGAAGAAACTCTGGACTTCGACGTTCTGCTCCACAGAAGCCTAAAGAAATCTCCCTTGTGGGCAAGGAGTGTTCAATGTAAATAGAATAAGCAAACACCCTGCCAGAATAGAGGATTATAGATTATAGAGGATCCACAATTGCTATAGGGGGAGCAGTATTAACAATACATCAGAGCCAGAGACATTAAACATATGTGAATCAGTCCATATTTTTTATAGAAAATATATATTTACTTATTTTAATAAAGTCGTGATAGGGAGGGAGTTACCCTTTTTTTATCAGGAAAAAGGATTCGGTCAACAATCATAAAAAGCAAAAACTATTTTCCTGAACTTTATAACCAATTTCTATTACTTTGTCCCCTAAAGAGACATTCCATAGGTAGGAGAAGGGGTCTCGTCTATGCGCAGGTTACCAAATTTACAAACTTTTTGAGTGTCAGACAAGGATTAACATGAATGTATTTACATACACAAATTTTAAAAAGTTCTCATTCATTTATTAAAAATATTTAAAAAACAATAACAATATATTGTCTCATTTACATTATACATCTTGTTGTACACACATCAATTACAGATATTATTTGACTCAGTTTAAAAACTTGAGTATCTAAACTTTGCTAATCAGCATAGTTCAAAAAATCTCACTCTAGTGTTTTTTTCTTTTTTATATAAAAACAGAGAACAAACAAACTGACACTCAAAAAGTTTGTAAATTTGGTTACCTGCGCATAGACGATACACCTTCTCCTACCTATGGAATGTCTCTTTAGGGGACAAAGTAATAGAAATTGGTTATAAAGTTCAGGAAAAGGAGTTTTTGCTTTTTATGATTTTAATAAAGTCGGACATTTCTAAAAACATTAGATGGTAGACTGTTGTCCGCATGGAGTCCAATACTGCCGTTCTTAAAGGTAGCGCTGATGCGCGTTTCGGTGTAAGGCACCTTCGTCAGGGCGAGCAGATGAAGCCAAGGAGGGGAACAAACAGGCTGAAAATTAAGCACATTTCCTAATATTAGAAGACTAGATAATCTCATACACATTTATATGGGTACTCATTGAACATGAAAATGATTGGTACTCGAGATAAATTTATTAAAATCAAATGTCAAGGCTCTGATATTAACTTGTGGCTCCAGGGATAGATCTCCCCACAATCGGGGAGTTAAGACCAGTCACGGATAGTGGCCTAGGTGAAGACAAAAGACTCATAACTACACACTATAGACATTCAATCATTCATTCCTTTGTGGTTGTTCCAGATCATTCAATCAATCTCTGGGCAGATTTATAAGATTTTCATGAATGTATATCTGGGTAAGATTTCGGGTGGCAGAGATGTTAAATGTGCCAATCCAGTTTATTGGTACCCAAGGGGGTACTAGAGAAGGAGTGTCCACTCTGCACAAGCAGGCACCATCAAGCGTCCAGCGGCTTCACTTTGTCGTCTTCCCTCGAGGATCTAGACTTCAGAGCCCGACGAGACCCGGACTTCCAGACTTCTCCAACCTCTACCTACATCTGCAGCACAGCTGAGATCCGTGGGTGCGACGAGACACGTGGGACCGGCCAACTTGGAGAAACTGCACTTCGCTTCCAGCACAACTTCTGAGGTATCCTCGACAAAGCACTTTGGGGATTGAGAAGCCCCAGCCCCGAGCAGCTCCTGCACAGAAGACCAGCCCTCCAGCATCCACGAGATCTGCGTGGGGTCCTTTTGCTTGATTGCTGCTCGACGCGTTGTCTGGTCACTTGCCGGCTGGCTAGTGGCCTCCTATAGACGACGATCCACGACCAACACTGCTGGTCTGGTTGCTCCAGACTGGCCCTTGCTTCCTTCCAAAAGAGAAGTACTCCGGACCCTCCGGGTCCGCACCAGACTCCTTTTCCACTCATCGCGTGGGTTGCCTTTGCCAAGGCCTGCTGACGGCGAATCCGGCTCCAACACCGCCGACAGCGAGAGCCTGCGTGGGACAGCTCATGCCTCCATCCTGGTTGTCGAAGACACCACCTGGTCCACGTGGCTGCAGTCAAGCGTCCACTCTTCACCTGATCCCGACGACAGCCTCTGGTTCCTTCCTGGTTCCACTCCAGTCACTGGCTAGTGACTTTGAACATTGTCCCCTCTGCTTTCAGGTCTTCAGCTTCCTTGATCCACCCTTGGATCCCACCGGACATCTTCCTCCTGGTCGCCTGCAGCATCTTTTCTTTCAGGCTCGATAGACTTCAACGCAGAAACCCGACACGACTTCGCACCTATGCACCCGTAGCCCGTGGGTGAGGTAACAAGAGCATTTCGGTGCTCAAGGGTAGATTGACTCTCCTAGTGTCCAGATTCACAGTCGTTTTAGTCCTAACTAATCAGGATTGTCCGTACTCACCTTTTTCTTGAACTGTACAGTCCATAGACGTTGTTACGCATCTCGCGTGTGAGTTTACAATCTGCAAACGCGTTCCATGGGCCTCCTATTACCTACCTAAAGTTAGGGTAGTGTAGTCCCAGCGATCCTACAGTCTCTGGACAGCTCCATTCCTTTTATCGACTTCCTTATACCACTTGTTTAGTATATGGTCTGTTGCGCCCCTAGGGCAACATTGTAACTCGTGCAACTTAACGTATTTTTCTTACGAATCTTGTCATGTGCTTAGCCCTCTGACCTCATAAAGAGTTCAGAGGTGTATGTTAGTTAATAAATATCTTGATTATGTTCATAACTACCTGCTTGGTGTCCTTTCATTTGGTATTCAAGGGGTTATATGTGGTAAAACAACTGGCTTCACATGCCAAAAGAGTTTAGCCTAAGACTGCTTTGTCCATGCTACCATTAGGATAGCTGGTCTATAAGGTTGACTTACAACCAATCACCATAAGGGTTGTTTGGAATGATACAAGGTGATCACTAGAACTAGTGAACATCATATATCAGGCCAACTTCTCACACCCGGGTATAGCGGGTAGACCGTGGGACATCCTGGACCTCCAGCAAATTCCTGTGCCGCTCCTGCAAGGACTTCGGGGCCATGGCTCGATAGTCTCAACAGTCCCGTGAGTCATGATTGGTCTCCAGGACGTAGAGGCAAACATCATGGGGATCCGACACAGACATGTTACGGTGGCACAACCCACAAGACTTAAATCTGGGCATCCCTACGTGCACCAGGAGACAAGAGGAAGAGACAAAAAGTCTCAAAAAAGTAGTCAACAATTGACTGAGGTACGTGCTCAATCCGGGTCTGCGCTCTCGGCGCAGAAAAAGAAAGAACTGACCTCAACGTGCATGGGTGGCGCCTAAGTAGTCTCTGTGACGTCATCTTGGAGCTCACAACGTCAGTGATGGACGCAGAGCTGCACAACGCGCCAGCTACCGACGTGCAGGGGTACTGCTAAGCAAAACTTACCGGATCGAGTCTGACGCCTGGGAATATTCGAAGGTAAGGAATCGATCACTAACGTGTCTCTTTCAGATGGTCTTTGTACCACATCCTTCCTGACTAATCGGGGTCAATTAATATGACTTGGGACGGTTTTGGCATACTTTCCTCAATACTCGAGGAATCAAGGGGCTTGTAGCAAATGCATAGTGAAGAGAACAACTCCATTTAAACTGAAGCACTCCCATGGCTCCTAGCAGAGGATACTGGGGGACACTACACTTTAGGGAATACACATTAGTGAGAGTCACAAACAAGTTCAAGTCAGGTTGCTCCTCTAGGGGAAGGTGTCTCCAACCACCTCTAGATGGTTGGCAAGGTAACACTGACCGAATCTGCTGACTATGGCTTTCAGAGTCCACCAGATCCATGTTTGGGGAGCCCAACACCAGTGTCACAGAGCGTCCAGACAAAAAAGATGCAACCCTTCTCCCTCCTGCTTGTTGATGTACCACATCATGGTCAATGGTCTATCGAGATCTGGACCGACCAATCATGAAGAGAAGGAAGGGATGCCTGGAGCACCAAGCAATCTGAATCAGCTTCAACAGACTGATGTGCAAAATCTGCTGCCCTTGAGACCAGGAGTCTTTGATCTTCATTTCCTCCAGAGGAGTACACCATTAGCGTGGAGGCATCTGTCACCACCGTGGCCACAGCTAGTGGGGGCTGGAAAGACATCTCCAACATCAAGTGCTTGATGCCTCATCACACTAGATCTGCTGCAGTGACCTGGGAGACTGTGATGGTATTCAACTAGTCTCCCCTGTGAGAGAAAAACTTTCTACCGAGGCACCACTGTAGAGACCTTGTGTATGCATGACCAGCAGCATGTAAGAAGCCTGAAGACCTATAACAAGATCAACAGGATTGGAATATGAGCAAATTCCCAAATCAACAGAATGAAAGATGGCAGGTCTTGAATCTTTAGAGGAGGCAGCAAGCCTCGGAGGGATGCAGTATTACATACTTGCCTTATGGACGAGAGGTGCAGAGACTGCTCCTAGTGAGATATGGACACATTGATCGAAAAGCCCAGATTTAACAGTAGGGATGGCATTGACTTCAAGTAGCACAGCACCATCTGGGGAAACTAGAGACTTCAGGAGCCAGTTGGTTCAGGAATTGGAAATGGAAATACTTCTCCTACTAATCATCGGAGATGTGCTGCTACCGCCACCATCACCTTGGTAAAGACTCGGCATGCTGACGTCATCCAGGATAGGAGGACCACAAACTTAGTGGGTGAACCCCACTATGAACCACATTTCTCCTGTGTGACTGCAGGATCGGAATATGGAAATATGCATCCTGCAAGTCTAAGGACACCATTCAGTCTTTTGCTTCCAGTGCCAAAAGAAGCAGAGCCAGGGTCAGCATTTTCAATTTCTCTTTGCAGACAAACAGATTTATGAGCATGAGGTCTTGCATCGGACTGAGACTGCTGCCCTTCTTTGGCACAAGGATGTACCATGAATAGCACTCATTCTAAATCTCCTGCTACGGCACTAACTCTACTGCTCACTTCAGCAGCAGGGTTCCAACTTCTGATTTCAGGATGCCTAGCTGGTTTTCTGTCTGAGAAGGCTGGAGAGAGGAATGCAGGGAGGAGTTTGCTGTTAAGAGTAGGGCATATCTTCTTTTCAGTTTCAAGGACCTACTGGTCCTAAATAAAGGCCTTACAGCTGTGTAGAAAAAAAAGACACCCGGACCCCACCATTCTCCAGTATGTTGACATGGGCAAACTAATGCACAAGTTACTACTTGTGTAACAATATATCTGTAAGAGACATTAGTTAGTGATAGATTCCTTACCTTAGAATATCCCCAGGCGTCAGACTGGATCCGGAAACTTTTACGTAGCAATACCCCTGAGTGTCGGTAGGCGTCGTCCACGGCTCCTCGTCCGTCATCGTCGGCGGCGTTAGCGCTGGAATGACGTCGCCGGAGTACTTAGACGCCGCCCTCGCGCGCTTACGTCAGCTCTTATACACAGCTTTTCGGCGCCAGATACGCAGAGCCATGATAGAACCAACACTGGTGCCATGAAACTAGGGCCCTGGCAGGGGATGACCTTAACCCTAGAGATCGGTTCGCAGAACGGGGAGGATGGGTGGGTCGGTAAGGAATCTATCACTAACTAATGTCTTACAGATATATTGTTACACAAGTAGTAACTTGTGCATCTGAAAGAGACACATTAGTGATAGATTCCTTACCTTAGAATAGATACCCCTGCAATACCAACCCCGGTGGTGGGTCTGCGAACCAATAATCACACCAAAAAGTCCTGGAGGACGGAACGGCCAAAGAAGCCATCCCTCCAGACTTGGCTGTCCAGACAGTAGTGTCTTGCGAACGTGTGCAGCGAGGCCCACGTAGCTGCCTGACAAATGTCCTGCAAGGGGACTCCTCGGCCCAGGGCAGTGGTAGTCGCCGTGGCCCGAGTGGAATGGGCCCTCAGCCCAACAGGAGGTTCCTTTTTAGCCAAGGAGAGCACGTTTGGATGCACAACACGATCCACCGAGAGATGGTGCGCTTGTGCACCGCCCGTCCTTTCTTAGCGCCCACGTAACCAACAAAGAGTTGGTCATCCACCCGGAACTGGCGTGTGCGATCCAGATAGTAAGAGAGCGCACGTTTTGGGACCAGACGGTGGAGTCTCTCTTCCTCTTTCGAAGGATGCAGAGGTGGAAAGAAGGTAGGCAAGGTGATGGACTGCCCGATGTGGAAGGCTGTGACTACCTTGGGCAGGAAAGAGGGTTTTGTCCTCAACACATCCTTGTCCGGATGGACAGAAAGGAAAGGAGGTGTAGAGGAAAGAGCTTGGAGCTCACTCACTCTCCTGGCAGAGGCGATGGCAACCAGGAAACAGTCTTTTTTTTTAAAAAAACATTTTTATTTGCATTTTTATCATTGAACAACAAAACAGTCATATCATCATCAGCCCCCTTCTCCCGCCTACCCCCCCTCCATCCCCCAACCCACATCAATTGGTTCAACATGTCAATGTCTATCTTGCAACTAGAATACAGAAGGTGCACAGCGGCAGGTGGAGGTTAAATGGTTAACCAAGTTCAGGGCTGATGTTTCAAAAAGGTTGGATGCTCTCCCAGGTGGCGTTTCTGTCCAATAACGCTATGAATATATTAGAAAAAAGTGCACACATCAAGGTGAGTGCATCCCTGTGTTGAGGCACACCATGAGGTTCAAAAAAAGACTCCAACAGAGTTTGTGAGAACATTTTCAAACTTTTAGTTTTATTCCTCTTGTCGGTTAGTTGATATTCAAAGCATATCAATCGGTTAAAAGATGCTTCTTTTTTTTTACGTATTTGTACATTAGCAGATTCATGGGTTCCACTCCAATGCATTTCGGGCAAAATGGCCCTTTATCAAGGAGTATCTACAAAACGAAGAAGATATAATAGAAATAAGGTTTAGGCAATAGGGTGATGGGGTAGTTCATGCTTGGGTTAAGGGTGGTGTTCGGTGGTAGTTCCGGTGGTGAATACCATCAATAAACCGTAGTGGGAGGTGTGCCCAACTAAATAGTGCTTATAATCAGAGCGAAATTGTTCAAATAGACGGCTGGATTTTGGGGGTTGAGAGTGAACAGGCGGAATTTGATGGGCTTTTAAATCGAAAAAGAAGAGTGCTCGTGAGCCGATATCTAAGATCAAAGTGAGGGTTATAAGGGGTGGTGCAATCCATTAAACGCGCATGCAATGGAGCGTGGATAAAGCGATGAAACATTCAAAAGCCACAACTTGCTACCAAGTAGCAGGACAACAAGGTTAATCGCGTGCTGCAAAAGTTACGTGGGGACAACTGTTAGAAATTATTACAAGCGGAGACTCGCTCCGTACAGCATGTGCACTAGAAAGTGTTAGGAGCTTACTTGTTAAAGTGTAAAGCCGCATCGTGGTAATGGACCGGGTTCGTGAACTATCGGTGCTGCGTTTGGTTCAAGAGACGGTGAATGAGGAGTGTGACAACGTAATATAGACATATGTGATAGGCTACAGCTACGAACTAAAAATAAACGACGGACTGTGCCGAGGGCCATGTTAGAGTGGAGAGTGTTCTGTGTAAATAAAGTACACAAAGGCAAGGAGAGGGTAAAGTCAAAAATAAGAGCACAGAATAAATGATGTAGGGGATAGATGACGGGACAAATATGAAAGACAGTCAAGCATGAATACTACGTGAATGGTATACATATAATGGGGGTGCCAAGGAGACAGGGTAAACGTCAAGAGCGGCATTCAAAAACAACGATGTAAACAATACATCCTGAAAGTCAAGAAAGCGAAGTTAAATCGAAATATAAAACAATCAAGAGCAAATCACAGGTAGAAACTAAATTCTGTACGGTCGTTGAGGCCAAAAGGCTTCATGGACTGAAGGCGGTATATCCAGGACATCTCTCTCTGTGGGAGAATTTTGCAATTGTCTCTCCCCTCCTGTTTAGTGATGGTTTCTAGGACCATGAACATCAATTGGGCCACATTGTGTTTTTGTTCTATAAAGTGCGCAGCGACATTAGATTTTTCATTTCTGGTGCGGATGTTAGATATTATGTTCATTAATGCGCACTTTGATTTTTCTCTCGGTTTTGCCGATGTAGATTTTTCCGCAGGGACATTTCAATAGATAAATGAGATTGGTATAATCGCATGTTGCGTTAACATTGAGTTTGATGGTGTTGCCTTTCATAGGATGAGATATGGTGTTGCCTTTAATGATACAATGACAGTTATTACAGTTCATGCAAGGGCGAGTGCCTTTGCTTACAACGATGTCCTTGGGTGTTTGAGTAAGGATTTCTTTGAGGTTCTTGTTACGTGTATAGGCAAAAATAGGGGGATCCTTAAATATGTTTCTGAAGTCTGGTTCCAATTGTAAAATGGACCAATGTTTCAATATGATTTTCTTATACATCGTACTTGATGTAGAATATTTAGACACGAGTACCATCCTATTTTCATTAGAACGGACCGTTTTTTTTTAGAGCATCAGCTCAGTTAATTGCCTCCACACGGGTGATGGTATCATCCATTAATGATTTAGGATATCACATAGTCATAAAACGCTGACACATTTCTGAAATGCGTATTTTTGTAATGTTTTTATCTGAAACAATGTGTTTAGCTCGCAACATTTGCGAGAATGGAAGGTGTTGTTTCAATGCTCCCTGGTGGAAGCTGGTGTAGTGGAGAGTATTGTTGCGGTCTGTGGGCTTGCGGTATAAATCTGTACTGAATCCCTTGGTGGTTTTAGTGATGGTAACGTCAAGGAAATTGATGGAATGTTCGCTTAATTGCCAAGTCAGTTGTATCCTTTCATCTTTGATGTTGAGCGAATTGAGTGCTTGTAGTAATGTGGTTTTAGTGTCATTCCGAATGATTAACAGGTCATCAATGTATCGGATGTATAGTTTGATATGGTTGTTTAAGTGTTCGTTGCCATAGATACATCTGTCTTCAAACACCTTCATATAGATATTAGCATACGTTGGAGCGGCACAGTTGCCCATAGACATTCCGGATAGTTGTAAAAACCAAGAATTTTCATGTTTGAAGTAGCTGTGGTAAAGAGTGTAAATCATGAGCTCCATAAGGAACTCTTGCATAGGAGGTTCAATGTCACTATTAAGGATGGCTTGTTAGATTGCTTCAATCCCACCGGCGTGGGGGATTGCTGTATACAATGAGCTGACGTCAGCGGTACATAGTACCAATGATTCATCTTCAATGATGGTTATACTTGCTAATTGGAGTAGAAAGTCTGTGGTGTCCTTTACGTAACTCTTCATGTTGGTCACAAGTGGCTGGAGGTAACGGTCTAAAAATGTACCTACAGGTTCATGTAGAGATCCTTTAGTGGAGACAATTGGTCTGAAAGGAGGGTCGGTTAGATTTTTATGGATCTTAGGTGTCATATGGATTGTCGGACTCTTGGGATGTGTTTGAAGAAGGAAATTGTTTGTGCGTTCATCAATGGTGCCGCTGTCTTTAGCTCTGCTGACGATTGTAAAGTGTATTTCTTGGAATTCATTAGTTGGATTGCGATCCAATCTCATGTAGATGTTTCCATCATTTATGTGTTCAGTGATTTTTCTAGAATACATTTCAGTGTTCACAATTACAAAAGCGCCGCCCTTGATGCATTTAATGTCCTTGTTGTTGGCAATGTTTTTCAATGTATCTTTATCTTTCTGTGTCATGTTGTGATGGATTTTCTTTTTGAAGTTGAGTTTGGTCAAGTCACTTCTGACTAAGTTTTCAAATAGATCAATGCACTTGTGACTAGATGGCGCTTGATAGTTACTAGGTGGACGTAGTCCTTTCAGTAGATCCGGTTTATCTTCAAGTTTAGGCGGTAAGACATTATCAAAAAAGTGACGCAATTTGTGTTTTCTGGTGAGTTTGAACGTGCTGACTTCAAGCTCAAGCAAGTTAGTAGAAGTAGTCGGAATAAACGATGTTCCCTTTTCAAGTAGTTTCATTTGGTGTGGTGTTAGGTTAGTGTTTGAGATGTTAATAACTAAATGTTCTTTTTGGGTTTGTCCTTCTTCGGTACAGTACTTCTGGTGTTCGGGTGACCTTTTTCTTGGTTTCTTGCTCCTCCTGGGTCTTCTATGTCGTCCTGGCCAGACTCTAAAAAATGCTCAGAAGTGGTAGGTCGTTCTTTTCTCTGGTCTGTTTCGAGTTCGGTTGGATGGCTTGACTTAGTGGCTGCGGTAGTTGGAGTGGTGGTTTTTCTTGGTGGACGCATGGAGGACTCACTCCCTGAAGATGATGTGTCGGTCTGAGTGCTGTACAGTTTATTCTTGCGTCTTTGGGCGTAGACATCAGCCCAGGTATAAACCTAGTCTAGCTTGTAATCCCAAGTATCCCGACGAATTTTTCTCACTTTCCTTTCATTAATTTCTTTCGTATGTTTTTCGAGTTGCAAGTTAATGTCTTCCAGGGTTTTCGACCAATCTTCTGATGAGGTAGACTCAGCCAGTTCCTTTTCAATCTCTTTGATTTCTTTATTGAGATCAATGAGGATATTGGATAACTCTTCTACAAATAGCAGTATGAGGTCTAAGCTGCATTTGTTGAGGATTCCATTCCATTTTTCTTTGAAGATTTTAGAGTTTTTACATAATGAAGGCTTTAGGGCTATCCGGAGTCCACAGGGAATTCTTAGTGCTCTGTGGTATTTTAGAAGTGTGCTCGCGTGGAGCTTTTGATTGATTTGTCGCTTTGATAAGTAAATAAGTTGTCCAATACACTGTTCCTTGGTATGACCTGATGTGTTTGAACTAATATCTTCTTCGATAAGTGCATAGATGTGTGCGCGTTCTTCATCGCTATAGGCGAGTATGTTAGCTCTAGCCTCTGTGGATTTTGTAATTTCATCAAATTGCATGCTGTAAATGGTAAGGGGCGTGCTACCTTCAGGAGGGCGGTCAGAAAGATAACACAACTAGAATACAGAAGGTGCACAGCGGCAGGTGGAGGTTAAATGGTTAACCAAGTTCAGGGCTGATGTTTCAAAAAGGTTGGGTGCGCTCCCAGGTGGCGTTTCTGTCCAATAACGCTATGAATATATTAGAAAAAAGTGCACACGCCTGTTCACTCTCAGCCCCCAAAGTCCAGCCGCCTATTTGAACACTTTCGCTCTGATTATAAGCACTATTTAGTTGGGCACACCTCCCACTACGGTTTATTGACAGTATTCACCACCGGCACTACCACCGAACACCACCCTTAACCCAAGCATGAACTACCCCATCACCCTATTGCCTAAACCTTATTTCTATTATATCTTCTTCGTTTTGTAGATACTCCTTGATAAAGGGCCATTTTGCCCGAAATGCATTGGAGTGGAACCCATGAATCTGCTAATGTACAAATACATATAAAAATGAAGCATCTTTGAACCGATTGATATTCTTTGAATATCAACTAACTAACAAGAGGAATAAAACTAAAAGTTTGAAAATTTTCTCACGAACTCTGTTGGAGTCTTTTTTTGAACCTCATGGTGTGCCTCAACACAGGGATGCACTCACCTTGACGTGTGCACTTTTTTCTAATGTCTATCTTGCACCATTGAACTGGCACAACCTGAGAACCATTCCGCCCGTACTCCCCAGTATCCTATGACTCCTCGATAGTTTTGCACACTTCCTCCTCCCTCTCCCCCGCTCATAGTCCCCCATCAAGACCATGGTATGTTCTCCATTTACTCCAAACTCTGGCAAATTTATATGGGCAACCCCGTGCCTTGTAGGTTACCCTTTCAGCCGCCATGTACAGATCTAGGCCCCTTCTCCACTCCTCTCTCCCTGGCGGCGTTGCCGACCCCCAGTATTTTGCCACATCTCTCTTTGCTACTACTAGGGCCAAAGTCAGGAAGATCAGCAGTGGACGGGTAAAGTCAATATCATTAGTTATACCAAGCAGGACTAATTTGGCATCTGCCGGCAGCCGGGCTTCCAGTACCTCCCCCAGTTCTCCAAGGACCCCCCCCCCCCCCCAGTACGTCTGTATCCGCGGACAGAGCCACATTGTGTGAAATAAGTCTCCACCCTCACTACCGCATCGTAAGCAGTTTGTGTCCCCTATCCTCCTTATTTTGAACAGTCGTGCCCTGTCATAATAGGTTCTATGGAGGACATTAAATTGGATCAAGCGGAGCCAGGATTTGATTGCTACTTCCCTGGGATGCATGAGTACTGTGTCCCAATCTATCTCATCCATATCGCCCACTTTACTCTCCCATTTCCTTCTAAGTGCCCCCAGGTCCTCTGGCATGTTATTCATAAGTGTCCTGTACGTAAGCGACACCGATCTCTCTGGCATGCGCTCCTGCAACAATCGACCTTCCAGAGGTGCATACTCAACCAGTGTGTCAACCTGGAAGTCTTCTGCCCGCCACGCGTGTCTTAGTTGGGCATACTTAAGGTATTGCGCGGGTCGCAGGCCAAATTCCACTCTAAGGGCGGGTAACGACTTCAGTGTACCTTTCGCTATTACATCACCTATCGTTGTAATCCCTATATTATCCCATCCTTTGAGATCCTGCAGTTTATTCAATTCCGGTAGCCACTCACAGTGCCACAATGGAGTCTGTCTCGTAGGTTTCATATCCCATCCGATCGTCCTATTCGCTCTGTTCCATAACATCAATGTGAGCCTAGTGGCAGGCAGCAATCTTGCTGTCCCCCTGCCCCCATATAAATATTAGAAGTAGGAGCGTGTACCCATTACATATCTTTCTAGCGCGTATGTGGGATGTGTAGCAGGGGCATGAAGCCAGTCATTGATGGCCAATAGGTGCTCTGCCCAGTAGTAGACTTCAGCGTTCGGGAATGAGATCCCTCCGCTGTATTGTATTTGTAAAGTCGTCATCGCCACTCTGGGCTATTTCCCTAGCCAAAGGTAAGAGCGAACTTCCGCAGTAATTTCACGGAACACCCGACGGGGTAGGGGGGTAGTATTCATTCTGAAACACGTAGAGGAACTTGGGCAAAGTCACCATTTTGAATAAAGCTGCGCGACCCAGGAGAGTTAGGGGTAGCAGCCGCCATCTGGTTGCACCCTCTGCAAAGGTGTGTAGTATTCGTCCAACATTTTTTACGTACGAGACCAACCTTTCCAGGGTCATAAATACACCCAAATAGGTGAAACCCTCCGTAGTCGTCTGTAGTCTGTCTGGGAGGTCCGTCCACTGTTCCAACCCCCTGGGATCGTAAAGCACCGACTTATGCCAGTTGATCTTATAGCCAGCATATGTTCCATAACGTTACAGCTCCGTGAAGAATATTGGTAACATTGTTTCCGGGCTCGTAATATAGAGGAGGACGTCGTCTACATATAAGGATATTTTTTCCTCCGTTACATCCCTTGTCCCCAACTGGAAACCTCTAATACCCGGATGCTGTTGGATCTTTGCTGCTAACACCTCTATCGTGAGCGTGAACAGCAGGGGTGACAGCGGGCAGCCCTGCCTGGTTCCCCGCCTCACTGGAAAGTCTTCCGACAAAATCTCATTTACCTTAACTCTTGCTCTCGGGTCTGTATACAACAGCCTTATCCATTGCCGGAAGTTAGGGCCGAAGCTCAGTTTCACTAAGACCCCCTCCAGGAATGGCCAATGTACCGCGTCAAACACTTTCTCAGCGTCCAGCGAGAGGAACCAATGTGGGTCCCGCCTCTTACCGACCTCCGGCAGCCAGTTATGGGATCTCCTGAGGTTGAAATGTGTAGCCCTGCCTGGGAGGAATCTTGTTTAGTCCAAATGGACCAGATCCGGGATCACCCTTCTCAATCTAAGCGCCGGCACCATCGGCAGCAGTTTGACCTCTACGTTCAGTAAAGAGATAGGGCGGTATGAGTCGCATTCCTCCGGAGGTTTACCTGCCTTAAATATTGGGATGATAGTGGCCATACGGAGATCGGGAGGAAGAGTCCCCTCCTGCCTCGCCTCTTCAAACAGCCCCAAAAGGTGTCGGGACAGGATTTCTGTCGTTTTTTTAAAGAATTCCACAGGGAACCCATTCGGGCCCGGTGCCTTTCATGCACGTAGCCTCGTCAGGGCTTGTTGAACCTCCTCTAGCTTAATGGGAGCTTCCAGATCGGCAACTTCTGTGTCCGCCAATACCGGTAGTTCAATGTGTTCCATATATTGTAGGGCATCTTCCTGGGTACCCAGATTTCTTGCCTCATAGAACTCCCTATAGTGTGCGGCGAATGCCCCTGCTACCTGGGCGTCCGATCCAGTCATACTCCCCTGTGTGTCCCGCACTCTGTCTATCCATCTAGCGTCTGTCTCTCTCTCTCTCTCCTGCTCAAACATACCAGGACCTTGCCTGACTTGTCGCCTACATCATACAGGCGGTGGAGCGTCGCCAGTGCTTGGGTTTTGGCCTCTCCCGTCGCCAGGTCCCTGTACTGACGCACAAGTTACTACTTGTGTAACGATATATCTGTAAGAGACATTAGTTAGTGATAGATTCCTTACCTTAGAATATCCCCAGGCGTCAGACTGGATCCGGAAACTTTTGCGTAGCAATACCCCTGTGCGCTGGTAGGCGTCGTCTGCGGCTCCGCGTCCGTCGTCGGCGTCGTGAGCGCCGGGATGACGTCGGAGTACTTAGACGGCGACCATGCGCGCTGACGTCAGTTCTGATAACACAGCTTTTCCGCGCCAGATACGCAGAGCCATGATAGAACTAACACTGGTGCCATGAAACTAGGGCCCTGAAAGGGGATGACCTTAACCCTAGATATCGGTTCGCAGAACGGGGAGGATGGGTGGGCGGTAAGGAATCTATCACTAACTAATGTCTCTTACAGATATATCGTTACACAAGTAGTAACTTGTGCATCTGAAAGAGACACGTTAGTGATTGATTCCTTACCTTAGAATAGATACCCCAGCAATACCAACCCCGGTGGTGGGTCTGCGAACTAATATCACACCAGAAAGTCCTGGAGGACGGAACGGCCAAAGAAGCCATCCCTCCGGACTTGACTGTCCAGGCAGTAGTGTCTTGCGAACGTGTGCAGCGAGGCCCACGTGGCTGCGTGACAGATGTCCTGCAGGGGGACACCGCGGCCCAGGGCAGTTGTCGTTGCCGTGGCCCGAGTGGAGTGAGCCCGCAATCCAGCCGGGGGCTCCTTCCTCGCCATGGAGTAACATGCTTGAATACACAAGATGATCCATCTTGAGATGGTCCTCTTGTGCACAGCCTTTCCCTTCTTTGCGCCCACGTAACCAACGAAGAGTTGGTCATCCACCCGGAATTGGCGTGTGCGATCTAGGTAGTAGGAGAGCGCACGTTTTGGATCCAGACGGTGGAGCCTCTCCTCCTCTTTCGAGGGATGCGGAGGCGGAAAGAAGGTGGGCAAAGTGATGGACTGCCCTATGTGGAAGGCCGTGACAACCTTGGGCAGAAAGGAAGGCCGTGTACGTAACACCACCTTATCAGGATGAACAGACAGGAAAGGTGGAGAAGAAGAAAGAGCCTGGAGCTCACTCACCCTCCTGGCAGAGGTGATGGCAACCAGGAATGCCGTCTTTAGAGTAAGGAGACGAAGGGGGCAGTTATGAAGTGGCTCAAAGGGAGCACACATCAGATAGGTGAGAACCAGATTCAAGTCCCACTGGGGCATCACGAAGGGAACAGGAGGGAACATGTGCGTGATGCCCTTCAGAAATCTACTTACAATAGGGGACTTGAATAAAGAAGGCTGATCTGGTAGCCTTAAGAAGGCTGATAGAGCAGAAAGGTACCCTTTAAGAGTGCCCAGAGCAGAGCCCTGCTGGGCAAGGGAAAGAAGAAAGAGCAGCACTTCCGAAAGGGGTGCAGAGAGAGGATCCACAGCCTTTGCTGTGCACCATGCCACAAATCTGTTCCACCGGCAGGCGTATACCGACTTTGTGGAGGGACGCCTGGCTGCCAGAATGATATCACAGACTTCGGGAGGCAAGTCAAATGGCCTCAACTGCCGCCGCTCAATCTCCAAGCTTGTAGGTGGAGACTGGACAGGTTCGGGTGCAGGACCGTCCCCTGCTGCTGCGACAGAAGGTCCTCCCGAAGAGGCAGACGAATCGGGGGACCGACTGACATGCTGAGTAGCTCGGGATACCAGTATCTTCGTGCCCAGTCCGGAGCCACAAGGACGACCTGGGCCCGGTCGCGCCTGATCTTCTTCAGCACTCTGGGCAGAAATGGTATAGGCGGAAAGGCGTACAACAGACCGCAGCTCCACTCGCGACGAAAAGCGTCTCCGAGCGAGTGCCGCCTTGGAAACTCCAACGCGCAGAATTGCTGACATTGCGCGTTCTCTTCTGTGGCGAATAGATCTAACCAAGGCTCTCCCCACTGTCGAAAGAGACCTTGCGCCACGTCCGAGTTCAGACGCCATTCGTGATCCATCATGCACCGGCGGCTGAGTTCGTCCGCCCTGGCATTCAGAGAGCCTGCCAGGTGTTGAACCACCAGGGTCACGCCCTGATGTTCCAGCCACTGCCAGAGGCGCAGAGCCTCCTGGCATAGGGTCCACGACCCCACACCGCCCTGTTTGTTGCAGTACCACATGGCGGTGGTGTTGTCGGTGAACACTTGCACCACGCTCCCCCTGACAGAGGGGAGGAATGCCTTCAGTGCAAGACGAATCGCCCGCAGCTCCAGAAGGTTGATGTGGAGCCGGGACTCCGCCGGAGACCAGAGGCCTCTGATCTCCGCCTCTCCCATGTGGCCACCCCAGCCCTGGAGGGACGCGTCCGTCACAACTACGTGCTCCGGCTGGGGTAGGAAGAGGGGTCTGCCACTGACCCAGTCGCGGTCCGTGAGCCACCACTGCAGTTGCTTCGCAGTGCCCTCCGAGATCAGGACATGATCGGACAGGTTGCCCTGATGCTGGGCCCACTGAAACTTCAGGTCCCACTGCAGAGCCCGCATCCGCCACCTGGCGTGACGCACCAGAAGGATGCAGGAGGCCATCAGCCCCAGAAGCCGCAGCGTCAACCTGACCGAGACCCGGGATAACGGCCTGAATACAGGAATCAGAGCCTGAATATCCCGAACCCGCTGTTCGGGTGGGTAAACCCGAAACTGCGTCGAGTCGAGAACCGCTCCGATGAAGAGGAGCTTTTGAGAGGGACACAGGTGTGACTTCGGCACATTGATGGAGAACCCCAGCAAGTGCAGGAGGTCGGCCGTAGTCTGGAGGTGGCTGACGACTGACTGGGGCGAGCCCGCCTTCAACAACCAGTCGTCGAGGTAGGGGAAGACTGATATCCCCTGCCTGCGCAGATGGGCTGCGACCACCGCCATCACCTTCGTGAACACCCGTGGGGCGCTGGCAAGGCCGAAGGGGAGCACGGTAAACTGAAAGTGCTCTTGGCCTACCATGAACCGCAGGTAACGCCGGTGGGCCGGCAGGACGGGGATGTGGAAATAGGCGTCCTGCAAGTCCAACGCTACCATCCAGTCTCCCGGGTCCAGGGCAGCCAGGACCTGAGCCAAAGTGAGCATCTTGAACTTCTCCGTCCGGAGGAAGCCGTTGACGTTCCGCAGATCCAAGATAGGGCGTAGGCCCCCTTTGCCCTTCTTGGGTACCAGAAAGTAGTGGGAGTAACAACCACGTCCTACTTCTGGCCCAGGAACGCGCTCGATGGCCCTCTTGGCCAAGAGGGCCGAAACCTCCTCTTGCAGAAGTTGCAAGTGATCCCCCGACACACGGTGGTATTGAGGTGGCATGGATGGAGGGGAAGACTCGAAGGGGAGGGAGAAACCCCTTCGGACAATTTGCAGCACCCACCTGTCCGAAGTGACTGTATGCCAGTGGGAGAGGTGATGGCGAACCCTGCCTCCCACAGGCGTCACATGGGCCTGAAAACTCGGACTAGGAAGGTTTTGAGGCGGGGGCTGCTGAGGGAGGTGTGGACTGGCCTCGCCGTTGGCCCCGACCACCGCCACGGCGGTTCCCACGTCCGCCACCGCGTTGCTGAACATTCTGCGGCGCGTGGCTGACGGTCCGTGGTGGGGCGCCCCTTCCGTGGCCACGAAAGGAGCGAAAGGCACCCGATTGCTGGCGTGGGGCCGTAAAGCCCAAGGACTTGGCCGTGGCCTTGGAGTCCTTGAAACGTTCCAGCGCATGGTCTGCCTTGTCGCCGAAGAGGCGACGGCCATCAAACGGCATGTCCAGGAGGGTGGCCTGGACATCGGCCGAGAAGTTGGCGGACCTCAACCAGGCGTGGCGTCGAACCGCCACCGTCGTTGCCATCGCCCTGCCCAGTGAGTCCGTGGTATCCAGCCCACACCGGATAGAAAAACGTGCCGCATCTCGGCCGTCCGCAAGGGTTTGGCTGAGTTTAGCCCTGACCTCCTCAGGGCATTGTGGCAGCACCTCCGCAACCGTGTCCCACAGGGTGTGGGTGTAGCGGCCCAAGAGACAGTTGGTGTTCACAGACCGTAGCCCTAGGCTCACAGACGAGAAGACCTTCTTCCCGAACTGCTCATATCTCTTGGATTCCCTGTCGGGCGGGGCCGACGGGAATGCGGTTTGGGAGTTAGAGGCCTGGATGACCAGGCTCTCGGGGGTGGGATGGGTGGACAAAAAGCATGGGTCGCCCGGTGCCGGGCGGTAGCGTCTGGCCACGTTCCTGTCCACAGGGGGGCCTGTGGCGGGCTTGGACCAAGTGCCCAGCAGAACGTCACACAAGGCCTCATTGAACGGCAGGAGGGGCTCCGCGGAGCCGGACTGCTGTTTGAGGACCTCAGTGAGGAGATTAGTCCTCACGGCCGCGACGGGGAGCTGAAGGTTTAAGGCCTTAGCTGCCTTTGTCAACACTACGCTGTAAGCAGAACCCGCCTCCGAAGCCACAGTCGGGGGCGACGTAAATCCAGTGTCTGGCGAGGTGTCAATACCACTGGCCTCCCCAAGCTCATATGTCCAGTCCTGATGCGACTGGCAATCACGTGCCAGAGGGTCCTCGGACCCCTCCCATTGCTCCTCGTCACCTGGCTCCTGGAGACCAGGATTAACAGCCAGGGCCTCCTCGTGGAGATAGAAGTCTCCAAAGGCCGACGGAATCGGCGCCCAGCGGCGCCCCTCCGACTCCTGAGTAGGACCGTAGGAAACATTGGGGTCGGCAACCACATCGGCTGCCGGGGACGACACCTGAAGGGACGGCGCCGGCGAGGTCGTAAGGTCGACCGGCGAGGTCCCGGATCCGGAGCCGGATCCAGCGAGGTCGCGCGGCGCCGGGACCGAAGTCGCCAGCGGCGCCGGGCCCGAAATACCCGACGTCGTCGGGGCCGAAGCGCCCGACCCGGAAGGACCTCCAGACGGAGCCGATCGGCCCGAAGGCGCCACGGGAACCGACTGAGGAGGGAGGGCCCTCATGGCCATGAGGTACCTCTCGACCTCCTCCTGCGACGCGCCGTGCCCAGGGACCCGAAGGTGTGGGGCAGGCGGCGACGCTTGCGACTCCCGCGGAGCCGCGTGGGCGGTGTCGCCCGAGTCCCCGGCCGCATCGAGCGAGCGTCGGGGCGGGTCGGAGGACCGATGGTGTCGCTCCGACCTCTCATGCCTCTTACCTGAGGACTTGGAACCAGACGATCGGTGTCCACTCCCGGAACGTCGATGACTCCGACCTCGCGACCTGTCCCTCGACCTCCCGTGGGACCGGGACCGGGACCTGGAGCGGCGCGGGGCCGAGTGCCTCAGCTCGAGACGCTTGCGGGACCGCTCCCGCCTAGCCTTCGACGTCAGAGCCCGGCAGTCGACGCAGGTTCGATCGTCGTGGTCGAGGCCTAAGCACTTCAGGCACCGGCGATGGGGGTCCGTGACCGACATGAGTCGGCCGCACTTCGAACAAGGCTTGAACCCGGGCATCCCTGGCACCGATAGTCGAGACAGTCGAATAAGAGAAGATCAAAAAGGATCAAAAACTATTCAGTCAAAAAGTGACTGGGGGTAGAGCTTCTTCCGGATCTGCGCTAGCTGGCGCGGAAAAAAGAAGAACTGACGTCAGCGCGCATGGGCGCCGTCTAAGTACTCCGACGACGTCATCCCGGCGCTCACGACGCCGACGACGGACGCGGAGCCGCAGACGACGCCTACCAGCGCGCAGGGGTATTGCTACGCAAACGTTTCCGGATCCAGTCTGACGCCTGGGGATATTCTAAGGTAAGGAATCTATCACTAACGTGTCTCTTTCAGATGCTGTGAATCCGTTAGTTGACGGAGCGACCTTACGGCTTTCCCGTCCTGATACTCCCTCTCTAATCGTACTATCTAGGCTTCCAGCGTCTCCAGTTGATGTCTAACCTCTCGTTTCGCCTCTGCCAGTCTAGTAAGGGCTCTGTCTCTCATGACTGCCTTAAAGGCCTCCCACAGCACTTCTTTGGAGGACACCGTGCCCTCATTTTCTGCTATACAGACCTTAACATCCACCCGAATGCCCTTCATTATGGTCCGGTTCTGCTGATCCCATGCTGAAATTTGCCACGCCCTCTGTCTCTGGGTCCTATTCCCCACCTTGACTATGAGCGGGAGTGGTCTGAGATCCCCCTTGCTTTGTACTCGGCCAAGTCGCCTCTTGTTATCCCTTGCCTAGCCAGGAAGACATACTCCAATCGTGAAAATACCTTATGTACACTCGAATAGAAGGAGTAAGCTGTCTCTCCCGGATGTAGCCACCTCCACACATCCTTTAGTCCTATTGCATTAATCACTCCAAAGAGAGCGGTCTGGGTCACATCATCGCCCCTTGCTCCCGTCCTATTGAGGGTCCGGGCCATCACATCATTAAAATCCCCACCCAGGATTTGTACCGTGTCCGACGTATGGATTATAATCTCTGCTACACCCTTCCAGGTCGCTGCTTGCAATTTGGGAGGTGCATATACCGACACTATCGTGTATTCCTTTCTCCTCCACGTGCTCCTTACCCCCACATACGTGCCCTGTGGATCCACCCACACCTGACCCACCTGAAATGGTTGCGTTTTCCTCATCAATATCGCCACTCCCCTAGAGCCTTTGGAAAATCCAGCGTGTGCTTAAACCGTGTACTGTCCTCTCGCTAGGAAACCGCATTTGCTCCCCATAAGATGTGTCTCTTGTAACAACACGATGTCCGGACCCAGCAGCTTAATGTATGCGTTCACTAGACCTCGCTTGATTCCGTTTCCTAGCCCATTCACATTCCATGTCATTATC
This sequence comes from Lissotriton vulgaris, assembly GCF_964263255.1. Classification (NCBI taxonomy): domain Eukaryota; kingdom Metazoa; phylum Chordata; class Amphibia; order Caudata; family Salamandridae; genus Lissotriton; species Lissotriton vulgaris. The sequence goes on along the minus strand of NC_141695.1, from coordinate 1,504,182,464 downwards.
GAGAGACCCTCCCTTTCCTGTCTCTTGTCTGTGTGTCTACCCGGCATCCCTCCAGGTCCTTATGTGCGTGGTGCCCTGGGCCTTCTCTAGTGGAGTGTCTGGCAGCGCGGTGAATGTGGATTTCCTGATATGACCTGAACCTTCCCCCTCCTTTCCTCCTCCACCGCCCCCCCACCCCCTCCCTTCCCCCCACTCCCTCAAACTGGAAACATCCATAACTTCCCCCCATACCCCCTCCCCACCATCCCCCATCAGTCTAAACTTCCGCAGAACAAAGACTTCTGGCGGAGACGGTCTGTCGCCCTCCCTTGGGCCCCCCCCCACTTAACCTACAATTGCACTTAACGTTGCGGGTGCGTGTCCCGTTCCCGCCCGCTCAACATGCAATGTTGTAAAACAGAACATAGAGATAAATAACAAACAATAAGTAAAGGGGTGTTTGTAACTTGCGTGCTCCCTCAATGATGAGCTGCTTTCTCAGGTATCAGTCCTGTCCCTCGTCAAGAGTGTGAGTCCTGTGTCCAATTGCCCAGTTCTTCTGCCAGGCCCGGAGTCCCCTGCTCTAGTTCTTTGATTGCATTCACCAGGGAATGTACGGAGCGACCCTCTTCCTCCTCCCCATCCGATGTTCGACCTCCCGAGTCATCTTCCTCTTCGGAGCGAACTTGTCTTGCCAGGCAACTGAACCTGGATCCAGGTGCTGCACTCCCTACTGAGGATGCCGAGTTCAGTCTTCTCCGTTCTGATGCGTTGGGACCCGGATCCGGTGTCGTCTGCGTGCGTCGTCTGGTCAGCGGTTTTTTGGGTCTTTGTACTTTGGAGGGCTTTGGCGGCTGCCAGCTCATTCCTTATCCTGTGTCCATCGTCCGCCGCCCCATGAAGTATAGGACGCTCCTCCAGCCAGTGTCATGCCTCTTCCGGGCGGTTAAAGAAATGTATTTTGTCTTCAAAGATCACTTTCAGTTTCGCCGGAAAGAGAAACATGTACTTTATGTGTAAGTCCCTCAACTTCGCTTTTACCGTATCATAGGAGCGTCTTTGTTTCTGTACCTCCTGGCTGTAGTCTGGGAAAATCATAATATTCGTATTTTCTAGGCGTATCTCCCCCAACTTCCTGGCCTCTCGGAGTATTAGATCACGGTCCGCAAAGTTCAGGAAACGTACGATGACCGGTCTCGGCCTCGCTCCCTCCGGCGGCTTTGCCAGTAGCACCCTGTGCGCCCGTTCAATTACAAAGCAGTTCGAGTATTGTGCCTGCGGGAACGTTTTCTTCAGCCAGGAATGCAGATAGGTCGCCATGTTCGTCCCTACTATGCCTTCTCTAAAACCCACAAAACGAAGGTTGTTGCGTCTCGCCCTGTTTTCTGCATCATCCACCTTCCAGAGCAGTTGCCGATGTGATGCTTGAAGTTCCCCCATGTCTTTCCGGAGGGTGGTGAGAGAATCTTCCGCCTCGCTGATCCGGTCTCCGCCGCCGACACCCTCTCGGTCAGATTCCTGAAATCTTGACGTAGAAGCAGCACCTCAGAGCCGACTCGCCAATCTTGACCTCCAAGGCTGCCCTCGAGTCTTGAATATCCGACCTAGACGCTTGTATTGCCTCCATAAGCAAAACCGTGTCCGAACGTGCGTCAGGCGCCGCCATAGTTGCCTCCTTCTGCGGACGGGCCGTGATGTAATTATCCAGGGTCTCCTGTCTGGAGGGCTTAGCAAACGGGATTCTCTTCCCCATCTCGCCCTCCTCTGGACTTTCCCCCCTCCAGACGGGTCACTCGCGTACTCCCAACCGTCTGCTTGTCTTCCTGGGAGAGGGGGGGGGCGGCTTCCCTCGTGTACCTCTGGTATGGCGGCACTACTGTATGTCAGTGATGCACAACACCTCTGCCTTGCCTTCTTAGCTCCTCTGTCTGGACCCCGTCCTTTTCCTACTGCATCGTCCCACCAGCGTCTTAGTTCGTCCTGTAGTCTAGTGACCTGGTGGCCGCCTGTGTCGTGTGTGGTCAGGTACGTTGCGGATGGTCTTACTCTGCTGCACCCCGCGCCTCCCCTGTGTTGCTGGACTCTCCGTATCACCTGGGCCCCCTACTGCCGCCACCCACTCTCGTGAAGCTGATGTCTCGCACCCCTCTGCCGCATCCCTCCTCGGCCCTCTCCTGGTGTCTCTTCGTTGGTTCAGGCGACAGGCAGTGCAGTGAAGGCCCGGTCCTGTTCGCTAGGCCTTTTGCGCCACTCCCTCCGCTTCCAGACTCTCCCTTCAGGTCAGGTGCAGCGTGCGGGGCATCAGGTCCTTGCTCGACTGCACCAGGCCCTCTACTTCAAGCAGCGTCAGATGTCCCTGTCTCCCTCTGACTGGCCAGGACAAACTTTTCGGAGCTCGGCCCTCTTCGCGAGCACTCTCTGTACCTGTGCCCTTCCTGTGGGTCCCGGCCCCCGTATCGTCGCTCACCCCGCACCTCCGTACCCGGTGGAATATGGCGGGTCCCGCCGGCTATCTCCAGCCGCCCGATATCACCCTCAAGGGCGTCCCCAGACTCACGGCGCTGCTCGACCACGGCCCATATATTAGATGCGGCAGTGCTCCGCATCTCCTCTGTCTCCCGCCGTCCAACTCTTTCTTTGGCGGCTCCCGTGATCAGCGCACTAGCTTGCTCGGCCCGTTTCAGTTTCGGCCGGCCGCCATCTTGGTGAAGGTGTCCAGCGTGGCTGGCGCTGCTATGCCGGATTTCTCTTTTTTTATATGTCGGTTTCTTGGTTTCTCCGTCCCTGTGGGCTCCTATACCTCTACGGACCCACCTCAGACGTTTCAGGGATCCAGGACTGTTTTGGATGTCGGATCGTAGAACAGCTCATCGGGAGCTACTCCGGAGCACGTCCTATCTGGCCATGCTGTTGGCCACGCCCGAGCAGGAAAGCAGTCTTAAGTGTAAGTAGACAGAGAGGACAGTTATAAAGCGGCTCAAAGGGAGCGCACATCAAGAAAGTTAGAACCAGGTTCAAGTCCCACTGGGGCATCACGAAAGGAACAGGAGGGAACATATGAGTGATGCCCTTTAGAAATCTGTTTACAATGGGGGACTTGAACAAAGAAGGCTGATCAGGTAGCCTTAGGAAGGATGAAAGGGCAGAAAGGTAGCACTTGATAGTGCCCAGAGCAGGGCCCTGCTGGGCAAGAGAAAGAAGGAAGAGTAGAACCTTAGAAAGAGGGGCATCGAGAGGATTCACAGCCTTTGCTGTGCACCATGCCACAAATCTGTTCCACCTGCAGGCGTATACCTTCATGGAGGGATGCCTGGCTGCCAGAATGACATTACAGACTTCAGGAGGCAGGTCAAATGGCCTCAAATGTTGCCGCTCAATTTGCAAGCATGGAGGTGGAGACTGGACAGGTTCAGGTGGAGGACCGTCCCCTTGCTGCTGCGACAGAAGGTCCTCCTGAAGAGGCAGACGAACGGGGGGATCGACTGACATACTGAGTAGCTCGGGATACCAGTACCTTCGCGCCCAGTCCAAAGCCACAAGGATGACTTGGGCCCGGTCGCGCCTGATTTTCTTCAGCACTCTGGGCAGAAGTGGTATAGGCGGAAAGGGGTACAACAGACCGCAACTCCACTCGCGACGAAAGGCGTCCCTGAGCGAGTGCCGCATTGGAAATTCTAACGCGCAGAACTGATGACATTGCGCGTTCTCTTCGGTGGCGAATAGATCTAAACAAGGCTCTCCCCACTGCAGAAAGAGGCCTTGCGCCACTTCCGAGTTCAGACGCCATTCGTGATCCAACATGCACCTTCGGCTGAGCTCGTCCTCCCTGGCGTTCAGAGAACCTGCCAGGTGTTGAACCACCAGGGTCACGCCCTGATGGTCCAGCCACTGCCAGAGGCGCAGAGTCTCCTGGCAGAGGGTCCACGACCCCACCCTGCCCTGTTTGTTGCAGTACCACATGGCGGTGGTGTTGTCCGTGAACACCTGCACTACACTCCCCCTGACAGAGGGGAGGAATGCCTTCAGTGCTAGACGAATCGCCCACAGCTCCAGAAGGTTGATTTGGAGCCGGGACTCCGCCGGAGACCAGAGGCCTCTGATCTCCGCCTCTCTCATGTTGCCTCCCCAGCCCAGGATGGACGCGTCCGTCACAACTACGTGCTCTGGTTGGGGAAGGGAGAGGGATCTGCCGCTGACCCAATCGCGGGCCGTGAGCCACCACTGCAGCTGTCTCAGTGCACTCCGAGATCATGACATAGTCGGACAGGTTGCCCTGATGCTGGGCCCACTGAAACTTCAGGTCCCACTGCAGAGCCCGCATCCGCCACCTGGCGTGATGCACCAGAAAGATGCAGGAAGACATCAGCCCCAGAAGCCGCAGCGTGAACCTGACCTAGACCCGGGATAAAGGCTGAAAGATTGGAATCAGAGCCTGAATATCCCGGACCCGCTGTTCGGGAGGATAAACCCGAAACTGCGCCGAGTCGAGGAACGCTCCGATGAAGAGGAGCTTCTGAGTGGGGCACAGGTGTGAATTCGGCACATTGATGGAAAACCCCAGCTGGTGCAGGAGGTCCGCCGTAGTCTGGAGGAGGCTGACGACGGTCTGTGACAAGCCCGCCTTCAACAACCAGTCGTCGAGGTAGGGGAAGACTGAAACCCCTAATCTGCGCAGATGAGCTGCGACCACCGCCATCCCTTTCGTGAACACCCTTGGGGCGCTGGTAAGGCCGAAGGGGAGCACTGTAAACTGAAAGTGCTTGTGGCCTACCGTGAACTGCAGGTAGCGCCGGTGGGCCGGCAGGACGGGGATGTGGAAATAAGCGTCCTGCAAGTCTAACGCTACCATCCAGTCTCCTGGGTCCAGGGCAGCTAAGACCTGAGCCAATGTCAGCATTTTGAACTTCTCCTTCCGGAGGAAGCCGTTGACGTTCCGTAGGTCCAAGATAGGGCGCAGGCCCCCTTTGCCCTTCTTGGGTACCAGGAAGCAGTGGGAGTAACAACCACACCGCACTTCTTGCCCAGGAACAAGCTCGATGGCCCCCTTGGCCAAGAGGGCCGTAACTTCCTCTTGCAGAAGTTGCAAGTGATCACCCGACACGTGGTGGTATTGCGGTGGCATGGCTGGAGGGGTCGTCTCAAAGGGGAGGGAGTAGCCCCTTCGGACGATTTGCAGCACCCACATGTCCGACGTGATAGTGCGCCAGTGGAAGTGGTGATAGCGAACCCTGCCCCCCCACTGGCGTCACATGGGCCTGAAAGCACGGACTAGGAGGGTTTTGAGGTGGATGCTGCAGGGGAAGGTGTGGACTGGCCTCGCCGTTGTCCCCGACCGCCGCCACAGTGGATTCCATGGCCGCCACCGCGCTGTGCATTAGTCTGCGCTGCGTGGCTGACAGCACGTGTGGGAGCGCCCCTCCCTTGGCCACGAAAGGAGCGAAAGGCACCTGTTTGCTGGCCTGGGGCGAGAGGCCCAAGGACTTGGCCATAGCTCTGGAGTCCTTAAAACGCTCAAGTGCATGGCCTGCCTTGTCGCCAAAGAGGCGACTGCCATCAAACGGCATCTCCAGAAGGGTGGCCTGGACATCAGCCGAAAAGTTGGCGGTCCTCAACCAGGCGTGGTGTCGAACTGCCACCGTTGTTGCCTTCGCTCTGCCCAGTGAGTCTGTGGTATCCAGCCCACACCGGATGGACTAGCGTGCCGCATCTCGAGCCTCTGCAAGGGCTTGGGCGAGTTTAGTCCGGGCCTCCTCCGGACATTGTGGCAGCACGTCCGTGACCGTGTCCAACAGAGTGTGGGTGTAGCGGCCCAAGAGGCATGCGGTATTGACTGACCGCAGTCCCAAACTCAGGGACGAGAACACCTCCTTACCAAATTGTTCGTACCTCTTGGATTCCCGATCGGGCGGAGCCGTCGGGAATGCGGTCTGGGATGTAGAGGCCTGGATAACCAGGCTCTCGGGGTGGGGTGGGTGGACAAGAAGCAAGGGTCGTTCCTATCTACAGGCTGACCTGTAGTGGGCTTGGATCAAGTGCCCAAAAGAATGTCACACAAGCCCTCATTAAACGGCAGCAGAGGCTCAGCGGCCTCAGTGAGGAGGTTAGTCCTCACGGCCACGACGGGGAGCTCCAGGCCCAAGGCCTTGGCCGCCCGCGTCAACACTACACTATAGGCAGCCCCCTCCTCCGTAGCCACGGTTGGAGGGGAGACAAAAGCAGTGTCTGGCAAAGTGTCAAGTCCGCTGGCATCCCCAAGCTCACATGTCCAGTCCTGCTGAGACTGGCACTCCTGTGCCAGAGGGTCCACAGACCCCTCCCAATCTCCCTCGTCACCCATCACCTGAAATTCAGGTTCAAAGGATGGGGCGGTTTAGTGGAAATAAAAGTCTATACAACGTCGAGAGCGGCGCCGCTCCGGCGCTGGAACCGAATAGAGGGCAGGATTGGGGACGGCGTCGCCAGGGGTGACACTCTAGGGGCTGGCGTAGGTGAGGAAGACCGGCGACGACCCGGATCCGGAAGCGGATCCAGTGGGGGCCTGCGGCGCCGGGAACGAAGTCGCCGGCGGAGTCGGGGCCGGAGCACGCGGCGGCGTCGGAGCCGAAGCACCCGACTAGCTAGGCCCCCCAGCCAGGACCGCTGGGCCCGAAGGCGCAACGGAGCCCAGCGGATGAAGTCGAGACCTCATGGCCAAGAGGTACCGCTCGACCTCCTCAGGCGTCGCATCATGTCCAGGGACCGCGACTCCATCGGAGCCGCGTGGGTGGTATCACCCGAACCCCCGGCTGCGTCACGCGAGCATCGGGGTGGGTCGGAAGAGCGATGACGCCTTTCCGACCTCTCATGCCTCTTACTTGAGGATCTTGATCCCGAAGACTGATGCAGACTCTCGGAGCTACGATGGCTCCGACCCCGCGACTGGTCCTTGGACCTCCTGTGGGACCGGGACCTTGAACGGCGCGGGGCCGACTGCCGGATCTCAAGTCGCTTGCGGGACTGCTCCCGCCTAGCCTTAGACGTCAGGGCCCGGCAGTCGGAGCAGGTTCGGTCGTCGAGGCCTAGACACTGAAGGCACCGGCGATGGGGGTCGGTAACCGACATCATTCGGCTGCACTTGGAGCAGGGTTTGAACCCAGGCAACCCTACCGGCACCGTGGGAGTCGAACGATTCGAGAAAAACCAGATCAAAAGATCAAAAAAGTTTAGTCAAAAAGTGACTAAGCGGTAGAGCTTCTCCGGATCTGTGCTAGCTGGCGTGGAAAAAAGAAGAACTGACGTCAGCGCGCGAGGGCGGCGCATAAGTACTCCGGCGACGTCATTCCGGCGCCAACGACGCTGACGGCGGACGACGCCTACGGACGCGCAGGGGTATTGCTACGCAAAAGTTTCCGGATCCAGTCTGATGCCTGGGTATATATGAAGGTAAGGAATCTATCACTAACGTGTCTCTTTCAGATACTGCAATCCAGTAGCCAGTAGGAGCATGGGAGGGGGAGCAGGCTGGTTACTGTGTGAGATGGCGTCTATATTGTCAGAACACAGGGTTCTGGGACTTTTGCTGTTTGAGTCAAGTGATGGTGGAAACCTAAAGCCTTGAGCAAACCCCACAAACTGCCTATTGTCTTCCCTACTCTCCAAATAACCTAGACCCATCAAAAGGTAAATCCAGGACTGTGGTCTGCAGATCTGTGGAGAAGCCAGAAGTGCCTAGGCAGGCATGCCAAGGCAGGCATGTCTGTCACTGAAGGTCCTACTGCTTTGGCCAAAGAGTACTCTGAATCCAAACCAGACTCAATCTACTGGAAAGTTGCCTTGCCATCCTGGACCTACTCACAGAAGTTGCCTTGCAGGGGTTACGGCAAGTTATTGATACACAGGTTTGACATATCTCAAAGAGTGGGAAAGGCTTCCCAAGAGACTGGTGCCGTTGACCAAGTTACTTACCTATGGTAACATCTTATCAGTTAGAGACTATGGAGCCGCAGATTTCTTACTGACCCACCCATCTCCCCGATTTGCGACTGGTTTATAAAGTTATGGATTATCTCTATAGGGTCAGAGATAAACCACATTAGTGATCAGTGTTTCTCGTGGCTCAGCACTTCTGGAGTGGCGCATATATTGGAACCCAGCAGGTCACTTCTGGATCAGCCAACGCCACGCGGAATCGAACCACCTACAGGTGCGCAGGGGTACAGCTCACCATAAGTTTCCGGAACCAGTCTGACGCCATTGGAATATTCGAATGTAAGGAATCTGATAGAGACATCTAGCCACAGATTCCTTACCTTAGAATAGATACCCAAGCAATAACGCCCCAGGAGCGGCGTTGTAATACGGTTTAAACTAGGAAGTCCTATAGGACTGAATGGGCAAAATGACAGTCTAGCCAGACTCGACTGTCTAAGCCAGGGGTCTCCAAACCGGTCCTGGAGGGCCGGATCCATGCCAGATTTTTAAAATAACTACATGTATCTCAATGGGGATATCCAAAAAATCGGGCATGGATCGGGCCCTACAGGACCGGTTTGGAGACCCCTGGTCTAGGCAGTAGTGCTTCGTAAAAGTTTGTATAGAAGCTCATGCTGCTCCCTCACATATCCAGGACAGGTACCCCATGAGCTAATGCGATGGTAGCAGCCCTGGCAAAACAAGTGCACAAACCCTCCTGGGGCTGCTTCTGAGGCAGTGCGCATGACAGACTTTGATGCAGAGAACTATCCATCACAAGATGGTGCACTATTCCACCGGCTTCCTTTTCTTGGCTCCAACATACCCTACGAAGAGTTGAACTCAGAAGTGCAATCAAGGTAGAACAACAACGCTTTTTCTGGGTCCAGTTGGTGGAGTTACTCCTCTTCCTTAGAGGGATGAGGCAGAGCATAAAAGGAAAACAGGGTGATGGATTGGCCTACTGGAAGGGGGAAACCAATTTTGGTAAGAAAATTGCCTTAGTTAAAAAAAAAGAGTTTGTCAGTGGGCATCGCTGTTCAGACAACATCTGCCGGGTGAGTGCTGGGACGCCCACTGAGGATGGCGCGGGCAGCCTGTGCTGGTGGCACCTGTGAGCTCGATTCAATCCTGCAGCCTGAACTGAGACTGGGCGTGTAGGTGGGCACTGTGTTATATGGACCCAGGAGCACCCCAGCGTGTTTCCGTGGCACAGGTGTGGACTCACTACTAAACAAAATCATCACTGTGCATTGATAGTGCGATCTCAATGCGTGATTGCCGATCTGCTAGGCAGAGTGAAATTGGCCCCACGTGTGCTTGCAGCAAAATTGGGGACTCTGCTCAGACATAAGGGCGTTGGTGCAGCGGACACTTCAGGCCAACATTGAGGTGTGTGCTCTGGGAGAGTGGTGTCTCACCCTCCTTATAGTACATTCGGACTTGAGGGCACGACATGCAGAAACATTGCTCCAGACACCAACAGGCATACAAAGTGGAACTTTCTTCCCAATGAGGGGCTTGCTGCAACACAAGGAGCACTGGGTCAATATCTAGACACTAAGGTAGTGGACACTGGAAGTCAGCATTGATGTGATTACTACATGGGGGTGGCATCTGACTTTTCCCATCAGACATCCGGATTTAGGAGCACGGCATACAGAGGCATCGCTCTAGTAGTGTGCACTGCGTGTGCATACGGACTACGCCCATCCTGTGGTGTCGAGACCGTTGGCTGCGTGCGGGGGACCCCGGGGTGAGTGTGATGTCTGACAGTCATTAGGGGTGGGATCCTCCCATATTGCAGAAATACGCCACCGAGCAGACATGGGAAAAACTGAAAGAAGTCAATCACGCCTCACAGCCGAGCCGCGGAAGTCTGGCAAGTCGCAGCAGAGAACTACTTTTGATTCGGAATTGGAGGCTCCCAATTTTTTGCAATCATCCATTGAAAAAACGCTCCTAACAGTGCAGGCTGGCCTGCAGTCCATTAACGGAAAAATAGACGCTCTTAATCTCAGGATGGATCATTTGTCCAAGAAATAGGACAAACATGCCGTTCAATTGAGCGAGGTGGAAACACGCATATCGGATGCGGAGGATGGCTTACAACAACTTGCCTCCAAGACCCTTTACATGGGAAAAAAAGCTAGCCATTATACAAGCTAAAAATGAGGACCTGGAGGCCAGATTCAGACGCAACAATCTATGGATTACTGGTCTGCCGGAATCCGCGAACACAGGGCAACTGGAGTCCTATATAGAGGTGATGCTACATGAGATCTTTGGAGAGGAACATTTATCCCAATAACTGATCGTGGAGCGTGCACACCATTCTCTGGCTGCTCGTCCTCTCCGGGTGCCCCTCCACGACTGATAATTGCATGCCTGTTGAATTACAGGGATCGTGAATAATTCTTTGTATGTCAAGGGAAAAGGGTACTTACAAGCTATCAGGTAAACAACCTGGCTTTCTATCCGGATTTCACTGCCATGGTCCAAGATGCAAGAAAGAGTACCAGACAGTCAAGAAACTCCTAATGGCAGAAAGAGTTCCATACGCCATGCTTGACTAAGTGCGGCTGTGCGTTGGTGCAGAGGGGAAATCAAGTTTTTTACAAATCCTAAGGCTGCGATGGAATATGCCAAGACTCAAACGCAGGGACCGGGAGGCCCCAGGCACAGCAGATGAAGAAGACCGAGACTCTCAGAACACTAAGCACGGTTATGTCAGCTGGCATCACGGTTGCGTAGGGGGTTGACTCTGGTTCCCAGTTACAGGATTGTTTTTTGATGACAGATGAACGTGGAAGTTGTAATATGGCACTCTTGTGTGTTGATCAGACTGGCTGTTCAGATTATTTCTACGCAGATATGATATCAAGTTACTGCATAAACATATAATAACCACTGCCCTTCTTTAGCTTGAAAAGTAAACATTTTGGGAAATCCACTGTTGCTGTTTGGCCGCCTCCCTTTGCATCTGGGAGGTTAAATGTGCTCCAGCGTTCCCCCATGGGTGTTCCCCACAGTTGTGAAGACAACAAAAGAGATGACTGGGCTGTTCCTTAGGGAAGGAAGAAGGAAAGGGTTACTAGGGGAAAAGGGTTAGTGCTCAATGGAGGACAACCCCTGGGTATCCAATTTGTTGGATATAATGGCCTCACACACCCTTGCGAGTGTCATGCTTCATCATCGGCAATGCTCCTCGTTGGGCAGGCGGAGCAAATTGGCAAATTCTGAACACGGGCCCAGATTTGCCTTCAAAAGGTCAAGGAATATTAAGGATATTCTGGTGCATACTAGACCGAGGAAGGCTGAGCAACCTAAACAAACCACTCTGTGGCACTTACCGCCTGTACGTGGGCACTATCAGTGCGGCTCCTGCAGTGTGTGCCCTTTCACCAGCACATACAAAACTATCCTCCTGACGGACACCTTCCGCTGGGAACTGCGTGGCCATACTAACTGTAACACTCCCAACTGAATCTACTTATTGAGATGCCTATGCGGTCTGCAATACGGGGGCATGACCTCCCGCCTGTGAAAATCTGTATTTCTGAACATAGAAGCAACTTCTGTTGTAAGAAAACAAACACCAAGATGTGCAGGCACTACCTAGAACAGAACCACACGGCTGACTCATTGTCCTGGTTAGTTCTTGAATCCTCCCCAGACAAATCCAAGCACAGTCTTTTTCTGAAGGAACAGAGATGGATACATTGTTTGTCCACCGACAGCCAGGGATTGAATGAGGATATACAGTGGAGTGCTCTGTGAACACATCTCTGCCAAAACATCCCTAATCTGCCTAGCGAACTATGCTAAATTCAGTGTACACCCGCTGGCTTGGTCTTACACCGGTTATCATGGTCAATACACATGCCTTGGCATACCACAGGATTACTCCACCATAATGTAACCCCTATTATACCCTATGTACCTACCAACCTTTATTTTTGGTCAGTGTAGCTTACACGGAATGCCCCCTACCAACCAGCTAGGTGGGTGCACTCTCCTGGGCAGTTTCCCATGACATTCACTTACTATTTACTCCTATGTATGCCCGAACCCAGCGGCAACTGTGGGTTTTCAAATCGGGCCCACAATTCAGTAGATCGGCCAACACTCTACTGGCTTTAATTTACAGACCCCCACATTATGTTCAAAACAGATCTAAAGGTGATCCCTACCTCTTGAAGCACCTAATCTCCAATCACCCTTTTTAGATTTCTAATTTGTCCCTAAAATAAAGAGAGGGAATTGTGTGCACACTGAGTAGCACCCACCGTCCCGGTGCCTATTCCCTAAGGAATTCAAACTTGGTTTCAACAACAGCTAAGGTGCACCACCAGCCCTGAAGAAGTCCCCTGCGTGGGACGAAACGCGCCGGCTGTGTGGTTCTCCATTTTTGCTTAATAAAGATTGAAAATCCATATAATGAAAATCATTGTTTGCAACTCATTGTAATATTCACTTGTACATTATTGCTTGTGGTGCACCTTAGCTGTTGTTGACACCCCACATTATGTTCCTTTAAACCTTAAATGGGAACTACAAACAAGAGTGGACACCAGCTATGTGTTCCTTTGGCAATACTTGCCTGTCCTCACAGACCTATGCCAGATTAAGAAACCAACCACACTTAATAAGGCCAGTCACTTCCCACTTATAACTGAGCTACACCGCCATTTAGCGACATAACCCTGGATATGTTCACTGACTTTTTGTACACTACCCTCCACTCCATCATGGCCGCCCGATTCGCGAGGGAAACCACATGACCTACGGGCGGGTCCTACTTCCTGTTTGGGATCCTGTGGAACACACCCGGGTTGCTACTTAATGAGGAGGGACACGACCGGCTCTCCACCATCCGGACCCGGTGAGATGGGAAGGCTTGACTGGCCCCGACACGAGCAGTAGAAAGAAAGTGCACCGCCTTTTACACCAGCAGGGATCTCCAACCCATTATGACTAAAACCTTTTGGCCGCGCTGCAGGGTCCTATTGTCTAACTATTTTCCTGTTCTTATAGCAGCCTATCTGGCCCTGGGAGGAACAGACAGTAGTTTTGTAATGTACGCTTTTACAGCGACCAGGATCTAATACCCGTTATGATTAGTACTCTTTGTGGCGCACTTGTGTCCCATGACTCGGGTCTATTTTTACAATACAACCCCACCGGGAGCGTCTCTTCACTGTTAGCTACTAAATATGACGCCCCGATTCCCATCCACCGTCTATTAACGGGTCATTACTGGCGGGATAGAGATATTTAGATCACGCCCACATAGCGCTGTGTAGCGCCTCAAATGCACATCTTAAAGCCAATATTCTACCATATGGCTGCATACGCGCAGAACTGATGAAATTGCACGTTCTCTTCTGTGGCAAATAGATCTAAACAAGGCTCTCCCCATTGCTGAAAGAGGCCTTGCACCACGTCCGAGTTCAGACGCCATTCGTGATCCATCATGCACCGACGGCTGAGTTTGTCCGCCCTGGCATTCAGAGAGCCTGCCAGGTGTTGAACCACCAGGGTCACGCCCTGATGTTCCAGCCACTGCCAGAGGCGCAGAGCCCTGGCATAGGGTCCATGACCCCACCCCGCCCTGTTTGTTGCAGTACCACATGGCGGTGGTGTTGTCCGTGAACACCTGCACTACACTCTCCTGGACAGAGGGGAGGAATGCATTCAGTGCTAGACGAATCGCCCGCAGCTCCAAAAGGTTGATATGGAGCCGGGACTCCGCCGGAGACCAGAGGCCTCTGATCCCCGCCTCTCCCATGTGGCCTCCCCAGCCCTGGAGGGACGAGTCCGTCACAACCACGTACTCCGGGTGGGGTAGGGAGAGGGATCTGCCACTGACCCAATCGCGGTCCGTGAGCCACCGCTGCAGTTGTCTCGCAGTGCCCTCCGAGATCAAGACATGATCGGACAAGTTGCCCTGATGCTGGGCCCACTGAAACTTCAGGTCCCACTGCAGAGCCCGCATCCGCCACCGGGCGTGATGCACCAGAAGGATGCAGGAGGCCATCAGCCCCGAAGCCGCAGCGTCAACCTGACCGAGACTCGGGATAAAGGCTGGAAGATTGGAATCAGAGCCTGTATATCCCGAACCCGCTGTTCGGGTGGGTAACCCCGAAACTTCGCAGAGTCGAGAACCGCTCCGATAAAGAGGAGCTTCTGAGAGGGATACAGGTGCAACTTCGGCACGTTAATGGAGAACCCCAGCAAGTGCAGGAGGTCGGCCGTAGTCTGGAGGTGGCTGACGACTGTCTGGGGCGAGCCCGCCTTCAACAACCAGTCGTCCAGGTAGGGGAAGACTGACACCCCTAACCTGCGCAGATGAGCTGCGACCACCGCCATCACCTTTGTGAACACCCGTGGGGCACTGGTAAGGCCGAAGGGGAGCACAGTAAACTGAAAGTGCTCGTGGCCTACCGTGAACCGCAGGTAACGCCGGTGGGCCGGCAGGACGGGGATGTGAAAATAAGCGTCCTGCAAGTCCAACGCTACCAGCCAGTCTCAAGGGTCTAGGGCAGCTAAGACCCGAGCCAAAGTCAGCATCTTGAACTTCTCCTTCCGGAGGAAGCCGTTGATGTTCCGCAGGTCCAAGATGGGGCGTAGGCCCCCTTTGCCCTTCTTGGGTACCAGAAAGTAGTGGGAGTAACAACACACCCTACTTCCGGCCCAGGAACGCGGTCGATGGCCCCCTTGGCGAAGAGGGCCGTGACTTCCTCTTGCAGAAGTTGCAAGTGATCCCCCGACACGCGATGGAATTGCGGTGGCATGGCTGGAGGGGTAGCCTCGAAGGGGAGGGAGTATCCCCTTGGGACGATTTGCAGCACCCACCTGTCCGAGGTGACAGTGCGCCAGTGGGAGAGGTGATGGCGAACCCTGCCTCCCACCGGCGTCACATGGGCCTGAAAACTCTGACTAGGAAGGTTTTGAGGCGGGTGCTGCGGAGGGAGGTGTGGACTGGCCTTGCCGTTGTCCTCGACAGCCGCCACGGCGGTTTCCACGGCTGCCACCGCGCAGTTGAACATTCTGCAGCGCGTGGCTGGCAGCACGTGTGAGGGCGCCCCTTCCTTGGCCGCGAAAGGAGCGAAAGGCACCCGATTGCTGGCGTGTGGCCGAGAGGCCCAAGGACTTGGCCGTAGTCCTGGAGTCCTTAAAACGCTCAAGCGCATGGTCTGCCTTGTCGCCAAAGATGCGACGGCCATCAAACGGCATGTCCAGAAGTGTGGCCTGGACATCGGCCGAAAAGTTGGCGGACCTCAACCAGGCGTGGCGTCGAACCGCCACCGTCGTTGCCATCGCCCTGCCCAGTGAGTCCGTGGTATCCAGTCCACACCGGATGGAATATCGCGCTGCATCTCGGCCCTCCACAAGGGTTTGGGCGAGTTTAGCCCGGACCTCCTCCGGACATTGTGGCAGCACGTCCGTGACCACGTCCCACAGTGTGTGGGTGTAGCGGCCCAAGAGACAGGCGGTATTGACAGACCGCAGCCCTAAGCTTAGGGACGAGAACACCTTCTTCCCGAACTGCTCATATCTCTTGGATTCCCTATCGGGCGGAGCCGACGGGAATGCGGTCTGGGAAGTGGAGGCCTGGATAACCAGACTCTCGGGGGTGGGATGGGTGGACAAAAAGCAAGGATCGCCTGGGACTGGGCGGTAGCGTCTGGCCACGTTCCTATCCACAGGCGGACCTGTGGCGGGCTTGGACCAAGTGCCCACAAGAACGTCACAAAAGGCCTTATTGAACGGCAGCAGAGGCTCGCTGGAGCTTGTCTGCGGTTTGAGGACCTCCGTGAGGAGGTTAGTCCTCACGGCCGCGACGGGGAGCTCAAGGTTTAAGGCCTTGGCCGCCCTCGTCAACGCTACACTATAAGTAGACCCCTCCTCCGAAGCCACGGTCGGAGGGGAGACAAATCCAGTGTCTGGCGAAGTGTCAATACCACTGGCCTCCCCAAGCTCATATGTCAGGTCCTGTTGAGACTGGCACTCCAGTGCCAGAGGGTCCTCAGACCCCTCCCAATCTCCCTCGTCACCTGTTTTCTGTAAAGCAGGATTAACAGACAGGGCCTACTCATGGAAATAAAAATCTCCAAAGGCCGTCGGAAGCGGCGCCAGAGTCGGACCGAAGGGAACATTGGGGACGGCGTCCACAGTGGGCGCCGGGGGCGACACCCGTGGGGCCGGCGCCGGTGAGGTCGTGAGGTCTCCGGCGACGACCCGCGGCGCCGAAGTCGAAGCGCCCGACCCGCTAGGGTCTCCAGCCGGGACAGTTGGGCCCGGAGGCGTCACGGAACCCGACTGAGGAGGGAGGGACCTCATGGCCATGAGGTACCGCTCGATCTCCGGCGTCGCACCGTGGCCAGGGACGCGAAGGTGTGGAGCAGGCGGCGATGCTTGCGACTCCCTCGGAGCCGCGCGGGCGGTGTCGCCCGAACCCCCGGCCGCATCGTGCGAGCGTCGGGGTGGGTCGGAGGAGCGATGAAGTCTCTCCAACCTCTCATGCCTCTTACCTGAGGACTTGGATCCGGACGACCAATGTCCACTCCCGGAGCTGCGATGACTCCGACCCCGCGACCGGTCCCTCGACCTCCCGTGGGTCCGGGACCTGGACCGGGACCTGGAACGGCGCGGGGCCGACTGCCGGATCTCGAGTCACTTGCGGGACCGCTCCCGCCTAGCTTTAGACGACAGGGCCCGGCAGTCGGAGCAGGTGCGGTCGTCGTGGTCGAGGCCTAAACACTTCAGGCACCGGCGATGGGGGTCAGTAACCGACATCAGTCGGTCGCACTTCGAACAGGGTTTGAACCCGGGCATCCCTACGGGCACCGATAGAGTCGAAGACTCGAAGAAAGAAATGATCAAAAGGATCAAAAAGTTTAGTCAAAACATGACTAGGGGTAGAGCTTCTCCGGATCTGCGCTAGCTGGCGCGGAAAAAAGAAGAATTGACGTCAGCGGCGTCTAAGTACTCCGACGACTTCATTCCGGCGCTAACGACGCGGACGACGGACGCGGAGCCGCGGACGACGCCTACTGACGCGCAGGGGTATTGCTACGCAAAAATTTCCGGATCCAGTCTGACGCCTAGGGATATTCGAAGGTAAGGAATCTATCACTAACGTGTCTCTTTCAGATACAGTCATAAGGGAGAATTATGGCACTGCATGCACTGTGTTGGAGCAACAGGTGGCAGGATGGTCAACGCTGCCTTAGTCACTGGCAGACTGCATAGCCCTCATTAAGATGGTTGTCTTACCAAGATTTTTGTACCTGATCAGCAACATACCCATAAAACTGACAATTTCCTTTTAAAACTTTGCGGTCGCTGCTTGTAAAGCTGGTTTGGGGAGGAAAGCAGGCCCACATGAGTTGGGAGACCCTTACATTAGACTACACTAGGGGTGGTTTTGGTGTGCCTGACATGTATCCCAACTTCCTCTGCGCACAGGCACATTATGCACACTGTTGGTACAACCACCATGACTTCATCCCGCCTGTCGCGGTCGAAGACACCCCATTCCACTGAAATCTATACTATCGCACTCAAGTAGAGGTACACCTAAAAAAGAAATTAACACAATAGATACCACAATAGCACCATGGCAGGTGCTAGGCCAAATGGCAGCGAAACTACCACTGTATGCCCCTCTGCTCCCACTTGCTCACCACACAGATGTTTCGGTGACACAAGAGGCAGGAGCTATGCACACCCTGAGATTAGCAGGGATAGATAAAATGTAGGATTTATACCCCAACTGCGTTTTTATCACAGAAGAGCTACAATATGTACAAAACAAAACCCAGCTCTTTCTCTTCATCTTTGATAGACTAAAATACGCAATGAAGGCACATTATAACACATTCCATGCCGAGCCATTGACATTACACTTCCTCCATACGCTGCTGGTTAGCCCAACAAAACACAAACTAGTCACCAAGCTATATCGCATAGCCAGAGATGAGAAAGTCACTGTCAACAATGGGAGCATGGACTTAATCCACAGCTTACACAGAAGGAGTGAGGGAACTGCTGTCAGCTAACCAGTGCGCTCACGTCGAATGGCAATTTATACATTACCCACTTCAAATATCTCCACCAGGTCTATTATACACTGCACAAACTGTGTAAATATGGTATTAGGGACAGCAATGCATGTAGGCGATGCGGAACACAGGGAGCAGACTTCTGGCACTTGGCATGGGAGTGCAAACCATGACTAACATTGAATTACAGTGTACTCCACAAATGTGTCTATTGTCTTTCACACCATTTCTAAAGGGTGCCACGGCTAAATTTGTTAGAATTGCTTTGGCTAGGTGGCGAGTAAATGGGAGAGTTCAGCTGTCCTGCTTCCTGATCACTGGATAAAGGACCGTGTGTACTGTATGCAGAGGAGCTGCCTGCCCCCTTGAGACCCAAAGACATTTGGCAGCCCTTATTGAAATCTTACGGTCTACTGAACAAGAAACGTCATCTGAAAATGCAGAAAAGTAGTATTGTATGTGTATACTGATGGTACAGCAATTTATCACACTGAAGAAGATTGTACCTGAAGGCAAATGATTAATTGTAATATATAGCAACAGGTTGTTTGTTCTACTTGGTTTTCGTAATGTATGCAACGTTGACCATGTATACAATGTATGCATTAGAACTAATAAAAAGTCAAACAAAAAAAAAATGCACGAAGCTGGGCAGGGGACGCTCCGGTTCCAAGGAAGGGAGAGAGGCTCAGAGCCGTCCCAGTAGGCCGCGTGGCCGGAGCCGTAGGACGACAACCTTCCGCATCCCGCGTCGCATCGGCCGACTGATGGGAAGAAGGTGAAGAACGGTAGTGCTTCTTCGCCTTCTTCTTGCGCTTCGACTTACCAGATGACAAAGACTTCGAGGAGGAATGATGGTGGTGATTAAGCGACCAGTCCCGTGAACTTCCTCTCGACCAGGACCTCGAGCGGCGCAGAGATGACTGCCGGGCCTCCAAAAGCATTCGGGACCGCTCACGGAAAGACTTCGTGTTCATGGCCCGACAGTCGGAGCACGACTTCAGGTCGTGTTCGCGTTCCAGGCACCAGAGGCACACGAGGTGGGGCAGTGACTGTGAGAAGTTGGCCTGATATATGATGCTCACTAGTTCTAGTGATCACCTTGTATCAGTCCAAACAACCCTTATGGTGATTGGTTTTAAGTCAACCTTATAGACCAGCTATCCTAATGGTAGCATGGACAAAGCAGTCTTAGGCTAAACTCTTTTGGCATGTGAAGCCAGCTGTTTTACCACATATAACCCCTTGAATACCAAGTGAAAGGACACCACACAAGTTGTTATGAAAATAAACAATATATTTATTAACTAACCTACACCTCTGAACTCTATGAGATCAGAGGACTAAGCACATGACAATCTCTTAGGAAAAATACGTTTAAGTTGCACAAATTACAATGGTGCCCTAGGGGCACGACAAACCAAATACTAAGTAAGTGGAATGTGAAAGTCGAAAAAAAGGAATGGGGCTCGCCAGAGGCTGTAGGATCGCTGGGACCACGCTACACTAACTCTAGGTAAGTAATAGGAGACTCACGGAACGCGTGTGCAGAGTGTGAACTCAACAGTGTCTATGGACAGTACAGTTCAAGTAAAAGGTGAGTACGGACAATCCTGACTATGTAAGACAAAAACGACTGTGGAACTGGACACTAGGAGAGTCAAGCTACCCTTGAGCACCGAAATGCTCGTGTTACCTCACCCACAGGCTGTGGGTGCATAGGTGCGAAGTCGTGTCAGGTTCCGGCGTTGAAGTCTATGGAGCCTGGAAGAAAAGATGCTGCAGGCGATCAGGAGGAAGATGTCCGGTGTGATCCAAGGGTGGATCAGTGAAGAGGAGAACCTGAAAGCAGAGGGGACAATGTTCAAAGTCACTAGCCAGTGACTGGAGTGGAACCAGGAGTGGAACCAAATGTCGTCGTCGCAATCAGGTGAGGGTGGACGCTTGTCTCTGCAGCCACGTGGACCAGGTGGTGTCTTCGACGACCAGGATGGAGGCACGAGCTGTCCTACGCAGGCTCTCGCTGTCGGCGGTGTCGGATACGGATTTGGAGTCAACAGGCCTTGGCAAAGGCAACCCACGCGGTGAGTGGAAACGGCATCTGGAGTGGACCAGGAGGGTCCGGGGTGCTCCTCTTTTGGAAGGGAGCAAGGGCCAGTCTGGAGCAACCAGACCAGCAGTGAAGATTTCAAGGTTCGTCGTCTAGGAGGTCACTAGCCAGCCGCCAAGTGACCAGACAACGCGTCGAGCAGCAAACAGGCAGAAGGGCCCCACGCAGATCTCGTGGATGCTGGAGGGCTGGTCTTCGATGCAGGAGCTGCTCGGACTCGGGGCTTCTCAGTCCCCAAAGCACTTGGACAAGGTTACCTCAGAAGTCGTGCTGGAGCGAAGTGCTGCTTCTTTCAAGATGGCCGGTCCCCACGTGTCTCGACGCACCCACGGATCTCAGCTGTGCTGCAGATGTAGGTAGAGGTCGGAGAGGTCTGGGAATCCGGGTCTCGTCGGGCTCTGAAGTCTGGATCCTCGAGGGAAGACGACAAAGGGAAGCCGCTGGACGCTGGTGGTGCCTGCTTGTGCAAGGTGGACACTCCTTGACCACAAGGGAGATTTCTTCAGTCTTCTGTGGAACAGAACATCGAAGTCCAGAGTTTCTTCTTGTAAAGTTGTTCAGGATAATCTAATTTGGAATGGGACCAGCTCCTACCTTTATCCTGCTAAAGGGAGCTGTACTACGACTAGGTCTCTCCTATGGGTGGGACCAGGAAGGGGGGTGGTTACACCCCCTATCCTTTGTCCGGTCTTGCGCCAGAGCTGGGGCTGGAGAGCCCCAGGAACTGGTTTAGACCGGTGTATGCACAGGGACACCTTGTGTGCCCCAGGCATGTCTCATTCCTTTCAGCCCTGTCCTACCTAATACACAAATTCCTGTCTGGGGTGGTGCTAGCACCTCCCAAGGCAGGAAACCCTTTGTCCAAGCCTCCCTCGCTGGAAGGACTCCCAGCAGCAGGAGGTCAGACTTGTGTCTGTGGTGGCAGCATCCATTTTGTGATGCAGAGGCTCGAGCTAAATTTAACTGGGGTTCACAGTGACATACATGCCGTCTCCCTCTAGAAAGGTGGGATGCTACCCCCGTCGGTAGAATTGGCGAGGGGGTAGTATTCCAATTCGTATGACACCTTACTCAACATGTTTTGATAATGCTATACCAAAGTTAGCAATAACCGCAAGGATTATAATGCACTTAAGAGTATATGGTATAGCGTTATCATGGAAACAGCTAAAGGACTTGGTTCCGAAAGCTGCAGACAGGCTCAGCTCATGCCAGAGCACTATCTCACATAATTCCAAGCACTCTGCCTCCAGGATTGTTAAGGCCTGCCATAGGAGTGACTTATAGGAGTATATGTGTCCATTTTAGGGTTAGATATAGAGATACTATATCTACAGCAAAGGGTGCTTACACCACCTTGCCCCAGCTGATTGATCAGCCAGTTGTGTCAGATTTGGATGGCCATCCAGGAGTGGCATAATACATGCTGCAGCCCCTGGTAGGTCCTGGGTGCACCTATGCCCTGGGTACCTAAGGTACACTGTACAGGGGCTGATAAGGTGACTCAGTATCCAATTAGATATGTACCTAAGGTACATGGAGTCCATTTTACAGAGAGAGCAGGAAGCCTGGGTTCCTGAATAGCAGGATCCCAGGCCAACTAAGTTGAAAACCAGCAAAACATCAGGCAAATAGTTGGGGGCAACCATAGTCAGATATCCACCTTCCTACAGTGACCAATATCAACTTGTGACAGGAGTCACAAGGCTTGAAGCCGGTCCAACAATGGACATCTCTATGTGCACCAGGAGTCGAACGACTCGAAAAAGATTTTGACAAAAGTCGAACAAGTATGCGCTGACTGGCGTGGAGAAAGAAAGAACTGACATCAGCGCACAGTGGCTGCGGTCTAAGTAGACACCGCAACGTCATTCCGGCGACCACGACGCTAACGACGAACAGACTCGACCGAGGCGCAGGGGTACTGCTAAAGAAAAAAATCTCTGGATCCAGTCTGACGCCTGGATGTAATTCTAAGGTAAGGAATCTATAACTAATAGTCTCTTTCAGATTTATGTAGTAATACATTTACTAAGTATACTTCATGAGGAGGAAGAACATATTCGGATAGAGGCAACAAAGTAAAGAGACTGCTTTTAATGCCAGCACCCCCTTTTTCATATTACCCTGTACAACACATAGCTCTACACGATGTTGTATAAATAAACAGCAAATAATTTAATTCTTTTTTTGCAAGGCTTTTTGAACTAGGCACAGCTTTTAAATTCATATATTCTTTCAACTAGGACACAAGTGACTGAAAAGCACTTACTGTAAAACGCTC
Organism: Lissotriton vulgaris; assembly: GCF_964263255.1. Classification (NCBI taxonomy): domain Eukaryota; kingdom Metazoa; phylum Chordata; class Amphibia; order Caudata; family Salamandridae; genus Lissotriton; species Lissotriton vulgaris. The sequence continues at coordinate 1,504,160,071 of NC_141695.1, read as the reverse complement.
ATCTTTAATTGGAGTCCGTGCAGTAATTCTATTACACGATGCACATCACCAAGAAGCTGGTGAGTGGCTATAATTTTCTTGGCGTTTTGATGGGAATAGTTTTCCTCCAAAAATGATAAGCCATGCAAGTGTCCATTCTTCAACCACTCTTTGTCATACCAATATTTCAAGCCAGATCTCTGACCTAAAGGCAAAACATTTAAAGGTCTACAATGAAAATTACTGACTTGTTACCATAATCCTTTTTAAGTCTAACATAGTGCATTGTGAATCAGACAGCTGCACAGGACCAAAAAGGCTACACTCTGATTGCCTCTTGTGTGTGTGTATGTGCATTTTTCCTGTATGCTAACTATTAAAATATGATAAAACATCTCTCTCTATATTATATATATATATATATATATATATATATATATATATATATATATATATATATATATATATATATATATATATATACACACACACACATATATATATATAGCCTATAACAAATGTTGCTGTATAGAATATATAAATTACTATTCCAGTATAATTAAAACACCTTAAGTAACGTAAATTAGACAGAAAAATGAAGTTTGTTTTGAAAGACAGTGGCACAATTTTCAGTTTCAGACAATTTAAATATATAATACAAACAAATGGAAAATATTTTTGTGGACTTGTTTATTGCAGGAAAGTGAAGCAACACAGATAAGAAACATTCATGTACATATTCTATCTTCTCCACAGGTCACTGAATAGTTCTAAAGTTGTGTGCTAGTGAAGGCACATTCTGTGAACTAGGTGAACATTCCAGTACTTTATTAGAATCCTGTAATGTCTCAGGCACCTGTTCTGTAAAGAAGTAGTCGTGATTTGTGGCTTGAAACTGTAATTATGCTTCTCCTCTGGTGCTAGCTATGAATCTTCTGGGTAGATAGCGACCTAAACCCTCTGTCACCGCCAATTTTTGCCCATCAACTGTTTCCTTCTTAGGACTTTTTTCAATTCTACAGATCTTACTACAACAGCACTGCATTCAGAAGTGTCTCAGTTTGCTATGAGAATAGAATGCTAGTGCTATAGCTGTTCATTAGAATTGTATGAGGAAGCTGCAGTATACCACAGGTGAACCAGCTAATTGCTGCTGCAAGTACATTTTACTCAGCATATTAGACATTTATCTTACATGGATCCAGAAAATATTTGTGAATTTACGGAAAAAGGACCTGCGCTTCTAGAGCACTTTCTATTTTTCCAAGAGATAACCATGATAAAAAATTATTTCCTTGCAAACATTATTCATCAAATCCCAGCGATGAGAATAGCGATCAGAATTTCTGAGATTACTATCACATTACAACACATGGGGCCATATGTATCATGTAAATTCGCAATTGCAAAGGCCGAAATTAGCAGAATTTCGGCCCTTGCGAAAGCGAATTTGCTAAATGGAATGTATGATGCAAAACTGGTGCAAAATAAGGAATTACAAAATTTGCGATTCCTTAAATGCAATGTATGTAGCGAAAAAACCTAGCAAAATGCCCTTAAGGAATCGCAAATTACCACCAACTTCTAGTTGGTGGTAAGTTGCGAATTCCTTGAAAAATGCAGTTTTGCATTTTTCAAAGTGCCATGTGACGCACATACATGCCCTTAGGGCATGTATGTGCGCCACATGTGCACCCATGCATATTTCAGGGGTGCAACAGGGTGTCCTTTGGACACCCCTGCACCCTTGAAATTATTCTCAATTTGCGATTCGCAAATTGCGAATCGCAAATAGAGAATAACTTCCTATTCATTCCTATGGGCCTCCCATAGAAATTAATGGGAAAGTATTCCTTAATTGCGATTCGTAATTTGCTAATCGCAATTAAGGAATTCTAAGGAATCGCAAAAAAAATGCGATTTTGTACATACATACTCATTTGCTATTCTCAAATAGCGAATTCTTAAAAATCGCTATTTGAGAATCGCAAAAGGGTATCTTCATACATATGGCCCATAATTCCTTATATCAGTAGGATTCCACTAACAAATGATGTATATTGTGACTAAAATCGGAAATCGTCCGTTTTATATGCTCATCATTGTACCCTTAAAGCCAGTCACTCACTGTAATACATTTCTTGGAGCCAAAAAACAGCAGAACTTTATAACAAATAAAAATTCACTCTGGTATGCTTCTTTTAACTATCCATCTAAGTAATCCAATGAAAAACACTTCACATCACAATTATGTGAAATTCCTGCTATTTTTTAGGAATTCAATTTAAAATGCTAATATTGTTCAAGGAGGGTTGCTGACACACTCCCAGGTAGCTGCTGACCACGGTGGAGCAGACTCCACTCAATCAATACCTACCTAGGAATGCCCACCCGCCACCTTAGATAATATGGTTTATACACTATACTCTTCCTGAAATAGGAAAATGTAGCCTGTCCTTGGTAATAACTGAAATAAAAAACAATCATCTAAGGGCAACACTTCATTTATGCTAAGGAAAGATGAATACCTCGGACTCCTCTTTAGGGGTGACTAGGTTTGCATACCTACAGTGGCGGTTGACAACCACCACCTATGTTCTTTTTATGGCAAGAAGAATTGTCTTGCTTGACAGCTTCATTGTGCCCGTTTCTGGGATACTAAGTATTCTATAACTTTCAAAAGTTTGCCCGACTGTGTTCCGCCAGGAACGAGGAGTTCCGGCAAACTCTGCCAACTGCAGCGTTGCAGACTTTTTTCTTGGATGAGTCTCGCCAACTTAATTTGGCGAACGCAAATTTGCATCCCCTAGTGTGAATTTTGGGCGGCATGTGCGACCGTGCACGCTGAAAAGCTGCCACTCGAGTAGAAAATCTACTTTGCTTATTCCAACACAGTGGTACAAGCCTTGGTCTGGTGGTATGAGCCCACAGTGCTTTCAAGGACTGCTTGATGGCTGGTGTATAGAAGATATTAATGCAAAGGATTATACACCTTGACTATGGCTTTTTATGCAAAACCCTACCTTTGCCCCCGAGCACCCCAGAAAAAGCTGTTGCAGGCATCTGATGGTCTTTGGTGTGATCAATGTAAAAGCTTAAGGTCCCTTTTGGGGTCCTGCCTATGGAATCTTTCCTTCTAATTCGAGGTCGCAGGTGGAGCTAAGAATGTTGAGAGAGTTATACACTGACAAACACGTTAAGGTGTCCGGATATTGCAAAAAGGCCACCCTGGTCCGTAATAGTTTGTCCAAGGGAAACATGTGGTAGGGTGATTGCATAGAGATAGCCTGGAGTTCACTAATGCGACGAGCTGGCAATCATAATAAGGGAGAAAGACTTGATAGTCAGGAGATGCAAAAAGCAGAGGCACCTCGCCTCAAAGGGGGTAAACTAGAGGAAAGTCTGTACCAAATTAAGATCCTACTTTGTTATCAAACTGTTTGGGAGGAAAGTCATATCAAACATTTAATGAACCACATCACAACATGTAATTTGAACATGGATGGTTGGTAAGGCAAATGCAAAACGGCAAAGGGGCCGACAAATAACCTTTAATGGTGCCCACTGCAAGACCTTGCTGAGCCAAAGACAAAATAAACAATAAAACATGCAACAGTTTTTCTACCAAAGGATCTGTTTTGTAGACTCCACACCATGCCACACGTCTTTCCTAGTGCCCAGTGTAAATGGACTTAGTAGATGCACTTCTGGCCTTGAGAATGAAATCTACACAGGTGTTGGATCAAACACAGTCACCTGTCATTGCTCAATCTCAATGCATGGAGCTGTAGATTGTTTTGGTCCGGGTGGAGAACCAAGCCATGCTGTTGTGATAGAAAATTGTCCCGAAGCAGTAGACAGATTGGAGGACAGATGTTCATGCCCAAAAGTTCCAGGCACCATACTCTCCTGGCCAAATTTCCAGCCACTAGGATTACTTGGGTCTGGTCATTCCCAATCTTCAGAACTCTGGGCAGGAGATTCAAAGGCAAAAAAGGCGTACAGAAGTACTGTGCTCTGCTTTAGTCTGAAAGCGCCTTCTAGAGAGTGTTTTTGTGAACTACAACGTGCTGACATTTTTACACTACACCTAATCGACAGAGGTGAAAAAATCCAGCCCAATGATGGGCATTGAAGGTGCAAAGATGTGTCCACGCTATTGCACAGGAGCACCAGAATCTTTTTGATCAACTTTGTTTTATTAGATTCATCTGCATTGCACACAATATCAGTTAGACAATCACAATATCGCAATTTTGCTTGTGCCCCCCTCCCCACCCTTGCTCCAAGCTCCCCTGCCCTGGGAGGGTGCAATGTGTCCATGCAAGCTAGTGGGGGCAATATGAACCTGAACCATGCAATTAACAACTCCCATGCCCCAACGTCCCATACCCCCTTCCCAAGACCCACCTCCCCCCTTCAACTGTCCCCCCCACCCTCCGGTGTGTTCCGCTGCCTTTCCAAGTAACGATGTGTTGGTGTTGCGGCTGGGCCTTTAACTTTTGGCCTCTGGTTTCTTGTGGAATTCATCCACCAGGCGGAGGACCCTAAGATATTTCGGGCATGTCAGCTCGTTGAATACCTGGGTTAACAGTGAGACTAGTGGCTGCCATGTCTTCCTGAAGGAGTCAGTAGTTTGTGTGAGGGAGGCCTGTATCCTTTCCATGCCCATAATGTATCAAAGTCTGTAGAGCCACCCTGTATGCGTGGGCTTTCGTGAGGTACCCCATGGTGAGAGGATGTGCTGCGTTGCTGCCCCTACTGCCAGATCTATTTGCCTCCCCTGTATTGATTTGAGTGGAAACGTGATTTTGTTCGGGAGGCCCAGAACCGTGTAGGCGGGGAAGCGAGGGATTTCTGTTTCAAAGTGTTGGTCTATATCCCGGAGCACTGCCTCCCAGTATTCCTGCACTTCCGCACATTCCCATACCAAGTGTATCATTGTCCCAGTTTGGCCACAAACCCTCCAGCAGTTGGGATCACGGCGCGGGTTACTCTGGTGAAGCCGCGCCGGAGTCAAGTGCCAATAGTAGGCCACTTTCACTGCCGCTTCCCGGCTGGCCACGTTGCTGGCTGTGTGGTGGGCTCTATAATAAATATCCTGCCATTCCTTATCTGTGAGTGTGCGCCCTATCTCTCGCTCCCACAGTCTTTGACCTGCGGATCGTGTTGTGGGGGGGGAGGGAGGGGGGTGGGCGCCAGTAGTTTGTATAGTTCTGTGATAGCCCGAGTATCGGCGTTTTTTGTGACAAGCCACTTCTCGTACGCCGTGAGGTGCCGGATAACATGTGGGACGATATCCTTATTCGTGAGCCAGTGTCGCCGCTGAAAGTATTGGAACCGTTGTGGTTTTTCGATCCCATACATATCTCGTATGGTGTCTAGTGGAATGAAGCCCTCTGTGTCTAACAGATTCCCGGTGGTCCTACAGTCTGACCGTCGCCATTGGGGGAATGAGCTGGGGGCCATCCCAGGTGGGAAGGCCAGATTATCTAGCAGATTGTCATCTGCGACGGGAAAGATGTGAGATTTTTGGCGACCGCCACCGCGTCCCACACCTGAAGGAGTGAATTTATGGAAATTCTACACCGCCAAGTGAAACTGTATGTGTACCGATTACATTCAGTGTTGTCCAGACTGGATTGTTGAAAGAAGACACGTTAAGAGAGGATATATTGATCTCTGAAGACCGAAATATTTATTAGCCCTAGTCCTGATGAGGCCAGAATGACGATGGCTGAAACGCGTCGACATTTTGTTTAAAGAAGATCCCAGCCAAATTATTTGAATTAATGAAAACATATTATTCACAAGGAGTAAAAAGTTTTGAAGATAGTCTAAGGAGACATGGACTATGTATACTGCTTGTGTTAGTTCTGGTGGAGCTTACTTTGAGAGGAATGCGGAGTCTGTACACTTAGCGAGCATCCTCTGGTTATAAAAAAATCGGTCTATTATAGTTTGAATACATCCTTCTGATTTATGTTTGTATGTATATATATATATTATGGACTTTGTTCGAGGGATGCAATTCACCATGTTCCACACAAGCAATTAAGGAACGGGACAAGCGGAGAACTGACTACGTCAGAGCACCACGGTGTGTTTGTGGGAGGGTCACTGTACCTGGCTCACTAAACTTCGGATGTCTGCAGCTCCTTGAAGTGTGTGGGAGGCACACTGCGAGTCTTCTTGGGCCATGGGAGGGGGAAACACCACAAACCCTCCCCCAGAGACGTCATCCTTTTTTGGCCCAATGAAAGGACTCACCTGGCGATATTAAACTGCCCGCGAATGACCGTCAGAACTCTAACTTCCCAGCGCATATGGCATTGAAGAAGGCATTACGCCGAAACCGGTCTGCCCGAGCTGAGGGGAGAAGATAACGCAAACATTCTGCAGTGTTGTTAACTGGTGGCAATAAATCTCCTTGCAACAAATCCAGCATGTGTCAGCCCGTTTTTTAAGAAAAGCGGGATTGGAGGTGAGATTGGAAGCGGAGGGTCGGCCCCGCTATACTGACACGCCTCTTGGTTTGGTGCTCCGCATTTGCCGGCGAACTTCGTGGATTGAGTGCAAGGACTGCACAAATGCGGCGCCCCCCCAACCTGGACTATGTGTGGGTAATGGGGAAAGAGAAACAGCTGGTCTGTTATGGACTTTGTTCGAGGGATGCAATTCACCATGTTCCACACAAGCAATTAAGGAACGGGACAAGCGGAGAACTGACTACGTCAGAGCACCACGGTGTGTTTGTGGGAGGGTCACTGTACCTGGCTCACTAAACTTCGGATGTCTGCAGCTCCTTGAAGTGTGTGGGAGGCACACTGCGAGTCTTCTTGGGCCATGGGAGGGGGAAACACCACAAACCCTCCCCCAGAGACGTCATCCTTTTTTGGCCCAATGAAAGGACTCACCTGGCGATATTAAACTGCCCGCGAATGACCGTCAGAACTCTAACTTCCCAGCGCATATGGCATTGAAGAAGGCATTACGCCGAAACCGGTCTGCCCGAGCTGAGGGGAGAAGATAACGCGAACATTCTGCAGTGTTGTTAACTGGTGGCAATAAATCTCCTTGCAACAAATCCAGCATGTGTCAGCCCGTTTTTTAAGAAAAGCGGGATTGGAGGTGAGATTGGAAGCGGAGGGTCGGCCCCGCTATACTGACACGCCTCTTGGTTTGGTGCTCCGCATTTGCCGGCGAACTTCGTGGATTGAGTGCAAGGACTGCACAAATGCGGCGCCCCCCCAACCTGGACTATGTGTGGGTAATGGGGAAAGAGAAACAGCTGGTCTGTTATGGACTTTGTTCGAGGGATGCAATTCACCATGTTCCACACAAGCAATTAAGGAACGGGACAAGCGGAGAACTGACTACGTCAGAGCACCACGGTGTGTTTGTGGGAGGGTCACTGTACCTGGCTCACTAAACTTCGGATGTCTGCAGCTCCTTGAAGTGTGTGGGAGGCACACTGCGAGTCTTCTTGGGCCATGGGAGGGGGAAACACCACAAACCCTCCCCCAGAGACGTCATCCTTTTTTGGCCCAATGAAAGGACTCACCTGGCGATATTAAACTGCCCGCGAATGACCGTCAGAACTCTAACTTCCCAGCGCATATGGCATTGAAGAAGGCATTACGCCGAAACCGGTCTGCCCGAGCTGAGGGGAGAAGATAACGCGAACATTCTGCAGTGTTGTTAACTGGTGGCAATAAATCTCCTTGCAACAAATCCAGCATGTGTCAGCCCGTTTTTTAAGAAAAGCGGGATTGGAGGTGATATATATATATATATATATATATATGTGTGTTTTATATATGTTTATGTAAAAAGTAATGTGTAAATATATATACGTGTGTGTTCGTTCGTTTGAAGTGGGCCTATAAATCACACAAGCCCCAATTTAATTTGAAATCCTTTTCAATCTAAATAAAAAATCAATAAGAGAACAACATATGGTGTGCTCGCTCTGTGGAGATGGGAAATTTTACTAATACAAAATAGTGTTTCCAGACAATTTATTTGTTGTAGGGGTAGATAATTAAACTTTCTCACCCCTTTCCATTAACTCCGTTAATAGTGTCCCAGGCACCACTTAGCTTTATGTAGTAGTTTCAATCAATCAATCAATCATAACATTTGTAAAGTGAACTATTCACCTGTGAGAGTGTCAAGGTGCTGAGAGGAGGGGTGCTGCTTCTGCTCGAATAGCCAGGTCTTGAGTAGCCTCCGGAAGGCGAGTAGGTCCTGGGTCTGCCGTAGAAGGATGGGGAAGGTGTTCCAGGTTTTTGGCAGGGAGGAGGGAGAACGATCTGCCGCTGGTATTCGCTCTTCGGATGCGGGGGAAGGTGGCGAAGTCGGCGGAGCTGAGCTGGCAGTTCTGGGTGTATAAGGTGAGTCGTCTGTTGAGGTATGTCGGTCCGGTATTGTGGAGTGCTTTCTGTGCGTGGGTGAGGAGCTTGAAGGTGATCCTCTTGTTGACGGGAACCCCGTGCAAGTCTTTTAGGTGGGGTGTGATGTAGCTGTGGCGAGGGATGTCGAGGATCAAGCTTGCAGAGGCGTTCTGTATGCATTGTAGTCTTTTCAGGAGTTTGGATGAGGCTCCTGCTTAGAGGGCGTTACCGTAGTCTAGCTTGCTGCTGACGAGGGATTGTGTGACCGTTCTTCTCGTTTCAGTGGGGATCCACCTGTAGATCTTGCGGAGCATGCGGAAGGTGTTGAAGCAGGAGGATTAGACGGCATCGACTTGCTTGGTCATGAAGAGTGTTGAGTCGAGGATGAAACTCAGCTTGCATGCATGGTCGGTGGGTGTCGGTGCTGCTCCCAGTGCAGTCGGTCACCAGGAATAGTCCCACGCCTAGGGAGTGGAGCCGAGGATGAGGACTTCCGTCTTGTCTGACTTCAGCTTCAGGCAGCTGATCTTCATCCGTGAAGGTTGGTTTTGGCGGTGAGGGGGTCCTTGGTGAGGGAAGAGGATCAGCTGGGTGTCGTCTGCCTAGTGGATGATGTTGAGGTTGTGCAGTCGGGCAACGTGAGCAAGTGGTGCCAAGTAGATGTTTAACAATGTCGGGTTGAGGGATGATTCTTGGTGTAAGCCGCAGATGATCTAGGTGGCTTCGGATCAGAAAGGGGGGAGACTGACGCTCTGGGTTCTGCCGGAGAGGAAAGAGGTAGTCCAGTCCAGTGCTTTGTCTCGGATCGCAGCATTGTGGAGGCGTGTGCGTATGGTGCAGTGGCAGACAGTGTCGAAGGTGGCTGACAGGTCCAGGAGGATGAGGGCCGCAGTATCGCCCTTGTCCAGTAGGATCCTGGTGTCCTCAGTGCAGCGATGAGGGCAGTTTCGGGGCAGTGGTTGCTGCGGAACCCTTATTGGGACGGATCCAGGATGCTGTTCTCCTCGAGGTAGCGGGTCAGTTGTCTGTTGACGGTCTTCTCGATGAGCTTCGCTGGGAATGGGAGCAGAGAGATGGGTCGGAAGTTCTTTAGGTCCTTTGGATCCGCCTTGAGTTTTTTGAGTGAGGCGTTGATCTCTGCGTGCTTCCAGGTTTCCGGGAAGGTCGCGGTATCGAATGAGATTTTTTTTTTTTTGGGAGTTCAAATCTGCTTTATTGGGTAAGTTGAAACATGGTACACAGCTTATTGCGCCTACAACCCGGAGGCCGGCAGCGGAAAGTAGTTGATATTGACACAGCCTCACGGCCAGCATCCCGGAGGCCCGGCGGCAATGTATAGAGGTAGGGAAGTAGGGTATCACAGCCGATGTTGCTAGGCAAGATAGGATGAACAGCAGTAGAACAGTGTTTTTTCTGGAAAAAAAGTTCGTTTTTCTCCTTTTTGGTGTCCATAACAGTTTAACAAAACCCCCCAACAAAGCGGTAACTAAAAGGCAATCAATGACTACATGGCAGAATAAGTGTTGGTGATCTGGTGTGGTATAGTATGGAAGCAGAGGTGTTCAGAATAATGTGTGCGTGTCATGAGCGTCTCAGCAAGAGGGTCGCAGTGAGCCAAAAGCAATGCCGGGGATGGAGCCCTGAAGTAATATCTACCAGAGAGTATTGTGACACATGTCGGGTAGAGCATGGGATGAAAGCGTGGTAGTAAGGAGGATTATCCAAGGGGGCAGAGCTACGACGCAGGTGTCGCATGAAGTTCAGGGGGGGTAAGTGGGAAAACCGCAGGTTAGTAGCGGGGAGAGCACCATCTGGATAGTACAATGAGGAGGCGTGCGCACAGATGCAGGGTCCCTGATCAGGCCCGGAATGGGAACAGTGCACTAATCTATAATAGGTTGGTCGCCTTTCGGGTCTACGTCATCCGACCGTGCGAGCAGGTATCGCACCAGTGGATCCCAGATGTCGCTGGGTCGACTCGAAACGGGAAGTAGCTCAGCAAAGGTCGCATGTTGATCTTGGCAGTGAGTTAGGTCAGCTAGCCAGTCCTTGAATTTGGGCGCTCTGCCCCTGCCCCACCGGCATGCCACGCGTCTCTTGGCCAGCAGTAGTGCGGTATCAACGAATTTCCGGCAGGACCTAGGAAGCTGCATTGTGTCCCCGAGCAGGGTCACCAGTGGGTCCAGGGGTACATTCTCCTCAACCATCTCCGTGAGGGCATCCACCACTTGTTGCCAGTAGCATGCCACCTGGGGGCATGCCCATGCCAAGTGAAGAAAATCGGCACCATCGGCGCGGCAGCGTTCACAGCGATCATCTTCCGTCAGGCCAAATCGCCGCCTCCTCACCGGCGTGTAATACACCCGCTGCAGGAATTTATAATGGATGATCTTCAATCTGCTGCTGGCAGAGATGCAGGAGGTAAGAGCACAACAATGGTGCCACTGTTCGTCCGATATATCGATAGCAAGTTCAGCAGACCAGCGCAGCCGCGCACTGGATTCTGGCATCGGGGCGGCCCCCCTGAGTTGGCAGTAAAGGCCGGAGATCAAGTGGGTCCCATCCTGTGAACACAATAGTAAGTGTAACGGTGGCAGAGTGTCAGGTTCACTGGGAAATTCGGGCAGGATGTCTCTCATCCCTGCTCGTAGCCGCACATAGTAAAAAAGCTCGAGAGGAGTGCGTTCATGTTCAGCAAAGAATAGGTCTGCAGATTTAAAGGAACCATCGAAGAACATCGAAGGAGATGTTGATGTCTTTGCGGTGAGAGGGTGCGATGGTGGAGCTGGCTTTGTTGAAGATGTGTGGGCATGGGTCAGACGGAGAGCCGGAGTGGATGGTGTTCATGATTTTGATAGTGTCGTTGTAGTTTATGTTGGTCCAGGTGAGCAGGGGATTGGTGAGGGTGGTGGCTGTGAGGTCGGAGGGTGGTCAGGGTTTTGAAGCTGTAGTGGATGTCTGAGATCTTGCGATGGAAAAAGATGGCGAGGGCGTCGCACAGGTCTTGTGAAGGTGGGATGTCGTCGGTGTTTGAGAGCTCCTTCACGATGTTACAGAGCTCTTTGCTGTTGTGTGCGTTGTTGTCTATGCTGTCTTTGAAGATGGTCCTTTTGGCGGATCTGATGAGGTGATGGTGTCTGCGGATGGCGTTCATGTGGGCTGCGTAGCTGTCTGGTGTCTGTTCGCAGTGCCATTTCTTCTCTAGTTTTCGGCAGGTTTGCTTGGATGCCTGGAGGTCCGTGGTGAACCAACTGGCTTTCTTGTTAGTGTGTCTTGTTTTTTTTTGAGCCGGCAAGGGTGTTGGAGAAGTCATTGATCCACTGTTTAAGGTTGCGGGCGTCGGTGTCATGGTCGACGGGTGGGCTTCGGGCGAGGGTGGTGTTTAGCTGGTCTTCGGTGACTTTGCTCCAGCATTGGCAAGGGGTCTGTTGAGTGCGGTGGTGCATGGTGGGTTTCTGGAAAGAGAAGTGGATGCAGCAATGGTCGGTCCAGATGCACAAGTTACTACTTGTGTAACGATATATCTGTAAGAGACATTAGTGATAGATTCCTTACCTTAGAATATCCCCAGGCGTCAGACTGGATCCGGAAACTTTTGCGTAGCAATACCCCTGCGCGTCGTAAGGCGTCGTCCGCGTCCGTCGTCTGCGTCGGAATGACGTTGCCGGAGTACTTAGACGCCGCCCTCGCGCGCTGACGTCAGTTCTTATACACAGCTTTTCTGCGCCAGATACGCAGAGCCATGATAGAACCAACACTGGTGCCATGAAACTAGGGTCCTGAAAGGGGATGGGTGGGTCGGTAAGGAATCTATCCCTAACTAATGTCTCTTACAGATATATCGTTACACAAGTAGTAACTTGTGCATCTGAAAGAGAGACTTTAGTGATGGATTCCTTACCTTAGAATAGATACCCCAGCAATACCAACCCCGTGGTGGGTCTGCGAACCAAGGAGGTTTAGAGGAAAGAGCCTGGAGCTCACTCACTATCCTGGCAGAGGTGATGGCAATCAGGAAAGCAGTCTTAAGTGTAAGAAGACGGAGAGGACAGTTATGAAGCGGTTCAAAGGGAGCGCACATCAAGAAAGGGCAGAAAGGTAGCCCTTGATAGTGCCCAACTTCTGCAAGAGGAAGTTACGGCCCTCTTGGCCAAGGGGGCCATCGAGCGCGTTCCTGGGCCGGATTTAGGGTGTGGTTGTTACTCCCACTACTTTCTGGTACCCAAGAAGGGCAAAGGGGGCCTGCGCCCTATCTTGGACCTACGGAACGTCAACGGCTTCCTCTCGAAGGAGAAGTTCAAAATGCTGACATTGGCTCAGGTCTTAGCTGCCCTGGACCCAGGAGACTGGATGGTAGCGTTAGACTTGCAGGACGCTTATTTCCACATCCCCGTCCTGCCGGCCCACCGGCGCTACCTGCGGTTCACGGTAGGTCACAAGCACTTTCAGTTTACAGTGCTCCCCTTCGGCCTTACCAGCGCCCCAAGGGTGTTCACGAAAGGGATGGCGGTGGTCGCAGCTCATCTGCGCAGATTAGGGGTTTCAGTCTTCCCCTACCTCGACGACTGGTTGTTGAAGGCGGGCTCGTCACAGACCGTCGTCAGCCTCCTCCAGACTACGGCAGACCTCCTGCACCAGCTGGGGTTTTTCATCAACATGCCGATGTCACACCTGTGCCCCTCTCAGAAGCTCCTCTTCATCGGAGCGGTCCTCGACTCGGCGCAGTTTCGGGTTTATACTCCCAAACAGAGGGTCCGGGATATTCAGGCTCTGATTCCACTCTTTCAGCCTTTATCCAGGGTCTCGGTCAAGTTGACGCTGCGGCTTCTGGGGCTGATGGCCTCCTGCATCGTTCTGGTGCATCACGCCAGGTGGCGGATGCGGGCTCTGCAGTGGGACCTGAAGTTTCAGTGGGTCCAGCATCAGGGCAACCTGTCCGACCAGGTCATGATCTCGGAGGGCACTGCGAGTCAACTGCAATGGCGGCTCACGGACCCGAATTGGGTCAGCGGCAGATCCCTCTCCCTTTCCCAACCAGAGCACGTAGTTGTGACGGACGCGTCCCTCCTGGGCTGGAGAGGCCACATGGGAGAGGCAGAGATCAGAGGCCTCTGGTCTCCGGCGGAGTCCCAGCTCCTTATCAACCTTCTGGAGCTGCGGGCGATTGGTCTAGCACTAAAGGCATTCCTCCCCTCTGTCCGGGGTAGTGTAGTGCAGGTGTTCACGGACAACACCACTGCCATGTGGTTCTGCAACAAACAGGGCGAGGTGGGGTTGTGGACTCTCTGCCAGGAGGCTCTGCGCCTCTGGCAGTGGCTGGAACATCAGGGCGTGACCCTGATGATTCAACACCTGGCAGGTTCTCTAAATGCCAGGGCAGACGAGATCAGCCGAAGGTGCATGATGGATCACGAAAGGCGCCTGAACTCTGACATGGCGCAAGGCCTCTTTCTGCAGTGGGGAGAGCCTTGGTTAGATCTATTCGCCACTGAAGAGAACGCGCAAGGTCATCAGTTCTGCTCGTTGGAATTTCCAAGGCGGCCCTCGCTCGGGGACGCTTTACGTCGCGAGTGGAGTTGCGGTCTGTTGTACGCCTTTCCGCCTATACCACTTCTGCCCAGAGTGCTGAAGAAAATCAAGCGCGACTGGGCCAAGTCATCCTTGTGGCTCCAGACTGGGCGCGAAGTTACTGGTATCCCGAGCTACTCAGTATGTCAGTCGATCCCCCGATTCGTCTGCCTCTTCAAGAGGACCTTCTGTCGCAGCAGCAGGGGACGGTTCTCCACCCGAACCGGTCCAGTCTCTACCTCCATGCTTGGAGATTGAGCGGCGACAGTTGAGGCCAATTGACTTGCCCCCTGAAGTCTGTAATGTCATTCTGGCAGCCAGGCGTCCCTCCACAAAGTCGGTATACGCCTGCAGGTGGAACAGATTTGTGGCATGGTGCACAGCAAAGGCTGTGGATCCTCTCAATGCCCCTCTTTCTGAGGTTCTCCTCTTCCTTCTTTCTCTTGCCCAGCAGGGCTCTGCTCTGGGCACTATCAAGGGCTACCTGTCTGCCGTTTCAGCCTTCTTAAGGCTACCTGATCAGCCTACTTTGTTCAAGTCTCCCATTGCAAACAGATTCTTAAAGGGCATCACTCATATGTTCCCTCCTGTTCCTTTCGTGATGCCCCAGTGGGACTTGAACCTGGTCCTAACTTACTTGATGTGCGCTCCCTTTGAGCCGCTTCATAAATGTCCTGTTCGTCTTCTTACACTTAAGACTGCTTTCTTGGTTGCCATCACCTCTGCCAGGAGAGAGTGAGCGAGCTCCAGGCGCTTTCCTCTAAACCTCCTTTCCTTTCTGTCCATCCGGACAAGGTTGTGTTGTGGACAAAACCCTCTTTCCTGCCCAAGGTAGTCACAGCCTTTCACATCGGGCAGTCCATCACCTTGCCCACCTTCTTTCCGCCTCCGCATCCCTCAAAAGAGGAAGGGAGGCTCCACCGTCTGGACCCAAAACGTGCGCTCTCTTACTATCTGGATCTCACACGCCAGTTCCGGGTGGATGACCAACTCTTTGTTGGTTACGTGGGCGCTAAGAAATCCCGGGCGGTGCACAAGCGGACCATTTCTTGGTGGATCGTGTTGTGCATTCAAGCATGTTACTCTTTGGCTAAGAAGGAACCTCCTGTTGGGCTGAGGGCCCACTCCACTCGGGCCACGGCGACTATTACTGCCCTGGGCCGAGGAGTACCTTGCAGGACATTTGTCAGGCAGCTATGTGGGCCTCGCTGCACACGTTTGCAAGACACTACTGCCTGGACAGCCAAGTCTGGAGGGATGGCTTCTTTGGCCGTTCCGTCCTCCAGGACTTTCTGGTGCGATTATTGGTTTGCAGACCCACCACCGGGGTTGGTATTGCTGGGGTATTTATTCCAAGGTAAGTAATCTATCACAAACGTGCCTCTTTCAGATGCACAAGTTACTACTTGTGTAACGATATATCTGTAAGAGACATTAGTAAGTGATCGATTCCTTACCGACCCACCCATCCTCCCCGTTCTGCGAACCGATATTTAGGGTTAAGGTCATCCCCTTTCAGGACTCTAGTTTCATGGCACCAGAACTGGTTCTATCATGGCTCTGCTTATTTGCCGCGGAAAAGCTGTGTATAAGGTCTGACGTCAGCGCGTGAGAGCGGCGTTTAAGTACTCCGGCGACATCATTCCGGCACTAACAACGCAGACGACGGACGCGGAGCCGCGGACGACACCTACCGACGCACTGGGGTATTGCTACGCAAAAGTTTCCGGATCCAGTCTGACGCCTGGGGATATTCTAAGGTAAGGAATCTATCACTAACTAATGTCTCTTACAGATATATCGTTACACAAGTAGTAACTTGTGCGCCTTGTCGCCAAAGAATCGACGGCCATCAAACGGCATGTCCAGAAGGGTGGCCTGGACATCAACCGAAAAGTTGGCGGTCCTCAACCAGGCGTGGCGTCGAACTGCCACCGTCGTTGCCATTGCTCTGCCCAGTGAGTCCGTTGTATCCAGCCCACAGCGGATGGAATAGTGTGCCGCATCTCGACCCTGCGCAAGGGCTTGGGCGAGTTTAGTCCGGGCCTCCTCCGGACATTAAGGCAGCACGTCCGTGACCGTGTCCAACAGAGTGTGGGTGTAGCGGCCCAAGTGGCATGCAGTATTGACTGACCGCAGTCCCGAACTCAGGGACGAGAACACCTTCTTACCGAATTGTTCGTACCTCTTGGATTCCCGATCGGGCGGAGCCGTCGGGAATGCAGTCTGGGAAGTAGAGGCCTGGATAACCAGGCTCTCGGGGTGGGGTGAGTGGACAAGAAGCAAGGGTCGCCAGGAGCCGGGCGGTAGCGTCTGGCCACGTTCCTATCTACAGGCTGACCTGTAGCGGGCTTGGACCAAGTGCCCAAAAGAACGTCACACAAGGCCTCAATAAATGGCAGCAGAGGCTCAGCCGAGCTTGCCTGCGGTTTAAGGACCTTAGTGAGTCCTTAAACCACGACCGAGGTTAGTCGTCACGGCCGCGACGGGGAGCTCTAGGCCCAATGCCTTGGCCGCCCGCGTCAACACTACACTGTAGGCAGCCCCCTCCTCCTTAGCCACGGTTGGAGGGGAGACAAAACCAGTGTCTGGCAAAGTGTCCAGTCCACTGGCATCCCCAAGCTCACATGTCCAGTCCTGTTGATACTGGCACTCCTGTGCCAGAGGGTCCAGAGACCCCTCCCAATGTCCCTCGTCACTCATCAACTGAAATTCAGGTTCAAAGGATGGGGCCGGTTTGTGGAAATAAAAGTCTCAGTACGATGTCGAGAGCGGCGCCGCTCCGGCGCCGGAACCGAATCGAGGGCAGGATCGGAGGCGGCGCCGGGGGCGACACCCTAGGGGCCAGCGTCGGTGAGGTCATGAGATCGACCGGCAACGACCCGGATCCGGAAGTGGATCCAGTGGGGGCCTGCGGCGGCGGGACCGAAGTCACCGGGCCGGAGCACCCGACTGCGGAGCCGAAGCACCTGACCTGCTAAGCCCTCCAGCTGGGACCACTGGGCCTGAAGGCGCAACGGAGCCCGGCGGAGGAGGGAGAGATCTCATAGCCATGAGGTACCGCTCGATCTCCTCTGGCGTCGCATCATGCCCAGGGACCAGAAGGTGTGGGGCAGGTTGCGACGCCAGCAACTCCGTCGGAGCCGCGTGGGTGGTGTCACCAGAACCCCCGGCCGCGTCGCACGAGCGTCGGGGTGGGTCGGAAGAGCAATGACGCCTTTCCGACCTCTCATGCCTCTTACCTGAGGACCTTGATCCGGAAGACCGATGCAGGCTCTCGGAGCTACGAGGGCTCCGACCCCGCGACCGGGACCTCGAACGGCACGGGCCGACTGTCGGAGCTCAAGTCGCTTGCGGGACCGCTCCCGCCTAGCCTTAGACGCCAGGGCCCGGCAGTCGGAGCATGTTCCGTCGTCGTGGTCGAGGACTAGACACTGAAGACACCGGCGATGGGGGTCGGTAACCGACATCAGTCGGTTTCACTTGGAGCAGGGTTTAAACCTGGGCATCCCTACCGGCACCGTAGGAGTCGAACGACTCAAGAAAAAACATATCAAAAGATCAAGAAAGTTTATTCAAAAATTGACTAAGGGGTAGAGCTTCTCCAGATCTGCACTAGCTGGCGCGAAAAAAAGAAGAACTGACGGCAGCGCGCGAGGGCGGCGTCTAAGTACTCTGGCGACGTTATTCTGGAGCTAACGACTCAGACGATTGACGACGCCTACCGACGCGCAGGGGTATTGCTACGCAAAAGTTTCCGGATGCAGTCTGACGCCTGAGGATATTCCAAGGTAAGGAATCTATCACTAACGTGTCTTTCAGATTAGTTCGGTGGTGTGGCTGAAGGAGACGTGGGAGCTTGCGGAGAAGATGATGTCAAGTGTGTGTCCGGCAGAGTGGGTGGGTGCTGTGACTCGTTGTCTAAGTTCAAGGTTGGCAAAGTTGTCAATCAAGGTGGTGGAATTGGTGTTGTTGATGTTCTTGAGGTGAAAGTTCAGGTCCCCGAGGTGGATGCAGTCTGTGGAGGCGTGGACGTGCTTGCTGACGAATCAGCGATGGCGTCGCTGAACTGTGGCCGTGGTCCGGGGGTCTGTAGAGGAGTGTTCCTCTGAGGGTGGTGGTGGGATCGGTGTGGATCTGGAAGTGAAGGTGTTCAGCGGTGCGGAGGGTGTCGTTGGTGCTGGTTGAGACTCTGAGGGTGTTCCTGTGGACGATGGTGATTTTTCCTCCTGTTCTGTTTGGCTTCTGTGTTTCAGAGGTTAATCCCAAAAATGTTTGGGAACATGAAGGGAGTATATTACTTTCAGGATGACATTGATATGAGGGAAGGATGATAAAGATCATGATGATAAACTGAAGAACATTTTGGAAAAAATGCAAAGCAGTGGTCTCAGAGTGAAAGCAGAAACATGCAAAATGAAGGTCAATAGTGTGACTTATCTAGGACACAATATTGATGGCAATGGGATAAGACCTAATGATAAAGTGGTAGTTTGTATTGTTAAAAGTATGGTACCTAGCAACCAGGATGATATGAAGTCTTTTTTAGGTGTAATTGAATTTTATGCCAAATTTATAGAACATTTTTCTGACAACAATAAATCATTGAGAAATTTACTCAAGAAATCTTCCAAATTTGTGTGGTGCGAAACTTATCAAATAATTTTACATCAAGTTCGAAATAGAAAACACCTGCATTTAAGTAGTTTTGATATGTCCTGCAAGACTCTTCTTTCGACTGATGCCAGTGCATATGGCTAAGGAGCAGTTCTTACACAAATTCAGGAAGGTGAAGAGATTGTATACACTGTACCACAGGTTTATCTCTGTTTGAACTACTAAGAAAGAGGAAACCAAAACCGGCTGTTGCTTTTGGTTACAAGGTAAGAGGTATTGAGGTGGGGGAGAAGGCATTGCTGAAGATGGTTAGTGAAAAGCAAATATTGTATATATTAACTAATTTGTTGAGAGGACCAGAGCTAAGGAGCTTGATGTGGTATGTGGCCAAAAAGTCAGAATTAAATTGCCAGGATGATTAGCAAAAGGAAGATCAGTATTTTCGGAACCCAAGGTTGCCAAGAGTGAGGAAGCGTAATGGAGAATTGCAGATGGATCAAGATGGAGTTAGTGTAAGTTTGTAAAAGTGATGTGTGTGAAGATAATGGTTGGGAATGAAAGTATAGTGGAGTGATTGAGAGCAAAACACTTGAGTGATAGAAGAGAAAATGAAGGTTCGGCATAGAGGAGCAAGACGGTGGCAGAAAGAAATTAGAAGGAAAATGCTACTTACCAGTATGCATCTGTTCTTGGCATGTAGAGTTGCAGAGTTACACACTGTGCATAGATCGCCACCTAGTGTTGGGCCCGGATGTTTGCAGTTTGTTGTTGTCCTGAAAAGTTCTTTGGAAGTCACAAGATAGGCGACTCCTCCTTAGGCGACATTGCGCATGGGCATCGGCTCCATCCTCAGACTGTTTTTCGCCATTAGGGAAATGATGGAGCTTTGCAAGAAAAGGAAGGATGTCCATGTAAGCTGTATCTAATTAAGATAATACTGGAACAGACAAGGGTAGACGGGTGCGCGTGTATAACTCTGCAGCTCTACATGCCAAGAACAGATGCATACTGGTATGTAGCATTTTCCCTTTGAGGCATATTAGCTGCAGATTACACACTGTGCATAGATTGTATAGCAGTACCCACTTTTAGCGGCGACCACCCCATCTGTTGCAATAGTTTGAAATAATGTTTTGAGAACAGCCTGGCCACATTAGCTTGTTTGGTTTGCACATCTACACAATAGTGTTTTGTGAATGTGTGCGGTGTAGACCATGTAGCTGCTCTGCAGATAGCATCTAGGGGAATGTTCCCAAAAAATGCCATTAAATGCCTATTTTTCTGGTAGAATGGGCTTTAGGAGGAACAGATAACGTACATTTCGCTTTGTGGTAACAAATCTGTATGCATTTGACAATCCATCTAGTTATCCCAGATTTTGAAATGGGATTACCCTTGTGTGGTAGTGAGAAAGGCACAAAAAGTTTTGTCTTACGAAAGGGTTGTGTTCTCTCGATGTAGTATAGCAATACTCTTCTGACATCTAGGGTATGAAGAGCTCTTCCTGCTACTGTTTGTGGCTGCGAGAAGAAAACGGGCAGTTCCACAGATTGATTGAGGTGGAAGGGAGATATGACTGAGTAGGAATTTTGGATTAGTACGTAGAACATCCTTATTATGATGCATTTGCAAAAAACGTTCTTGAATGCTTGTAGTTCACTAACTCTTCGCAGAGAAGTAATAGCTACTAGGAACGCAACCTTCCATGTTAAAAATTGTAGTTCAGATTTATGTAATGGTTCGAAGGGAGGTCCCATTAGCCTTGGATAACAATGTTTAAATTCCACACAGGTGAAGGTGGCACTCTGAGAGGAATTATTCTCTTGAGACCTTCCATAACAGCCTTAATAGTAGGCACTTTGAATAGAGATCGATGCTGTCTGTTTTGCAGATATGCTGCTATTGCAGCAAGATGCAGTCTAATAGATGTGTAGGCTAAGTTACATCTTTGGAGGTGCAGTAAGTATCCTATGATGTGTTGAATAGACACGTCTAAAGGATTTATATTATTGTTGTGACAATATAGAACGAAGCGTTTCCACTTGGCTGCATAACAAGCTCTAGTGGTTGGGCGTCTAGCTTCTTTTATGGCATTCATGCAGTCTGGAGGAAGGTTCAGATATCCAAATTCTAAGACTTCAGGAGCCAAATCGCTAGGTTGAGCTGAGCTGGGTCCGGGTGCCTGATCTCTCCATGGTTCTGTGTTAAAAGGTGTGGAGACAGGTATAATGGTTGGTGCGGTACCACAGACAGCTGTAGCAGTGTTTTGTACCATGGCTGTCTGTCTGGAGCAACTAGGATGAGGGTTAGAGAACGCTGCTGTCGTTTGAGTACTACTAGTGGCATGAGTGGTAGAGGTGGAAAAGCATACGCAAATCTGTTTGACCAGTTAATCCATATCGCATTGCCTTTGGACAGTGATGTTGGGCTAGAAGGAATATGTTTTGATGTATAGCCCAGCGTCATATGTCCTGAGCTAGTCGAGAAAGTTGCAGGGAGTGTGTTCCGCACTGTTTCTGAATGTAGTACATGGCTGTCATGTTGTCCGTGCGGACTAACACAGCTTTGTTTGATACTTGTTTTGGAAAGCTTTTAGCACTAGGAATATAGCTAGTAACTCCAGGTGATTGATATGGAGTAACATTTGTTGTGGTGTCCACCTGCCTTGCATGGTGTGCTGCAGCAGGTGGGCTCCCCAGCCAGAGAGCAATGCGGCCGCTGTCAAGACTATTTGGGGAACTGGCTCTAGGAACGGTCACCCTTTGGAAAGGTTTATGGTGTTCCACCACTGCAGAGAGCGAGGAGTCCGACCATCTACCAACACTAGGTCTGTTAATTGACCTTGAGCCTGGTTCCATTGACGTGATAGGCACTCTTGCAGAGGACGCATTTGAAGTCTTGTATGGGGCACTATGAAAATGCAAGAGGCCAGCATCCCAATGAGTTGCATGAACACTCATGCTGGAAGGGAGTGTTGTGACTGAAACTTTGTGAGAAGAGTTTGCATGCTGGCTATCCTTACTGGAGTGGGATAAGCTAGCGCTGTAGAGGTGTTTATTGTAGCACCGAGGTACTGTTGTACTTTGGCTGGTTGCAGTTGAGACTTGGTGTGGGTGAACTCCAAGTTGTGGAGCAGTTGGATCGTGGCGTGAGTGTGTTCCACACACTGGTTGTATGAGCTGGCTTTTATGAGCCAGTCGTCGAGGTACGGGAAGACATGTATGTGCTGTCTTCGTAAATGTGCTGCCACTACTTCTAGGCACTTGGTGAATACTCTTGGTGCTGTTGTGACTCCGAATGGGAGTACTTTGAATTAATAGTGCTGCCCGTCTATTACAAATCTGAGATACTTCCTGTGAGCCTTGCGAATGGGAATGTGGAAGTATGCGTCCTTGAGATCTAAAGTAGCAAGGAGGTTGTTTTGTAACAGGAGAGAAGGGACTTGTTGGAGTGTGACCATGTGAAAATGGTCTGACTGTATGTATATGTTTAGCAGTCTGAGGTCTAGAATAGGCCTAAGAGAGCCGTCCTTTTTTGGAATAAGAAAATATAGGGAGTAAAACCCCTCGTTTTGTTGGTGCCGAGGAACTGGTTCTATTGCACTTTTTTCCAGCAGAGACATTACTTCTTGCTTTAACAGTGACAGATGTTCTTGTGACATTGGACGCTGTTTGGGTGGGATGTTTGGGGGTGTAGATGTTCGTTCTAGACAGTAACCTGACTGAATAATTTGTCGCACCCACCTGACTGATGTGATGTTGATCCAGGCAGGAAGGAATTGCTGCAGTTTTCCCCCTACAGGAGTGGAATGTTGGGGGTGGGGGGGGGGGGGGACAGAAGGGGAGGAAAGTCATTGGGTAGGGGTGGAGGCAGAGCGGGAGTTGTTGGTTTTGCCTCTGCCTTTGTTATTGTTGCCCCTGTAACCCCCTCTCTGGTAGCCCTTAGTGTAGGAGGATTGGCTAGGGGTTTTGTAGGAAGTGGAGGGGCTTTCGGAGGAGCAGCCTCTTGTGTTGCCTCTGTATGATGAGTGACGAAAAGAACGTCTGGGAGCTTGCAGCTGCAAGGCTCCCATAGATTTTGCTGTGTCGGTGTCTTTTTTCATTTTTTCTAAAGAAACATCAACATTCGGGCCAAATAAATGTGTCTCATCAAATGGCTGATTGAGGATGGAATTTTGTACCTCAGGTTTAAAACCTGAAATACGTATCCAGGCATGTCTCCGCAAAGTAGTATCTGCAGCAGCTAGGGCACAACGAATGAAAGTATTAGTAATATTTTAACCTTCCTGTAGGAGTTCATTGGCCTATTTTTTATATTTGTCTGGTATATGCTGCATTATGGACTCCAGTTCGTCATAATGTGCCCAGTCATATCTTGCCAACAACGCTTGGGTATTGGCAATGTTCCAAATGTTAGCTGCCTGTGACGCTGTTCGTTTACCGGAGGGGTCAAGGAGTTAAGATTCTTTATCTGGTGGTGAGGCCTCACCTGATATTTGCGAATTAGCCAGTTTACGTGCATTAGACACTACTAAAGAATCTAGTGGTCCTGGACCTTTAATGTAAAATGGGTCTGTAGGGGCAGCTTTATATTTTTTTATTAATGCGAGGGTTGAGGACCCAAGCCCTGACAGGATCTTTAAAAACCTCTGTTGCGTGCTTAATGACACCTTTAAGCATTGGTAAAATGGCAGTAGACCTTTGTGTGTTATCAAAAGTGTCTAAAAGGAAATCTTCCTCTACAGCATCAGTGTGCATGTCAACCCCATGGTACTGGGCAGCTCTTTGGACTAGTAGGTTAAAGCCTATAGTGTCCTCTGGTTCTGAAGGTCTGGAAGGATATACATCGTCTTGTGGGACGTAAGGTACATCAGGGGCGTTATAATCATCCCAAGGATTAGGTGACTGAGGGGGGACTAGTGGTCCCTGCTGGGTCATGTTCACCCCCACGGGTGTCATCAGAGTCAGTATCTAGATCATCATCTGGATTAGTGGATGGTGTAGGCGAATGATGTGGTGGAGGAGGTGTAGGAGGAGGAACAGTATGGGGAGGTGGTGGAGAAGGGACCCTTAATGGAGAGGTTGCATTGTCTCTTCTTTGGAGGAGGAGGGGGTGCTGGAGCTTCTAGTGGTCTCTTCTTGGAACTAAGAGCTAGTTGGCCAGTCTTAGGATCCTTTACAAGAGTTTTTTGATGAGGATCTGGAGTAAAATGTTCCTCTGTATAGGGCAAATCCTTCGGCGTCGAAGTTTTCGGTTCAGGAGGTTTTTTCGGCACCTAGTCTGTAGCTGGTCTAGAGTCTTTTGGTTTAGAAGTGTGACCTTTTTAAATGTCTTTTACCGGGACATGTTTTTTTCAGTTCCAGGTGTTTCTTTGGCTCCGAAGTGTGTGAATCGGGGCCTTTAGGAAGTGTTTTACTCTGCTTCGAGTGAGGTTTCGGCATCGTTGAGCTGCTGACAGTCTTCTGCGCAGAGTGCTTAGGTGTCGGAGCAGCGGTCGGTGTGGTTGAGGAAGATGGCTTCTTCTGTGGTGTCGGTATCGGATTGGCACCGGGAATAGGCTGGCTCGAGCCCAAGCCGCCTGAAGGCTTAGTAGGCTTCTTTGCCGGGCCCGAAGGCGGGGCGTGGGAAGCAGTCTCTCGGTGTGCACCTGGGCCCGAAGGTAAAGGTGTGACCGAAGCCTTTTTTGAGGGTGTTGAGGAAGGGTTGGGGGTCGATGGTCTTACTTACGACCTGTTGAGCTGGAGTGATGTCATCGACGTCTGAGTCTTCGGCATCAGAGAAGCTGTAACTTTCTTCGGCGTGCTGGTGTTCTGGCACGTCGACGCCCTCTCCAAAGATGTTGTCTGGGATCTAAGCTGACGAGCGAGCCATTGCTCTTCGAGCTCGTCGGTCCCGAATCATTTCCGGGGAGCGGAAAGAGGCACAAGCGGAACAATCTTTGGCCTCGTGCTCCGGCGAGAGGCAAAGGTTGCACACCTCATGTAGATCGGTGTGGGGAAACTTCGACCCACATTGAGGACACTTCTTGAATGGCGTCCTTTCCATGAGCCAGAAGATGAGGCCTAGGTCGGGCTGAAGGCCTTCGTCGACGACCGGAATCGAAGACTTCGAAGTGGTGTAGAATCGCGTCGATGTGGAGTGCGATCGAAACAATACCGTCGAACTGGGTGAGGATTGCGCGCCGAAGGAAATTCGGTTCCAAACCGGAGCACAGTAAACACATCCGAGCCAGATGGCGGAAACAAACAATCTGAGGATGGAGCCGATGTCCATGCGCAATGTGGTTCAAAGGAGGATTCACCTATCTCGTGACTTCGAAAGAACTTTTCAGGACAACAACAAACTGCAAACATCCAGGCCCAACACTAGGTGGCGATCTATGCACAGTGTAATCTGCAGCTCATATGCCTCGAACATTACGTTTCTGAAGAAGTAGTAAAGAATTTGTGTGTTCAGTTAAGCGTCTGTATATTTTATCTTAAGGTTGTAGGTATTGTACTTTGTACAGTTGTTTGATAGTTTTTATTTATATTTATGTGTTGATATGTCTCAGTTACATTAACCTTTACAAAGGAGAACATATGTTATAGTGTAACCATTACAAGACTGGCTTATGTATTAATGGGAGTGGAGCCAGTGTTCTGTAATGGAATGTGGAATGCAGAACACTGGCGATGTTGTTTCAAGGAAGAAGTGGAGTTGGAGCCGAGCACGGAGGTCAACCTGCTCAGGGGAGTCGTGGAATAAAGCTTACATTTATTAACACACAAACAGGATCCAATTATGTGGGTACACACTAAAGATCTGGCATGTGATTCCAGCAGTTATGAAAGGGTACAGAGGAACTATCTTGAAAGACAATAACATGTTTAATCTGATGATTACCCTGAAAAAGATGTGTGGGTGCTGGGCTTGAGAGGCTAGCAAGCTTGAGGAAGCCTTCTTAGTGAGTCAGTTTCCTTTTGTGGATGTTACAGCACTTTAAGAAACTGAGGGTACGATGAGGACAAAAATAAATAAATAATTAGCAGCTCTGTGTGGGGAAGGGAGTGGAGTATGCCACTGATCCAATCGCAATTAGTCAACCACCACAGCATATCTTTTGCTGTCTCCTCTGAAAGCTGGACGGGGTCAGCAAGATTTTCCTGGTACTGTGTCCACTGGGACATCATGTATGACTGCAGAGTCGGCACGTGCCACTTGGCGTGTTTCACCAGCAGGATGCATGAGCCATCAGACACAGCAGCCCCAGAGTCAGTCGCACTGAGATCCAAGACTGAGGCTGAAACATTGGAATTGTAGGCCTAAAGGGATGGAACTGCACAGCATCGAGATTAGCTCAGACAAAAGAGTGCATCTGAGATGGAGTCAGTTGTGACTTTAACTCCAAAAATCTATTCCATCCAAAACTTGGTTCCACCCTGACCTTAACAAAGAGAAACGCGCTCTCAGACAGACTGAACGCCTTTGGAGGAATCTACCTTCCACCTCGAATCTTGTTGGCCTCAGAGCTGCTAGGGCCAACTACAAAAAACACATCTTTGACGAAAAAGAGTCCTTCTTCCGTTCTCAACTTGATCGGGCTAGAAATTGTCCTAGGGAACTTTTTAACATTGTCAAAATCCAAACTACCCCAGCCGCCCCAAAATTACTAGCTACGGTTGAGAAGTGTGATGAAATTGCTAGCTTCTTTTCTGATGAAGTCACCAAGATTGATCAATCCTTCGCCTTAACTCCCCCACCACATAGTAAAACACCCCCTCCTTAACATTCCCCTGTGCCTTCTTCCACTCCCACCCCCATGATCCCTCTCAACTTCCCCTCTCTATCACCCACTATGAACCATACCCTACTGACCCCCAGCTAAAAAACAAAGCTTCATGGAATAATTTTTGTCCAGTATCAGAAATTGATTTTCTGAACATCACCACCAAGCTTAAACCATCCTCGCATACCAGAGATCCTCTTCCTGCTCATTTGGTTCAAACACATCATCGCCCCACTATGGACTAATATCATCAACTTGTCCTTTGCCACTGGTATTGTTCCTGCTTCCCCCCAACTAGGCCAAATTATCCCCATCATCAAAAATACAGCGGCTGATCCCAACGACTTAAACAACCTGCGCCCTATCTTCAACCTTCCCTTCCTATCCAAAGCCCTCGAAAAATGCGTCCTGATTCAGTTGGACAAACACATTGACTCATTCCATCTCTTAGACGTTTTCCAATCAGGTTTTAGAAAGGGATGCAGCACGGAAACAGCAATGCTCAACATTACTGACGACAAGCATCGTTCCCTGGACAAAGGTGAAATCTCCCTCCTCATTCTTCTTGACCTCTCTGCTGCCTTAGATACTGTTAACCATGCCACCTCACTATTCTCAAAGATCGTTTCGGCTTTGACGGTGATGTTCTCAAGTGGTTCACCTCTTATTTCCAAAATAGAACTCAACAAATTAAAGTCAGTGGTTGCCTTTCTAAACCTCAACCTGTCTCATTGGGCGATCCACAGGGCTCTATTCTTTCTGCCACTCTTTTCAACCTCGATTCAGAAAAGGGGGTGGTGATGGACAGAGTATCTGAATTAAACAGAACACTCATACCCAGTTAACAGATCAGGGCTTGATCCATCACCGTTTATTGGCTCACTGCACCATCCCAGCTAGGAACCTGGCTATATGCAAATTATTCTGTCCCTGGCCCAGTGCATCATGGGAACAGGGCAGACCAAACTACCAAGCCAATTCTTATACTGGGAAGGAAAAAAGCTTCCGGGGACCGGTTTCTGGCATTACAGCCGTCTTCGGCCCGGCTTGCTTTAATCCTGATGGTGCAATGAGCAAGGGACTCACATCTGAGTATACCCTTCCACGCTTATGGTGGACAAAACGATTCAGAAAAGGGGGTGGTGATGGACAGAGTATCTGAATTAAGCAGAACACTCCTACCCAGTCAACAGATCAGGGCTTGATCCATCACCGTTTTTTAGCTCACTGCACCATCCCAGCTCAAACCTGGCTATATGCAAATTAGTCCGTCCCTGGCCCAGTGCATCATGGGAACAGGGCAGACATCACTGCACCATCCCAGCTCAGAACCTGGCTACATGCAAATTAGTCTGTCCCTGGCCCAGTGCATCATGGGAACAGGGCAGACCAAACTACCAAGCCAATTCTTTTAGTGGAAAGGAAATAAGCTTCCGGGGACCGGTTTCTGGCATTACAGCCGTCTTCGGCCCGGCTTGCTTGAATCCTGTCTAGAGGCAGTAGCCAAGTGGATGCACTCTTCATGTCTCAGACTCAACGGGGAGAAGACGGAGATTATGCTACTGGGCAATCCCGCACCGACCATTCTGGCTCCCATCTGGCCCGCCTGTCTTGGTGCTCCTCCCTCACCGAAACCTCACATCAAAAGCCTCGGAGTCTGGCTTGATAAAGCATTGGACTTTTCTGTGCAGGCCACTAAAACTGCTTCCACTTGTATTGGACTGTTGAGAATGCTCCGGAAGATTCTCCCATTGCTTCCTTTCCAGGCGAGGAGAATCATGGTTCAGGCCTTGATACTCTCCCGCCTGGATTATGGAAATGCATTATATCTGGGAGCCCTGGCAGCAGTGATCAACAGACTCCAAGTTACACAAAACTGTGCTGCTCGACTCTTGTTTGGCATCCCTCGTGGACAATCAGCAAGGAAGGCCTTAAAAGAACTCCACTGGCTCCCAATAGCTGCCAGAATGCACTTTAAAGCTATGTGCATTGTGCACAAAGCTTTTTACCGAACAGGTCCAGCTATCTTGCGTCCCCTGGTCGTACCTTACATACCATCGAGAACCCTTCGTTCCAGCGTCCTTCATCTTGCCACGACAACTAAAGTCAATAAGGCTCGCTGGGGAGGCCGGGCGTTTTCACACTTTGCAGCTAAGATGTGGAATTCGCTCCCGCCGAATATGCGGGAAATTAGCAAACCGATGGTCTTTAGGAAGACATTAAAAACTTACCTGTTCGCCAAAATGTGTTAACCTTGCTATCTGC
Source organism: Lissotriton vulgaris (assembly GCF_964263255.1). Lineage (NCBI taxonomy): Eukaryota > Metazoa > Chordata > Amphibia > Caudata > Salamandridae > Lissotriton > Lissotriton vulgaris. Next base: position 1,504,131,478 of record NC_141695.1, on the reverse strand, counting down.
TCACCACACTATCCAGTTCAAGCGCTGCGAGGCCTTAGGGTATGTACGCGCTATATAAATATAATTTTTCATTTCATTTCATTTCATTTACGCTGGCTTTGGGTCACATATGATCTGTGGGAGCTGTATCTCTGCTACAAAAGGGCTGACAAGCCTGGTGACCTTGGGGATATGGTTGGTATTGAGTGCGCAGCTGGTAGCCCCTATTGAATCCATGTAAGGGAGACAGGAGGAGTGGGGTTTGCGTGACACCATGGAGGATCCCAAAGACCATACAGTGACCATGATACTCCTTGAAGTGCTCAAGCGCCAAATCGCCCTTGTTGCTGGAAAGACAAGAGCTTTCGAAGGGCATATCCATCAGAGGTGATTGGATCTCCTCCGAAAAGCCAGATGACCTCAGTCAGGCATGGCAGCCACGTACCACCGTGGAGGCAATAGGCCTGCCCAGCAAGTTGCCTGTGCCCAGCCCACACTGTATAGTTAACTCTCCTGCGTCCTTGCCATCAAGAATGGCCTGGTTCAGTATGACTCTAAAACTATGGGCAGCACTTGCACAACCATATCCCACAAGGTGTAAGAGCAGCAGCCCAAGAGACATGTTGTATTCACTGGCCGCAATGCAAGGCTTTCGGAAGGGGAAACTCTGTTCCTGAAGGTTATCAGACTCTTAGATTCCCTATCCGAAGGAGTAGTAGGGTATGCACATTAGATTGATTTTGTGCAGTTGAGACCTGCCCCACAGGCTCTTGGTGTTGGGTGAGGGGTGTGGAAAGCCAGGTAACCAGGGTCAGGGAGGGGGTGATTGGCAATCATCCTGTGGACGGGAACTATGCAATGGAACACCTGTGCAGGGCTTGGCCAAAGACCCCAGGAGAATGTCCTTGAGGGCTTTGTGATAACTGTGGTTAAAGCACCTCTGTCATGACGTTAGTCTTTGCCTGAACAGAAGTGACCTGCAGGTCGAGAACCTCTGCTGCCCTCCTTACCACCATGGCAAAGGAAGCCAAAACCGGTCCCATGGGAGAGACCATGTAGGAGGCTGGCTTAGTATATATTGCACACGTATTTTAGTGAAGCACCTTGCACTAATCCAGACACCCCTTATGGATGATTTTAGTTGTCTTAGACAACCTTAGAAAGCTCTCTAAGTGGTAGCTGTGGAGAGCAGCCTTCAGGCTTATCCAGGAGGAGTGTTAAGCTGCTTGTTTTACCAGATCTAATTATGTAGTGTAGGTTAAATGAAAAAGAACCACGCAGTGAAGTTATAAAAATATGTCTATTTAATATACAACACTCACTAACACATTGGTTTATATTCTACCCAGAGATATCAACACAAATACACGCAATACTTCAATTGTAAACAGGTAAGTAAGAATATTAAAGAGTGGTCTCTAGTGGAAGACCATACTATATACTAAGAAAGTGGAATGCGAACTGCGAACCCAAGTCAGGTATTGGACCAGGAGACTTGTTGGAGCTGGAGGCACAAGAAACTACCAAGGAAAGTACCCAGGAATCCCACGGAGGCTGGGTGTAGAGTGAAAACGCAGCCGCTTATCCAACAGAAGTCAACAGGGAAGTCGCGGTTGCAGTTTTCAAGAAGAAGGACCCTTCCAAGTGGACCCTGCAGAAACCCTGTGGAAGACAGAATGTTTTAGAGTCACCCCACCCGTGATTATCCTAGGAACCAGGGTAGCTACACCAGGGAAGCCTGGTGCATAGGTGCAAATTGGCATCGGAAACCGCCATAGACCACAATGGAGGACTTCAGTAAAGATGCCGCCAGCGAAGACTGTGCAAGGTTCCTGCAAAGTGTATTAAGAACTGATCATCCACTCTGTCCTATCAACATAGTAGGACTATGCCCACCCCGAGTCCAGTCTATATAAAGGCTCCTCTCCCGTGGAAGGATGAGAAGAGTGGAGGACGGAAGAGTTACAGAATGGACAATGTGGATGGCAGTTACACATCTGGGCAGATGGATGGTCAAGTAGGGAGAACCAGCTTGTCTGCGTAGAAAATAGTATATGACATGACTGACGGGGCCTGTACCTCTGACTCTTTGGACACTCGAAAACCCGTTTCAAACATAAAAAGGTGGACTGAACGACTGAGAAAGGACAGCAATACATTCAAATCCCACCATCCACAGCTGTGCTTGTCAAGACTTGTAGAGCAATGAAAAGCATAAAGTGCAGAATGTCAAAAAGGCAAACCTCAGAGTATTTCGCCTGCATACTTTCCCCAAATGTTGACCAATGGCCTGCATAGACTAATTTTGTAGCAGATTTTCATGCAGCCAATATGACATCGACCACATCTGACGGTAGACAAAAGGCTTATAACTGACAGCTCAATTGCTATGTATTGAGTGGAAGGGGTGGAGGATTGGGGTGTAAAAGTACATCTATTATGCGTAGGAGAGGAAGCAGCGGCCAACTGCGGAGTTCCAAAAGATGTATATACCAAGTCCTCCTTGCCTCATCTGGGGAGATAATAATCAAAGTCCGGTGGACTCCAAGGGAGGATTCTTGAAGAGAATAACCTGCAAGCAGAGTGGACAGAGTCTATGCCACTTGGAGGTGACCAGGAGGCACGTAAGAGCAAGGACCACGGATGACAGAAGATGGAGTGATGACAATGACATTGTCGCTGCAGCTGTGAGAACCAGGCGATGCTGAGGAAAACCAGGAGCTGTTCACGAACTGTCCTACGTCTGAATTAAAAAACTAGGGTGTCGGTGTCTGACGGGAGCACAAACGAGCTTTAGCAGCAGCAGCAGACTTGGTAAACGATGAAGGAGCAGCGTTGGGAACAGCAAAGTCCAATGACTCACCAAGTGCAGGAGAGTCTGAGTAGGCCCGAGCAAGCAAGTGAATACCCTTGAGAGGATCCACAGGCCAAAGGCACAGGAGTCACAAGAGGACCTTGAGCAGCTCACCAAAGATGAAGGCCCAAGGTGCAGAGGATGCGGTGAGGACGAAAATGATGGCAGGAAGAGATTCTGGAGGCTGGAGCTTCTTGCAGCCCGAAGATCTCAGGAGTGCACAGCCAACAAGCCTTGGCAATGGCAAGTTAATGCAGTAAACAGGGGTTCGGTCCCACAGTTCAGAGGTAGGGATACTTGCATCAAAATTGCAGAGAGGACAGGTGAGGCCTTGAGGAGTTGCAGAACCACCAACTTCACCTGCCAATCCTGCAAGTTCCGCTGCATCAGGACCAACACTACAACCACCTGAAGTGCATCCTGCTCAACACCCGGTCGGTCCACAGACACGCCATTGAACTATGGAACCTACTCGACACCATAACACTGGACGTCGCCTTTCTTACAGAAACCTGGATGAACGCCTCATCAGCGCCCGACATCGCTATAGCCATCCCGGACGGTTACAACATCGTCCGAAAAGACAGCATCAACCAAACAGGAGGAGGCCTCGCCATCGTCCACAAGAACACCATCCGCATCTCGACCAGCTCCGACGACACCCTCAAAGCAGCCGAACACCTTCACTTCCATTTACACACCGACCCCAAGACCACACTTAGAGGCACCCTCATTTACAGACCCCCAGGACCCCGCATACAATTCAGTGAAGACATCGCTGACTTTATCAGCCCACAAGCCCTCCCCTCCGAGGACTACATTCTCCTAGGAGACCTCAACTTCCACCTGGAAATGGACAACGATAGCAACACCACCACCCTTCTGGACAACCTCGCCAATCTCGGACTCAAACAACTGGTAAACACCCCCACCCACTATGCCGGACACACACTCGACGCAATCTTCTCCAGCAAGCACGTCTCCTTCAATCACGCCACAGAACTCCACTGGACGGACCACAGCTGCGTCCACTTCAACTTCAGAAAGACCACGACCCACCACCACCCACAACAAGTCTCCCGCAGAAAGTGGAACAAAATCACCACAGACCAGCTCACCACATTGCTAAACCAAAATCCCCCCGCCAGATCATCGGACCCAAATCAAGCAGCCATCAATCTTGCACAATGAATCACCCACTGCGCTGACGAATTAGCACCCTTGAAAAACCATCACAACAAGCCAGGAAGCAAAAAAGCCCCCTGGTTCAACGACGACCTCAAGAACTCCAAAAAGAACTGCCGATCACTCAAGAAAGCCTGGCGAAGAAACCCAACCACAGACAACATGACCGCCCTCAAGGACGCCACCCACAAACACCACCAGCTGATCCGATCCACCAAGAAATCAGCATTCAAGGATCGACTCGACAACAACGCCCACAACAGCAAGGAACTCTTCAACATCGTCTAAGAGCTTACCAATCCCAGCGCCGGCACAAACGACATCACTCCCTCTCAAGACCTCTGCGACTCTCTAGCATCGTTCTTCCACAGCAAAATCACTGACATACATAACAGCTTCGGCGACCAGCCCACTCCCCTTACCTCCGAACTGAAGCCCCCCACCACCACCCTCAGCGCCTGGAACTCGATCAACACCGAAGACACCATCCGCTTGATGAACTCCATCCACTCCGGATCGCCAACCGACCCATGCCCCCACCACATCGTCAAGAAGGCCGACTCCATCATCGCACCCCAACTCAGAGATATCATCAACTGCTCCCTAAACACCGCTACCTTCCCGGAAAGCTGGAAACATGCCGAACTCAGCGCCCTCCTGAAAAAACCTACAGCAGACCCCACTGAACTTAAGAACTACCGCCCCATCTCGCTCCTCCCATTCCCTGCCAAAGTCATAGAGAAAACCGTCAACTGTCAGCTCGCCGCCTTCCTCGAATCTAACGGCTCCCTCGACCCCTCACAGTCCGGCATCCGAGCCAAACACAGCACTGAGACCGCCCTCATCGCAGCAACAGACGACATCCGAACACTACTCGACAACGGGGAAACAGTTGCCCTCATCCTCCTGGACCTCTCCGCAGTGTTTGACACTTTCTGTCATAGCACCCTTGTACAACGCCTCAGCAACATCGGGACACAAGGAAAAGCATTGGATTGGATCATCTCGTTCCTCGCCGGAAGAACCCAGAGAGTCCGCCTCCCCCCTTTCAGATCAGAGGCCACCGAAGTCATCTGCGACGTACCACAAGGATCATCACTCAGCCCCACCCTCAACGTCTACATGAGCCCCCTCGCAGCCATCGCACGCCAACACAACCTCCACATCATCTCATACACTGACGACACACAGCTGATCCTCTCCCTCACCAAAGACCCAAACACCGCCAAAACCAACTTACACGAAGGGTTGAAAGACATAGCCGAGTGGATGAAGAACAGCCGTTTAAAACTGAATTTAGACATGACGGAAGTCCTCATCCTAGGATCATCCCCCTCTGCATGGGACGACTCATGGTGGCCACCGGCCCGGGGCAGCGCACCCAAACCAACGGACCATGCTCGCAACCTGGGATTCATCCTAGACTCCTCCCTCTCGATGACCAGACAAGTCAACGCCATCTCATCATCATGCTTTAACATCTTACGCATGCTCCGAAAGATCTTCCGATGGATCCCCACCAAAACAAGAAAGACGGTCTCCCAAGCACTCGTCACAAGCCAACTGGACTACGGAAACACCCTCTACGCCGGAACCACAGCCAAATTACAGAAAAAACTCCAACGCATTCAGAACGCCTCCGCCCGAATCATCCTAGACATACCCCGCCACAATCACATATCCGGTCACCTGAGAGACCTTCACTGGCTCCCCGTCAACAAGAGAATAACGTTCCGTCTCCTCACACACGCACACAAGGCCCTCTATGACCTAGGACCCAGATACCTCAACACGCGCCTGACCTTTTACACCCCCACCCGCCAACTATGATCGTCCAATCAAGCCCTCGCCGCGATTCCACGCATCCGAAAAGCCACCATGGGAGCAAGATCATTCTCCTACTTAGCGGCCAAGACCTGGAATTCGCTCCCCACCCACCTCCGCCTCACACAGAACCACCTCTCCTTCAGAAAACAACTCAAAACTTGGCTATTTGATAAGTAGCGAACCCCCCTCCCTCAAGCGCCTTGAGACCCTCTGGGTGAGTAGTGCGCTATATAAATTTTTGACTTGACTTGACATGCCTGCAGATGCAGGGGAGTGACCTTCAGTCCAAGGGAGATTCCTTTGGGTGTCCTTGATGCCCTCAGGTCTGTTGAATATCCTGCATGAAGAACAGACTATGAAGAAGACTTGCAGAACAGCGAGACCAGGAGCAGCAGAAGTCTTTCTTGATGCAGTCTCGGTTCCAGGCGAAGTCCAAGTGTCCAGACGGTCGAAGAGTGACGTGATTTCAGGTTTGAGTCTTGTCACATGATGAATAAGAGGACCGACCCACACGCAAGCCCTTTCCCTAAGAAAGGGCTAGGACGACTCAGGGGTCCCTCCCAGAGTAGGAGCTGAACAGAGGGGAGGATACTCCCATGTCCTTTGTCCAGTTTCAAACCACAGCGGGATCGAAGTCTCCCAGAACTGGTTCGAGCTAGAGTATGCAAGGAGGGCACCAAACATGCCCTTCAAAGCAGTCTGGTGGCACTGGCAGGCGCCCCCACCCCAGCTTACACCAAGTCCTGTCTGGGAGGTGGTCACATCTCCCTGTGACAGGAAACCTATTGATCTACCTTTCCCTGCTCAAGCTCAACTCAGCAGCAGGAGGGCAGAATCGTGTCTGTGGACAATTTGGAAGGCACTTTCACATCTGGGCCGAAAGGATAGTCAATTACGGAGAACCAGCTTGTCTGGGTAGAAAACAGAATATGGCTAGACTGACAGGGCCTGTACCTCTCTGAATTTTTGGGCAGAAACGATTAACACTAGAAAATCAATTTTCAACATAAGATGGTGGTCTGAGCAACTCAGCAAAATAAGGAAAATGAAGTCTCCAAGATTGCACCACAAGTTGTGATCAGAATAAAGAAGGTTGGTCAGGAAGAAAGATAAAGGCAGCAAAAGCAGACCCTCCACAACTGTGCCTGTCAAGTCTTGCTGAGCAAGGAAAAGCCCAAAGTGCAAAACGTCAAAAAGGCAAACCTCAAAGAGTATTAAACAAGCAGACTTGCCCCACATTTGGCCTAATAGCCTGCATACACAAATTTCATAGCAGATTTTCATGCAGCCAATAGGACAGCGTAACATCTGACGGTAGACAAAAGGCCTATAACTGACACAGCTCAAGTGCTATATGTTGATTGGAACAGGTTGAGGATTGGTGTGTAAAAGCACATCTATTATCCGTAGAAGAGAAAGCGGTGACCAACTGTTGAGTTCCAAAAGATCTATATACCAAATCCCCCTCGCCTCATCTGGGATGATAAGAATTAGTCATGTCCGATCCTCCTATACTTCCCTAGGTGTCCACTTAGTAAATCATTTGTAGCAAAGTGCACAGCAGAGAGTGGGGGCACATGTGGATTAGGGTTGTGGGATAACTGTCTACATAAGGACATCCTAATTGGAAGGAGATCATGTATGACACTTCTAGCTGAAACTCCCCAATCTAGTACTTCTAATGACTGGTGACTTAAGGTATCTGCCTGCACATTCGGAGTGCTCACCAGAGGGACCCCAACAGGAAAATGCCTGTTGGCAGAGACCAACTAAGGATCCAAGAACCCACACCTAAGTCAGATGATGTAATGGACTTTGGTGGACTTTTCCGAAAGGATGTGTAAGTCATGCACCCAGATAGAGGGAACAAAGGACTTCAGGGGAAGGTGAATTTGCCTGCAATTCTAGCTCACCGATCTGCATTTGTTGAACTGATATGGACCAAAGCCTGGGATCATTTTTTGCCCCAAATCAAAGTCCCATCTCCATAAAAGTCTTTGTCCATAACAACGGGAGCCTGTGACTTCAGCGAACAGCGGGGAAGGTGGCTGTCATAGTGAGAACTGGCTGATGGAAAAGCTGGAGAGGCTAGAGTCAGTAACCTGACTGTATCGTTGCTTTTTTGAACCATGCTGGAATCTCATCTATGACCAAACAGTCTCTTGCCTCCAAAGGGCATGCTCATTAAGGCTGAATGGATTCTCTTTAGTAGCCTACTGAAGGCATCCAGGCGCGCCTGTGGAGTGCAACTGCCGTAGCCATTATGGCAGGAGAATTCAGGTCATACTGTGTAATTTTATTCAAGCATTCAAGCTGTTGCTTACCAAATTAGAAACACCTTTCATTATGGAAGGTGTTTTACAGCCACTCTTGCCAATTTCCACAAGGCATAAACATACCCATCTGAGAAGGCGCGTGTTGGCAGTGCACAGGGTAAACTGCCTGAAGTGAAAACATTTCAGCCCGCAGAGTCATGACATTTCGCTTCAAAGTCCATAGAAGTGAAGGGAAAGTTTTGGGGTTAAATTTTACTGACGATCCCTCAACCACCGATGTCTCTGAAGAGGGACGTGTTGACATAACTTGAGATCAGAAGGCGAGAGCCTGTGACAACCTGAGAGTTACCAGCTAACTACCAAGCCTGAGAATGGGTACTCCCAGACAACCATTACCAGCTGAAGTAATGCTTCATTAAATGGCAAGAGTGGTTACGGGGCTGCTTAAGAAAGGTGCAAGATTTCCGACAAGGATATTGGATTAGGATACTGGTCCAGCTGCTACAGGCAAATCAAGTGCCTTGCATACTACTGATGTGAACAGAGTTTATTACATAGAGGGTCAGTAGAGTATAAAATATAACTTTCAGGTGACATATCAAGACAATTACCATTTTGGAGGTCTAGGCAGAAGGCAACATTTGTGTGATAAGGAGGAAGAACTGATCGGGATCCAAACCATCATCTTTCGAATACCCATAATCCAGGTTAGGCAAGTCTTTTGTCAGAATCTGACCTAAATAACTCTTGCATCAGAGTAAATTTCTGGGCTCCAGAGAAAGGCGCTACCAGGAGCTGGTCCTCAGAAAGGAGCCTCAAACCTTCTTTTAGAGTCACTTAAATAATTTCTGCCATCAGTGTATAAATTAATCAGGTCGATAATTTAGTGGAAAAAGGCTTCTAGTGGTGTGGGACACAGTCTTGTTTCGTTTAGGATGGAGCATTGCAGAATACGTAGGATAAGGCTCACCTTTGAGTACTGGCCCACAGGGATGCTGGGCAGTCTTGAAGATGTCCAGCATGGCCTGTCAAAAAACCTACACCTGGAAAGGACTGGCAGATGGAGCTGGGAATTTAAATTTAAGGAGGAAGAGACAGGTACCACCACATCTCCGACATGTATTAGGAGCAAAAAAAATTCCTTGAAGAATAAGAGGACTCTCTTGCCTATGGGAACTGTGTCTTTCTTACAGGGGATCCCTTGGAGGATTGTTCCCTGGCAGGAGGATGTTTAGGTGTGTCCTTACTGGTGCGAACCAAGGACAATCTGGCCTCCCGCTCTGTGAAGGAACTCAGATGAATGGAGGTACCAGAGAAGTAGGTAGAGGGGCTATGGTCGGGCCTGAAACACAACAGGCAAAGCATGTTCTTTCAACACCTTAAAAAGGTTGTGAACCTCAAGACCTTAAGATGGGATATTTGACTTGTTCGCTGTTGAAACTGAAGAGCTCCAGACCAATGTGGTAAGGCACATAAATACAAAATGGAACCAATGGAGGAGCAGATTGTGTTCTATGTAGATTGGTGTTGTCACATTCAGTAGACAAAGCAGCATGTATAATTGTATTGGTAAATCCAGGCGCTGATGGATAGAGATGTCTAGGGAAAATGTTTTAGGGTTGCAGTCTGAGGATATTTATAGGGTGATGAATCTGTGGGAAGAGGTAGCCTTCAGAAATCCACCATATCTAGCTAAGCTGCTCACCGTCTATACTGGCCTATGAGGGCTTGGTATTTTAAACACATCACATCCTTAGCAATCTTGAACTCGTGCTTCAACACATATTTGGAACTCTTGTCCTCATCTTCTAATTCAAACTATCCACTTCCAAAAAACTACTAAAAACTAATCTCTTCTGTAGGCAGTGTGACAAATCTGTGATTCCGCTGCACTACCCAAGACCCAATTCTCTTTCACATCTTTTAGTTGCACAAAAAAAAAATCACTATATAAACGTTCTTTTTAGAACATCTGTACCAAACAACTGATGCTTAGATAAATAAATTAAGGAAACATTATGCAATTGTAAGAGACACATACCCCTGATGTTGGGAGTATTGCCACATAATGTGTAGCACTACTTTAAGGGTAATGGCATATCAATTTCAAAACCAAATTTGCCAGAGGGACCTACCCTCAGAAGATTAAGAACTCAAACATTAGATGGCTAATTTCAAAGCCAGTTTCAAAACTCTTTTGCATTCTGATCAAGCAGTACAATCATGCTTCTTGTAAAGTATCCTTATACTGCACGGAAATGAAAAATGGGTACCTAGAATGAAAAATATCCAAAGTGGAAAAAAAAAATATTTTTAAAAAGAGAAATAAGAAAAATATCCTGTCTCATGGAAGTAAGCGCCTTGACACACAAGTTACTACTTGTGTAACGATGTATCTGTAAGAGACATTAGTTAGTGATAGATTCCTTACCTTAGAATATCCCCAGGCGTCAGACTGGATCCGGAAATTTTTGCGTAGCAATACCCCTGCGCGCCGGCAGGCGTCCGCGGCTCCGCGTCCATCGTCGGCGTCAGTTCTGATACACAGGTTTTCCGCGCCAGATACGCAGAGCCATGATAGAACCAACACTGGTGTCTTGAAACTAGAGCCCAGAAAGGGGATGACCGTAACCCTAGATATCGGTTCGCAGAACCGGGAGGATGGGTGAGTCGGTAAGGAATCTATCACTAACTAATGTCTCTTACAGATATATCGTTACACAAGTAGTAACTTGTGCATCTGAAAGAGACACGTAAGTGATAGCTTCCTTACCTTAGAATAGATACCCCAGCAATACCAACCCCGGTGGTGGGTCTGCAAACCAATAATCACACCAGAAAGTCCTGGAGGACAGAACGGCCCAAGAAGCCATCCCTCCGGACTTGGCTGTCCAGGCAATAATGTCTCGCAAACGTGTGCAGCGAGGCCCACGTAGCCGCCTGACAAATATCTTGCAACGGTACTCCTCGGCCCATGGCACTTGTAGTCGCAGTGGACCGAGTAGAATTAGCCCGTAGACCCACAGGGGGTTCCTTCTTCGCCAAGGAGTAACACGCCTGGATACACAAGATGATCCACCGCGAGATGGTCCGCTTGTGCACCGCCTTTCCCTTCTTCGCGCCCACGTAACCAACAAAGAGTTGGCCATCCACCCGGAACTGACGTGTGCGATCCAGATAGTAAGAGTGTACGTTTTGGGTCCAGACGGTGGAGCCTCTCTTCCTCTTTCGAGGGATGCGGAGGCAGAAAGAGGGTGGGCAAGGTAATGGAATGCCCAATGTGGAAGGCCGTGACAACCTTGGGTAGGAATGAAGGTCTCGTCCGCAACACAACCTTGTCCTGATGAACAGAGAGGAAAGGGGGTGTAGAAGAAAGAGCCTGGAGCTCACTCACTCTCCTGGCAGAGGTGATGGCAACATGGAAAGCAGTCTTCAAGGTAAGAAGACGGAGAGGACAGTTATAGAGCGGCTCAAAGGGAGCACACATTAGATAAGTAAGTACAAGATTCAAGACCCACTGGGGCATCACGAAGGGAACAGGAGGGAACATATGAGTGATGCCCTTTAAGAATCTGTTGACAATGGGGGACTTGAACAAAGAAGGCTGATCAGGTAGCCTTAACCCTTTCGATGCTGATGACGAGCTCAGCTCGTCATCAGCCACGGGTGGCGTGTGCTGATGACGAGCTGAGCTCGTCATGGAAAGCGGCAGAATGAAAAACGCTGCACAGCGCAAAAATCGCCGCAGCAGCGATGCGGTTAAGAAGGCGGAAAGGGCAGAAAGGTAGCCCTTGAGAGTGCCCAGAGCAGAGCCCTGCTGGGCAAGAGAAAGAAGGAAGAGAAGAACCTCAGAGAGAGGGGCAGAGAGAGGATCCACAGCCTTTTCTGTGCACCATGCCACAAATCTGTTCCACCTGCAGGCGTATACCGACTTTGTGGAGGGACGCCTGGCTGCCAGAATGACATTACAGACTTCGGGAGACAGGTTCGGGTGGAGGACCGTCCCCATCTGCTGCGACAGAAGGTCCTCCCGATGAGGCAGACGAACCGGGGGATCGACTGACATGCTGAGTAGCTCGGGATACCAGTATCTTCGTGCCCAGTCCGGAGCCACAAGGATAACCTGGGCCCGGTCGCGCCTGATCTTCTTCAGCACTCAGGGCAGAAGTGGTATAGGCGGAAAGGCATACAATAGACCGCAACTACACTCGCGACGAAAAGCGTCCCCGAGCGAGTGCCTCCTTGGAAACTCCAACGCGCAGAACTGATGACATTGCGCGTTCTCTTCTGTGGCGAATAGATCTAACCAAGGCTCTCCCCACTGCTGAAAGAGGCCTTGCGCCACGTCCGAGTTCAAACGCCATTCGCGTTCCATCATGCACCGTCAGCTGAGTTCGTCCGCCCTGGCGTTCAGTGAACCTGCCAGGTGTTGAACCACCAGGGTCACGCCCTGATATTCCAGCCACTGCCTGAGGCGCAGAGCCTCCTGGCAGAGGGTCCACGACCCCATCCCCCCCTGTTTGTTGCAGTACCACATGGCGGTGGTGTTGTCCGTGAATACCTGCACTACACTCCCCCGGACAGAGGGGAGGAATGCCTTCAGTGCAAGACGAATCGCCCGCAACTCCAAAAGGTTGATATGGAGCCGGGACTCCGCCGGAGACCAGAGGCCTCTGATCTCCGCCTCTCCCATGTGGCCTTCCCAGCCCTGGAGGGACGCGTCCGTCACAACTACGTGCTCCGGGTGGGGTAGGGATCTCCCACTGACCCATTCGCGGTCCGTGAGCCACCACTGCAGCTGTTTTGCAGTGCCCTCCGAGATCAAGACATGGTCGGACGAGTTGCCCTGATGCTGGGCCACTGAAACTTCAGGTCCCACTGCAGAGCCCGCATCCGCCACCGGGCGTGATGCACCAGAAGGATGCAGGAGGCCATCAGCCCCAGAAGCCGCAGCGTCTATCTGACCGAGACCCGGGATAAAGGCTGAAAGATCGGAATCAGAGCCTGAATATCCCGAACCCGCTGTTCGGGTGGATAAAAACGAAACTGCGCCAAGTCCAGAACCGCTCCGATGAAGAGGAGCTTCTGCAAGGGCACAGGTGTGACTTCGGCATGTTGATGGAGAACCTCAGCAGGAGCAGGAGATCGTCCGTAGTCTGGAGGTGGCTGACGACTGTCTGGGGCGAGCCCGCCTTTAACAACCAGTCGTCGAGATAGGGGAAGACTGAAACCCCTAACCTGCGCAGATGAGCTGCGATCACCGCCATCACTTTGGTGAACACCTGTGGGACGCTGGTAAGGACGAAGGGGAGCACGTAAATTGAAAGTGCTCGTGGCCTACCGTGAACCTGAGGTTACGCCGGTGGGCCGGCAGGACAGGGATGTGAAAATAGGCGTCCTGCAAGTCCAACGCTACCATCCAGTCTCCTGGGTCCAGGGCAGCTAAGACCTGAGCCAGAGTCAGCATCTTGAACTTCTCCTTCCGGAGGAAGCCATTAACGTTCCGTAGGTCCAAGATAGGGCGTAGGCCCCCTTTGCCCTTCTTGGGTACCAGAAAGTAGTGGAAGTAACAACCACACCCTACTTCTGGCCCAGGAACATGCTCAATGGCCCCCTTGGCCAAGAGGGCCGTGACTTCCTCTTGCAGAAGTCGCAAGTGATCCCCCGACACGCGGTGGAATTGCGGTGGCATGGCTGGAGGGGTCGCCTCGAAGGGGAGGGAGTAGCCCCTTCGGAGGATTTGCAGCACCCACCTGTCCGACGTGACTGTGCGCCAGTGGAAGAGGTGATGGCGAACCCTGCCCCCCACTGGCGTCACATGGGCCTGAAAGCACGGACTAGGAGGGTTTTGAGTCAGGTGCTGCGGGGGAAGGTGTGGACTGGCCGCGCCGTTGTCCCCGACCGCCGCCACAGCGGTTTCCACGGCCCCCACCGCGCTGTTGGACATTCTGCGGCGCGTGGCTGGCAGCACGTGTGGGGGCGCCCCTTCCTTGGCCACGAAAGGAGCGAAAGGCACCCGTTTGCTGGCGAGGGGCAGAGAGGCCCAAGGACTTGGCCGTAGCCCTGGAGTCCTTAAATCGCTCCAGCGCATGGTCTGCCTTGTCGCGAAAGAGGCGACGGCCATCAAACGGCATGTCCAGCAGAGTGGCCTGGACATCGGCCGGAAAGTTGGCGGACCTCAACCAGGCGTGGCGTCGAACCGCCACTGTCGTTGCCATCGCCCTGCCCAGTGAGTCCGTGGTATCCAGCCCACACCGGATGGAATACTGTGCTGCATCTCGGCCCTCCGCTAGGGTTTGGGCAAGTTTTGCCCGGACCTCCTCTGGACACTGTGGCAGCACGTCCGCAACTGCGTCCCACAGGGTGTGGGTATAGCGGCCCAAGAGGCATGCAGTATTTACTGACGGCAGTCCCAAACTGAGGGACGAGAACACCTTCTTCCCGAACTGTTCGTACCTCTTGGATTCCCTATCGGGCGGAGCCGCCGGGAATGCGGTCTGGGAAGTGGAGGCCTGGATGACCAGGCTCTCGGGGGTGGGGTGGGTGGACAAAAAGCAAGGGTCGCCCGGGGCCTGGCGGTAGCGTCTGACCACGTTCCTATCCACAGGCGGTCCTGTGGTGGGCTTAGACCAAGTGCCCACAAGAACGTCACACAAGGCCTCATTAAACGGCAGCAGAGGCTCACTGGAGCTTGTCTGCGGTTTAAGGAACTCTGTGAGGAGGTTAGTCCTCACGGTCGCGACAGGGAGTTCAAGGTTTAGGGCCTTGGCTGCCCGTGTCAACACTACACTATAAGCTGCCCCCTCCTCCGTAGCCACGGTGGGAGGGGAGACAAATTCAGTGTCTGGCGAAGTGTCATATGTCCAGTCCTGTGGTGACTGGCACTCCTGTGCCAGAGGGTCCTCAGACCCCTCCCAATCACCCTCGTCACCCATCTCCTGTAGCACAGGTTCAACAGAAGGGTCCTGTTCATGGAAATAGAAATCTTCAAAAGCCGTCGGTAACGGGGCCCATCGGCGCCGCTCCGGCGCCAGGGTCGGACCAGGGGTGGGATTGGGGACGGCGCCCATAACAGGCACCGGGGGTGACACCCGTAGGGCCGGCGTCGGCGAGGTCGTGAGGTCGACCTGCGACAACCCGGATCCGGAAGCGGATCCAGAGAGGTCCTGCGGCGCCGGGACCGAAGTCGCCGGCGGCGCCGGGACCAAAGCACCTGACGGCGTCGGAGCCAAAGCGCCCGACCCGCTTGGCCCTCCAGCCGGGGCCATTGGGCCCGGCTGAGGAGGGAGGGACCCCTTGGCCATGAGGTACCGCTCGACCTCAGGCGTCGCGAGTCTTGCCCAGGGACCCGAAGGTGTGGGGCAGACGACGGCGACGACAGCGTCTCCGGTGGAGCCACGCGGGTGGTGTCACCCGAATCCCCGGCCGCATCGTGCGAGAGTCGGAGGAACGATGATGTGTCTCCGACCTCTTATGCCTCTTACCTGTGGCGCGGGGCCGACCGCCGGAGCTCCAGTCGCTTGCGAGACCGCTCTCTCCTCGCCTTGGACGTCAGGGCCCGGCAGTCGGATCAGGTGCAGACGTCGTGGTCGAGGCCTAAACACTTGAGGCACCGGGGATGGGGGTCGGTAACCGACATCAGTCGGTCGCACCTGGAACAGGGTTTAAACCCGGGCATCCCTACCGGCACCGTAGGAGTCGAAGACTCGAGCAAAGAAATGATCAAAAAGATCAAAAAGTTTAGTAAAAAAAGACTAAGGGGTAGAGCTTCTCCGGATCTGCGCTAGCTAGCGCGGAAAAAAGAAGAACTGACGTCAACGCGCATGGGCGGCGTCTAAGTACTCCGACGACGTCATTCCGGCGCTAACGACGCCGACGACGGACGCGGAGTAGTGGACGACGCCTGCCGGCGCGCAGGGGTATTGCTACGCAAAATTTTCCGGATCCAGTCTGATGCCTGGGGATATTCTAAGGTAAGGAATCTATCACTAACGTGTCTCTTTCAGATATTTAAATAATTAAAGAAATAAATGAACTTACAAGTTTTCAGTTAAACATTTATTCTTGGATCATTCACTAATATTTCCACCAAATGCTAATATTGACAGCACAAGGGCTTAAATATTCAAGTACGTACCATGCGTATCCTGCCCAAACAACAGTATTTTGAAATAGCCTGGAACCAAGGCACCTGATGGTAACACTTACTGCAGACACAAGTTTTCCACAGAGAATGCATTTACCATATCTTAATGGTTACTGTCCGAGTGCGAGTAGCTTAGACTGTTTGTGTATTATTTTCCAACCTACTTATCCCTCAAAATGTACAACCTGGCAGCAGGAGATAGACAGATCAATATACTACTCCCCCTAGTCCAGATGTAATTTCTATTTTTATGATATATCACATGATATATCACATGACTTTCAAGTGTTGCACCCACCTAGAACTTTTCTTTATATTCTTCTGCTATAAAATATGGTTGAAAGAGGTGCAGTTAAACCATCAGGGCTGTTATAAAGAGGATTAAAAAACGCATACCTGGAGGATTTCGACAAATAAAGCAGGTGTACTTCTCTGGCACATTATCTTCCAGTAATCCCATACAGACTCCATGCTGCCAACACAGACACTCTTCACACTATGAAGGAGAATGCAGGTAAACAAAATAACAGAGTTACTAAAATAAAAGCACATCCTCTGGTTTTATTTACTTTGATAGCCCTAACATTAAAAGTGAGAAATATCTTCATCCAACATTTTGAAATACATGTACCTTCACAAAATTCCACAAGTGTATAGTAACCTATATATGCAAACACTAAAATGAAGCATTGCTAACATATTTAATATTGCTTCTGAAAAGTGCCTGAATTAGTACTTGGCTTACAATCCACAGAGAAAGCCATTTAACACACAATTGCAGACCATATATGGACAACTTGGAGATCAAAAAGACAATATTGTATGGTATAGGATATTGTACAGTCATGGATAACTGTCTAATCATCTTGAAGACATTATGCTGAAGTGAGGTATTTTGGGGGAAATGTCTTTTTTTACGTAACAGTAACTGTTTATGAATTCTTGTTTTTCTGTTGTAAATAATTGCATCTGTTTATGAATTATATATGCTATAACTCATTTTGGTCAAATAAAATGGAAATGTAGTAATACAGTAAGGGCTATGAATTTTGCACCACACGACATTTGCAGCTCAAGTCAAAGATTTAGAAGTACTTTCACACTGTGCATGGAAAATAGTCCGGAATCTTTCAATAGACTACAATTGTACTTAATTCCTAACTCTGGCAGGCAGACTCTTGCGCCAGTATTCCGATCTCCTGTTTGTCCACAGTGACTGCCAAACAGAGAATTCAAAAGCACTAACAACACTAACTCAATCAATATCACTTAATTTAGCCAGTTAATAAAAAACAGCATATAAAGTATTCTACATAGAATAAAATCATGTTATGCATTAAAACAATGCTAAAAACAGGGTATAATAAAAATCTATAATACTGTTAAAAACATAGTACAGAGAGCAAATAATTACAGTTTTTATGTTACAGATAGTGCTTGCATCTCTTTATGGCACATTGAAAAAACAGAGCCAAACAGTAACAGGTAAAAGGATCAGACAGTTGTTTTAAAAGGTATAGGGCTGGTCGACATTGCCTCAGCCCATATGTACACAAGGTTAAGTAAACAAACCTCTTCCTCTCCTCACTATAAAATTCACAACAAAATACTAAATGAAGACCACACTGAGTTGATACAGAGTCACATGGGCAACCTGGTTAACAGAAATCTACAGTGAGTGTTAGTCACAAAAGATAAATAATTAACGTCAGATGTATTTATTTCAGGTTCTAGGTGTTAGTGTCTCACACTTAGTTTGGAACGATTGGCTTCCCAACACATTTCTATCTGTTTTCAGTTAAAGGCTTTTTCAGTTCTAGCCTAAAGGGACGAGTTACTTACCTTTGGTAACAATGTAACTGGTTGGGACACAGTCTAGCCGCAGATTCCTTAACTTAGAATATCCCCAGGCATCAGACTGGATCCGGAAAACTTTCCGCAGCAGCACCTCTGCGCGCCTGGAGAGGCGCCGCAAGGCTCCGCCCTGACGTCGTCCACGGACGTGACATCAGTGGAGCCATATAAGCCCCTCCCGGCGCGCTGACGTCAGTTTTCGTCGGAGAAACCTTTCCGCGCCACAACGCAGAGCCACCAGCAAAAACTGTGAGAGCATGGGAACAGTGTGTGAAAAAGATGAAAAAGAAAAGAAAGTGAATGGTGAAAAGCAGCACCATAAAGTACAGTGCCAAGCACGGTATACTGACAAATAAGGAAGGAAAGAGCAGAGCAACGCTGTGAGAAGCAACCCCACAAGAGCGGAGGCTAAACCCTTCCCTGAGGCAGAAAAAGATGTGAAAAACATCAGGACACACGACAGGAAGTCTGCAACCATAACATATAACTGTGAAGGGCAACAAGTCCGGAACACTGGCTTGTTGACAATCCACCATAAGTCAGTACCAGAAAGGGACTTCGTATCCCCTGCAAGAGAGTCACAGCCTGAGGCAGAGCCAGTCGACCTCAAACCAATGGACTGTAGGGGAGGGAAGAGACCCCAAGGCCAATGGAGAAAGGGGAGGCGAGGAGGGAGAACATGAACAGACCTCACACTGGACGACCCAGGGCGTAGGGATGTAAAAGGTCACATGAGCATACCACCCAATCACGAGAATGGGTGGAGCAGAGCAAGCAAAAAAGAATAAAGCATCCGGTCTAGGCGTGAAGTGAAATGTCACCCCGCAGGAAGACAAAGCCACCCGAAGGAAGGTGAAAGCGGTAAACCCATCCTGAACAGCTCCTTGCAGAATGGGGAGGATGGGCGTGCAGTAAGGATTCTGCGGCTAGACTGCGTCTCTACCAGATACATTGTTACCAAAGGTAAGTAACTCGTCCATCTGATAGAGACATCTAGCCGCAGATTCCTTAACTTAGAATAGATACCAAAGCCATACCCATAGAGGCGGGTCTGCAACCAAACCCCATCAAGTTCTAGAAGAAAGTAGCCGTCAACAAAGAGATGAAACACAGTGGGGACAGCAATGTTAGCACAGCCAACACCAGGCCATGAAGCTCTGAAAAGAGCGGAAAACAATGGGAGGCAAAGGCTCCACAAGCCGTTAAAGATCAGCTCAAAAACCCCATATGTATACAGGGGAGAGAGAAAGAAGCGCAGAGCCAGAAATGTCGGTGCAGAATTGAGAGCGCATGGCTTCGTAAAGATCAGGAACAGATGTATCGACCGGAAGGAAGACCCAGAGAGAGAACAAAATGGTATGACAGAGTCAGTGCATAACGGTCGAGTGTGCACAACAGTGGAAAAAAGCAGTGCCGAACCTGCACCAGCTAAGATACGTGGAGCAGCAGTGGCAGAATGCCGACCGATGGCCAGAAAGTGCCGGCATTACCAGAGCACAAGACACTCCAGTACGCAGTCGCTCTTTCACAAAGACATGTGAGAGGGCGGATGGCAACAAGCAGAAGCACCCAGACCCAGACGCCTACTTAAGGCGACCAGCCCTGGGGACAACCCTGACAAGGTATCTGAACGCCGCTTTGCGCTCCGCGCTTCATCTGCTGCGCTGCTATTTTAAACCAACCTGTTTAATATTTGTGTTTTCATATGTTGTTTTCCCCTGATTTTAACTAGGGATTCATTTCTCCCCTCACTCGCACTGTAATCGGTATTCACCGCTTTTTGAGCGGGTCCGGTTCCTGGGGTGGGGAATTCTTTTAGGTGCCATCTTAGAGTGGTGTGGACTGATTAGGGGGCATCACCTGCGAACGGTCTAGCGCTCCGGATGAATAGAGGGACGCTTACTTAAAGCTCCCTACTAAGCGCAGCGGGATCGCGCAGCGGGCGCGCCTTCACTGCGCCCGAGTTGTGCCAGAGTCCTGCCCGTCTGCGCCCGTCAGAGCTAAGGAAGCGCGGGTCGCGGCTGGACTCTGGACTTTTGGCTCTTAATTATGCCTTGCCCTACTCTCAGGTATTTCAGGAGTGATCTACTTACCATCCGTGATCGGATTCCTAACTGCAATTCTCTGCCAGGGCATCCGTTATGTGGCCCTCACCGCTGTAGCTGCGGCGATTGGACATTGGATACTCCCTCCCTGATTTGTTCGTCGGAGTTAGTATCTTCAGGTATACGAAAGGCAGGACTGCTTGATCTGAACATTTGGAGTTTAAATGTCAGATCATTGGTAAAGCATCATCGGGAGGTATACGATCTTCTTAAAGATGACTCCCCTGATGTGCTGTTTCTGACCGAAACCTGGTTGCAGGAATCGACACATCTATACTTAATCTGGCCTTCCCCCCAGAGTATGCCATTCACACCCTTAATCGTGGCACCAGGGGGGGGAGGCATTGCCTTGGCTGTTAAGCTATGCTCTCCGAGCGAGTGGAAGATCGCTAAACTTCCTGGATGTGAAAGTGCCCTTTTTAAAATTTCGTTCAGTCACCACTTTACTTTTTCCGGGTTGCTAATATATTGCCCGCCGGGCTGTGATTCTGCCTTTAGGGCCGCTCTCCCAGAGTTAATCAGCACGGAGGCAGTAGGATGTGGCAATTTTAACATTGTTGGAGATCTCAATCTTCATCTTGACTGCCCCTCCATGCCCTCCATCAGGAACTTGCTAACTGATCTAGAGGCTTTACAACTGCCTCAGCTGGTAACTTTCCCCACGCATAGGGATGGCCATATCCTTGACCCGTTCTTTACTAATTTAGAGGGAGTCAGGGTTGCCCCTCCTATCCAGCTGATCTGGACAGATCATATGCTGGTGAAAGTGACATGCTCTATGTCGGAGCCCCTTTTTGCATCTCAAAGTAGATCAGTTCTTAAACGACATTTGAATAAGTTAAAATTGGAGGACTTCAACCAACTGTTAGAGGAGACACCGTTAAGCCCTTTGATTGATGTAGACCGCGGTTACGATTCCTTTTGTGAGTGGATCTCACGCGCTTTGGATTTGTTGATCCCTGTATCTCGGTCCAAGTGCCGTCAGAAAGAGCCGAGCCCATGGTATGATGGTGCTTTGGCGTCTCTCAAAAGAGCCTGTAGACAGGCTGAGAGACTATGGAGGAAATCGTATGATCCGGTATTAAAAGCTTGTTATCTGGCCAAAACGAAAGTTTACCATAGGGCGGTTTGTAAAACAAGAGCAGCCTTTTATGCTCAAGAGTTTCAGCAGAGTGCAAATCCTGCGAAACTTATTTTTAAGGTACTAAAGGACCTGATGGCCAAGAGGACAACGGCACAGGAAATATGCTCAGATTCTCATTGCGAGACGTTGGCTTCTTTCTTTCTCGATAAAGTTCATGCCATCTACAGAACTTTCTCGATGGGCTCCTCTATTCCTGACCGGGTCAGTTGTATGGTGGGAGACAGTGATTGTCTTACTACCCTGCCCTCCCTTTCCTTGGAGGTTTTTGACTCACTCAGCCTTAAGATTAAGTCGGGGTCTCTGGCAGACCCGTTGAAACCGGCCCAGCTTAAGAGTATGTCGTCCCTATGTCGAATCCTGGTGCTCTCACTGATTAATCGGTCACTTTCATCAGGGACTGTTCCCATTAGGTGGAAGCAGGCAGTGTCACACCTATTCTGAAGAAGGCTACCCTTGACCCCCTTAAACCTGAGAACTACCGACCCATCTCCTCACTTCCCTGGGCTACAAAAGTCACTGAGGCCCATGTGAACGGCATTCTTGCAGACCACCTTATTAGGGCTAACATTCTTGACCCTACTCAGAACGGGTTCCGGGCGGGTCATAGCACGGAGACAGCCCTACTTTCTATGGTCGAACATCTACGATCCGTGCTTGATGCAAGTCGGACGACGGCACTTTTGTTATTAGATCTCAGTGCCGCGTTTGACACGGTCTCGCACAAGATCTTGCTTCAGCGACTTGAGGAAGTGGGTGTCACGGGCTCAGCCCTATGTTGGTTTCGATCCTTCCTGACTGAAAGGTCATTTCAGGTTGCGATCCCGCCCGGCAAGTCTAAACCCTATCCGTTGGCCCTGGGGGTCCCACAGGGTTCCTCGCTGAGTCCCACTCTTTTTAATCTCTATGTGAGACCGCTGGCTGCGGTCGTCAAGCAATGGGGCCTGACGATGGTCTCATATACTGATGACACGCAGCTGGCGGTCACGCTGAGTGGGGACTCAGACATGGAGGCTCCCAGGTTTTGTGAAGGTCTGCAAGCAGTGGCTAACTGGATGAATTCCAACTGTCTCCAGTTAAACACCAAGAAGATGGAGGTTATGGTGGTCGGTAAGCAGGTGGCGCTGTCGGGTGACAAATGGTGGCCCTCTGAGTTAGGTGTGACTCCTCTTCCCAGCATCGGAGATAAAAAATTTGGGAGTATGGTTGGACCCGACTCTTAGTTTCATCTGCCATACCAAGAAGGTGGCAGCTTCTTGCTATCTGAAAACAAGTGGGGTTGGCCCTGAATCAGCAAGGCTGGGCCGATATATATCCAACAAAAAACAAACGCCTATACTGATACTTATTACAAGAAGGAATTACCACCAAAAAGGAGGATTCTTCAAGACTGGGGTGTGCTTATAAATTGCTATTTTATTTTAACGTCTGGGTCAAAAGAAAGAAGGGGTCATATATGTTTTAGTCATATACAGTAGAACAAAAAATACAGTTTTTTCACACCAAAAGAAAGTAATACGGACAGAAACCAGTGAAGAATTTGTTAAAATCCAACAGGCATATGGAAACCAGTCATATCACATTCATTCATCTTCATTCATACAACACACAACTACAAATACTCAGCCCGGTTAGATACAGGTAAATAACTGAGCGGAGTATTAGGTCTGCTAGAATATATACAATTGTTATAAACAAGTTATACAGTTTAAACAAAGGTTATGCATGTGAAAATCAAAACAAATCAATAATTTTCAAATAGTGTAATCAAAAGCAATATATCCAACAATTTGTAGTCAGTAGTATGATGATGTTTCCACACTACGGGGAGGATAATGAAAATAAGCAGACACTGGACATGAAGGGGCCTACGCGTTTCAAATCCCTATGGGTTGGGAGGGATTCTCATCAGGGCCAGGTAGCTCTAAAAAAGAGAGAAAGAACACAATTCTATAGTTCGAGACTTTTAAAAGGTTAAAAAACCAAGAAACTAGAGTGTAGAACCATCCACGGTTCCAAAAGCTTACCAATAGCGGAGATAATCCGAAAACAAGATGTATCACCTGTGTAACAACAAAACAATAAGGACTACATAAATGAAGTGAAATGTTTGGTCGAGGCTTAGGAGTACAATGTTTAGGGCAAAATCAATTACCTAAGGTGTGTGCGGCAGCCACATCGGTGAAATAATTCCGTGAAACAATTCCTAACAGGAGAACGGACGGCGAGTGGGCTTCGGAAGGCCTATGGGAGAAACGTGCGCTATTAGTGTGGATTGATAGCATGAAGTAGTGCTTCATATAATGCTACTGGACTTAGTTTCTTACCGGAGGATCGTGGACGATCACGTCCCACCTCTAAGTTGTGGAATATTCGGGTTCAGTCTTCGTTAGTTTCCAGTCACTGGTCGAAAAAGAGAGAAGAATATTAAGTACTTCTCAGGCCGTTGTTCGGGGTGTAAGTACACATGTCCTTCAAGAAGAACGTTTAAATGAACAGAGGCTTACCAGAAAACACGAACGGTTTAGTCAACACAGTAGCCGGCGTCTCCGATCGCACTAGTCACTCGCGCATGCGTGGACTGTAAAGTGCTCGCTGAGGCTCGTCTTTATGTAGTGCATCATTGCGCATGCGTGAAGTCGGAATGGTATTGACTTCCGTAATTCAGGTGTTACTTCATAATTTATATATCTCCGATATTTCATTCAGCCCTCTCACGGCTGTATCAAATTTGACAATCAGATAAGCCTCTCTTTTCGAGAGTCTTTGATCCATATCTCCACCTCGTGGATCCTTTTCAATACGTGCGATCACTGTCCATTTAATGTCACTCAGAGAATGGTTACAGCGCTTCCAATGGTTTACCAATGGGGCGTTTTCAGTTGCATTCTTTATTCGTGATTTATGTTGGGTAATTCTGGTGCGAATTTCTTGGTTAGTCTTGCCTATGTAAAGTAGGCCACACGGGCAGATGATACCGTATACAACATATTTTGTTTTACAATTACTGAAGTTATCGTGTTTCCATGAGATGCCATGGTGTTGAAATAAGGATCCCTCGATGGTTAGTTCACAGCACTGGCATGTTCCACATCTGTGGTGGCCTGTGATGGGGGGGGAGTCCTATCATCTGCCTTAATGAAGGTTGTGCGTTAGTTTTTATCCCAGCCCTTACTACATGATTAGCCACGCTGTTTTCTTTCCTGAAGGCGAACAGCGGCGGGTTTTGGAGGCTGGCGTCCAGATTTTTTACGAGGTGCCAATTTTGATTGATGATTTTTTTAAGGTTATTGGCATTAGGGCAATAAGTTGTTACGCAGACTTGTCTGTTAGAAACTGGTTTATCTTTTCTTTCCAACAGGCTGTCCCTCGGGGTCCATCTGGCTCTTTTCATGGAGTTCCGCACTAATCTTTTTGGGTAACCCCTATCGCACAATTTTGAAACTAGATTCTCAGCGTGTAGTTTGTAATCCTCGTTAGAGGTGCAATTTCTACGAATACGTAGAAATTGCCCATACGGCAAATTTTCTTTAAGGCTCCTCGGGTGATTGCTGGAAAATAGCAGAGCCTTATTTCTGTCCGTGGGCTTAGTAAAAAGGGCGGTGGCCAAGCCTCCTGCCGATGGAAAGACTTCAACATCCAGGAACGCAATTTTTTCAGCTGAGTGAGCTATGCTGAATTGTATGTCCAGTGTTCTGGTATTTAGCCAGTTGTGGAACAGTATGAGGGCCTCTTCACCACCAGTCCAAATCATAAAGACGTCATCGATAAAACGCCACCATGTGGCGATGTGATCTTTGAAGGGGTTATTATTATGGATGTATTTGTCCTCATAGAGTGACATAAATAATACTGCCAACTCCGGGGCAAAGGGACACCCCATGGCGACCCCTTTTGTTTGAAGAAAAAATTCATTACCGAAACAAAAATAGTTTTTTTTCAGGGCAAACGTGGCCAGATCCACTAGAAATTTTGTGGGCACCGGGACAGGTCTGGGCCTTAGATCTAAAAAGTACTCCAGTACGGCCACAGCTTCCTCCTGCGGGATTTGTGTATACAGCTGTGTGACGTCCAGTGTTACAAGTAGATCTTTTTCTTTTTCGAAAGATATTCCTTCCAGTTTAGTTACAAAGTCTGTTGTGTCTCTCAAATAAGAGACGACCATATCCATGAACTGCTTTAGGAAGCAGTCGACATACTTTGCTATCGGTTCTAGTAAGGAGTCGCACCCGGCTACGATGGGTCTCCCCGGGGGCTTTGTTTGATGTTTATGGACCTTCGGGAGGACGTAAAAAAGTGGTGTTTTGGGGTGTTTATTACGTAAATAATCCAGTTCTTTTGGTCCCAAAAAGCCTGCATCAAAGCCTTCCTGTAAAATTGGAAAGAGAAGATTTTGAAATTCCAACGTCGGGTCTTTGGCAATTTTGCGATAGCAAGTATGATCGTTTAGTTGTCTCATTATTTCAGTTGGAAAGCATCCTGTCCAAAGGTTTATCCTTTGTACCATCTAAAAAAACGGACTTTGTCAAGATGAAGACTGAGTTCATCGAATTCTGTCGAAAACTGCGCCTCACTATGTTTTTTGCTGACAATACATCTCCTACACCATCAGAGGTTACCGGATTACGCAAAAAATCTACATTTTGCCCTCCAGGGAATAAAGTACCAAAAGAGGTAGTAATCTTTGAAAGAACTGTCCTCTCTGCCATCTCGGACATGGAAAAACAAAGAAAGTTCATCAAATACAATCTCTCAAAGGAAGAAACAAATGCTCTTTCCACATTAAAAAATGACAACTCTATTACAATTAAGCAAGCCGATAAGGGCGGCTCTATTGTCATCTGGGACACCAATGATTATACAACTGAAATAATGAGAAATAAATAATGAGACAACTAAACGATCATACTTGCTATCGCAAAATTGCCAAAGACCCGACGTTGGAATTTCAAAATCTTCTCTTTCCAATTTTACAGGAAGGCTTTGATGCAGGCTTTTTGGGACCAAAAGAACTGGATTATTTACGTAATAAACACCCCAAAACACCACTTTTTTACGTCCTCCCGAAGGTCCATAAACATCAAACAAAGCCCCCGGGGAGACCCATCGTAGCCGGGTGCGACTCCTTACTAGAACCGATAGCAAAGTATGTCGACTGCTTCCTAAAGCAGTTCATGGATATGGTTGTCTCTTATTTGAGAGACACAACGGACTTTGTAACTAAACTGGAAGGAATATCTTTCGAAAAAGAAAAAGATCTACTTGTAACACTGGACGTCACACAGCTGTATACACAAATCCCGCAGGAGGAAGCTGTGGCCGTACTGGAGTGCTTTTTAGATCTAAGGCCCAGACCTGTCCGGGTGCCCACAAAATTTCTAGTGGATCTGGCCACGTTTGCCCTGAAAAAAAACTATTTTTGTTTCGGTAATGAATTTTTTCTTCAAACAAAAGGGGTCGCCATGGGGTGTCCCTTTGCCCCGGAGTTGGCAGTATTATTTATGTCACTCTATGAGGACAAATACATCCATAATAATAACCCCTTCAAAGATCACATCGCCACATGGTGGCGTTTTATCGATGACGTCTTTATGATTTGGACTGGTGGTGAAGAGGCCCTCATACTGTTCCACAACTGGCTAAATACCAGAACACTGGACATACAATTCAGCATAGCTCACTCAGCTGAAAAAATTGCGTTCCTGGATGTTGAAGTCTTTCCATCGGCAGGAGGCTTGGCCACCGCCCTTTTTACTAAGCCCACGGACAGAAATAAGGCTCTGCTATTTTCCAGCAATCACCCGAGGAGCCTTAAAGAAAATTTGCCGTATGGGCAATTTCTACGTATTCGTAGAAATTGCACCTCTAACGAGGATTACAAACTACACGCTGAGAATCTAGTTTCAAAATTGTGCGATAGGGGTTACCCAAAAAGATTAGTGCGGAACTCCATGAAAAGAGCCAGATGGACCCCGAGGGACAGCCTGTTGGAAGGAAAAGATAAACCAGTTTCTAACAGACAAGTCTGCGTAACAACTTATTGCCCTAATGCCAATAACCTTAAAAAAATCATCAATCAAAATTGGCACCTCGTAAAAAATCTGAACGCCAGCCTCCAAAACCCGCCGCTGGTCGCCTTCAGGAAAGAAAACAGCGTGGCTAATCATGTAGTAATGGCTGGGATAAAAACTAACGCACAACCTTCATTAAGGCAGATGATAGGACTCCCCCCCATCACAGGCCACCACAGATGTGGAACATGCCAGTGCTGTGAACTAACCATCGAGGGATCCTTATTTCAACACCATGGCATCTCATGGAAACACGATAACTTCAGTAATTGTAAAACAAAATATGTTGTATACGGTATCATCTGCCCGTGTGGCCTACTTTACATAGGCAAGACTAACCAAGAAATTCGCACCAGAATTACCCAACATAAATCACGAATAAAGAATGCAACTGAAAACGCCCCATTGGTAAACCATTGGAAGCGCTGTAACCATTCTCTGAGTGACATTAAATGGACAGTGATCGCACGTATTGAAAAGGATCCACGAGGTGGAGATATGGATCAAAGACTCTCGAAAAGAGAGGCTTATCTGATTGTCAAATTTGATACAGCCGTGAGAGGGCTGAATGAAATATCGGAGATATATAAATTATGAAGTAACACCTGAATTACGGAAGTCAATACCATTCCGACTTCACGCATGCGCAATGATGCACTACATAAAGACGAGCCTCAGCGAGCACTTTACAGTCCACGCATGCGCGAGTGACTAGTGCGATCGGAGACGCCGGCTACTGTGTTGACTAAACCGTTCGTGTTTTCTGGTAAGCCTCTGTTCATTTAAACGTTCTTCTTGAAGGACATGTGTACTTACACCCCGAACAACGGCCTGAGAAGTACTTAATATTCTTCTCTCTTTTTCGACCAGTGACTGGAAACTAACGAAGACTGAACCCGAATATTCCACAACTTAGAGGTGGGACGTGATCGTCCACGATCCTCCGATAAGAAACTAAGTCCAGTAGCATTATATGAAGCACTACTTCATGCTATCAATCCACACTAATAGCGCACGTTTCTCCCATAGGCCTTCCGAAGCCCACTCGCCGTCCGTTCTCCTGTTAGGAATTGTTTCACGGAATTATTTCACCGATGTGGCTGCCGCACACACCTTAGGTAATTGATTTTGCCCTAAACATTGTACTCCTAAGCCTCGACCAAACATTTCACTTCATTTATGTAGTCCTTATTGTTTTGTTGTTACACAGGTGATACATCTTGTTTTCGGATTATCTCCGCTATTGGTAAGCTTTTGGAACCGTGGATGGTTCTACACTCTAGTTTCTTGGTTTTTTAACCTTTTAAAAGTCTCGGACTATAGAATTGTGTTCTTTCTCTCTTTTTTAGAGCTACCTGGCCCTGATGAGAATCCCTCCCAACCCATAGGGATTTGAAACGCGTAGGCCCCTTCATGTCCAGTGTCTGCTTATTTTCATTATCCTCCCCGTAGTGTGGAAACATCATCATACTACTGACTACAAATTGTTGGATATATTGCTTTTGATTACACTATTTGAAAATTATTGATTTGTTTTGATTTTCACATGCATAACCTTTGTTTAAACTGTATAACTTGTTTATAACAATTGTATATATTCTAGCAGACCTAATACTCCGCTCAGTTATTTACCTGTATCTAACCGGGCTGAGTATTTGTAGTTGTGTGTTGTATGAATGAAGATGAATGAATGTGATATGACTGGTTTCCATATGCCTGTTGGATTTTAACAAATTCTTCACTGGTTTCTGTCCGTATTACTTTCTTTTGGTGTGAAAAAACTGTATTTTTTGTTCTACTGTATATGACTAAAACATATATGACCCCTTCTTTCTTTTGACCCAGACGTTAAAATAAAATAGCAATTTATAAGCACACCCCAGTCTTGAAGAATCCTCCTTTTTGGTGGTAATTCCTTCTTGTAATAAGTATCAGTATAGGCATTAGCTTCTTGCTATGGCATTATTAGAGGGCTCAGACCTATTCTTAAGTTTTTTGATGCGTCCACCAGGCAGCTGGTGGTTCAAGCATCAGTGTTATCCCGGCTAGATTATGCCAGTTCGTTGTTGGCCGGGATTAATCAGGCAGAACTTACCCGGCTGCAGCAAGTTCAAAATGCTGCAGCCAGAGTAGTGATTGGTTTGCCAAGGAGGTGTTCGGTTTCCAAAACTTTGCACTCGCTCCATTGGCTTCCCATACCCCAGAGGATTCAGTTCAAGGTTCTTTGCCTTGCGTTTAAAATCCTCAAAGGTATGGCTCCCAAAATCTTGGAGAATTTGCTTACGCCGTATGTCCCTTCGCGTACCCTCAGATCTTTGGGGCAGAATCTGGTGATGGTCCCACGCTTTAGACTGGTCAGAGCTGGTGGTCGCTCCCTCCGTGTGCTAGCGGCGAAGTGGTGGAACTCCCTTCCTCCGCACATTTGGGCGATGGATGACATTTTCCAGTTTAGACGGGCCGTAAAAACTCTTCTGTTTGCTTAAATTCCTCTGCTGTCTTTTTATCCCTTCTGAGTTTCTTAGTGTTGTGTTGTTTTTACCTTGTCAAAGCGCCAGGACGCCCCTTCGTTGGGGCAGCTGTGCGCGGTACAAAAATTAATAACATAACATAACAGAACCACAGTAAGACTGGTATTCATGTGGAAGACAGGAATACACATAAGCATACAGTATGGATGCCAGAACCAAACCAAGCATAGGGAAATCACCCTGTAGGGTAGTGTGAGCAGCACAGATGTGAAGGAAGCATCACCAGGTAGGCAACCGGCAAAAAGGGGACTCCGGCAAGTCACACACACACACAAGAGCTCGCACCATGAGCAGACCGGGGCGAAGACCACGGACACCGCAGCAAGGAACGTTGCCTGCGCGACCCCACTGTGGGAAGAGCACAGAGTAGATTTATATTAAAAAAGATACCCATCTAAAAAGGATGTGTTGCATAAAACAAGACACGGGACGCCATAAGTACCAACAGTCATGTTGAAGAAGAGTTGGACAGGACAACAACCAGATCCGTAAGCGACATCAACCACCCGTCTGGGAGGAGCCACGGTCACCCGCTAGACAGATGAGGAGATGGAGCAGGACACGAAAGTGGAAACAGTCAGGACCAACGTAATGGCGTAAGGATGTACAGACAAGCGAGTATCCTGAAGAAAACACTTCCCCTGAGAGTGTTACAGCAGGAACCCAAAGCAGAAGAGTGGAAAACACCTGCGCGGAAGGCAGCAGGGAAATAGGAAAATTCCTATATGGGAAGTGCCCAGAAAATGAGGGCACAAGGCAGTGTACAGCATAGACATACGTGGCGAAGACGCCACCGCCTATAGAGAAGCCTAGACAGGCTGAAGCACGAGAAAGCACTATCTATCCCGGAGAGTGGAGGGTAGAACCAGTCACTGCAGAAGCAGAAGAAAGAACGCAAGCACCCCATGATAGCAAACATACCAGGCTGCCCCCACACTATGCGCAAACACTGAAGAATTGTGCCGCGCAGCGGCTCCGCCCTTGCGCTATACGACGGCAGGGCGTCAGCTGTGGAAGAACTGTGCCGGAACGGAACAGAACAGAACAAGGGGTCCCATGGGACACTGGCTGGCGAAAAGAAGGGCAGCCAACATGGACAAAGAGGAACACAGCGGAGCTGAAAAAAGCCCCTGGGAAAGGCGGGCGAGGCAGAGTCTCATGGTAGGGAACACCTACTGATGCTACGAAGTACTACGGATAACCGTAGACCCAAACTTTAACTGAAAGTACAATAGAGCGACACCAACGTGTGGGTCGCATAACGGCAGAAAAAGAGGACAGACTGATCCACAGAGGAACCTCTATGAGGAAGACTCCTCAGGAGCGTACCTAGCCTTTCTTTTAGGAAGGCAGCTACATAATAGCCATCAAATAACCCACATAGGGTAAGTCTTAACCCCTGCGAGGGGAGGGTCCTCTTAGGATAAGGTCACAGTCAGAGGACTGAAAAGAAGGCAGAAGCAGCCAACCGGCTGTACTAAACAAGTGAAAGACGGCGGAACAACCGCCTACACAACTCGGGAACTACCTTAAGAACACAGGACTCAAACAAGCAAGGCAACCCTGCCTATGCACAAGAAAAAGATACCTCAAGGCAGAAAACTAAGCTGCTAGGCCAGAAAGTTACTGTAGACCAGACATGAGGCAGAGGACAGCTGAATCAGTGTGGCAATCAAAAAGGTCCACACCATTGAATGACAGATCCCGAAGAGCATCCCGAACATTGTCTGGGAAACGACTGTTGCGCAGCCTTGCCTGGCGGCGTAAAGCAACCGACCGCCCTAGTGCCCTACCAACTAAGTCAGTTGCATCAAGGGATGATCGAAGGGAAAATTGCGCCATTCCACTGCCATAGAGAAGAAGGCAATATAATTCAGCTCCGGGGCCTTCTGGGAGAGAAGAAAGCAGGAGCTCGAAGAAGGAGCTCAAATAAGTCCCAAAGGTAAAGGAAGCACGTGTGAACACGCAAGACGTGTTTAATGCACGGATGCCCGCACTGGCAAAAATGTGGCTCCAGCCACCGAGACTCCCTAGTGGAAGGTAACAACAGTAAAGTGGAGGAAGGCTGCAAGTCAAAAGCCGCCTGGACAACCAGACCCTGAGCTCTAGGGTGAAGGGACAGGCAGAGAGGATCATCCTGGGCTGGACGATGCTGGCGAACAATGGCCCGATCAACAGGGTCACCAGAGGAGGGCCATGCCCAGGTACCAAGCAGGATGTCTAACAAAGACCCACCAAGGGGCAGCAAAGGCTCCACCTCAACAGGCTCCATGTGGAGGAGATCAAGTAAAGGATCAGAGGGCAGGGAAACCAGAGGGGGCTGAAAGCGAAGAATATCTGCCGCCCTGCGAATAGCCTGTGTGAAAGCTGCACTAGCCTCAGTCGCCATTCTGGGGGTGACCACAAACCGTCAGTTAGAGACGGTTGGCGACTAACCCATCCACTAGAGAGTAAAAGTGGAGGAGCCTGAGGTTGATCCGAAGGCCACAGAATGCTAGGCACCTTCCCCAAGGGGCACCGAAACAACCTCGGACACGGGGAGTAAAGAGGGACGTCAACCTCCTGTAACAGAGGAGGCGTAGGCGCCGGCCGATGCAGAGATGACGTCATACCGACGTCGAGAACCTTCAGAGCAGACTCTGCCTGGGCGCGGACCGACGGCGACCCAACCTCAATGTGCAAGGAGGAAAGAGGTCGACAGGGTGTTAAACTCTGTGCCGCATCCGACATCAGCGCAGGAAGCCGTGCAGGGCTATGCAGTGACTGGCGATTGGTGGGTGGACGGACGACTGCGAGGGTCTTCCGGGCGTGTCCCGTCAACGGCATATCGACTCAGGAATCGATGCAGGCAGCAGAGGACAAATCCCCCAGCGAAGATCCAACATGAGTGCCTTCTTCCTCTGTGGGACCCGAAGGGGGCCCAGGGAGAGGGGGTGACCCAAAGAAAGAGTGGAGGGCCTTTGAATAAGCCTCCCTTTGGGCCCGTGTCACTCCAACCCCCGGGAAGAGAGGGTATGGGGGGAGACAACTGCTGGGCGTCGGTGCCTGGCAAAGACCGAGAGCAACGGGCCCCAGCATCACGTTTATGGGAGGACTAACTCCGCGACTTATGTTTGTGCTGAACTGTCTCTGAGCGACATCCGCGGGAACAACCTTGTGAGCGGGCCTGTTCCAGAGAGGGAGATCGGCGGCGCAAAGGTGCAGGACCTGACAGCCGTGCGGCCAGCAACTTCATACGACGCTCCCTTAAGGACTTGGGTTTCATCTGTTGACAGGCGTCGCACTCTTCAGAGTCGTGGTGCACTCCCAGGCACCACATACAAATGGCGTGCAGGTCCGTGACAGACAACTGGCGCGCACAGGTCTGACACACTTTAAAGCCCGAAGGCATCGCACACTGTTCCATGACCTCGAAGGCGTCAAGAAGGCTAGAAAAACAGGCCAAGGAACAGCTTGTTTTCCAGGATCCGCGTTGGACGCGGAAAAATAGAAAACTGACGTCAGCGAGCCAGGAGGGGCTTATCTGGCTCCATTGACGTCACGTTCATGGACGACGTCAGGGCAGAGCCGTGCGGCACCGCCCCAGGCGCGCAGTGGTGCTGCTGCGGAAAGTTTTCCGGATCCAGTCTGACACCTGGGGAGATTCTAAGTTACGGAATCTGCTGCTAGATGACTATCAGATATGGTAGTACAGGTAATTGGGTCATCAATTAACTTAGGCAAACCAACAGTGCACAGACTGTTCCTGACAAATTACAACCATTTTTTTTCTAAGAGACCCCTCAAGTTTTAGACAATCAGATAGAATTTCATGCCTTAGCATCAATGTTTCCCTCTTCCATACTGAGTGTCACAGTAGGGGGGGGGGGGAGAGCATAGATAAGGCCCGTGATAAAAGACACATCCAATTCAGCACGGCAATTGTAGGAGAAGCAAGACTGGGGAACAAATATCAGACATTGCCAGAATTTGTTCTCAATTGATTGTAGACTAGATAAAGTTGTGATATCCTACACTGCTGCTCCATATGTTGCCACAGACATTGTTTTTGCTTCATATATCTTTTTTTATAGTTTCTATGGGTTTGGACACCAAATTCATAACGAAGCTAAAGATTGCCCCTATGCTTCTTTCCATCATAAGGCCTCTATTAACCACCATGCTGTGCCATGTATTTTTTTAAATCAAAAAGTACCCCCAAGTTCCCGAATGATTCAACTACTTCCAGTTTCCTCCCTTCTATATTCCAACTGGTGGCTTTCTAAATCTTGCTCCTGCCACAAGAACAAATGATTAAGTTTCATTTACTTTCAGGTCTCGATTATTCATAAATCTTGCATAGGTGCCTATAAGTGTCTGCAGCCCATTACCGATCCGAGCCAGCAATACTGCATCATCTGCGTAAAGGAGTAGGGGCACAGGAGCAGAGTTGATAGTGGGAACGTCACTGGTGGACCCAACCAGTGCGGCTTCCACACAATTCGTATAGAGGGAGAATAAAAAGAGCGGGAGCAGAGTTGATAGTGGGAACGTCACAGGTGGACCCAACCAGGGCATCTTCCACACGATTCGTATAGAGGGAGAATATAAAGAACTTGAGTACGCACCCCTGTCTGATGCCATGAGCGAGTGGGAAGTGCCTATAACACTCCCCCTCTCTCCCCATACGCACGCAGGCCATAGCTGAAGAGTACCACTCCCGAATAAAATTCATTATTATTTCATCTATGCCCATAGCTTCCATTATAGACTAGAACTTCGTATGGGCCACTTGGTCAAAAGCGGCAGACCGGTCCATAAAGGCCATACAGAGGTGGCCTTCTTTTGCTGCTGTATATTTGGCAATCAGTAAGTTTAAATTGAAGCACTGATCCACTGTCACTTTATTCTTTCAGAAACCATACTGAGTTTGACTCGCCGAGCTGTGATGACTGGAGCCACGCGACCGGTCCCTCGACCTCCTCCTGGACCAGGACCTCGAGCGGCGCGGGCCGACCGCCGGATCTCGAGGCGCTTACTGGACCTCTCCTGCCTAGCCTTCGACGTCAAGGCCCGGCAGTCGGGCACGACTTGTCATCATGGTCGGCCCATAGGCAATACAGGCACCGACGGTGGGGGTCGGTAACAGACATCAGTCGGCTACAGTCGTTGCAGGGTTTGAACCCGGGCATCCCTATCGGCACCGGAGTAGAGATCTACTCGAAAAGATCCAACATCGATCGAAAAAAGTTAGTCAAAAAGTGACTAGGAGTACTGCTCTTCCTGGATCTGCGCTTGCTGGCGCGGAAAAAAGAAGAACTGACGTCAGCGCGCGAGGGCGGCGTCTAAGTACTCCGATGACGTCATCCCGGCGACCACGATGCCGACGACGGACGCGGAGCCGCAGACGACACTTACCGACGCGCAGGGGTATTGTTACACAAAACTTTCCGGATCCAGTCTGACGCCTGGGGATATTCTAAGGTAAGGAATCTAACACTAACTTGCTTCTTTCAAGTATCTTATTTTTCTCAGCCCAATCCTCTAACATATTTATCAAAACACAGGCCATTCATTTTTTACAATCTAACAGCGATATTGGGTGATAATTTTTGCTAATGCTTTGTCCCCCTTTTCATAGATTTGTATGATCAAAGATTTTTTTCCAGGAAAGGGGTGGATGCGTTTGAGATACAGCATTAAAAATATTATTAAGTAGCGGGCCCAAAACTCCTGATTTGTTAAAAAGAAGTCTAATGGCACCCCGTCTGGCCCAGCTGCCCTCAATCTGCTACATTGGTTCAGTGATATTTTCATTTTGTCTGAGTAAACAATAGTTGGGCACCCTCTGGGCGAGTCAAACACGGTGGTATCGCTGCAGATCCATCTCCTTCTATGCCAAATACCCCTGTGAAATAGCTCACCCAGTCATCTTCCTTCACATGCTGATCTGAAGAGGTGTTTGTCTTATCTTTAAGGAACGGTGCGTTAATTAAGAGCCAAAAATCCCTACTATTTTTTTGGGTAGCTGTTTTTATTAGTTTACCCCTTGCCTCTTCTTGTAAAACCCTTAATCTATTCTCTCATTCTGCTTTATAAATGAAGCATAGCGATTTTACCAGCGGGATATCTCTTGGTTTTGTTCGGAGGGCGATAGAGATTTTTGAATACTTTAGTACAATGATCATTGAACCAGCATACTGGTCCCCGGGTCTTTCTTTTACAGGGCCGTAGAAGGTTTGCATTAATTTAAACTAAAATCTGCTCAAAGGCTGCAGGAGTGTCATCTGGTTGTGAGAGTGGATCCAGACAAATCTGAGATTTCCTGGAACATGGAGACAATACTGTGGGGAAATGTCAATGTGTCTATCTTGTACCACTTCAAGATAATGCAGTTTTTCCTTACAATTGATGGTTTAGGGACACATTGGCCTGATCACGTATTCTTCGGAAGCCAAAGAATTTGACAAATAATTGCCACGTGTTCACTAAATGGATGGATTATTGTCTCGATATAAGAGACCTGTGATCTCATAGATTTGGATGCCAAGATAAAGTCAATCGTTGACTTGTAAGATCGACCAAAAAATGTTCAATCTAATTGGCCTGTACTAGGATCCAGTGAGTTTATTATCTCCAAATTATAGATCACTAATTGTCTGTATAGTTCAGGCAGTGCCGAATAGGCGACAGCCATGTCTGTAAGAGTGGAATAGACATCCCCGGAAAAACCAGTCAATCTCAACCAGGCGTAGTGCCGAAGGGCTACCGACGTGGAAATCGCTCTGCCCAGTGAGTCGGCGGTATCCAGCCCACAGTGTATGGTAAACTTTGCTGTGTCTCTCCGTTTGGCAACTGCATGGAAAAGTACGGACCGGGCCTCCTCCGGGCACTGGGAGAGCACTTGTGCTACCTTATCCCACACGGAGTGGGTGTAACGGCCGAACAGACATGCAGTGTTTACTGACCGCAGTCCCAAGCTGGTCCAGCTTTTTGAATTCCCTTTCAGGTGGTGCTTTAGGAAATGCGCCTTTGGCGGTGGAGGATTGGACCACAAAGCTCTCAGGGGTAGGGTGTTAGGAGAGGACAGTGGGGTCGCCTGGAGCCGGGCGGTGGCGTTGGGCAATCATCCCATCCACAGGAGTCTCTGTGTTGGGCCTGGACCAGGTGCCCAAAAGGATGTCTGTGAGGGCTTCATTAAACGGTAGCAGGGGCTTCGAATAGTTGTTGCCGGTTGAAGCACCTCTGTCAGGAGGTTAGTACGGACTGCCACCGTAGGTAGCTCGAGGTTGAGAGCCTCAGCCGCCCAATGCAACACCATGCTTAAGACACTCCCTCCCCCGTAGCCACGGTAGGAGGAGATAACATGCCAAGGTCTGGTGAGGTATCCAAATCATTGACTTCCCCCAGTTAACTTCTCCAGTCCAGTTCCTAGCCCAACTGGTCAGTTAAAGGGTCCCCAGACCCCTCCCAGTTATTCCTCCTCACGTTCCTCTGGCTGTCAATCTGGTCCAAAAGAGCCAGGGTAGAACAAGGGCACAAAAGTACCCGTTAGCGCCGGATCCGGCGTCAGTTCAGCTCCGTGTCTACATCGGGATGGAGGCTGGGGTCGATGCCCGCTGGGGACACAACCAACGTTGGCTGTGGACGTGGTGCCGGTGGAATCGGCGCTGGGGAGGAGCAATGAGGTCGACCGGCGCCGATACGGATCCAGGCCTGGATCCAAGGGGACCCAGCTGTGCCGGGTCCAGAGCCACTGGTGTCGAAGGACCAGGACCCCCAGCCAAGTCCGCGGGTCCCGAAGACAAGCCAGCGGTGTCAGGCTGCCCAAAGATGGCATACATTGCTTCTTAAAATTGGCGAAGCTGGGCAGGGGTCGCTCCGGGTACTGGGAAGGGTGGGAAACCTGGGGTCGACCCTTCGCGCTCCGCACGTAGAGCGGCGGGAATGGCACTACCCGCATCTGTTGTTGCGTCGGTCGACTGACCGGGAGAAGTCAAAGAGCGACGATGCTTCTTCGACTTCTTCTTGTACCTCGACTTACCTGACCCGAGTGCGAAGACTTGGAAGAAGAGGGATGACGATGACTCCCCAACGGGTCCCTCGACCTCGTGAGCTTGAACTGCGCAGAGCTGACTGCCGGGCCTCGAGAAGCCTTCGGGCGGCTCCCGCAAAGACTTCAGATGCATGGTCCGGTAGTCGGAGCAAAAGAAGCACACGCGGTGCGGATCCGTCACCGACATCAGTCGGCTACAGGAACTGCAAGCCTTGAAGCCTGGCATCCTTGACGAGCACCAGGAGTCGAAGACTCGAAAACGGTGTCGAAAAAAGTCAGCAAAAAGTCAGTCAAAATGTGACTGGAGGTACCACTCTCTCCGGATCCACCATGGCTGGAGAAGAAAAAGAAATGACTGCGTCAGTGCACGTGGGCGGCGTCTATGTAGCTACCGCGAAGTCATCCCAACGACCACGATGCCAATGATGAACGCGGAGCCGACCAATGCCACCTTTCGACGTGCAGGTTTACTGCTGACAAAAAACTTTCTGGACCCAGTCTGACGCCTGGGGGCAATTCTAAGGTAAGGAATCTATAACTGTTTCTTTCAGATAATGCCTTTTATTTATGTTTTGGTTTTTGAAAAAAATAAAACGCATTGTCATTAACAATACCAATAGCTTAAACTCATCTAAATGCCAGACCCATTACATTGCAAATGCTTGAGATTTTCCCACTCCACACCTTTAGACCTGTTAGCTAACGAACAGACACGGAAAAAAAACAAAGGTTTCACTTTCATTTCTGCTAATTCCTACAACTGAAGAGATAGAGAGCAGAGCAGAAGAGCCAGACGCTGCGAAAGGCAGGCTTAAGTCAATGCAAACTACTTCCTGAGGCCCACTTTCTGCTATATTTTCTACTCGTGGACGGGGTCTCGAGGTGAGCGTAAAAAGGGAATAATATTCGGATAGGGCACCGTGGGAGTAATGTGTGAGAATGTACCTGCATATTAAATTCCCCGTGGCATGGGTGGCGATACATTACTGACATGTAGCCCCTTTTGTTGACACCGTTAACCTGCCTTGTCTTTCAGTCCTCAGCAAAGCAGACTCTGTAATGGGGTAAAGAGAACTTCAAATCCCTGAATGCCCTGCAATATTATGAGCTTCCCACGCGTGGACCTAGGAAACGTAAGCCACCCTGCTTCACACTTGGCACTCAAAGGACGCAGGGACCTTATATTCCAGTAACAAGCCTTCTTTTAATAGCCCAACACGTGCTGGGAATTGTAGTCCTCATTAAGCCCAAGCGATCCATTTAGATGGATGAACTCAGTTACATCGGTTTGAAGAAGGAAAACCTGGAAGGGATCATGGTCGCCATTGTACAGTAGAGCCGCACGATACTCGTTTTGACATATGTTCCTATAAGTCGCTCCATTAGAAGCACTGTTGGCTAAAACACTAGGACTGTCTTGACACCCGCCCCCCCTCCCTTAGAAAGTTGCATTAGGTGCATATAAGACCTCTAGCACATTGTACAATAAGCTGGAGACTAAAGAACACAATTGTGAGACCTATTGCAATGCAAATGGTTGTTATGACTAGGGATTCTCTCTGGTTTACTCTATGAACCAGGAATATTACCAGATTTAAGTATTACATTGCCAGTTTTTAATATAAAGGAAGACCAAAGATCAAAATCATTATTGTAAAAGTAACCAGCAACCCTTTCTAGACAAGGCACTTTCACCCACTTTATGGAAGCGAAGACTTTAAGGGTCAATCCTGGAAAGACATTACAAGGCAGGAATCATTAACAAATTGACTATCCAAAAAAACTGATTTATACAATGCCACCCATGTCTACCCGGACATTAAGGAGTTTACACTTGGACCAGTCATCATACTGAACCAAGCTACTAATTTCCAGAATCCTTGAGCATCTTTTTCCACACTAAAACTCACTTCTTCTGTGGCTATAGCCTTAAGTTTCCGATTACCTGCGTACCAGAGGGTTTACCCAATTACAAAAGTGTCTGCCCTTACCAGATTGATACTTTGTCATACCAATGAGTTTTTCTTGCAAACCCATAATTTTGTTCCTCAAATTAATGTGACCGACTTAGTACAATAAAACTTAGCCTCCTACTCAATTATAAAATATTTTTAGTCAGAAGTATGTTTAATCCATTTCTGGAATTCTATGGTGAAAACCTATATTATAAAAAAAGAGGTCAGATACAATGAAAAGGAAATTAGAAATCATTTGATAGTATTTAGATCTGACACCTCTGTACATAAACTGAAATATTCCAGATCTTTGCACTCCTGCACAGATCAAGGTGAGGTAAACCATGGAATTAAAGGGTCATGGTCAGCTTCAACTCTCAAAACTACCTTGCAGTCCTTCAACAGAGGCGATTGTCCAATGCTCGTTTTAATCAATCAAGCTACCCCTTCCAGCACTGAGAAGTTAGATTTTGTAGGAGTATCCAACGGAAAATAGCTGGTTACATTCATAATCAATACGTCATTTAGTAGTGAGTACATTTTATCTTCTGAGAAATAAACAGAGGAGCAGTCATATCCAAGAACCAAGAATCTAAATGGCTTATTCAAACATCCATATCAGCAGGGGCAAGGTCATAGTAGGAACTGTGTGTGTTAAAAAGATGGACTTCTGTATTTTGTGTCCATATCTGTCACAGTATCACAAGTAACAAATAGTAGAGTACGGAGTTCATTTTCATTAAAGATCTGTATCAACAGGACCACACCCAATATGGATTTTAAACACAGGAAAAACAATCAAGTGTTTAATTTACTGGCTGCAATTGACCAAGTATCTTAGAAACAAATCACTTTTGCTTGGCTTAGG
Organism: Lissotriton vulgaris; assembly: GCF_964263255.1. Taxonomy (NCBI): domain Eukaryota; kingdom Metazoa; phylum Chordata; class Amphibia; order Caudata; family Salamandridae; genus Lissotriton; species Lissotriton vulgaris. The sequence goes on along the minus strand of NC_141695.1, from coordinate 1,504,090,654 downwards.
ACTTAATGAAAATCAGGTACCACCTAGTTTTGACCCAAGAGCCGCAACATTCCACTTGGCGGTGAAAGATACTCATAATTACTATGAGATGGTGAGTTAATATTCAGAATAATTATTTGTTATATTGGATCTAAAATTTATCGGAGCAGAAATAACACTACCAGGAGAGCAGAAGCATGCAAGACAAGATAGTTTAAAATGGCTTTCCAAGTTGATTCCCTCAGGGATAGACGTTTGCCGAGGTTCAAATATCAGTAGGACATTTCTAGTCAGTGGTCTGTCTTAAACTCCATGCTCCTGCTGTTGCAGTTCGTTTTCATAGACCATATTTCTGCTACGTCTTAAATGCTGATTTCATTTGTGTTCCCAAATTAGCTTAGCAATATGAAGGAAGTAGAGGGAGACAAACACTTGCGTGTCATCTAAAGACCCTTTCGCCTTCCTGATATAGCTCAGTCTCTCTAATTTCCCTTTGTTGCTAATACATGGGAGACGCGATATGGAATGTAGTATATTCATGATGCATGATTGATTCATCGATTGATGGAAGTGGGTATTTGGAAACAGGCCAATAAGCTGCAGAATAAAATTTTAATCAGGTAGAAAGTCATATATAGGCCATGTGCTCGTGTCAGACCTTGAGAAATTCTCAGTACTAATCATCTCTTGGTTGGACAGTACAATTATTTGACTTGAACTCCTTTGAAGGCTTAGGCCAAGCACTTCCTAAACCCTTGTCACAGGTTTGTTTGTCCTAAAAGTGAAGAACTAAGGATCCAATAGGGTTAGTGCAGTGTTTTCTAAGCTTAACAGTGTGGTGTCTCCTGGTACACTAATGGCCATATCACCCTAAGGTCTAATGTAATGATTAAGAGCCTTTCTGGATCCTGGAGTTCGAATTTTCACTTCTTCATTAGTATTCAGGGCTGCCGCATCAGGGATCGATTCATGTTCAAATGTTACTTTTTATGTGCATTTAAAACAATTAGAATGTCCTTAGCCCATTTGGATACCTTTTTCCTGGGTATCAAGGTTGTAATCTCACGAGTTTCAGGGGTTGAAGCTGCAAATTATCTTAACAGCTCTACCTTCTAAACAGAGCTCTGCACCTTAAAGCAGAAGGAGGACCAAATTCCTGAGAATTTATTGACACTAAAGAACAAGTTATTTAACTTCGGTAATGATATATCTGCAAGAGACATATATTAGTTATCGACTCCTTACATTCGAATTACCCCCAGGTCTCAGACTGGATCCTGAGAATCTTTCTTTAGCAGTACCCCTCATCAGTAGGTGGCTTCGGTCGACTCCTCGTTTGTTGTTGGTGTCGTGATCACCGGAATGACGATGCGGTATATACTTACACGCCCCTGCGCCCTGACGTCAGTTCTTTACAAAACATTCCACACCAGAAGCTCAGAGCCATGCAAGACACTGACCAATGATGCTTCAAACTAGGGCCCTGAAAGGGAGTCCCTTACTCTAGAAGTCAGTTTGCAGAACAGGGAGGATGGGTTCGGCAGTAAGGAACCCATAACTAATATATGTCTCTTGCAGATACATCGTTACCGAAGGTAACAAACTTGTTCATCTGAAAGAGACTATTAGGTATGGATGCCTTATCTTAGAATAGATACCCCAGCAATACCAACCCAGGAGGTAGGGCTGCGAACCAAGTTCACACCAGGAAGTCATAAAGAACGGAGCGGCCAAAGACGTGGTCTCTCCAAACTTGTCTGTCCAGTAATGTTTAGTGAATGTGTGCAAAGAAGCCCACGTGGCTGCCTGGCAGATGTCATGAAGGTGAACTCGACGTCTCAAAGCAGCAGTCGCTGCAGTCGCCCTGGTGGAATAGGCGTGCAACCCTACTGGAAGTTTCCTTTTTCGCCAAGGTATAAAAAAATGTAATGCAAAGAATGACCCATCGAGAGATGGTTTGTTTTTGCACTGCCCGACCTTTCTTGGCACCCACATAGCCAACAAAGAGCTGATCATCCACCAGGCATTGTTTGTGCGATTCAGATAAAATGAAAGCGCATGTTTTGGATTCAGACGGTGGAGCCTCTCCTCCTCTTTAGAAGGATATGGGGCGGGAAGAAGGTGGGCAAAGTGATGGTCTGTCATATGTGGAAAGAGGTAACCACTTCGGGAAGAAAAGAAGGTCTAGTTCCAATAAACAGCAAGGAAAGAAAGGAGGATTAGAAGAAAAAGCCTGAAGCTCACTCATCCGGCGAGCAGAGGTGATGGCAACCAGAAAGGCCGTCTTTACGGTCAAGAGTCTGAGAGGACAATTATGTAGCAGCTCGAAAGAAGCACAGAATAGGTAAGTCAGAACAAGGTTCAACTCCCACTGGGGCATTACGAAAGGAATAGGAGAAAAAAGCTGAGTAATGCCCTTAAGGAAAAGAGTTACAATAGGGGACTTGAAATGAGAAGGCTGATCAGGAAGGCCGAAATATAGCCCTTAAGAGTGCCCAGAGTTGAACCCTGCTGGGCCAAAGAAAGAATGAAGAGAACCTCTGAAAGAGGATTCACAGCCTTTGCTGTGCACCATGCCACACATTTGTTCCATCTACAGGCATATACCGTTTTGAGGGAGGGACGCCTGGCTGATAACGTTACAGACTTCGGGAGGAAGGTCAAAAGATGTTGCCGCAAGGAGGTGATGACCGGACAGGTTCACATGATCCATCATGCACCGGCAGCTAAGTTTGCCCGCCCTGGCGTTCAGAGAACCAGCCAGCTGTTGAACCACAAGGGACATGCCCTCATGTTCCAGCCACTTCCAGTGACAAAGTGCGTCCTGTCAGAGTCCACGACCCCACCCTGCCCTGTTTGTTGCAGTACCACATGGTGGTGGTGTTGTCCGTGAACACCTGCACTACTCTCCCTTTGACAGAAGGAAGGAATGTCTTCAGTGCAAGATGGATCGCCCGAAGCTCCAGAAGGTTGATGAGGAGCCCGGACTTCGCCAGAGACCGGAGGCCTCTGATCTCCGCCTCTTCCATGCGGCCGCCCCACCTCAAAAGTGATGCATCTGTCACCACTGTGAAATCTGGTTGGGGAAGCGAGTGGGATCTGCCTTTGACCCAATCCTGGTTTGTGAGCCACCACTGCAATTGGTATGCAGTGCCCTCCGAGATCTGGATGCAATTGGAAAGATTCCCCCGATGCAGTGCCCACTGGAACTTCAGGTCCCACTGCAGAGCCCGCATATGTCACCTGGCATGGTCCACCAGCAGGATGCAAGAGGCCTAGTAGCCTCAGGGTCATTCTGGCTGAAACCCGGGATAAAAATCTGAAAGGTCGGAATCATAGCCCAAAAATCCCGGACTCGCTGCCTGAAACTACACTGTGTCCAGAACCACTCCGATGAAAAGGAACTTCTGAGAGGGAATCCGGTGTGACTTTGGCACGTTGATGGAGAACCCCAGCGAATGCAGGAGGTCGGCCATAGTCTGGAAGAGGGAGACAACAGCCTGGGGCGAGGCCGCCTTCAACAGCCAGTCTTCGAGATAGTGGAAGACTGGAACTCCTGATCTGCGCAGATGAGCTGCGACCATCGCCATCACTTTCGTGAACACCTGAGGGGCACTGGTAAGGCCAAAGGGGAGCACAGTGAACTGAAAGTGCTCGTGACCTACTGTGAACTAGAGGTAATGCAGATAGGCCGGCAGGACGGCATGTGAAAATACGCGTCCTACAGGTCCAACGCTACCATCCAGTTTCCAGGGTCCAGAGCAGACAGGCCCTGAGCCAGTGTCAACATCTTCATCTGCTCCTTCCGGAGGAAGCGGTTGACGTTCCCGCAATCCAAGATAGGACGCAGGCCTTTGTCCTTCTTGGGGACCAGAACGTAGTGGAACAACAACCACAACCTACTTCTGGGACAGGAATTCGCTCAATGGATCCCTTGGCCAAGAGAGCCGTAACTTCTTGTTGGAGAAGAGCCAAGCGGTCCTCCAACATGCAATGGAATTGAATTGAGGTGGCATGGATAGAGAGGTAGTCTCGAAGGGGAGGGAGTAGCCCCTTCGGACTTTCTGCAAAACCCACCTCTCGGACGTGATGGTGAGCCAGTGGGGGAGGTGATGGCGAATCCTGCCACCCACTGGGCTCTGGTAGCCCAGAAAGGTTGGACAATGAGGGTTTTGGAGGCTGCTGCAGGGGAGGTTATGGGTGGACTGGCTTGCCCGCAGGCGCCCAGGTCCGTGCACAGCCTGGCAGCTTGCATGAACTGGTGGCTAGACTGGGCCAAACTTAGTGGGGCGCCCCTTCCGTAGCCACTTATGGGGCAAAAAGCAGACTGCCTGGGGCGAGAGGTCGCTACAATGCCAAATGATTTGGCTGTAGCCCTAGAATCCTTAAAGCGCTTTAGCGCTGAGTCCGCCTCATCACCAAAAAGGTCACGCCTATCAAAGGGCATCTCCAGTAAGGTCGATTTAACATCCGCCGAAAAGCCAGACATCCCCAACCAGGCATAGTGCCTCAGGGGTACTGACCTAGAAACCTTTCTGCCCAGTGAGTTGGCGGTATCCAGCCCACATCTGACTGTGAATTTGGCAGTGTCTCTAACCACTGCACAGGTGAGAACGTCCCGAGCTTCCTCCGGGCACTGTGGCAGCACCTGCATCCCACACTGTATGCGTATAACCTCCCAAAAGGCATCCGGTATTCATAGACCACAGCGCTAGGCTGGCGGAAGAAAACATCATCTTCCCAAGACGTTACAGCTTCTGGACACCCTATCTGGTGGAGCAGTGGGGAATGCACCCTTAGAGGGCGAGGCTTGGACCACCAAGCTCTTAGGGGTTGGGTGTTGGGAGAGGAAAGGTGGGTCGCACAGAGCCAGGCGGTGGGCAATCATCTTGTCCACTGGAGCCCCGTTGCTGAGCTTGGACCAAGTGCCTATAAGGACAACCGTGAGGGCTTTGTTGAAGGGCAGAAGTGTTTCCGAAGAAGCTGCCGACTGTTGACGTACTTCTGTCAGTAGGTTAGTCCTGACTGCCGCTGTAGGAAGCTACAGGCCCAAGGCCTCAGCCGCCCTTACCAACACAGCTCCAAATGACGCTCACATCTCCGTAGCCACGGTAGAGGGAGAAAGCATGCTAAGGTCAGGGGAGGTATCCAGACCACTGGTGTCACCCAAGTCAGGTTGATCAGCTGAAGGGTCCATAGATCCCTCCCAGTCCTCTTCACAATCCTCTGGTTACCAGTCTGGCCTAAAACGAGCACCAAGAATGAACAGTGGCACAAAAATGCCTGCCGACATCGGTCCGGCGATGTGTACAAGTCGTAGGTGAGGATGGGGTTGACACCTGTCTGGGGCACGATCGTCTTCAGGGACGTCGTCGGGATCAGCACGGGGGAAGGTACTGTGAGGTCGACCTGCGTTGATCCGGATCCAGGCCTCGATCCTTGAGGGCCCTCTACTGCCGGGGCTGGAGCCGCCGGTATCGAAATTCCAGGGCCCTCAACCAAGTCTGCGAAGCTCAAAGTTGCGCCGCAGAGTCAGGATGCCCTAAGATTCTGTATAGTGCTTCGTAGAAAGCTTGAAGCAGGGCAGGTGACGCTCCGGAACCGGGAAAAGAAGGAAAGCGTGGAGCCCTCCCAGGACCTGGCTACGATGACGGAGTTGGAGAGCAACAACGCTCAGGATCTTGCATCAGCCGATGGACGTGGAGAAGGTGAAGAGTGGCGCTGCTTTTTCGCCTTCTTCTTGTGCTTCGCCTTACCCGAAGACCTCGAAGACTTGGAAGATGAATGTTAGTGGTGACTTCACAACCGGTTCCGAGACCTTCCTCTCAACCAGGAAAGCGAATGACACAGAACAGACTGCCAGGCCTCCAAGAGCTTTCAGGACCGCTCCCGCAAAGACTACGAATTCATGGCCCAGCAGTCAGAGCACGACTTTGGGTCGTGGTCGCACTCCAGGCACCAGAGACACACGAGGTGGGGGTCTGTAACCGAAATCAGGTGGTTACAGGCCTTGCGGCTTGAAACCGGTCCGTCGATGGAACATCCCTCATACACCAGGAGTCGAAAAACTCAAAAAAGAATTTGACAAAGTTGTGAAAAATGTTTGTCAAAAAATGACTAAAGGGGGTAGCTCTCTCCGGGTCTGTGCAAGACTAGCGTAGAAAAAGAAAGGCGGCTAAGTAGACACCGCAATGTCATTCCGGCGACCACAACTGATGCGGATTCGACCATTGCCACCTACCGACATGCAGGAGTACTGCTAAAAATAAAATCTTCGGATACAATCTGACACCTGGTGGTAATTTTAAGATAAGGAATATATAACAGTCTATTTTAGATAATTATCAAAGTAGATCCTGTGCTGAAGAAATCTGTTTTTACATGCCATCTGCAGGACTGGAGAAAAGGATTTGTATTGAGGTCAGCCGGAAAAGTTCCAGAAAGAAGTAACTGCTCCTGTGAAAGACTTCCAAATACAAAGAAAGCCTGCTCCTGAGCCCTCTGTTTTTCTTGGATTGAAAGCCAGTTTGAATAGGTAGGTTTGTTCAAATGCAAATCTTTATGTATAATATGCTAAAGTTTACAGGAGAGATGATCAGAATGCCCAATTTGTTTGGCATAGTGAAGGTGATAATTTGCGGCTTTCACTATCCTTTTAGAGTAGGGGATGCAAGAGTCCAATGTAAATCCTACGAATTCCAGTCTCAGAGGGATGAAGAGAAGCCTTTTACTTTAAGTTAATTTAAAATAGTTATGTCAACTTTGTTCTTGTGCCTGGATGTAACAAGGATATACTTAGTTTTCTGAGGGTTTAGTCTCAAAAGATTTGCTTTCTGTCACAATCGTAGCTTATTGTGCCCAACGTGCAGAGTGAGAATTTTTATGGAGTTTATGTTGGTTATGGAGTCATCAGCGTACTGGTGCATGCAGTCAACCGATCTATTGAAAAACAAACTCAGCAACTCCATATCTAGCTTGAACAGAGAGGGTGCAAGAATTTAACCATGGAAATTACACTAAGCATTACAGCTTTACCTGAGGCATGGTTTGTAAACGTCCCCAGTTCCAAATATTTGGAAAGAAAAAAGGTGAACCAGACTTAGGCACAGATTTAGTTCCAAGCTTGAAATTAATATATAGTGATCAAATTATTCAAATGCCACAGCGATTAAGAAAGACGAAATAGTCATACAGGATGCAGGGCACATCATCCAAGAGTTGTAATGTGACAATTTCAATACTGCAGCCAGATCAATAGACTAATTGGTGGTGAGCTAGGAGCTGCTCTTTGGTTGTGCGAGTGATCAGCTGATCTGAGATACCACATGATCTGTCCTTTTTAGGTCTCGGCTAGTAACGCGCTGAAAGCGCGTTCTCGCTGAGAACTATAGTCGGCGTCTCAGCAGTCTGAGAACGCTGAAGTGAGACAAGACCTGGCTGCGCGCAGCGTTTCCCCATAGGATAACGTTGTGCGCGCGGCCAGGTCTAGTCTCCACAGCATTGTGTGGCAGAACGGATCGCGTCACCCGCCTCTCTGGAATGCAGGGGGAGTCTGCAGAGGGGCGCGCGGCGCTGTTAACGAGGCGCGCGGCGCTCATAAACAGGCTGGTTCTTTGTGTGTGCATTCCACGAGAATGCATGTTCTTGTTATTTTTGTCGTTATTTTTACAGAGGCATTGTATTTATTTCTAAAAATATTTGTGTGTGGCTGCGCTGCCTTAATGTTGTCAGTGGCACTTCGCAAACATGCAATGCTCACTTATTACAGTGTACACTGGCCGCGTTCCGTGATTTCTAGAAAATAAACTGATCAGCTTGGCTGAGCTCGGCAGAGACTTATAACAGGCAAGTCGCGGGTGTTCCAGGGAGGTGGATGTACTATAGAGCTGAGTGTGCTGACTTTGCTGTATTTCCATCTTTTCTGATGCCCTCCCACCACACTCCGACACAGGTGCAGTCTAGCAGAAACTTATTAAAGGTGAGCAGCTGGTATTCAATTTAGGTGGCTGTACTACGGAGCTGAGTGTGGTGATGTTTATTTTTAAAAAGGTTGATTTGCTCCCGATATTGCTTTCACACTCCAGGCACAAAGGTAGGCTAAGCAGAAAGTTATTGGAGGTGAGCAGCTGGTGTTTAATGTAGGAGGCTGGTGACTTAAAAAAATGTTTGCTTTCCGCCGTGCTTTACCATTAACTTGCAGCTTCAGCGCTGGAGCCATCCTAGCATCAGGGTTTCCCTTACCCATCACTGCCTGCACTCTAGTGCCATCATCAGGGCTAGGATAGCAGAGCTGTGAGTCCGAAGAGTGAACGCCGGCATTAGAACAGACTCAGCATTCGGGCAGTCTTAGAATAAAGGCTGTGGGGAGGGGCACAATGATTAATACCACCATTATACTGCAGTTTGGGCAACTAAAGTCCAAGGTATCTGTGCTGCACTGTGCTCGTCGCAGCTTGTGTTCGACACAGAGCCAATGACCCCTCTCAGAAGCTTGCTCCTCTAGTGCCTGCCCATGCGAAGTAAGATTCTATACCCCAAAAGAGCTTTGCACCTGCGAGAACTTACAGCCCCTCCCTAACAAATCCTATAGTCACAATTAGGGACTACCATCCACTTATCAGAACACACCCAGAGTGTGTACACCTATTAGAAATAAATTATCCACAACCTGAGACTTCTACACCCTTTTCCGCAATCTGACTCTTTTTCCTGCAACTTAAACTAGTGTAGCTTGGGGCCCTCCCCCGGAGGCTATTACCTTACTCCAAAAGACTAACCCTCAACTTGTAGGTCTCTGTGTTGCATCACCTTCGTGTTGCATCACCTTCTGGGGTGCTTCTCGTGAGCGGTGTTGCAGGGTGTGTTCTGCAAGTGCACTCTTCTTATTCAGTTACTGCTCTTCAGATGTCTCTGTCTCCTTACACCTGCCTCCTGCAGTCGCCCCAGGCAGCCTTGAAGTGGCAGTTGTGTGGAGCAGACAAGTGTAAGCTCAGGCCAGCATTGAAGAATATCTGAGTTTATCAATCATAGGGTTCCGACCTTTCTTGAAGCCATCTTACATGAGAAGCAGACCGGCATCTCACGTATAAGCACGGGTATTACATTTATAAAGTTCCATAACTGATTTGCTATATAATTGCATTTCAAAATTGTACCTAGATCACACACGCTTCTGCTTTTTAATTTTTTTCCTTTTGTAACATATATGAGCTCATTAGATGGCCACGAGCATACGACTGCTCAATTTTGTGGAGTCTGAAAATTTAACATTTCGTGTGGCAAGACGTAGAACCTCGTAAAAACAAATCTTTTTCTGAGTGTAGAATGAATCACTAGAGCTGAGCTGAGCCGCTGGGGTCGGCTATAAGAGTTCACCCCCCCCTGGTAAAGTCGGCCTTCAACCCTTAGGAGGTTGTTAAATCCAGTACCTTTAAGTTGGAGCAAATAGTACCAATTGTTATTTAGCGCTTAGAAAAGGCACCGCTCTGTGTTTAGCGCTCTGTAAATAACACCCCATTGTTATGTGAAGGTTATTTGTCTGCAAATATGAAGATATTGCGGATTCCTTGTGCTCTTAACGATGCTGCATAGGAAGTACCGTTTAACACCACGCTGGTTCATCCAGCCGCGCCGCCTTTGAAGGAAGGACTCCAAACAAAAATGCGAGCAGTTGCATGTTTTTGATGTCTCTAATTCCTGGCATTCCAGCTGCCTGTGAGAAAGGCAGGGCCGACCCCCTGCCTGGCTTGATTTAAACAGCCCGGTGTGTTTTCTCCCCTTCATCTTCCCGTGAATAAAAGATAACCTGACAATTCCGTCAGGCGGAGCAGCCAGACGACGCCCAAGCAAACCAGCAGCACAGCGAGGAAAAAAGCTATAAAAAGAGAAGCTTTGCATAAAAAAGCTATTCTACTCACTGAGCAGTCTGTGGATTTCTATTTGTGACTACCATTTTTTTTATTAACAAAAAAATCTTTTTCTGCTCCTTTTGCGTGCGAATGATGGTGGATTTCTTTGAAGACATTTTTTGCAAGGCACACAATCACTCTCTATCTCACTACCTCACAACTTCACTCTCTCTAACTCACTACCTCACTCTCTCTCTTTCTATCTCACTTACTCACTTTCATTCTCTTTCACTACTTCACTCTCTATCTCACTACATCACAATCTCACTCTCTGTTTCTATCTCACTACCTCAGAACATCCCTCTCCCTCACTACCTCACTCTTTCACTACCTCACTCTCTCGGTCTCTCACTACCTCACTCTCTATCTACCTCACTCTCTCTCTCTCTATCTCACTACCTCTCTCCCTCTCTCTATCTCTCACTACCTCACTCTCTCTCTCTCACTACCTCTCTATCTCACTACCTCACTCTCTCTCTGCTAATATAATAGGTCTCGCATATGCAAGCAATTACGCTATTGCCAATATAAATGACAATGCCATTTATTTAGGGATACAAAAAAAATAGTGAGCAATGCCAATAGCTCTACCTATAATATTGCAGAGACCATTGCATTGTAAATGCTTATTTTGATATGTGAGGGATCTGATGAGTGAAGAAAGATTGTATGCAACTAAAGTGTTATATGAACTGGCAAATATATTGCATTTTTTAGCCCTAAGCTGCTCAAATCTGAATTTTTCAACAAAATATCCAACTAGTAATAGGGAAATAAGAATTTGTGTGTAGAAAGATGGCACGGTCTTTACTAAGCACACTTGATGCATAGAATAGCTTCCTATGGTATTCCATTCCTCCTGCCCCAACACCCCACACTTAATCCCCAAACCAGAGGAGCCACAGAGGAAGGTGTTCCCACGCCCCTTAACACCTTGGCTGCTAGAGGTTTTCCCCTCCTGTGCTGCATATGCAGGATCCCCATTGTTCATGACGAGCTCAGCTCATCATAAGCAGCGAAGGGGTTAAAGATGCACTAGCAGGCATGTCTGCCTGCTAATCAGAGGTGGTACAGTGATCAGTAGTGTCACTGGGCAAAGGCTTGTTCAGATTTTCCTTTAACTCTGCTGCTTCTTTCTAGGTGTCTTTCGCAGTCAGGTTCCTCTCCGTTCAGGTACCAGGGGTGCCTCACTCTTGTGACAACCTTAGTGCTTGTAGCACAAGGTACTACTTGTGTAACAATATATCTGTAAGAGACATTAGTTAGTGATTGATTCCTTACCTTAGAATATCCCCAGGCGTCAGACTGGATCCGGAAATTTATGGGTAGCAATACCCTTGCGTGTCGGTAGGCGTCGTCTGCGGCTCCGCGTCCGTCGTCGGCAGTGCCGGAATGACGTCGGAGTACTTAGACGCCGCCCATGCGCGCTGACGTCAGTACTGATACACAGCTTTTCCGCGCCAGATACGCAGAGCCATGATAGAACCAACACTGGTGCCATGAAACTAGGGCCCTGAAAGGGGATGACCTTAACCCTAGATATCGGTTCGCAGAACGGAGAGGATGGGTGAGTCTGTAAGGAATCTATCACTAACTAATGTCTCTTACAGATATATCGTTACACAAGTAGTAACTTGTGCATCTGAAGGAGACATGTTAGTGATAGATTCCTTACCTTAGAATAGATACCCCAGCAATACCAACCCCGGTGGTGGGTCTGCGAACCAACATCACACCAGAAAGTCCTGGAGGACGGAACTGCCAAAGAAGCCATCCCTCCGGACTTGACTGTCCAGGGAGTATTGTCTTACGAACGTGTGCAGCGAGGCCCACGTAGCTGCCTGGCAAATGTCCTGTAAGAGGACTCCTTGGCCCAAGGCAGTAGTTGTTGCCGTGGCTCGAGTGGACTGAGCCCGCAATCCAGCAGGGGGCTCCTTTTTGGTCATGGAGTAACATGCCTGAAAACACAAGATGATCCACCACGATCTGGTCCTCTTGTGTACCGCCTTTCCCTTCTTCGCGCCCACGTAACCAACAAAGAGTTGGTCATTCACCCGGAACTGGCGTGTGCGATCTAAGTAATAAGAGAGCGCACGTTTTGGGTCCAGACGGTGGAGCCTCTCTTCCTCTTTCGAGGGATGCGGAGGCGGAAAGAAGGTGGGTAAGGTAATGGACTGCCCGATGTGGAAGGCCG